>NC_133335.1:74976020-75624272 GCF_042186555.1 Aquarana catesbeiana | reverse complement strand
AGAAATCATAAATTCTGCCAGGGTATGTAAACTTATGAGCACAAACTGTATAATATAACACACACACATACATACACACCCACATTTGTGATACTACATGGAGGAAATGGTGAGGCATGGCTTGTGACCTGCTACAAGAAGCTGCTTGACCCTTTAGTGAACAGAGACATGCTAGGTGAATGAATACAAATCGATCTGCCATGACACTACAAACTGCGCCACATCATATGAACCCACCATTTAAATGTTAAGGTAAACAAAAATGACAAGGGATGCAACTACACCAACTAGTTAAAAACAAAAACATTTGAAAGTGTACAATGCCTTTAACTTTTTTTTTTGGTAAAAAATAAAGTTTTCTTCCTGGAGTTCTTCTTTACAGCATTTCTAAACCCAAAACCGGAACTGTAAAAGTCTCCAATTTCAGGCTGTTAATTTTTTTTTTTTTTTTATAACTTCCTGTCTTTGTGTTTACACTCATTTGCCCCATTGTATCTATGAGGGCAGCCATGGTTGTCACATAGGCTGAACTTCAAAAATGTTTGCGTTTGTTCATCTCCAAGGCAGGTTGATGGGAATAGTAGTTACAAAACTACGATAAGGTTTCTGTGTGCTTTCTTTTAAGCTCACACGAAATGACAAGGACACTGCAGTTCTGGCAAGATCAACAGGTTATTTTCGTACTTGACAAAAATGTTCTTAGCTTGAAAAAGAGAACCAATACAGCCGCAACATTTGGTAAGCCGAAATAAATTAAACCTTTGGTTTTATGGCCGGTTCACACCAAGAACGTGTGCTTCGTTCCCATGTGGTGAAATTTTGCAACAGATTAGAACATGGGAAAAGTAGTGAATGCACCAAACTGCATGGTACTGCGGTACCATGTGATTTGCTGCCTGCCAACGCAATGCGTTTAGGGTGTCATTAACCACTTCCCGCCCGCCCTATAGCGGATTGACGTCCGGGAAGTGGTTCCGTTATCCTGACTGGACGTCATATGACGTCCAGCAGGATAACATGCCGGGGCGTGCATCGCGGCGATCGGCGGAGCGGTGTGTCAGCCTGACACACTGCTACACCGATCTTGGTAAAGAGCCTCCGGCGGAGGCTCTCTACCACGTGATCAGCCGTGTCCAATCACGGCTGATCACGCTGTCAATGGGAAGAGCCGTTGATCGGCTTTTCCTCACTAGCGTCTGACAGACGCGAGTAGAGGGGAGCCAATCGGCGGTTCTCCTGACAGGGGGGGGTCTGCGCTGATTGTTTATCAGCGCAGCCCCCCCTCAGATCACCACACTGGACCACCAGGGATCGCCACTAGGACCACCAGGGAAGGGGCAACATGTGGATGGCCAGGTACGTACCCCATGGCCATCCACATGTGCCCAATCTGTGCCAATCAGTGCCCACCAATCGGCACCATTATGTTCCAGATCTGCCCAGCAATGCCCCCAATATATTTTATCAGTGCCACCTGTCATTGCCCATCGGTGCCACCTGTCAGTGCCCATTGGTGCCACCTGTCAGTGCCCATTGGTGCCACCTGTCAGTGCCCATCGGTGCCCATCAATGTACCAATCAATGCCACCTACGAGTGCCCATCACTGCCGCATACCAGTGCCCATCAGTGCCACCTATCAGTGCCGATCATCAGTGCCCGTCAGTGCCACCTCATTGGTGCCACCTCATCGGTGCCCATCATTGAAGAAGAAAACGTACTTATTTACAAAACATTTTAACAGAAACAAAGAAAAACTTGTTTTTTTTCGAAATTTTCTGTCTTTTTTTTTTATTTGTTGCGCAAAAAATAAAAACCGCAGAGGTGATCAAATACCACCAAAAGAAAGCTCTATTTGTGGGAACAAAATGATAAAAAATTTGTTTGGGTACAGTGTAACATGACCGCGCAATTGTCATTCAAATTGCGACAGCGCTGAAAGCTGAAAATTGGTCTGGGCGGGAAGGTGTCTAAGTGCCTGGTATTCAAGTGGTTAACCATAAATTGGCACCCTCATGCAGATTGCAAGGCCAGTGCGATCACCTGCGGTGTGGGAAATGCAAACGGAATGGGCTTTTCCCACACCTGCCGTGTTCTGGTGTGAACCACCCCTAATGACCTTTCAATTGATCTTTCACCTCCCACCCTAAACTATATTTTATGTTCTTTCAACTGCGGCCTTCGCCCAACTGCCATCTACCACTAGTTCAATCTTGAACTGTACTATTAAAAAGAATGGTTATTCTTCCATCATTATATTGCCCAAATTTTGTGGCCACCTTCATCATTACCTGTATTCACATACCAAAAAAGGTGCTCTGGGTTCCTCCTCTTCTCCGTGTGCCAACATAGGAAGCCGCTTTCTTTTGTGGCACACCTGTAGACTTGATCCCGAGCCACATGCAGTGTGTCCATTGATACACACAGTGTGCGGCTCGGTTCCGCTCCGTCATCACTGGATTTGATTGACAGCATCAGGAGCCAATGGCTCCCACTGCTCTGAGTCCAGTGAGGAGGGGGGGAGAGAAAGAGAGAGCAGAGCCCCACTACTCTCAGGGACAGTGCTGGATCACGATCAGGCAAAGTATTTAGGGGGACCTGACAATAGGTTACCTTAATGCAGTGAACACACTAAGGTAAAAAACCTTTAGCCTTTACAATCACTAAGAAAGTACTGATTACCAACTATAGATGTTCCTAAATTATAGCCAGATTTATCAAGCCTTTCACAGTTTTATGTGTTAGGGTGCCACATGGCTTTGTTCAGCCCTCCTTGTACAACAGCTACAGACAGTGATGGTAATAAGTGAGCATGTGTTGTCAAGCTCAGAATTAGGAAGCACAGCAGATAAAAGTATAACTTTTTTTGGAGTGTACCTACACAGCCAAAATCATAAATCACTGGATGTACAAATGAACCTGAACAGCTTACAGCAAAACATTTTACTTTCAAACTAGATGCTGAAAGCCCCTTTCCCTCATCTCTCAGCAATTCTTAATCTTGTGTACACTGCCTGCTTCACCTGCCCAGTACAGCCTACATTCCTGGCATCTGCAAGATGACAAGAATGCAGCTGGGTGCAAGTAACTGCCCAATAGTGGAAGAGGAATGACTGGAACCCAGAAAAAAGGGGGCAGCAATAGACAGCGACTGTGCTAAAAAAACCAATGTGAAAAAAATTGCTACCAAAACGCAAAAAAAAAAAAAAAAAAAAATTAATTCGCATATACATAAAATCGCAAATATTTAAAAACTGTGTTCCTCCAGTTATGCAAATCCACTGGAAGTGGTGTGATATCTCCAAAGTAAGCTAAGCAACAATTGTGTATAGATATACTAAAAATGCGTTTGCAAATAATAATCAATCCAAATTAGTGCCAATAAATAAACAAATTAGATACATTCCCTGTGATAAGTGTTGAATTCTCCGTAATAAAAAAATAAACAAATGATATGCTTATAAAGGTGCAATACATGTACAATTGAGGAGTATAAATAGTGCCAATAGAATCTGATTAAATATAGATGATTAAATTCATGAGATAGGATAAGTAACAGGCGACAGCTCAATCCCCAGCAATCTGGGACATCTGGACTCCTGCAGCACTTATCTGTTCACCTTCTGAGCTATTTCTTCCACAGCCACAATGAATGGTAATTTTCTCAGTATCAAGTGGTTTTATGTAAAATAAACAAAGAGAGAAAACATTGCGCAATATTGTTACAATAAAAGTTCACAGGCAAAACAGCACAGTGATCAACTCACGTGTGCCCGACTTGTTTTAGGCATGCAGATAAGAAGATCTCTGCTGGCTTGTAAGGACAAGGCTTGCTGCGCAAGCTGCTGCTGCTTGATACAATGAATTCAGCAGACTGTGTCCTAAGCTCCTAACGCGTGGAAGGAGCTTAGGACACAGTCTGCTGAATTCATTGTATCAAGCAGTAGCAGCTTGCGCAGCAAGCCTTGTCCTTACAAGCCAGCAGAGATCTTCTTATCTGCATGCCTAAAACAAGTCGGGCACACGTGAGTTGATCACTGTGCTGTTTTGCCTGTGAACTTTTATTGTAACAATATTGCGCAATGTTTTCTCTCTTTGTTTATTTTACATAAAACCACTTGATACTGAGAAAATTACCATTCATTGTGGCTGTGGAAGAAATAGCTCAGAAGGTGAACAGATAAGTGCTGCAGGAGTCCAGATGTCCCAGATTGCTGGGGATTGAGCTGTCGCCTGTTACTTATCCTATCTCATGAATTTAATCATCTATATTTAATCAGATTCTATTGGCACTATTTATACTCATCAATTGTATATGTATTGCACCTTTATAAGCATATCATTTGTTTATTTTTTATTACGGAGGATTCAACACTTATCACAGGGAATGTATCTAATTTGTTTATTTATTGGCACTAATTTGGATTGATTACTATTTGCAAACGCATTTTTAGTATATCTATACACAATTGTTGCTTAGTTTACTTTGGAGATATCGCACCACTTCCAGTGGATTTGCATAACTGGAGGAACACAGTTTTTAAATATTTGCGATTTTTTCATATATTTGCGATTTTATGTATATGCGATTTTTTAGCGTTTTGGTAGCAATTTTTTTCACATTGGTTTTTTAGCACAAAAAATTATTTTCTCACATTGATTGAACTTTGTATCAGAGTGCATCAATCTATGTTATATGTTTTAATTTTTAGGGGATTCTGACCACTATATAATTGATAGCAGCTTGATATCATTGTCAATCTAACAATTTTTATTTAATTAATTGCACGTGCATTCACATACATTTGATTTACACTTATTTGATTGTATATGTCATGCTAGAACATTATTGCGCTTGGTGTTTTTGTTTATTTACTTTAATAGACAGCGACTAGCAACAGCTGTTATTTGTCAGCGCTGGAGGAGGGCAAACAGCCAGGCGAGTCAGACATAAATGACATCACAGCATGAACAGGATAACTAGAGTTTTGCGTTAAATTGTCAGTAAAAATATTCCCCAACCCCTCTGATGCCTATACTTACCTCTGCCCCGGCTCCCTCATTGACACAGGCAAACACAAGTAGCAGCCAACAAAAGCTAGTGATAATTCCACGCACCCTTTCTCCTTACCTATATCATTCGGTGCTGCATTGTGAAGAAGTAAATCGATCTCTTACAATTATCTACATACGCAAATATTTTAGAAAAAGGTGGCGGTAAATGCACTAAGGCTACTTTCACACTGGGGCGGTGCCGGCGTTAGTGGTAAAGCGCTGCTCGTTTCAGAAGCACTTTTACCCCCAAGAAGGGGTTAAAAATGGGTTACAAGCGCCCGTAATGCAGCGCTTCTGAATCGCTTTTCAGGCGCTTCCGAATCGGTGCCCATTCATTCCAATGGGCAGGGGCAGTGTGGAAGCGGTGTATACACCTCCCCAAAGTTGAGGCTTGCAGGACTTTTTTCCTGTCCTGCAAGCGCACCGCCCCAGTATGAAAGCACTCGGGCTTGAGAGGCAGTTTTCTGGCGCTTTACAGGTGCTATTTTTAGCGCTAAAATGCCTCAACGTGAAAGGGGTCTACAAGTACAGGTGTTTGAGGGTGCCCAGAACAGGTTAATGTGGTGGGTTTGAAGATATATTGTTCTTACAAGTCTGCTTAACCTCTTGCCGCCTGCATAACACACATACGCAAAAGCAAAAGGATGGACTTAAACTCGCACAAGCTGCACATGTGTTGCTGGGCGAATGATGTTTCTGTGCTGAAGGCGCACTCACTGTGTGCTCTTGGAATAGAGACTGAGATGTCAAAGACCGCTCTGAGTCTGGACTAACTATGGGTTGCTGGTGGGAATGGCTCCTAATTACCATATGTGACAGTAAATCACAGTAGTCACTTGATCAACAAATTATTCCACACTGTTCCCCCCCGACATTCATAACTTTTTAACCCTTTTGCTGCTGGACAGTGTACAGACCTACAGAACCATTTCCAGCTGTTAGCTGCATTCCCCCTACTGCTGTAAGCTCATGATCACAACTAATAGCAGAGCTGTTAATCAAACTCTGCTGAATAAAAGAATAGATGTGATCAGTGGCTGGCAAGCCGCTGACGGCAGCTCTTCACCTAAAGAGTGACCCCCCCCTCCCCACCACAGCTGCTATGCCCCTCTGATTCCATCACAGCTCCACATTCCCTCAACCATCTGCTTGCACCCGCTATAAAATGCCCCCACCACTCGTATTTGTCCCCTCTGTTTACTAGGTTTTCAGTTTGTGAATGAACAGGGAGTCTATGTACAGAGCACCTTCTGTTTATTCATCTGCAGTGCCTTTCTCTGTCTCAAAAAAAAAAAAAAAAAAAAGGGAGAGACATCAGGGGCTCGATTAGACCCTTGTAATCTCAGCAAGCCTCCCCAAGCAGGGCTGTATGTAAAAAAAACAAAAACAAAAAAAAAACACAATAAGGCCTTGGTTCACACAGGGCATACCTCAAAGTACACCCGTGTGGGGCCGTGCTTATCCACACAGGGATGCACAAGTGTTCCATGCATCCCCGACCAGGAAGTTCAATTGATGTAAATTGGGATGCAGCAGCTGCACAGGCCACTACTGCTCCCAATTTAACATCTGCACATTGTATGCGGTCGGGGTCGTGCACCTGCACCACTGACAAACGGGAAGCAGCTGCTGTGTTCGTGCAGCTACTGCATCCCAACTGACATCAATATGACTGTAGCAGCGCACATTTTCATGTGCAGACAGAGCTGTGTGTATTGGCTCGTTGATTACTACAGTGCTGCATTTAGATGTGTACAAAACTGTCTGCATCCAAAAGCAGTGTTCATTTCTGCCCGTGTGAGCGAGCTCTAAGAAAGTAGAATGTCATTGCCATTAGCCACCTATCAGATTGGGGAGCACCACCAATCTGATTTCAGGGGGGAAAAGGTTTTTAGAATAGTGTACATGGAGGATGCCTGCTGCTAGGTGTGTATAAAGACAAGACAGAAATGTAGACGATATACAAGTCATGGAGTTGTGCATTGATTACATTTGAATTATCTTTGAACACCACATATGCAGTATCAATCTTTTTTTCATTCATTCGGTTTTGAAATCCTTTCTAGTTATTTTTTCTCTGGTAACTGCACAAAAGAAAAGGGATAGCTATCAACACAATGAAAATGGTAACACGTTTGTATTTTTGAAATGAGAAAGAAAATAATCTGAATTTAATGTATTTGTGGAAAAACAGGAAAATAAAAAGCCAAGCTCATCAAAACATATTACTGCCTGTGTGATGAGAAAACATAAACAACATTGACAATTGTCTATATATTTCAAAAAAAAAAAAAAAAAAAAAAAAAAACACACACCACACCCTTACCTGATGTTCAAGAGCAAAGTCCCTTGAGAACTTGTTTACACTTGCAAGTTGGGGGGCAGAAAAAAAAAAAACCACACAGTTGAGTTACCTACCCCAACCATTCCCCTTTAGCTGCAAAGGCAGTGGCCGGGGGTGTAGGCATGCCAAAGCCACGATGCTTTGCAGCAGCAACTATACACCCTGTTGCATTTGGTGGGCACTACCACCCACTGAACGTGACCCATTGAGTGAATGGGGCAGTGGTGCAACTGCTGTGGTGGGGGGCAGTGCAATACTTAAGAGGTTAAGCAGGTGATGAGGTGGTGACATATTGCCTCCTCTCCGCCTGTGAAACGTCTCTGAAAAGGGATCTGAACGCAATCCATGCCGTAACTAAATCTGCCTTCAGGGACATTTATGGAGAAAATTAGTGATAAATGTACAAATCTGAATGCCTGTCAGAGTCTAAGCAACAGTTTTTCTGTGTATTGGTGATCTTGGGCAGCAAACTGACATATTTGTACAGGTTTGTAACAGATTTAGGCTTAATTTACCCCTGTATTGTACTCTGAGAAGCAATTTGTGGTTGATCGCTTTTCAGAGAGCTGTACAGGTGCAGTTGACAGGCATTCGGGAGGCGATACTGTTGCCTCATAAATGCCAGTTTTTGGTTTTTTTTCACAGCCAAACAGGGTTTTTCAATGGGAATCGAAATTGTTAGCTATGTGCTACTCTAACATGACTTTTCCTGGACAGACCTGACTGCTGATTTAGAGAGAAGAGCACAAATTTTAATAAATACCACCAGATCTCAGCACAGTATTCTTCCTAGTGTATTCTGCTCCAATATTAGTTTCTAGTATTAGGTGGTGTACAAATATAGAAAACTACTAAAGTTTGTAAAACATTTTCCTGATTTCTGCTCCATGCCAGATATGTCTAACCCAGAAATGGAATACTATTTAAAATACAACACCTTTCCTAAAAAGTTTATCATCTTAAAGCGGAGTTCCGGCCGAAATATGACTTTTAAAGATAAAAATACCCCTAGAATACTCATGCCTCGTGCAACGTAACAAAAGGTACGCTGTAAACTATGCCCAGTTTTCTATTTGTGCAGCATTATTTTCTTACTTTGTGAAGTTTCTGCACAGCGCGGCCATCTCCAGTGTGGGCATCTGAAGCCACAGTGTCCTTCCTAGATTCCGTGCATGCTGGCTACCCAGCATGCACCTACCGATCTCGCGCATGTGCAGTGCGATTGTGGTCAGTTTGGCATGGCACAGCCATGCCAAGCTGACCAAGATTTTCCATAGACGCCAATGTTAAATGTTACTGGAGCCGTGCGATGCCAAGCTGACCAAGATCTCCTAGGAGCCAACGTAAAACCAGAAATGACGCGCAACGCCACGGCCCCCTAGAGGAGGAAGTGAAATTAGAGATAGGCATAAATCAGGTAAGTGAACAGAAAAAAAATAAATAAATTGCCGATTCATTTTAAGGATGCACATTAGTGCTGCATAGTGAGGAGTGAAAAATGTGGGTGGAACTCCGCTTTAAGTCCTCATGCACACTGGACGTTTTTACAGCTGCTGTTTTTGGCTGTAGGCGTTTTTTTCTACAGTCATTAAACTCTCCATCATGTTATCCTATGTGTCCATGCACACATAGGCTGTTATCAGCAGTTTTTGGCAGTGGCGTTTTTGAGCAGTAAAAAAAAAAAACCCCAAAACTAGTGGGTTCTTAGAGAGGTTTGTTTTTCAGCTGTAAAAACGCTCTGATGCTGATAAACGCTCAAAAACGTTGCTCACCAGTGTTTAACATTTTTGATCCATAAAAAAAAAAAAAAAAAAAAAAAACGCTAAAATGTTATCGCGGAATAATGCTAAAAAACGCTATTGCAAAGACATTGAAAAACTCACTGCAAAGCTACTGACGTTTTTAGAACGTTATTTTAACATCCAGTGTGCATGAGGCCTAAGTCTTAATATGCATCTTAGGTTTTATCATTTAGTATGCATTCACTAAATGTTCAGTTTCTCTGTTTCAGATACATACACTATATCAGTTATATTATGGACAAGCCTCCATGATTAAAGTACTTACTTTGAGAAACCTTTCCACTTCAGCAGATATTCAACTTTTCCTTTAACAACCCGCCGATCCAAGACTTTCTCCACCACGTATTCCTCCTCCTCTTCATCTGCCACTTCTTCCATTTTCTTTTTGTTTTGTTTCTTTCCTGTAGCGGTCGCCAGTTTCCTGGTTTAGTGGGCCTGGAAGGTAAGGAAAGAAAAAAATAAAAATAATTAAAAAAAAAAAAAATTTTAAAACACAAACAAACCATTGCATTTATTGAAGAGTACATTTGCACAGCTGCTGATACCGACTAAACCAAATATTCCTAAAATTTCAGTATACAGTGGGGACGGAAAGTACCTTATTTATCGGCGTATAACACGCACCCCAAGTTTAGGAGAGAATTTTAAGGAAAAAAAACTTACATTAAAATGCCCATCAATGCAGCCATATGGTGTCCATCTGCAGCCTTGTTAGTGTCATTGCAGCCTTGCCAGTGCAGTTTTGCCCCAGTGCAGTCTTGTCAGTGCAGCCTTGTCAGTGCAGCCATGTCAGTGCAGCCATGTCAGTGCAGCCATGTCAGTGCAGCCATGTCAGTGCAGCCATGTCAGTGCAGCCATGTCAGTGCAGCCATGTCAGTGCAGCTTTGCCCCAGTGGTCAGTGCAGCCTTGCCCCCAGTGTCCATGCTTGGACAGATCGCCGCCGACATACTACATGCTATGTGTTTTAAATATGGCCCTCCGGAGTTCGGAGGGACTCGGCGGAGCTGAACGAACGCCGCCGAGATACACATAGTCGAGTGTACTCGGCTCTTTCCGGCGCCACTCACAGTACCGCCCTATGATGGACATAACACAGGTCCAATGGCGGGACTGGGCGTGACTGTGAGCGGCGCCGGAAAGAGCGGAGAACACTCGACTATGTGTATCACGGATCCGCCCCGTCACTGTGATTTAGGCGGCGCTCGTTCAGCTCTGCCGAGTCCCTCCGAACTCCGCGGCGCCATATTTAAAACTACACACTATGTGAATGTCGGCGGCGATCGCCGCCGATAGATCACAATTAGAGGGGATCGGCGTATAACACGCACCCACGATTTTAAGGGGGAAAAAGTGCGTGTTATACACCGATAAATACGGTATTCAGATCCCCTTAAATTTTTCACTCTGCTATATTGCAGCCATTTGCTAAAATAATTTTTTTTAAGTTCATTTTTTTCCTCATTAATGTACACACAGCACCCCATATTAACAGAAAAATACAGAATTGTTGACATTTTTGCAGATTAATTAAAAAAGAAAAACGTAAATATCACATGGTCCTAAGTATTCAGACCCTTTGCTCAGTATTTAGTAGAAGCACCCTTTTGATCTAATGCAGCCATGAGTCTTTTAGGGAAAGTTGCAACAAGTTTTTTACACCCGGATTTGGGGATCCTCTGCCATTCCTCCTTGCAGATCCTCTCCAGTTATGTCAGGTTGGATGGTAAACGTTGGTGGACAGCCATTTTTAGGTCTCTCCAGAGATGTTCAATTGGGTCTAAGTCGGGGCTCTGGCTGGGCCATTCAAGAACAGTCACGGAGTTGTTGTGAAGCCACTGCTTCTTTATTTTAGCTGTGTGCTTAGGGTCATTGTCTTGTTGGAAGGTAAACCTTCAGCCCAGTCTGAGGTCCTGAGCACTCTGGAGGTTTTCATCCAGGGATATCCTTGTACTTGGCCACATTCATGTTTCCCATGATTGCAACCAGTCGTCCTGTCCCTGCAGCTGAAAAACACCCCCACAGCATGATGCTGCCACCACCATGCTTCACTGTTGGGACTGTATTGGACAGGTGATGAGCAGTGCCTGGTTTTCTCCACACATACCACTTAGAATTAAGGCCAAAAAGTTCTATTTTGGTCTCATCAGACCAGAGAATATTATTTCTCACCATCTTGGAGTCCTTCAGGTGTTTTTTTTTAGCAAACTCCATGCGGGCTTTCATGTGTCTTGCACTGAGGAGAGGCTTCCACTGGGCCACTCTGCCATAAAGCCCTGACTGGTGGAGGGCTGCAGTGATGGTTGACTTTCTACAACTTTCTCCCATCTCCTGACTGCATCTTTGGAGCTCAGCCACAGTGATCTTTGGGTTCTTCTTTACCTCGCTCACCAAGGCCCTTCTCCCCCGATAGCTCAGTTTGGCCGGACGGCTAGCTCCAGGAAGGGTTCTGGTCGTCCCAAACGTCTTCCATTTAAGGATTATGGAGGCCACTGTGCTCTTAGGAACCTTAAGTGCAGCAGAAATTTTTTTGTAACCTTGACCAGATCTGTGCCTTGCCACAATTCTGTCTCTGATCTCTTCAGGCAGTTCCTTTGAACTCATGATTCTCATTTGCTCTGACATGCACTGTGAGCTGTAAGGTCTTATATAGACAGGTGTGTGGCTTTCCTAATCAAGTCCAATCAGTATAATTAAACACAGCTGGACTCAAATGAAGGTGTAGAACCATCTCAAAGATGATCAGAAGAAATGGACAGCATCTGAGTTAAATATATGAGTGTCACAGCAAAGGGTCTGAATACTTAAGACCATGTGATATTTCAGTTTTTCTTTTTTAATAAATCTGCAAAAATGTGAACAATTCTGTGGGGTGGGGGTGCTGTGTGTACATTAATGAGGGAAAAAACGAACTTAAATGATTTTAGCAAATGGCTGCAATATAACAAAGAGTGAAAAATTTAAAGGGGGTCTGAATACTTTCCGTCCCCACTGTATATCTTTTAAGCCTTTTCATGCAGAGGTATTTTTGCACAGTGGCTTGCAATGGTTTAAAAATTATTTTTTAGGCCTGAAGATTTAAAAAAAAAACAAAAAAAAACCCCACCATACTCTACATCCTTTACATTTTGGAGAATATGCCCATAAGCATGTGAAAACACAAGTGGCAGCAGTTACGAATGTACAACCTCGCACGGCATATTGTGCAATACATACAAAGCAGATGAGTGTTCTCCTTTAGTATTCTAGCACGAACTCACAAACCACAGGTCTACAAGTGTGACATCTGCATGATTTACCCTCAGTGGAGAAAAATCAGGTCTCCTGCCCTGCCAGACAGGGCTGTACTGTGTGGTAGAGGTGTGTAAATCTCAGGGATATATGGACAGAAATTCAAATGCTGCGATGGGTAAAATTATAAAATATTATATATATATATATTATATATATATATATATATATATATATATATATATATATATACACATATATACACACACACACACATACATATACATACATATACACACACACACACACATTGTCTAAAGTATTGAGACGCCTGCCTTTACACGCACATGAACTTTAATGACATCCCAGTCTTATGCTGGCCATACACTATACAGAAAATCGGCCGAACCCCTTTTCGAAAAACGAACGTTCGACCGTGACCGCAAACGATCGTGCCATCATATAATGACCGATAATCTGTTCAGTGGACATGAATAAATAATTTTGTGTTCGTTTTTTTACATATACCTAGTGCAGAAAGTTCGGACGGGAAACACATTAACCTTGCAATTTATCGTACGTTCGGCAGAAATTTTCCAAACATGCCGTTCGTTTTTTTTCCACAAAAACGTCACAAACGATTATCGATTTATACCCACTAACTTGCCGAAAAACGAACGAAGTGTCCATTCGAACGATTTTTCGGCCGATTTTTCGTATAGTGTATGGCCAGCATTAGTCCATAAGGTTCAATATAGAGTTGGCCCACCCTTTGCAGCTATAACAGGTTTAACTCTTCTGGGAAGGCTGTCCACAAGGTCTAGGAGCGAGTCTACGGTAATGTTTGACCGTTCTTCCAGAAGTGCATTTGTGAGGTACGGCACTGATGTGGATGAGAAGGCATGGCTCGCAGTCTCCGCTCTAATTCATCCCAAAAGGTGTTCTATTAGGTTGAAATCAGGACACTGTGCAGGCCAGTCAAGTTCCTCTGACCCAAACATGCTCATCCATATCTTAGAGACCCTGTTCTGACCTCAACCTGATAGAGATGGGATGAATTAGAGCAGAGACTGCGAGGGTGGGCCAACTCCATATTGAATCCTACAGACTAAAACTGGGATGCCTAGCAATAACTTTTGACAATATACTATATAAAAAAAAAAAAAAAGAAGAGCTATAGAATAATATATATCACTTTATTTTACTGCCTGGCAGTAAGAATAACCTTTATATATGTAATTTACAAGTATACGTGCAAATTATTTCATTTCTAAGCCACTAACACTAATATATATATATATATATAGGCTTTAAAAAAAAAAAAAAAAATTGCATGTATACTTGTAAATGACATATATAAAAAGGTTATTCTTACTGCCAGGCAGTAAAATACAGTGATTAGTGATGATTTAATGCCTACATTCTTAACCACATACATCACTATCCAATATCCATATATTTTGTTATATGGAGAACCATTCAAGAATCCAGCCAACCGTTCATGTGCATGAAATCTAGATAAAGGAGTACACAAGGGTGGGTGGGTGGGTGTATATATATATATATATATATATATATATATATATATATATATATATATATATATCTATCTAATAAGTTAATAATAATAAAAAAAAATATATCAATTATTTTTTTTTTTAAGGATTTTTTTTTATTTAAATACAATTTTTATCAAATATAAAATCATATAAATTTATATATTTTTTTTGGGGGGGGGGGGGGTTAGCAAATTTCACATTTTATAAAATGCTTTTGGAGTAAAAATCTATCTAAAGATAGTTTTCCATTTAAGATACATTAATAATCTATTTTTTCAGGAAGAAATGGAGCTTAGTTATGTAGCATGAGGCCGTGTATTCTGCAATACTTACATTTTTTGGCAAACTCATTCAATGAATCCAAGCCCTGTAAGCTGAGATAACATGCACTGCATTGATGCAGTCACACAATTTCACAGTAACCATGAAATAAAACAAAGTTCAGGAATATTCCTTTATCCCGTTGTTTTGCAAATATATGTACACTACAAACTATATGATTGAATCGGTTCTAATATCGTTGTTTTACTAACCTGGCAGCTTATTCTAAATAGGAAACCTTCATTTTGTTTGTAAATATTAAAAGATTCTAACTACCAGCAAGAATGAGTCCTTACATTTAAGGAGCACCTGTCATTTCAGATCCATCAGGCCAGCGCCTGTTAGCGGGCATCACCTCACCTGCTGCTGCCACATCCCTCACCTTGTTGTGTCGCTGCCACATCACCAGAGGTACCATTAAAGTGAATAGGACTGTCGGTGAGTCAACAGCGGATCAGAGGAGGAGCTGCTGCGGGACAGAAATGACAGTTGCTCTTTAAAAATTATGGATTTAAATTAAGCCTTTTTACTAAAGATTTAAATTGGCTTGATTTAAATCAAATCCACACCGGGAGTACATGATTTTTCTAATTTGTACATCACTAGACTAGTTTATATATTTCTTAGTCTAGCAGACAGGAAGAGAGATTGACCAGTCTTTTATCTTGGGTGTGCTCCCCCTCCTATTATTCCTACCAGCAATTTTCAGCAATCAATGAACAGCTTAGATTTGCTGAATACAGCAGCTGTAGTAGCTACTGTAAATGCTACAAAACGGTTTGTAAACATTGTTCAGAAGTAGGATACAAAAGTTACATTGTTATTTTTTATTTATTCTGTTACAAACATATGAAGATCAAAGGGATGACCTTTGAATGCCATCTGAATATGATGTCAGAGGCAACCTTACAAGAAAAATAAAAAAAAATAAAAGAATTTGCTTTAAAAAATAAAAATAAAATTCTATATACAGTGCTCAACATAAATGAGTACACCCCAACAGATTTTGACACTATACTACAAGTAGAAAGCCAAACTGGGGTGATTGTTTCCCGTGACAAAATACGGCACACACTACAGAGGAATGGCATGCATGGGTGTCTTCCATGAAGGAAGTCTCTCCTAATGGTTCTTACACACAATCCGAAAATCGGACAAAAAAAATTCCGGTTTCTAAGCGATCGTACGATAAATCAGAACGTTAGTATAGAGCTTTCGAGAGCCGATCACAACAGTTCATCCAATCGGACAAGCATGAAAATTTCTCGTATGATACCAGAACGTACGATTTTCATTCTGATTTTTTATTCTGTCATACGAGAATTTTCGTAAATCTAGTAACCTCTCCATTTTCGATATGTGACTAGCATGCAAAGAAAAACTGACCATCATCTGTCGTCTTTTTTTGGATCATGTTTTGTGGCATTTTTGTTTTAAATTTTTTTTTTTTTTTTTTTTTTTTATTAGTAATTGCAGCGATGTGCGTTTTTTTTTCGGGACTGCGACATTATGCTGGACACATCGGACATTTTTTACACTATTTTTGAGACCATTGTCATTTATACAGCGATCAATGCTATAAAAATGCATTGATTACTGTGTAAATGACACTTGCAGTGAAGGGGTTAACCACTAGGGGCAGTGAAGGGGATTAAGTGTGTCCTAGGGAGTGATTCTAACTGTTAGGGGGCTGGACTTCAACACACAGGACAGTGATCACTGCGCTCGATGAGAGAGAGCTGTGACCACTGTCCTGTCACTAGGCAGAACGGGGAAATGCTTTGTTTACAAAAGCATTTCCCCATTCTTCCTCTCCGTGACACGATCGCGGGCACCCGGCGGACATGGAGTCCGCGGGACCCGCGGTCACGGAGACTGCGTTCCTGCGACACTGCTCCTTAAAGGGGACGTACCTGTATGCCCTTTTACCTATCAGCGCCATTCTGACGACGTACATTGGTGTGCGTTGGTTGGCAAGCGGTGAAACATGGTGGTGGCAGCGTCCTTCTGTGGGGCTGCATGAGTGCTGCTGGTTTCGGGAAGCTGCATTTCATTAAGGATATCATGAATTCACAGATGTACTGCTCTATATTGAAAAAGAAGATGCTACCATCACTCTGTGTGCTTGGTCGTCGTGCACTTTTCCAACTTGACAATGATCCAAAACACACACACACCTAAGGCCACTGTTGTATTTCTGAAGAGGAACAGGGTGAAAAGGATTCAGTGGCCAAGTATGTCTCCTGATCCGAACCCAATGGAACACCTATGGGGAATTCTGAAGAGACAAGTTGAGCATCACTCTCCATCAAGCCTCTAAAAAAGGTTGTTCTTGAAGAATGGAAAAAGATAGATTTTGCGATATGTCACCAACTTGTTCATACCATGCCTAGAAGCCTTGGTGCTGTCCTCACAAATCATGGAGGTCATACACAATACTAGATGTAGTCGTTTTTGCATCAACTAACTTGAGTAAAACTAAAGAACTTGTAATCTAGGTTATATTATGAACCTTACTTTCATGTAATGATAGCAAGTGTGTCTCTCTCATCAGAGGTATATAGCAGTCTTGTGACTTCTATCAGTGTCCGGCTGAGCACTGGCTAAAGCTTGTAGGAGGCGTTTTCATTCTTATCCGACTGCCCTAATGGGCTACATGACCCCTGGCTCTCTGTCTAGGCAGTGCTGCATTGGTCCTGTGCTGATCACATATACCCTCCCAAAAAACAAAATCTCACTAGCAATACACAACAAACTGAGCATGTGCAGAGTGCCCCCAAGGCTCTGTACTATCAGCAGATGGATTGGGAACAGTAAAGGAAGGAGAGGAACAGAGAAGACAGGCTCAAACAGTCTTTTTACACAATGCGGAGGACAAGCATGCTTTACTGCATACACAGGCTGATTTTACTGTTGTGGGTCTAGTAACATTTTAAGTACAGAAGGTGGCTGCTTGTATACAAGTAGCATGTGGCCCAAAACTAAAGCTGAGAAGTGTGGGGTACAATCTAAAAATTTCAGAGGGAGAAGGATACCATCTCAATTTTCAGCATGGGCAAGAACAGAAAGGAAAACCTGCAACCTGCGGACATCAGAAGACCATGCCCAAATAGGACAACACATCCTTAACAGCACTCTACACAACTCTCATCTAGAGGCAGACAAAATCTTATAAAAAGGGTACAATAGCAATACAACCATTCAATAAAGAAAGAGCAGGTGAGAAGATAGTACAGCAAATACTACCAAATGGTGTAATAACTGGGTCAACTGTACAGAGTCAAACCAACAGTTCCATACTTTAGGTAACTTCTCTGGACATGCTCTGCATTCATACATGGCTGAGCATGTCCATTTTTTCTGAGGATAATCACCTTTATGGCATAAAATAAGAGCACACTCAAAGTTCTGAATTCTGCTGGTGGTACAATGCACTCCATTAATCCAAGAAGACAGGCTGGTATCATGAGGCGAACTTCTAAAGCAGTGACCCGAGAAATAATTTCGATGACCTCCCATCAAAAAGTCATAAGTCTTATTTAGAGGGTTCCAGCTCTCACCTCCTCCCGGCGCACCATGGCACCGGAAGGGAGATCACCCCTCCCTCTCAGCAATCATCTGGGACACGTCACAGGTCCCAGATGATTGCCCAGCCAGTCATGGCATGCGGGTACCCACAGCGTCAATGCCGGTGCCGCAGAGAGGAGGGAGAGACGAGCAGGGCTTCGTTCCTTCGCATCACTGGACCCTGGGACAGGTATGTTTCCGATTATTAAAAAAAAGTCAGCAGTTGCAGTATTTGTAGCTGCTGACTTAATTTTTTTTTTTTTTTTTTTTGAAATTTGTTTTTTGTATTTTTTTTTTTTTTTTAAGCAGAACTCCGCTTTATCTAAAGAGTCAATGCATTCTTGACATAGTGTCTTTTTCCAGCCTTCACATTTGCATGAAAGGCATTTTCTTTTAACCCCCCGGTTCAGAGCTCTTGGCCTGCCGTGACAAGGGGAAAAATAAAAAACAGAAAACAGAACTATCCTAGTGAGAGTCAGCCTGAACTTTACCAATATGCTCACCACAGGTGCACAGTGAGAAACCCAAAAGCCTCATGTGCCCAGACAGGCCTTGCCACCAGGGGGAAACCAAACTCAAATCCTATTGAAGAGATGGAGATAGAGAGATCCAAAAGTAAAAAAGAGAGCAGAACACACATCTGCCCCTTGCCTGGGTCTTTTGCTGGTGCCTGTGCCACTTGCTGTGGCCCCCAAATCCATGCTGGTACTGCAGCGTGTTGCATGTGGCTAAAACACTGGTTCCGGACTCCATTAGCGCCTCTGCGTCGGACCTATAGGCACCAGTCCTGTTACTCCCTCCTCCCCCTGGTACTGCTGGTTCGCTCCTCAGTTATTCACTTTTTTCTGAGTCAAGATTCACTTTAAAACGACAAACATTACTCATGGTATGATGTGACGCGACAAACAAGGCAGCAAGGTGTAAAATTTTTATTATATTCAATGGTACCCTTCACAACTGAGAGTAGTATTGTTCGAAGCTTTCGCTCAAAAAAGTATGGGGCCGCGTATAGCGTTTTTTACCCCAGCAGACTTCAACAATGGGAGTGCCTAAAAACCAGGGTAAAAACACACCTTATGCGCTTCTTTTGCCTAGTAACTAACTTTCCATTGGCTCAAAAAAATAAATAAATGCTCAAGCCTGAAACAATCGTAAAAACTCACATCCACTCCAGTGCTGCAGTGTCCACAAACTCCCTTGCCAGCTGCTGACCTCTTCAGTTGGTCTTCCTCTGGGGTTCGATTTTTGGCCCTTTAGATGGGTTGGGTAGGGCCGAGATGACATCACTGCCATGATTACGTGGGAGTTCATTCATATCGGCAGATGCTGAAATTGTACACTAAGCCGAGCATGTGCAGCTCTGTTTACATTGCAAACAGACAGGTAAGAACGCAGACATAGCACCTCTCTTCTGTATTAACATGCCTGCAGGTTTTCAAGTAGAGTAAGACCTTGGTTTGAGAGCGTTTTGCAAGACCAGCAAAATTTTTAAGTAAATTTTGACTTGATATACAAGCGATGTCTTGATAACCAAGTAGCGTCATGTCACAACAGAGTATAAAAGAGAAGAGAGGCGCCTCTAAGTGTAGCAATTTGGTTACATTTAATGAAGGTACAACATTTAGCAACTCACATGGTTGATGATTAAAACAGACACATCTAAGTATGGAGATATCCGGGGTAAAGCCGTCCATATAAACCATCCTCCACACCACCATCGACGTCATCCCTTACACGCTGTGGTTCAAGCCACGCTTTCAGATCGCTCTCCTGCAGGGTAGTCTTCCTGGTCATGATTGCAGACTGGTGAGAGCCGGTGGTGCGGGGGATGGTCTATGTGGACAGCTTTACCATGCCTGTGTCATGTGCCTCTTTTAATCATCATTAACCATGCGAGTCGCTAAATGTTGTACCTTCATTAAATGTAACCATATCGCTACACTTAGGCTCCGTTCACACCTAAAGCCGTGTACACACGACCAGACTGGTCCAACGGAACGAACCCGGACAATCCGACCGTGTGTGGGCTTCATTGGACCTTCAGCTGACTTTCTGTTGAAAATCAAAAGGACTTTAGATTTGGAACATGTTTCAAATCTTTCCGACGGACTCGAGTCCGGTCGAAAAACCCCTTCATCTGTATGCTGGTCCGACGGACAAAAAAAAAGGGACGCAAGGGCAGCTATTGGCTACTGCCTATAATCTTCCTTATTCTAGTCCCTTCGTACATCATCACGTTCAAACCAACGGACTTTAGTGTGTGGGCAAGTCCGGTCGTCCGAAAGTCCTTCGTAACTCCGTCGAAAGTCTGTCGGAAAGACCGTCGGACCTTTGATACTGAAAAGTCCGCTCGTGTGTACGCGGCATAAGAGTTTTTGCCCATTTTTCTGCTCCAAGCCTCAGCTCTAAAAACGCCCAACAAGACAAATCCCATTCATTTCAAAGGCCCCTGTTGACATCTGAGCGTTCTGTCGCCTAAAGCAAAACGCCTGTCGCCCAAAAAAAGTACATGAGTTTTTTTTGGCAGGTTACAGGCATTTTAATTCTTTTACATTGGTGACCTTTTAAAATTCAAAACGCCTGTATAAAAATGTTGCAAAAAAATGCCCAAAAAAACACCTGTAAAATAGCAACGCCTACATGTAAACGGAGCCTTCAAGGCGCCTCTCCTCTTTTATACCCTGTAGCTACTGCTGAATTTTGCTTCTAATCCCCTTGTAGAGGCTGCCATTTGTGGATGGACATTTTATGGTTACACAACCTATCATATTGCTATAATCTTTTTATAAGGACTATAAACTGAAGGACTTATGAATAAATGGTTGTGGAACGAATCATCTGAGTTTCCATTATTTCTTATGGGGAAATTTGCTTTGATATACAAGCATGTTTCTGGAATGAATTATGCTCACAATCCAAGGTTTTATTGTATTACAAGTATTTATATAGCGCCATCAATTTACACAGCACTTTACATATTTATTATTCATTTACATCAGTCCCTGCCCTCAAGGAAAATCACTATTTAAGATTGTCTCTTTTTCTACATAAAAGTCCACTTTTAGTGTGAATGTGGTGTTAGTAGTTATACATTGGTGTGGTAGCATATTTCAGCAGCAGAGTGGAGTTTAATCATCTCTAGTCAAAAAAACTATTGTTCTAGTAGCCTAGGAAGTTTTTTTTTTTTTTTATTGCTTTGCTGACTCAGAGCCAAAATGGATCACAAAGTACCGCACACAAACTGGTCTGACGTGTTATATAAGGCTCAGTGCAAGGGGTGCTCAAAAAGCCATCACACTCATCATAATCAATGTTTGCTCAGTTTAACAATTTTATACAAATAAGTCAAAAGACAAATTATGTCAACTCTCTGGCACACGACACTAATCTAACTAAAAATACTGGTGTAAATTTACCCATCCTCTACCCACATACAACCTTGGCATCTATAAACCCATCCATTACCCACTTACAACCATTGCACCTAAAAACCATCCAGTGCCTACACACAATTGCTGCCTCTGAACACACAGCCAGCGTTGTGGACATCTAGCGGTCCGATTTGTGTGCCAAATGCACCCTCCAACAGGATTATTCCATAACCACTTCTATTAGCAGCCCTGATGAAGAGGGAGTCCTTAGTCCCCCAAAACACATTGACCTCTTTTTATTGCTAAAACTTCAAATAAAATACCCTTATTATTTAACTTCACTGGATACCGGGTGCTCCTTTACTTTTCCTTCTTTCTCAATACAAACGGAGTCGATCTTAAGGCCGAACCCCGAGGTAGCAGCCCAAGCCCAAACCTCTTCCTCAAACTGGGCACAGACCTCTGGAAACCAATTCTTTCCATCTGCCCATAACCTTACAACACTGACTGATCGAGTCAATCTAGCACGATCTACACCTCCTCTTCCAAGCTACACACAATTCTGGCACTGATAAACCCATCCTCCACCCACATATAACCCTGGCTCCAATAAACCCCCTTTGTTGCCCATACACAAGCCTGGGACCAATAGAGGATTCGTTTAACAAACATTCTTGGCACCGAAAAAAAAAAAAAAAAAAAAAAAACCTCTGCCGGCATACAACCTCGGCACCTACAAACCCATCCTCTGTCCACATACAATTCTGAAACTGAAAAAAAACATCCTCTATCGACATACAACCCTGGCTCCAATGAATCCTTCTATTGCCCAAATTCAGCCCTAGGTTTAGTTTATGGGTGCCAGGGTTGTATGTGGGCAGCAGAGGATTATATATGTGTGACATAAAAGGCTGGCACCAATAAACCCATCCTCTGCCCACATACAATTTTTGGCACTGAAAAATAAATTCTCTGCCCACATACAACCAGGCAGCTATAAAGCTTTCCACTGCCCACATACTATCCAGGAGCCTAAAAACCTCTGCCCCCTTTTGCTGCCAGAGCCGGTTTTTGCACATGTCTAAGATATTATTTTATTTTATTTTAGGCCTGAGGATTACACAAAACCCACAAATATTATATATTTTCTGAAAGCAGATACCCTAAAGAATAAAATAGTGGTAGCTCCATTTTTTTTGTCACACGATATTACCACAAAAGGTCTAGGAAATGCAAAATTTCAGAAAAAAAAAAAAAAAAAAAAAAAAACAAACCACCATCAACGTGAAGTTTAGGGCAAACAACCGCAATAAAATTACCCACATTTTTTGGTAAAATATAAAAGGATGAGGTTGCATTGAGTAAATAGATACCCAACGTGCCAAAACCTTAAATTTTTGTGCGCCTGTGAAATGGCGGCAAACTTCAGGAGTCTGCCTGTCAGTTTCACACACAATCCCAGTGGCTGCAGCCACCGGATTGTGTGTAATACCGCCCCCCCCCCCCCCCCCCGTCAGGTCCGTACGGACACGGCGACGAAAGGGTTAATGCTTAAGAACAGACACAGCCAATCTTCTTCTTGGGGAAAAAAAGGCCTCCCCCTTTTTCAGGGTTTGAACAGCCAGTGTTAATAAAATCACAACAGAATGCACTGAGGAACCTGAGTTCGAGGATAAGTTCACCTTTAATAATAAATGCACATTTTTTTGCAGGAAAAAAAAAAAAGTATGCTTACTATTTTTTTCTTAGGAGCCTGTACAGCACTGCATCTGTGATCAGCAGATCACAGGTGCAATGTCAGGCTCCTGCAGACTCTTAGTATAGCTATTTGCCTGTACCTCCAATACCAGAAGACAATTACTTCAGTTCAGGAAGAATCAATGAACTACAACAATGCTCACCAGCACCCTCGTAGTCTTTTCATTAAGAAAACTCTGTGAATGAATGACGTGGCCGTGAGGGCGGAACCCAGTAAGGCTAAGCTCTTTTCAGATTGTGATAGTGGGTGCGGGGAGAAGATCCCTGGCCCGCTGAGGGGTCGGGGGAAAGCTGCAGGAGCAGGGACATGTTACACCCTAAAAACAGGTGGAACATGTAACATATTCCTGAAAGTGAACTTATCCTTTACAGTGGTTGTAAACCTCGGTGATAGGAACAGAGCTGAGGCTATCAGTGTACTGTGTGAAGGGGGTGTGTTTCTTCCCTCCAATCAGCTCTCAGAGCTCACTTTAGCACTTTGAATGGCTGTAGAGAAGAGAGGGATGCAGATGAACGGGAACAACTTAGGAGGATTTGTTTCATCTCTGTGTATCACCTGAGGCCAGTCACTTCACTGGGTATATGCGAGGGTCTATAATCACTTCAAGGCTTGATGTAAAGTAGCATGGCCTAATGGCACTACAGACAGCAGGGTACCCACATTCAACCCTGGCACTGATAAATCCTTCCACTGCTCACATACAACTCTGGCTTTTTAGTTACCAGGATTATATGTAGGCAGAGGATAGGTTTATTCTTGCCAGGGTTATATGTGGGCAGAGGATGGGAGTATTGATGCCAGGGTTATATGTGGGTAGATGATGGGATTACTGATGCCAGGGTTATATGTGGGTAGATGATGGGAGTATTGATGCCAGGGTTATATGTGGGTAGAAGATGATAGTATTGATGCCAGGGTTATATATGGGTAGATGATGGGACTATTGATGCCAGGGTTATATGTGGGTAGATGATGGGAGTATTGATGCCAGGGTTATATGTGGGTAGAAGATGGGAGTATTGATGCCAGGGTTATATGTGGGTAGAAGATGGGAGTATTAATGCAAGGGTTATATGTGGGTAGAAGATGGGAGTATTGATGCCAGGGTTATATGTGGGTAGAAGATGATAGTATTGATGCCAGGGTTATATGTGGGTAGAAGATGGGAGTATTAATGCAAGGGTTATATGTGGGTAGAAGATGGGAGTATTGATGCCAGGGTTATATGTGGGTAGAAGATGGGAGTATTAATGCCAGGGTTATATGTGGGCAGAGGATGGGAGTATTGATGCCAGGGTTATATGTGGGCAGAGGATGGGAGTATTGATGCCAGGGTTATATGTGGGCAGAGGATTATTGATGCCAGGGTTATATGTGGGCAGAGGATTATTGATGCCAGGGTTATATGTGGGTAGAAGATGGGAGTATTGATGCCAGGGTTATATGTGGGCAGAGGATAGAATTATACCACCCTGGTAGCTCTGCCCACACTGTGGGGGTCTCCTCGTCCTCCGGTATGCAGAGTGTTGCAGTCCCCATGGCCTCCTCCCCCCTGAGCCCCCCTCACCTCTGTGCACCACAACGCTCCCGGCTCTCAGGCCTGTGTTGGGTTGGGGCCGGTAGGTAGCCTCGGCCGGGTGCTGCACGGAGGTATCAGCGGGGACCGGCTGCACCTCCTCTCGCCCTATTCGTATGGTTCTAAAATGTGGCGCCTCCAAACAAAAGGCTCCACTCTGCCGCCACCAAGGCCGCGCACCGCGCATGCGTACCGCCGCCGAGCATCACGGGAGCTGGAGCTGCGATCCCTCGGCGTGTGCTGTGTGTGAATGGAGCGGGCTGAGGGGTCCTCTAAGGCTGGGAGAGGTGGAGGCGGTACGGGGGATACCCGGGGTGAGGAAGACTAGGGAGCGGGCGCTGTTATTTGTACGGAATACTTACACCACCACACAGACTACAACTCCCATCAGCACCAGCGCACACCGGAAGTGACCGGAGGGGAGAGCGGACAGCTGACAGAGGAACCTGTCTGCACTGCTAAGTTGTTATCTGGTGACAACATGAGGAGACCTGGCTGAGGGAGGCCTGGTAATGATTGGAGGATACTTGTGTGTATGAGGGAGGCCTGGTAATGATTGGAGGATACTTGTGTGTATGAGGGAGTCCTGGTAATGATTGGAGGATACTTGTGTGTATGAGGGAGGCCTGGTAATGATTGGAGGATACTTGTGTGTATGATGGAGGTCTGGTAATGATTGGAGGATACTTGTGTGTATGATGGAGGTCTGGTAATGATTGGAGGATACTTGTGTGTATGAGGGAGGTCTGGTAATGATTGGAGGATACTTGTGTGTATGAGGGAGGCCTGGTAATGATTGGAGGATACTTGTGTGTATGAGGGAGTCCTGGTAATGATTGGAGGATACTTGTGTGTATGAGGGAGGCCTGGTAATGATTGGAGGATACTTGTGTGTATGATGGAGGTCTGGTAATGATTGGAGGATACTTGTGTGTATGATGGAGGTCTGGTAATGATTGGAGGATACTTGTGTGTATGAGGGAGGTCTGGTAATGATTGGAGGATACTTGTGTGTATGATGGAGGTCTGGTAATGATTGGAGGATAGTTGTGTGTATGAGGGGAGTCTGGTAATGATTGGAGGATACTTGTGTGTATGAGGGAGGTCAGCTGAGGAGAGGAGGCTGTATCCTAATATGTAGAGGTTGGGTGGTGACAGGAAGCTCAGCAAACAAGGTTGGACTGTATTGTGTTTCTGCAAATATGAAAATTCACTAAAAAATGCATAGGTGTGAATCAGGCCTAAATGGGAGGCACTGGGTGATGGCGGTTGGGAGATTATGGGGGGCTGTATCCCTGGGTAAAGGCGGTTGGGAGATTATGGGGGGCTGTATCCCTGGGTAAAGGAGGTGGGGTGATTATGGGGGGCTGTATCCCTGGGTAAAGGAAGTTGGGTGATTATGGGGGGCTGTATCCCTGGGTAAAGGAGGTTGGGAGATTATGGGGGGCTGTATCCCTGGGTAAAGGAGGTTGGGTGATTATGGGGGGCTGTGTCCCTGGGTAAAGGAGGTTGGGATCATGAGCGGACATGGACCAGCCATCCACCTGCTCTGTGGGCGGACTCCAACAGAGCCGGTCTGTGTAAGGGGCCTAATAGTTGTGTCACAAGTTGGCTTACAAGGGTTCACTGTGAGCTGAATCACCTGGAAGTGCCTGGTCTTTGCCAGATCCCCTGATGGTGGAGGTGGAATTATGTGGCTTGCATTCCCAGGCAGCAGCTCTTGTGATACAAAAGAGATCGACAGTAGAGCCAATTGGACTTGGTGTTTAAGTCCCTGTGGTAAGTTGGCCCTCTTGTTGTTGGAATCGGTGTGGTGAAAAGGGTGAGGGTAGGTACATTATCAGGTGGGCCCCCTCCTTTATTGAGGTTTTGTTGATGAAGCCAGCGGAATTGGTTTACTAAAACCTGAAGAGTGCAAAATCTGGTGCAGCTCAACATAGAAACAAATCAGCTTCCAGGTTTTTTTTTTTTTTTTTTTGTCAAAGCTTAATTGAACAAACTGAGGTTAGAAGCTGGCTACCATGCACAGCTGCACCAGATTTTGTACTCTCCAGTTTTAGTAAGGCTCCATTCACACTTGTATGACTCCAAAGTTGCGCCGACTCTGCATTGTAAAACATTTAGGTATGACTTTCATGCAGCCTTTGAGGGTTAACATTGAAGTCTATGGCCCTCAACTTGCATGAAAGTCTGACCAAAGTAGTGTATGAATTAGTTTGAAGTTGCTGCAACTTCAAGTTGCACATATGAATGGTTATCTTCAGAAAATTGGGGAACGACTTGTCATGTGACTTTGTTGTCCAAAGTTGCATGACAAGTTGCACAAATGTGAATGGGTCATAATCAATCCCACTGTCTTTAAAGGGCTGGACTGTGATACCTGGCATCCCTAGTACACCCCTCCCCCTCTTCCATATCATCCTTTCTCATCTTGTAGCCCAATTGTGTTTCCTTTTAATCCAAAGCCAGTTACTGCTATTGGTCTGCATCATATGATAGGGACTTGATTGCTTATTGTAGGGAGTGACCCCTCACTCTGATCTTCCTCAGGAGAATGGTTTTAGATGTTGTGAAGAAACCCCCTGCATACAATTTCTACAGGGAAAATCATGATGATCTAGCCTTTCTAGAGATGTTTAGTTTTCAATTCTGAGCACTTGGTCTTTTTTCCTTTGTAATCTTCAACAGCGCCTTTCCATTTTACTGTCAATTCTACCACAAATTGACAGTAAAATTGGTTGCTGTGGACCATAGGACCATCTCTGGTCAGAGTGTTGTATCCCATTATCTGGGGGAAACAAGTTTTTTTTTTTTTTTTTTTTTTTTTTTACAAGTTTACATCCATTTTCCATGGCCAAGCAATCTGCTGGTTCATTGTATCCTTTGACCCTCTGATGCTGTGGAGATTGGCCTTCCAATGCAAATGATGTTCTTTGCTGATTTTGTACTGCAGCATTTATGATGTTACGCTTTTGTTCTGAGACCGATGCCAGCTGTCTGAGAACCTGGTTGCCCTTGGGTGAGGCTCAAAGAGCATCCTGTTAGAATGTGCTATAGTGATCCAGGTGCTTGGCAGACTTGGGTGGTTCAAGAGGAGTGCCCGTTGTCCAAAAAACATTCTCAGTTTATAGTGTATTGAAGATAAAATTAGATCCAACGCATTTCAGGGGAATTGCCTCCCCCTTCTTCAGGGCTAGTATATAGAGAGAAAGATGTATAGTAATGTATGTCCTGGCTAGAGATTTTTATCATGCATCTTTCTCTCTGTATACTAGCCCTGAAGAAGGGGGAGACAATTCCTCCAAAACGTGTTGGCTCTACTTGTATACTTTTATTGTCTATAAACAACTACTGTATATAAATCGTCAAGTGAGACTTTTTTTTTTTTTTTTTCGACATTGGGCACTCCTCTCCAATCGCCTAAGTGTTCCCTGCAGTAACGCCCCCATTGACGTTATCAGAAAGGTAGTAGTTTTAGACCCCAAGGAGTCTTATCACCTACCATCTACAATTGGGATATTACCCATTGGAAGCAATTCCCTTTATAACCTCCACACCCTAATATGCTGCTAGGCATCCTCCAGTGGCACCAGTCCAGGACTGTTATCCACCCAAACTTGATACCCACAGGTGCTTGGCAGAAGAATGCAGGAACTTTTCCCCACCACTGCTTTATGTTGTGAGATGAGGGTAGGAAGTTATAAGTGGCTCTGATGGCTGCCCTTGGCCGATATCCCTCCATCTCCCCATGTATCACTTTTTCCACTTTTTCTGGCTCCTTAAGTTAGTTTATAGGCCCTGATTGGTTATTAAGATGGTCTTTAGGCCCCTTTCACACTGCTACGACTTAAAAGTCGCGTGATTTTGACACAATTTTGCGGCCGTGGTCTTGCTGCAATTTCAAAATGATTTCAGGGAATGCCTGCGTAAACTTGAGGTCTGTGGACCTCAACTCGCATGAAAGTCGAAAAAAAGTAGTACAGGGACTACTTTGAAGTCGGCACGACTTGAAGTCGCGCATATATTAATGGTTATGATTGGAAATCATGGGGTATGACTTGTCATGTGACTTTGCAGTCCCAAGTCGCAGGACAAGTAGCACAAGTGTGAAAGGGACCTCAGGCATGCCACTCTGAGGCCTCCTGTCTCCTCATCTCACAGCAACTTTTGTCATCTGATACACATATTGATGTGCCTCCAACCCTATTTAACAAGTACACAGCATTATTTGTTTGCCCGTGAGACTTTAAATGAGGTGTATCACAAACATACACATGAATTATACATACTGTAACCTTTATTCACAATTTATATGTAGGGGATCAATTCAAAATAATAAGCTAAATTTCTATATTTGTATATCCACTCCATAAAATTGTTTAAATCATATTAATATTAGCCTCGAGTTCGTATTGGTGGTAACCGCTGACCAAATTGTACTTGTTCTCCCACCGTGCATTTAGGGCCTGTTCACACTAGAACACGGTGTGGAAAACCTGAGTTCCATGCGTGCTTCCTGCACCGCGTTCAAATCGCATTGCCCTTGCGATCTGCAGCAGGTATCCGTGAAATGTTAATGACACATCAAATGCAGATCGCTAAAGCAGTGTGTTTGCCCGTACCAGATCATAAGGTACAAAAGTAGTTTGATCTGGTTGCAGTGCGTTTGCAAAAGCAGTACATGCCCTACTTTTGGTGCAGTGCGATTTCAGGCCAGTAATGTGCACAGCGTTCCTGTGCGATTCCTAGTGCGAATCGGCCCTTAGAGGCTCTGATGGCGCACCCCGCCATAATGCCGACCCCCAGTGATTACCAAGCTGTAGTAACATCTGATGATGTGATATAAACTTGTAAGTCCTTGTGTTTTCCATGATTTGTTATTAGGCTATGTGTACCTTTTTTATGTGGGTGTGGGAGTGCCTGTAAATCACACACATTCCTTCACCCGCACACAAAATGTAGTGCTACACAGTAAACATGGCACTCCCATGCGCTGAAAAACGTAGTTTGGTTTCCCGCACACGGAAATAGCATGATGCAATTCGCATATTCTTCACTTTGATGTACCTACTGCATCTTGTATCGTTGCTCATGCCTGAAACACTTCCACATCCTGTAGGGTACTGATACTCTACAGAACATGGGTTTCTTCATGCTGCTCAGTTTCAACTGACTGATCTGACCTTCCTCCTAACAGAATCTGGTCAATGCCAGAGCCCTCTTTAAATGTTTAGACCACTAGTTGATGTTTTTATCCAGCCACATCTACAGGTTTGAAGAACAAATTCAATTGCTGGTGTCTTAAAGTGTTTATTACCCTGAAAAAAAAAAAAGATCCTGTCCCTTTAAAGCATGAATGACAGCACAATGCTTGGGCTGTGTAATTTGGCTATTTGTGTCGCCTGAAATAACTGGCTGATCCTGTCTGGTTCTACCCCCCTGTAAACTGACCACGGTTTATCATGGCTGCTGAGCCCCGACTCCGTGGTCAGTTTATGTGCCTCCATAATCTGTAGCTCTCCTCTGTCCTCTTCCGCATCCCACCCCCCCTCACCTGTCAGCTTGTGACAGTGCCCGCCCCTCCCCTCCTGCTGCTGAAATAGCTTTAGTATTTTTGGGCAATCCCCTGTGTTTTAGATAATGCAATGTCTCCAGTGTCTGTGCTTTATTAAAAAAATGCCTCTGTATACCTTATTTCAATCCAGCTCTCACGTGACCGGCCGCCCCTCTCCTCCTCTTCTCTCCTCCTCCCGACTGACATCAGCGGAGGATTCTCAGTTCCTCCCGCTGTAGCTGTTAGATCAGGAGGGGGAAGAGGCGACCGGCCACGTGAGTGGCGCTCGGAAATTAGATATACTGAGACATTTTTTTAATAAAGCACAGACACTGGAGACCTTGCATTATCATTATATATATATATTACCTCGCATGTGATCTGAGCAGCAATGTGGTATCTGACATCACATATGTGGCTTAATGTTGATGTGCCTCTTTGCTGAAATTTGTACAGCAAGTCTATAGCAAAAAGCAATCAAAACATCTGCTTGTCTGTGCTGACACCTGACAGGTCAGTTCCTGACTAACAAGGTGCCCCCAAATGTGTTTCCCCAAAACAAACAGGCAGCTCTTGTACCTGTTCGGTCAGCACTCAGCCTTTTCACCCAGCAGCTGACAGCTAAAGTAGAGAAAGCATGTCAGTTCACATACAATAAGGGCTATGAATTGCTGGGACTGTTTAATGGCTGCCAGGTAAGATGTGAACCTAAGAATGCAAGCTTTTCCCACCTAGAGTTCAGCAAAACCTTCTGGCCTCCAGGACACGACATATTCAAAGAAGACAAGAAGTCTTCTGTATATGAGATACAAACCCTGGAGCCCCTCATTACGTGTAGGTGAGAAACCTAGGTGACACATTTCAACTGTCCCACAATGCTGCCAGTCAGTGCCTTACAATACAAGGGTGGCTAGGTGGTAGTAGGGGGATGTGTATCTATGTGAAAGAGCTTGGATGGTAGAGTGAGACTATATATACTGTATGTGTGAGGAGGCTGGATGGTAATGAAAAGATTGTATGGCTATGTGGTTTTTAGAGGCAGATGTGACCTATAAATGTCATTATGGAAATAAAGATCCATTATAATATTTATATACAGAGATGATGTTTTATTAGCCATAAGGAGTGACATTGTATGTGTAGCCCCTAAAGAACCTTAAAAGTGACAACTGCGTACATTTACCTTATTTGTCTGTTTGCAGATGGTACCACATGTAAACTGGTTACAGGCTGTTTCAGAATAACATGGATGATGAGGTAAGGTTAAAAGTTGTGTGAGGTAGATAATACAGGGCAGTAATTGCTGTTAATAATAATAAAGCTAGGCAGAATTATTAGCCAGCAAATCTGAGATACAATGACAGTTGGGCATGTTTTAGACAAAACAGAAAATTAGACCTTGAAAAGCATAAACAGGCTGCCTACTCAGAACCATAATATGTAGTGGTATACCGAAACCGAAAATTCAGGATCCAAAACAAAAAGGTTTAAAAAAAAAAAATTAAATTTGAAGAATGTGGCTAGCGTTTTTGCATTGAATTGAATGGGATGCGATCTAACATTGCAGCCAATAGGACGTGTTTTTGCATTGCAGCCTATGGGTCGCCTTTTTTGCATTGCAGCTGATGAGACGCAGCGTGCCATTACCAGCACCTTTTTGTTTGTTTTTTTATTTCTTGCCGGTAACCCTATTTTCAGCCAATGATTTTCGGCGGCCGATATATATCGGTGCATCCATAATATGGTCATCTTCTTTTTGCAATGCAGATGTATGCCCAAAAGCACCCACTTTAAACTACTTGCTGTTATTCACAAACAGTTTTTTTTTTTCTATGAAAGTGCCACAACTACGAATTTTATAGCTGGCAATCACATTCAGTCTGGCCTTGGAAAATGAAATGGGTTTCCCAAAGTCTTTTATCCTCTTTATGTATTGTGGGTTAAATCTTCTTCTTGGACAGCTAAAAGACTTTGGACAGCAGCATTTCCAGTCTGGGGGGGGGAGGGGAGTGTTGCATATACTAGCAGATTGAAATACACTAACGAATGGAAGCCAATTTCTAGCTCACACTGCAGGTACAGCAAACACTCGTTTTTCTTTTGGAATAAAGGTGTACATGAATAAATAAAAGCTGATTGTTGTAAGCACCAGTCAGTGGTAAATGGTTTGTGTCAACCCTTTTAAACTGCTAAATTTGCAGAAGAATTTGTTCTGTTGAAAATCAGCAGACTAACTGGGCAGATCGCAGGTGAAAATAAAGTAAACTAATGCAGCTATTACATCTAAGAATTGGCAAGCTGCAATATAATACATGTTTGCTTTTGAGTATTAATACTTTTTTAAATTGTGATGCCAGTTTGTGTAGGATGGCCGGCTTGAGGATGAATAGAAATTCACTCACTCTTTGAGAGTGGAAATGATGGTCACTAAAAGTGCCAACTTTATGAAATAGTATTTAATTAGTTGCAGACTTTGGGCATGCTACACACACCCAATAAAAGGTCACCATGGTGCACAGGACGTGTGTAACACGTCCAGTCTCTCTGCCTGTTTGCCATGATTCCCCCCAGTAAATATATATATAGGCTTTGATTACCACTTGCCGACCAGCTCACGCACATTTACGGCGGCAGGTTAGCTCGTTTCCGCAAATCGACGTATGGGTACGTTGGCTCCCTTAAGAGCCATAGCAGGCACGTCTGCTGCACAGCGGAGGAACCGATGTGCGTGGCTGGTGGATGCGATGGCCACCCGTGATCGTGGGCACAAGAGCCACAACGGGGATCTGTGTATGTAAACGTACAAATCCCCGTTCTGACAGGGGAGGAGAGACAGATCTGCTGTTCTTAATAATTAGGAACAGCGATATGTCTCCTCCTCCAGTCAGTCCCATCTCCCCACAGTTAGAAACACTCATAAGGGAACACAATTAACCCCTTGATCGCCTCCTAGTGTTAATCCCTTTCCTGCCAGTGACTTTTATACAGTAATCAGTGGCTATTTTTAGCTCTAATCGCTGTATAAATGTCAATGGTCCCAAAAAAGTGTCAGATCTGTTGCACCGCAATGTCGCAGTCACACTAAAATTCGCTGATCGCTGCCATTACTAGTAAAAGAAAAATAAATAATAAAAATGCCATAAATATATCCTCTATTTTGTAGACGCTATAACTTTTGTGCAAACCAGTCAATATACGCTTATTGCGATTTTATTTTTAGCAAAAGTATGTAGAAGAATACATATTGGCATAAACTATTTTTTTTTTTTTTTAAAGAAAAAATTCGGGCTATTTATTATAGCAAAAAGTAAAAAAAAATTTTTTTTTTGTTTTTTTTTTTTTTTTTTTTTTTTTTGTTTTTTTCAACATTGTCGGTCTGTTTATAGCGCAAAAATACTGCAGAGGTGATCAAATACCACCAAAAGAAAGCTCTATTTGTGGGAAAAAAAGGACGTCAATTTTGTTTGGGTACAATGTTGCATGACCGTGCAATTGTCAGTTAAAGCGACAGAGTGCTTTAACTGACATCGCAAAAAATGGCCTGGTCATTAAGGGGGAAAATCTTCCAGGGCTGAAATGCTTAATCAAAGGAATGCTGTGCCGCCTTCAGGGGATTCGTCCTCTCTAACTGCATATGAACAGTGGTGGACTGGAGACCAGGGTACTAGAGGGGGTATATCAATGGTGTACGAATCGCTGCTTTTAAACAATAGCGGTCAAAAAAAGACAATATTTTTTACTCTCTGCTATAAAATATATCCCCCAAAAAAATTATATATATATATATATTATATTATTATATATAATATATAATTTTTTTTATTTTTTTTTTCTAGTAATGGTGGCGATCAGCGACTTATAGTAGGACTGCAATATTGTGGCGGACAAACCGTACACCTAACTGACACTTTTTGGGGACCAGTGACAGTAATACAGTGATTAGACATCTGCACTGTACTAATGACACTGGCAGGGAAGTGTTTAACATCAGGGGTGATCAAAGGGTTAAATGGGTCCCTAGGGAGTGCTTGCTAACTTTGGGGGAGGTGCTTTAACTGTGGGAAGGCAGAAGCGATCCTTGTTCCTGCTTAGCAGAAACACAGGATCTCTACCTTCCCTACTAACAGAATGGTGATCTGCCTTGGCGTGCCACACCGCCAAGACCCGGAAGTGTTAAAATCGTGTACTAGGTACATGACCTGGCACATACTGCCGCAGGGCGGTCGCTCTATGTGCACGGGGAGGTCTTTAAGCGGTTAATTGTGAGGAGGAACTAGAGTTTTGGTGATCCAGACTTAAAGTGTCCTTCAAAGGTATTCTGAATGTTTCCCTAATACAGGGGGTCCCCGGGTTACGAACGAGATAGGGACTGTAGGTTTGTTCTTAAGTCGAATTTGTTTGTAAGTCGGAACAGTACCTTTTTTAAGTACAAATCCAGTCTCAGAGTCAGGAAGTGAGATTAAATCCATCTAATGAGGATACAGACAGTATAATTTTTTTTTTATTTTAATTATTCTTTACTTTTTTTAATTACTTTGTTTTTTTTTTTTAATTTAATTAATACTGTATTTCTTATTTTTTTTATTTTTTTATAAATTTTTTTTCACTTAACTTTATTGCTATCACACAGGAGAAAACAATTCCCTGTGTGATAGCAATTGGAGGTGACAGGTTCCCTTTATTGACCCTGTCACCTCCTAGCACTGCTAGATTTTCTGTCAGAGCTGAGAGGGGAGGAGCACAGCTCTCCCCTCTCACTCTTTACATGGCGGCAGGGACAGGAGGAACAGGTACAGTACACTGCATATTAAGCATATTACAGTACTGCTCACAGGCTGTTACAGGCTGCTCACCTGATGGCACAGCAGGGAGATGGATAGATGCTGTGTCCAGGCAGGCCGGCCGCGGTGCACCTCCGCGGGGCAGCGCTCGTAGGAAAGACCGGGGATCCTGGAGGCTTCACTAGGCCGGACAAGGCCGCGGTGACGTAACTCGGGCCCCGTTCGTAAGTAGGGGTCGTTCGTAAGTTGGAAGTTCGTAGGTCGGGGACCCCCTGTATAGGCTAGTCTCAAAATCCTGACCAGATGGTACCTAGTCCCAACTCCCCTAGCCAGAATCTACAAGACCACTCCCACAAAATGCTTTCGGGATTGTAAGCTACGAGGTTCTATGCTTCACATTTTGGTGGGATTTTCCCTATTATGTGATGCGTAGAAGGGCCTTCAAGATGATATTTCTTGTTTTTCTTTTGTTGGTGCAGTCAAAGCTAGTGTAAACAATTCAGACGACACCTTCCATGTATCTCTCCCTTGTTTGTGGCTTCAGATGTCTGCATTAAGATGGTTATATCACCAACACAAGTTTGATGTTTAATTATTTTGTTTTAGATATTTGTACTCTGTACTACGTCAGCTGATGTTGTAATGTCTACTTATTGATGTTTACAATGCTGAAAATAAAATTCTTTTGAATGTAAGGCTTAATGTACACGGGACGCTGAGGCAACCTCCTCTGAATGAAATTTTTGACAGCTTGAAACTGGCGTTAGGCGCGTTTGCATGCCGCATTCGCATCTAGGAGCGTTTATTTAGGATAACATCATAGCCCAAAGCCCAAAAAACAGTATTATTTTACTATTTTAGCCATTCTGTGAGACCAGAGTGAGGAGTAGCAGTGTACTTGTATCTACCTCAATTTCGGTGCTTTTACTATGGATCCCATAATGAGCATATGTGATGAAATGCCCCTGACGTTGCTGTTGATGAGGCTGGAAAGACGTCGGAAATTGCGTGCGAGAACCAGAGTTCGTCGCTACTGGACTCATCCATTGATTGCGCAGCGCATGTCTGTAGGATATTTTTCCAACACGTATGTACAGCTGCGTAGTTTCCCTGATAATTTTTTTTAATTTGGAAGAGTGTGCCACCAGAGGAACATCTTCAGGGGGAAACCCTGACCCTAAACCTAACCTTGTTCTTCAGGGGGAAACCCTAACCCTAACGGGAAACCCTAACCTTGTTCTTCAGGGGAATCCCTAACCCTAAATATCAACATTCTGGACCACAAAATTTACATTAACAATTTTCTCATTTTATTTCCAAAAAATTTAGAAATAAAAAAAGCCAGATATTAAATTTAATGCAACTATGTTTGATCAAGTCGGGGGTCAAGCTCAATGGTGGGGTCATCTGGTTCAAATCTAACAACATATAGGTCAAATTCAATTTCTACTTTGGCTAACAGCAATGCTAGTGGTGTATAAATAATAAAATGTTCCTCTGTTCAAACCCTTATCAACCTTTAGTTTACTGTAATCAGCCCTAATTAACTCCTTTTCCCCTTCATTCAATTATTATTTTCTTGCTGATTTTAAACTGTTCACATTTAAACTTTTTTTTTTTTTGTTTCCTTTGTTCATTATCATGTTTGCACCTTTAACATATTGTATATGTATACATTTCACACAAAATGTAAACTAAAAAACACTTTATTTAATTTGTAAACAAGTTCTACTTCTTTTGTACCAGAATAGTCATTTTAGTGTCATTTGAAACAGGACAAATTACAGAATAAACTGTTCACTTTTTATCTGCAGTAACATTATTTATTTTTAAACATTGTTATTAAAAAATAAAAAAAATAATTGTTGCAAGACCGTATTACAAAAAGAAAGCCTTGTTTGTCCTAAAAAAAAAAATAAATTTTGTGTCACCCTGTTATAGTGATACTAAAGTCATTTTTTACTTTTTTTTTTTTTTTTTTTGTTAAAAACAACATATGTCATACTTACCTGCTCTCTGCAGTGGGTTTTGCACAGAGAAGCCCAGATCCTCCTCTTCTCAGTTCACTCTTTGGTGCTCCTGGCCCCTCCCTCCTGAGTGCCCCCACCTCAAGCAGCACATAGCTTGCTATGGGGGCATCTTAGCCGCAGCTCCCTGTGTCCGTTCAAACACAGAGCTGTGGCCAAGCCCCACCCCGTCTCGCTCATCATTGGTTCACTGACTTAACGACAGCAACAGGAGCCAGTGTATATATTACACACACACACATGATCCCACACTTCTGGGTAGGAGGTGTGCGCTGCTTCTGCTCTGACTTGTCAGAGCAGAAGCCAATCGTCGGGAAAATGTAAACAAGGCATAGCTCAATTCTCACAGGGGTGAAGTGATGAATTTTGTGTGTGTGGGAATAAAATCCATCACTTACCTTAGGGCACCTCACACAGTACACAAATAACACTGACTAGGCACACCTTTAAGACTTTCCCAGCCAGTGTCATTAGTACAGCGACAGTGCATATTTTTAGCACTGATCACTGTATTGGTGTCACTGGTTTCCACAAAGTGTTAAAAGTGTCAGATTGACTGCCGCAATATCACAGTCCCACTATAAGTCGCTGATCTCTGCCATTACTGGTATAAAATAAATAAAAATTCCAGTATATATCCTGTAGTTTGTAGACACTAATTTTTGTGCAAACCAATCAATATACGCTTATTGGGATTTTTTACCAAAATTATGTAACAGAATACATATGGTCCGCTAATAAAAAAAAAAAAAAAAAAAAAGTATTTATTTTTTTTCAAAATTGACTTTTTTTTTTTATAGCGCAAAAAATAAAAAACACAGAAGTGATCAAATACATAAATTTTATTTGGGAACAGTATTGCATGTTCGCGCAATTGTCAGCTAAAGTAAGCAGTGCCGTATCACAAAAAATGGCCTGTTCAGGAAGGGGGGGGATAAAATTTCCAGAGGTCAAGTGGTTAAAGTGATTGTAAAACAACCCATTCAGTTTAAAATTGAAATGAAAGGCAAAACATTTGTGTATAGATATAAAAAATATAAATACCTTTTTTTTATAAGTGATCACATTCCCTCTATTCTCAGCTGCATAAGAGCCTGGGACGGAGAGCTGGAAAACTAACCATGCTGTGCTTTCCTGCTTAGTGTGGTCAGTTTTTAATAGGAAAGCAGAGGGACTGACAAGAACACCAGGGATTTTACACAAAGGAAGCAATACAAAGAGAACTGGATACTGTCTCATACAATTACAGGGTACAGCAGGCACATATCAGGAATATGAAGTGTTGGGTTTACATATTCTTTAAGTAATGACAAAGTTATGGCTGAACAAACAGGTCCATAGCATAATTGTAAACATTGCTTTGGTCCGTAGAGGGTGAACAGGTGTGAGGCAAAATGGTTAATGCAGACTTCTCTCCCAGGTCCAAATAGTGCTTCAGTTAAGTCTGCCAGCTTTGTAGGGAGTTCCCATGGACTGAAGTTACAAAGCAGAATGAAATATGTAGATTCCTTCTCTGCATTAATGTAAAAAAAGATCTGTGTGCAGCTCCACCCCCCTCCCCCTTAGACTTGATCTTGATTCAGCTCTCTCTCTCCCTCTCCCCCTCCCATGGAGGCAATCATAGCCTGTGGGCAGGGAGTGATACTGAGCCACACTGTGTGTGTCCATTAACAAAAAAAGGCAGGTTCCCCACCCAAAAATAATCCTTCCTAGCACAGGACAAGCATCCATTTTGCGCTAATGTCCGTAGGTGATGGATGAGCCTTTGAAATATGTCTGAAGATTTCTTACTATGGGTGTTTTAGCTATGGATTTGCCAAGGACTGCCTGTCCCATACACCCCTGTGTGAAAAAGCAAGGGCTTTATCCAGATCACCTACGAATTGGGGCTTAGAGAGACGGTACCCGGACCCTGCTTTAGACATCCAGGATCTCACTAAATTCTGTGGACATTGCTAACTTGGGTACCTGGTATCTGATACTGATAGGGTGCTCTACAAGATCTAGAGTGGTAATCCCAAGGGCAGTCTTGTCCTTGGAAGGACCTTCAAGGCATGCCTGCAATGATGGGTGAAGGTTGTGCTCTGATAGCCCTGCAGACTGGACTAATGAGTGCCTCTGTGAGAAAGGTCCTTCTGTAGCTGTCCCCCTTGGATGTGTTCTATACTGCAGGATCCTGTTGTGCTTTGCTGCTGTGGGAGGGGACAGACTCAGCTGCCTGTGTTTGTTACTGTGCCTTCTGGCACAATAGCTTGGTCTCTGCCTTGGTGGAGAAAGAGGGTGAGCCCAGCCATCTAGAATGCTCACAACGACATCACATTGGCACGTGTGCAGCTGCCATTTTGGATTTCCCAGGGTCACTAACATGTGGAAATCTGCACAGGCAGAGTGTTTGGTTTTTCTTTTCCAGGGCATCTCCCTTCAAGTATTGTGATGGGGACTGCTAAGCCACTAGGAGTTTTTTGCTGCAGCTGTGTTATTGAGGCTTTATATCACTCGGCAAGCCATGGTGGAACACAGACAGGGAAATGACAAAGAGGTGGGCTCCCCAATCCCATTTTTTTGGTAGGGAAGACCCACACCCACTACATAGTTTTGTCCTCCAATTGCTTCCCTCGTCAGCTCAGTTCTAAATCCCTGTCCTTATCTGGTATTTCTACTTTTTCAGAGGTGCATTCGTTTGTGTCTATAGAGGTACTTTTGGCAGCCATCTCAGGCTTGAACAAACAGCTCTCAGGGATTCTCGCTGAGTTGGAACGCCTGGAATATAAACATAGGCACTCTCTTTTCCCTCCTCCCCTTTGCAGGAGGACTCCGGATGTAGTGTCTAGGTTCAGCACCAAGCTGGACAGATTTGTCTCCTCATCCAGGGATCTTCAGGTGTTTGTAGTGGATGCCTTGGTGACTCCTCAGGATCAGTTTTCTTTGATCAATGCGTTCCCTCTGCTTCAAGTCCTTGTTCACCTGCTCCTTAAGGTAAAGACAGAAGGTGTGTTGGTGATTCTTATTCCTTTGGCTTGGCCTCCCAAAATGTGGTACATATCCTCCTATGGTACATGGAGATCGCCCCCCTGCTGGAAGATGAGCTATAGACTCTTCAAGATTATCCAGGTCTGTGGTTGAAGACTCTGATATTCCATCCTGCTTTATGGTCCCTGGCTTTGACAGCATGGTTCTTGAGGCCCTAGTCCTAAGGGGCGGGGTTGTTACTGACTCCTAGCCTGCTCAGGTGAGGGAATATGTCCACCAGGAAAATATACCATCACACTTGAAAGGCTTAGTTTGTCTGGTATGAAAATAAAAAGTTTCATCCTTGATGGTATGCCGTGGCGTGCATTTTTGCTTTTCTCCAGTCAAGTATGGAGTTGTCTATGGTCTTGAGTACGATCAAGGGTCAGAGAGGTTTATTGCATCTCATTCCTTGGTAAAGGACTTTGTACAAGGGGAATGTTTCACCTCTCCGATCCCCAGTGAACCCATTCGGTATATTCCTTTAGTGTTTTTATGCGCAAAGTAGTCTTTGTGGCCATTGCTTTGGCTTGTAGGACTCAGAGCTGGCTGCACTCTCATTGAAGGAACCTTTTTGGTCCTTCACTGAGATAAGGTAGTGTAATGGCCTCAGCCTTCTTTTTTGCTTAAAGCGAAGTTCCACCCAAAAATGGAACTTCCACTTTTCCGGTTCTCCCCCCCCCCCTCCAGTGTCACATTTGGCACCTTGCAGGGGGGAGCATATCCCTGTCTAATACAGGTATTTTGCTCCCACTTCTGTGCATAGATACCCGAGCCACCCACGGGTTTCTATGCCACTTCCGGCGCCTTGTCCCCCCCCCCCCCCCCCGATGTCTTCTGGGAGAGACACAGTTCCCAGGAGACAGCCAGGACCAGTGGGATAGCGCAGTGCAAGTCGCGCATGTGCAGTAGGGAACCAGGAAGTAAAGCCGCAAGGCTTCACTTCCTGATTCCCTTACCGAAGATGGCGGCGGCAGCGCCCGAGAGCCGAGGGACAGATCGACTTCGGGTGCCGACATCACGGGCGCCCTGGACAGGTAAGTGTCCATATTTTAAAAGTCAGCAGCTGCAGTATTTGTAGCTGCTAACTTAAAAAAAAATAAAAAATCGGCGGAACTCTGAGGTGGTTTTCTTTTTCCACCTAAACCAGAACATTGTGTTACCTTTTTTTTTTTTTTTTGTCCTTGGATGTGGGTGGTCCACTGCGGCCATACCTGAAGTCTACAGCTCTGATTTTAGCGGTCAAATTTCACATTTGTAATGTCTGAAGGGCTCCATAAGAGAGGCTGCTTCTTCGATCTAGTATTTCTTGGTAGATTCATCAACTCATTTCTCAGGCCTATGGCATTAAAGCAGTAGTAAAGTCGGGGTTAAAAAAATGAATAAATTAAAACTTTCCCCTGTAAGTTAATGTGATAATGTGCTATTAGGCTTCCATCTTCACCCGGCCTTCCTTCCGGGTTCATGGCTCCGGCCATTTGAATGTCTGAGCCGAGATGATGTAGTTCCTGCACATGTCCACAGGAGCCATGATTGTGGCACAGGGCTCTGAAAGGATGGTGCACATGCATCAGTGGAGTCACTGGCTGCAGAAATGGTAAATATCCAGTCAAGGCGCAATCTACCGGGAGTCCCAGTGCTTCCTGGGTATTTCAGCATCAAGCTTCAGCTGTTCAAGGTAAAGGTCAAGATAGTTTCACCTCTGCGAACACCAGTTTTAAGTGGAATGTCCTGCAGGCGGCCTTGTAGTGGGTTTTTCCCTGTTCTGTTTTGTTTTTTAACTTGTTGCTGTTTCTTTGTTACCCAACTCCCTTATTCGGCTCTTTTGAGACATTCCAAGTAATCTTGAATAAAAAGAAACCCTGTGTCCTGTAATGTGCAATCAAGAAAAGAGGATTTTTGGTTCTGCTGTAAAAATCTTTTGCTTGGAGTACATCACAGAACACAGGATCCCTCCCCTCTTTGTGTTCAGTGCTTGTTACAAAACTGAGGCTGTGCTGGATGTGGTTATGCATGGATGGGGAAGCTTGCCTGTTTTTAGCCAGTGTCCATTCACCTGTAGGTGGCAGCATAACTCAAGTAAACATGAATAAGAAGAAACCCTGTGTCCTTTGATGTACTCCAAGAAAAGGATTCCATAAGTAAACCAAAAATCCTAAGTACTTGTCCCCCAGACCTTAACGAGCATTTAACATTTTTCCTGGAGTTGGGATTAAAGTTAGCCAATGAAAGCTATCTCTTAAACTTTAACTACTTGACCTCCGGAAGATTTATCCCCTTTATAACCAGGCCATTTTTTGCGATAAGGCACTGCTTTACTTTAAAGGGGTTTTAAACCCTTGTGTTTTCACCTTAATGCATCCTAATCCATCGGATCCTGCTGCTGTCAATCAATTTCAATGATGCAGGCGCCGGGGGGGCAGGGCCGAGTCCTGCATTCTGTGTGTCCACCTTAGGAGAGCATTCTCAAATGTGGACACTCGATGCGGGGAGGAGCTACCAGCGCCGCCGGGGGACCCCAGAAGTCGAGAATCGGGGCCACTCTGTGCAAAACTAACTGCACATTGGAGGTAAGTATGGCATGTTTGTTATTTAAAAAAAAAAAAAAAGGGGGTTTACAACCCCTTTAACTGACAATTGCACAGTCGTGCAATGCTGTACCCAAATAAAATGTATTTCTTTTTTTCCCCACAAATAGAGCTTTCTTTTGGTGGTATTTGATTGCTTCTGCATTTTTTATTTTGTTGTGCTATAAGCAAAACAATACCAACCATTTTGAAAAAAATATATATTTTTTACTTTCTGCTATAAAACATATCCAATAAAAAAAATCAAATTTTCTTCATAAATTTAGGTCAATATCTATTCTGCTACATATTTTTGATTAAAAAAAAAAAAAAATCCCAAGAAGCGTATATTGATTGGTTTGCGTAAAAGTTATAGCATTTACAAACTATGGGATATTTTTATTTATTTTTTACTAGTAATGGAGCCAATTAGTGACTTATACCGGGACTGCGTTATTGCGATGGACATTCTGACACTTTTTGGGAACCAGTGCTAAAAATATGCCTGGTCACAGTACTAATGACACTGGTTGGGAAGGGGTTAAACATCAAGGGCGATCAAAGGGTTAACTGTGTGCCTAACATATTTTACTGTACTGTGGGAGGTGCTTTTACTAGGGGAAGAGATGGTATCGCAGATTGCAGTTCTGGGTCTTTTCTTCACAATCAGCGGGTGCTGGCGGACATCAAGTTTACGATATCTGCCGATCAACTCCCGCTGTGTGTAAACACAGTGGGAGCGAGCCGGCGGTGGCACGCATGAGCGCTCCCTACCCGGAAGTGTAAGATCATTTTTTATATGTATGTGATCCAGCGTATAGGTGTTGCCCTGTAGCAGTGAAAGTGCTATAGGGTGGACTTGAACTAGTTAAACTCTACTGCTGGATTTTTAATTTTAGCCTTATTTTCTCATGAACTACAGTATTACATTTTATTTTTTTACCACTTCAAATTGCTTATTTTCTTGCTCCCATTAGTTGAGACCTCTGTAAAACTCACTTACACCCAGCCTGCAGCTAGCTGTATTTTAATAAACAATAACACGTATAATAAACTTTGTAAATTGGCCTTACATAACACCTCAGTAATCAATAAAATATGAAATCTGGTAAATTCAGCTGATTATTGTGGTAATGCCTTTAGTGAGTTTGAAAGTTTGATTTTACATCACTTAAAAAAAGCAGATAATGTATAGTAATGAAAATATATCATGTGTTATGCTTTTGTGATTTTTAAAGCAATATTAACCTTAAAATAATAATGTAATACATTGCAGCTCAGAAATCCTTAAATGTGCTGCATTCATTTTTTTTTTCTAAGGCTTTTTCCTGTTCATCTGGTGATATATCCAATACCAGACTTCCTGCCCTAAACTGGCCATAGATCTATTAAAATTCAGCCAGTTCAGCAGTGGCCAGCCAATCTTCAATCCATCTTTGGCCGGTTTGGTTCGACAGCAGTCGATCTACTGATTTGGCTGCTCATGAACAGGCTTGTGGAAAAACTTTAGTTCAATCACCACTGCAGCCAGTAGGCTGCAGTGCTGATCAATGTATTCTGACAGTGACTGAGTCCTGCTGACTTCTCCACTGTCAGAATACAATGACACAGCATGGAGGATTCCGCAATCTACCCTGTGAGTTATTTCTTTTTCCCTAAGCCTGCCGACTGATCAGAAAAAAAAGATGGAGCTTTAGGGCTCTTTCACACGGGGCGGATCAGTGATGATCCGCCCCGTGAACACCCGCTTGCTCAGCGGGGATCGCTCCGCCGATCCCCGCTGAGCAGGAAGATGACAGGACCTGTCAGAGCGCCGCTCTCCCCTATGGGGGATCGGATGATGACGGACCGTAGAGTCCGTCGTCATCCGATCCGAAAACGGATGTAAAAGTAGGGTTTTCCTCTGCTACACTTTTTCGGATCAGAGCGGGTCGGATGTCAGCGGACATGTCACCGCTGACATCCGACGTTCTTTAGGGATACATGTATGTCCGTTTTTTCATCCGAAAACGGAAGGATGAAAAACGGACATACGGATCGTCCGTGTGAAAGAGCCCTTAGGGTGTCTCAGGAAAAAAGAAAACCCGCTGCTCCAGTGAGATAAGGAAGTCTAATGATCCAGCAGGTGCTCGCCTCCGCACACAATGAAATTAGAAGAAATGGCCGCATGCCACTGTAGGTCAAAATCCTCTTTATTTGGACATCCCAAAAATTACAGGCATTAGAATCCTGGGTAGAAGCGTTTCACACACTTCACGTGTGCTTAGTCATTACACAGGTATGTCTGCAAATCAGTTCTTGTATAGTCCCACCAGGTACTAATTGCAGACTCCCTGTTGCATAAACCTCACATGTGAAAGAGAGACCTATGAATATATAATTGTATATATCACATATAGACAAAAGAAAAACAATTAACCAAAAATATAAGACAACTAAACACTAAATATAAAAAATAAAAACATTGTCATAAAACAGCACATAGTCTTGTGTCACCCCGTATCCTTATACTCTAAAACGAATAGCCAATAGACAACAGTTTTCCCTCCCCACCCTGATATGAAAAACAATAGATGCATATAAACACATACATATCAGTAGATGGGGGAATCTCCTAACATAGACTGGGAAAAGACAAACCGCACAAGACACAAAGAGACAGAAAGACAACTGACACACAAGTATACTGTATATTAAAACGTATTCATATACGATGCAGCCCACATCTGTAAGGAACAGATCGGGCACCATCGCATATAAAACACCATCAGTTGAGACCTCTGTGAGACTCACACCCAGCCTGCAGCTAGCTGTATTTTAATAAACAATAAGCCCTCATGCACACAGGCTGTTAAAAAAACGTTATGAAAACGCCAGTATCTTTGCAGTGAATTTTTTAAACTTTTTTTCAGCTTTTTTCAGCGTTTTTGCAATAGCGTTTTTTAGCGTTTTTGAGCGTTTTTCCGCGTTAGCGTTTGAGCGTTTTTCAGCGTTTTTCAGCGTTTTTCAGCGTTTTTCAGCGTTTTTGAGCGTTAGAGCGTTTTTACAGCTGAAAAACGTCTTTCAGAACGCACTGGTCCTGGGTTTTTTTTTACAGCTTAAAAACGCCTATGCCACTTGCAGCTCAAAAACGCCTAGGTGGGCATGAAGCCATAGACTAACATAGACAGGCCTTTTTAAGCTGCAAAAAAAGCTCAAAAAAGCAGCTGTAAAAACGTCCGTGTGCATGAGGACTTACACGTATAATAAACTTTGTAAATTGGCCTTACATACAGAACACCTCAGTAATCAATAAAATACATAAAATATGAAATCTGGTAAATTCAGCTGATTATTGCGGTAATGCCTTTCGTGAGTTTGAAAATTGATTTTACGTCACTTTAAAAAGCAAATAATGTATAGTAATGAAAATATATCATGCATTATGCTTTTTGTTATTTTTTGTTTTTTAAAGCAGTATTAACCTTCAAATAATAATGTAATACATTGCAGCACAGAAATCCTTAAATGTGCTGCATTCTTTTTTTTTTTTTTTTTTTTTTTTTTCCTAAGGCTTTTTCCTTTTCATCTGGTAATATATCCAATAACAAACTTCCTGCCTTAAACTGGCCATAGATCGATTAAAGTTCAGCAGGGGCCAGCCAATCTTCAATCCATCTATGACCAGTTTGGTTCGAGAGCAGTTGATCTACTGATTTGACTTCTCCACTGTCAGAGTACAATGACACAGCATGGAGGATTCTGCCATCTACTTTGAATGTGAGTTATTTCTTTTCCCCTAAGCCTGCCGACTGAACGTCAAAAAAGAGGGCGCTTTAGGATGTCTCCACCGGACTGGAGGAGCAAAGGAGATACCTTGGGACTGTAGCATTGTCAGTCTAGGGGTAGGATAGTGTTAGATGCACTAGCAGATTTAGATGGATTGGCTAACAAATTAACCACTTCAGCCCCGGAAGGATTTACCCCCTTCCTGACCAGAGCACTTTTTACAATTTGGCACTGCATCGCTTTAACTGCTAATTGCACGGTCATGCAATGCTGTACTCAAACGAAATTTGCGTCCTTTTCTTCCCACAAATAGAGCTTTCTTTTGATGGTATTTGATCACCTCTGCCATTTTTTATTTTTCCCCCTTCGTCTTTCAGGACAGCCACCATGAGAGATAGTCTTCTCCTCTTCCTCTAGGAAACACTGCGCCAGCCCATAAATTCTTACTTCCCCCTGCCAGACCTCAGTATTAGTGTTTCCTCCGGTGGGGAGACACTGTGCAAGGAACCTGGCCACTCAGTCAGGGTGACTATGGCTGTTTTTATTTTTTTGTAGCCTATAATGGAAGCAGGGGCTTCATAGGGGCTTGAGGGGGGACTTACCCCTCGTTCTGTTGCCACCACTTCCTAGCCGAGTGCGGCTTCAGGCTGTGGGGGCTCCCTATCGCGGCCACAGGGCTGCAGCATGCAGGCGTTCGCCTTTCCTGTGTACTATACAGACCGCTCTCTTTTTTTCTTTTTGGAACTAGGCGGGCCGGGCGACGTCATTTCCGGCGGAAGGGCGAATGCTTGTCTTTGACCCGCGGCTTCCGGTTCCGGGTCGCGGCACTGATAGGGAAGCCAGGCACAGGCTGGAGACGAGTCTGGGATGCGCACAGGCAGCGTAGGACTCGGTAGTAGCAACCACCTGCAAAGTCATGTCGGAAGCAGATGCTTAGCCAACGGACACTACCTCTAGGATTGTCCCTCCATGTATAGTTCCTGTCATGGGGGGGCAGACACCCTGGGTGGTCAGGGGGAGGGAGGCTCAGATCCCCACATATTAAGGAGGGTCTAGTGCACTCCCAGGGTTGTATCCTTGTTTTTTTTTTTTTTTTTAAAAAGTGACAAAATTTTTTTTTTTTTTTTTTTCTTTCATGTATTTCAGAAAGCTACAGAGAAGTCTAGGTCTACACATAGCTCTAAGAAGAGGTGTGCCTCTTGCAAAGACACATTAGGGGAAGCATGGACAAACGTCTTGTGTAGGGAGTGCATAGACTCCCTTGTTAAGGAGAGGGACTCTGAACAGGAGTCAGGACTTGCAGCCTCGGTCAAGGAGCTTTCGTCCACCTTTTATTTGAAAGGTTTCAGCCTCCCATTAGTCCAGCTCCCCAGGATACAACCCCGCCTCAGGCTCAGGGCTCTGCTCCTGCCCAACCTGCAACTTCAGTTAGGGCAGAGGAAGCTCCAGGGCCCTCCGGAGTGGAACAAAGACAACCAGACAGTTCCTCCTCCGATTCCCAGGATGGTTCTGAGAGGGAGGACCAGGACAGGGAGTCCAGGAAATCCTCCAGATATAAATTATCCCTGGAAGAGGTAGAGGACCTCTTAGGGGCTATTTATACAACCCTCGGTATTCAGGAGGACAGGAAACCCCTGACCCTTCATGACCAAATGTACAAAGGCTTGGGGGAACAAAGGAGGAAAGTTTTTCCAGTACATGAGGTACTGGTTGAAACTATTAAAAAGGAGTGGCAGGATCCCGAAAGGAAACCCTTTTTTTCTAGATCCTTAAAGAGGAGATTTCCGTTCTCGGATGATCCTACATCTATCTGGAATAAAAATCCCAAGTTAGATGCCGCCTTCTCCCAGGTTTCCAGACACACAGACCTGGCATTTGAGGACATGGGGGCCCTGGTGGATGTCATGGATAAGAGAATAGACTCTCTCCTCAAAAAGACTTGGGATTCAACAATTGGTAACTTAAAACCTGAGTTGGCTGTCACAGTAGTGGCTCACAATCTGGAGCACTGGCTCTCTAAGATTCAAGAGCATATTGAAGCTGGAACGGCAAAAGAAACCATTCTGTCTTCTTTCCCTACGATTCTGCGAGGTATCGCCTACATAGCTGATGCCTCGGCAGAGTCAGTACGTATGTTGGCCAGATCAGCGGCTCTGGCCAATTCGGCCAGGAGAGCCCTCTGGCTAAAAACTTGGCCGGGCGATAGCGCCTCTAAAGTCAAATTGTGCGGCATACCGTTAACGGGAGACCTTCTCTTTGGCCCAGGGTTAGAGACCGTCTTGGACCGCACAGCAGACAGGAAGAAATCCTTCCCGGTTAAGCGGAAAACCCCTGCACATACAAAGAAGGGGTTTCGTCCGCAAAAGCGTAAAGAAACTCCAAAGCCGGAAGGGCAAAAGAAATTTTGGGGTCAGAAAGGCAAGGGCAGGGGAGGGGCGATTTTTCGCCCTCCTGAACAGCCCCGTAAAAGTCAATGACTCCCCAACCAGGGTGGGGGGAAGACTAGGGGCCTTCCTCCCACAGTGGGAGGCAATATCCCCCAATCGCTTTATCCTAGGGATTATAAGAAGGGGGTACCATATCGAATTCACAAATCCTCCTCCACGTAGATTTCTTGTCACGCACCTACCCAGGTGTACGGCAAAAGCCGAGGCTCTGTTGGAAGCATTAAGAGATCTGGTAGATCAAAATGTGGTTTTCAGAGTTCCAAAGGCCGAGGAGAGAGAGGGTTTCTATTCACACATTTTCGTAGTGAAGAAACCCACAAGGAAATTCAGACTGATTCTGAATCTAAAGCCCCTGAACAGGTCAGTGACATACAGGAGATTCCGTATGGAAACAATTTTCACAGTCAGAGCCCTGTTGCCCCGCAACTGCTTTATGGTATCTCTGGACCTAAAGGACGCGTATCTACACGTTCCTATAACAGAAGCCTCGCAGAGGTTTCTTCGGCTAGCGGTAGATGTAGGTGGAACAACGGTACATCTACAGTTTCAGGCGCTGCCTTTCGGGCTATCCTCCTCGCCCCGCGAGGTCTTGGCGGAGGTGATGGCTTTTCTTCGGCTCCAGGGTATATCAGTGATAGCATACCTGGACGACCTGCTCCTATTTGCAGCGTGTCCACTGCAGTTAGTAAGAGATCTAGAACTAACAAAGCGGATTCTTACAGGTCTAGGGTGGCTAATGAACTTGGAGAAATCCAGTTTGATTCCTTCTCAGCGCATCACGTACTTAGGCTATCTGTTGGACTCAACGCTACTGAGAGTATTTCTTCCAGCAGAAAAAGTACAAAAACTGGACAAGGCAGTGGCTGTTCTCCAGTGCAGCAGTCAGGTCTCCATAAGAATTCTGATGTCGGTCCTAGGACTATTAACCACTACCCTCCCAGCAGTGCAATGGGCAGGTCTGCACTTTCGTCCCTTACAGTCCTTTGTCCTAAGGGTGTGGGATCACAGTCAGAAAGATCTGGACACCTTGGTACAGGTTCCACCCCAAGTAAAGAGATCCCTCTGGTGGTGGAGGAGGGTCTCAAACTTGTCGCAGGGTCGTCTGTGGTTCATCCCAGTTTCTCAGGTGGTAACCACAGACGCAAGCGGCAAGGGTTGGGGGGCGCATCTGGGTTCCCTTTTAGCACAGGGCACCTGGGAGGGCGACGAACTAAGAAGGTCGTCCAATTGGAAGGAGCTGAGGGCAATCAGGCTAGCACTCAGGTTCTTCAAAGAGGAGCTACAGGGCCACCATGTGCAGGTGCGGTCGGACAACTCGTCCGCCGTGGCCTATGTAAACAAACAGGGCGGCACAAGAAGCGGAGTCCTGTCGGCCTTAGCATCAGGCATTCTGAACTGGGCCGAGACTCACACTCTCTCACTCTCAGCAGTCTTCCTGATAGGAGAAAAGAATGTGATAGCAGATTTTCTCAGCCGAACCAAACTGAGAGAGGGCGATTGGATCCTCAACCAGGAGGTTTTCAATCTCATTTCAGAGAAATGGGGTCCTCCAGAAGTAGATCTGTTCGCGTCAAGAAGCAACGCGAAAGCCCCTTGTTTTTTCTCCCTAAACAGAGGGGAGGGAGCGCGAGGGGTCGACGCATTGATCCAGAACTGGCATTTCAGAATCTGCTATGCCTTCCCGCCCCCAGCGTTATTACCGGCAGTTCTCAGGAAGTTCCAGATGGAAAACACGTCCCTGTTTCTAGTAGCACCACATTGGCCAAAGAGGGCTTGGTTCTCAGTACTCAAGCAGCTAGCGGTCGAACCTCCCTTATTCCTGCCACCTCGAGAGGATCTCCTCTCACAGGGCCCAGTCCTCTGTCCACAGGTTCACCAATGGCAGTTAGCGGCCTGGCTACTGAGGAGGGTATGCTAAGAGCTAGTGGTTTTTCTGAGAAATTAATCTCCACCCTCCTCAACAGCAGGAAAAAGGAAACACGCCAGATTTATAAAAAGGTCTGGGTACGTTTCAATGAATGGTGTGCAGAAGGCTCCTTTGCGGTACACAGTCCAACAACGGTGTTGGAATTCCTTCAGTGCGGGGCAGATAGGGGTTTATCCATAAGTACCCTTAAAGGTCAGGTATCAGCACTCAGTGCTTATTTAGAAAAGCATCTGGCCACCAACCCTTGGGTGGTCAGATTCTTTAAGGCTCTGTCTAGACAAAGACCGGTTCAGGGCCCTCCCTTTCCCAAGTGGGACCTATCTTTAGTGTTACAGGGCCTGACGGGAACCCCCTTTGAACCTTTAGAGGAATGTCTATTAAAGGATCTTACGTTAAAAACTGTTTTTTTGGTAGCAGTGACTACTGCCAGGAGAGTCAGTGAGATTGAGGCCTTATCAGTTAGACCTCCTTTTTGCGTTATTTTTTCAGATCGGATCATCTTCAAGACTGATCCAGCATTTTTACCTAAAGTGGCTTCTGGTTTCCACAGAAGTCAGGAGGTAGTTCTACCCTCATTTTGTCCCAACCCCTCGGGGGAAAGGGAATTAAAATTTCATTCTTTGGACGTAAGGAGATGTATCCTTAAGTACCTAGAGCTGACCAAGAGGTTTAGAAAGTCAGACTCTTTATTTGTTTTGTTTTCTGGGGCCAGAAAAGGATGCAAAGCATCTCGACGCACTATTGCCAGATGGCTCAGAGTAACCATTGGCCAGGCCTATACATTAGCAGGGAAAGAAATCCCAATGGGTATAAGGGCACACTCTACCAGAGCTATGGCAGCTTCTCAGGCAGAAAAGGCTGGAGCAACGCCAGAGCAAATATGCAGGGCTGCAACATGGTCCAGCTATTCCACTTTCGTAAAGCACTACAGAGTGGACCTGGTGTCGGCTAGTGAGCAAGCCTTTGGGCGAAAGGTATTGCAAGCTGTAGTCCCACCCTAACTGGTAAGTGCTCGTTCATCCTCTCATGGTGGCTGTCCTGAAAGACGAAGGGGGAAAATTAGAGTTACGTACCGGTAACGTCTTTTCCAGTAGTCTTTCAGGACAGCCCTAGTTACCCACCCGAGATTTTTGGGTGTCTTATAAAAGACCAGAATGCAGTATGATAATGATATGGGATAGTATGTTATTAATGTGTTCTTGTGTCTCCCCAGCTGACCGGAGGTAATCTTGGAATATACTGAGGTCTGGCAGGGGGAAGTAAGAATTTATGGGCTGGCGCAGTGTTTCCTAGAGGAAGAGGAGGAGACTATCTCTCATGGTGGCTGTCCTGAAAGACTACTGGAAAAGACGTTACCGGTACGTAACTCTAATTTTTGCGCTATAAACGGAAAAAGACGGAAAATTTTGAAAACAAATGATATTTTCTACTTTTTGTTATAAAAAACAATCCAATAAACTCAATTTTAGTCATACAATTAGGCCAAAATGTATTCGGCCACATGTCTTTGGTAAAAAAAAATGTCAAGTGTATATTTATTGGTTTGCGCAAAAGTTATAGCGTCTACAAAATAGGGTACTTTTTCTGGAATTTACACAGCCTTTAATTTATGACTGCCTATGTCATTTCTTGAGGTGCTAAAATGGCAGGGCAGTACAAAACCCCCCCAAATTACCCCATTTTGGAAAGTAGACATCCCAAGGAAATTGCTGAGAGGCATGTTGAGCCCATTGAATATTAATTTTTTTATCCCAAGTGATTGAATAATGACAAAAAAAAAAAAATAAATTTACAAAAAGTTGTCACTAAATGATATATTGCTCACACAGGCCATGGGCATATGTGGAATTGCACCCCAAAATATATTCAGCTGCTCTTCCTGAGTACGGGGATACCACGTGTGGGACTTTTTGGGAGCCTAGCCACGTACGGGGCCCCGAAAACCAATCACCGCCTTCAGGATTTCTAAGGGGGTAAATTTTTGATTTCACTCCTCACTACCTATCACAGTTTTGAAGGCCATAAAATGCCCAGATGGCACAACCCCCCCCAATGACACCATTTTGGAAAGTAGACACCCCAAGCTATTTGCTGAGAGGCATGTTGAGTCCATGGAATATTTTATATTTTGACACAAGTTGCAGGAAAGTGACAATTTTTTTTTTTTTTTTTTTTTTTTTGCACAAAGTTGTCACTAAATGATATATTGCTCACACAGGCCATGGGCATATGTGGAATTGCACCCCAAAATACATTTAGCTACTTCTCCTGAGTACGGGGATACCACATGTGGGACTTTTTGGGAGCCTAGCTTCATATGGGGCTCTCAAAACCAATCACCGCCTTCAGGATTTCTAAGGGCGTAAATTTTTGATTTCACTCTTCACTGCCTATCACAGTTTCGGAGGCCATGGAATGCCCAGATGGCATACACCCCCCCCCCCCCCCCCCCCAAATGACCCCATTTTGGAAAGTAGACACCCCAAGCTATTTGCTGAGAGGCACGGTGAGTATTTTTCAGCTCTCATTTGTTTTTGAAAATGAAGAAAGACAAGAAAAAACATTTTTTTTTTTCAATTTTCAAAACTTTGTGACAAAAAGTGAGGTCTGCAAAATACTCACTATACCTCTCAGCAAATAGCTTGGGGTGTCTACTTTCCAAAATGGGGTCATTTGGGGGGGTTTTGTGCCACCTGGGCATTCCATGGCCTCCGAAACTGTGATAGGCAGTGAAGAGTGAAATCAAAAATTTACGCCCTTAGAAAGCCTGAAGGCGGTGCTTGGTTTTCGGGGTCCTGTACGTGGCTAGGCTCCCAAAAAGTCTCACACATGTGATATCCCCGTACTCAGGAGAAGCAACAGAATGTATTTTGGGGTGTAATGTCACATATTCCCATGGCATGTTTGAGCAATATATCATTTAGTGACAACTTTGTGCAAAAAAAAAAAAAAAAAAAATTGTCTTTTTCCCGCAACTTGTGTCACAATATAAAATATTCCATGGACTCGACATGCCTCTCAGCAAATAGCTTGGGGTATCTACTTTCCAAAATCGGGTCATTTGGGGGGGTTTTGAACTGTCCTGGCATTTTATGCACAACATTTAGAAGCTTATGTCACACATCACCCACTCTTCTAACCAAGACTTCTTCTAAGACAAAGCCCTTTCTGACACTTTTTGTTTACGTGAAAATTTTTTTTTTTTTTTGCAAGAAAATTACTTTGAACCCCCAAACATTATATATATTTTTTTAAAGCAAATGCTCTAAAGATTAAAATGGTGGGTGTTTCATTTTTTTTTTTTCCCACACAGTATTTGTGCAGCGATTTTTCAAACGCATTTTTTGGGGAAAAAACACACTTTTTTTTCATTTTTAATGCACTAAAACACACTATATTGCCCAAATGTTTGATGAAATAAAAAAGATGATCTTAGGCCGAGTACATGGATACCAAACATGACATGCTTTAAAATTGCGCACAAACGTGCAGTGGCGACAAACTAAATACATTTTTAAAAGCCTTTAAAAGCCTTTACAGGTTACCACTTTAGATTAAAAGAGGAGGTCTACTGCTAAAATTACTGCCCTCGATCTGACCTTCGCGGTGATACCTCACATGCATGGTGCAATTGCTGTTTACATTTGACGCCAGACCGACACTTGCGTTCGCCTTTGCGCGAGAGCAGGGGGGGACAGGAATGTAATTATCCCCTATGATAGCAATAGGTAGTGATAAGTACTCTTTTTTTTTTTTTTTTTTTTTTTTTTTTTTTAAATTGGGGTCTATTAGACCCTAGATCTCTCCTCTGCCCTCAAAGCATCTGACCACACCAAGATCGGTGTGATAAAATGCTTTCCCAATGGCGCTGTTTACATCTGGCGAAATCTAAGTCATGAAATGCTCATAGCTTCCGGTTTCTTAGGCCATAGAGATGTTTGGAGCCACTCTGGTCTCTGATCAGCTCTATGGTCAGCTGGCTGAATCACCGGCTGCATTCTCAGGCTCCCTGTTGGGACAGGAGAACCAGAGAAAAACATGGAAGACGGTGAGGGGGGGGGGGGGCGCATTTCCTCCCACAGCAGTCTAGAGGCTAATTAGCCGCTAGGATTGCTTTTACATGAAAGCCGACCGCTGGCTGAAAAGAATGATACCAAGATGATACCTAAACCTGCAGGCATCATTCTGGCATAACCACTCAAAGTCCAGCAACATACCAGTACGTTGCTGGTCCTTGTTGGGCATATATTGTAATCTTCTTTTTTTTTTTTTTTTTTCATGCAGCCTGTGGGCTGCATGAAAAAGAGATTGATCGGTGGGGATTCCCACCATTAAAATACCTCCCTTCATCCACCCACTTCTAATGATGGGCATACATGCACCGTTTGTATATGCCGACGCAAGGGGGCATCCTCCCGCAAAAGTTAGGAGCAAATCGCTCCTCCGCTCCTGCTGCCCCCATGCTTCGGCATATATCACCTCCGCTGGAGTCACGGCTTTTATATATTGTGGGAGCAAACGCTGTTGCTGTCAAGATAAATAAATCTGCTCTGCAGCTGAATGGCGTACCTGAAGACAAAAAAATGGTTAACAATAAAACACAGTAAACGGTAAAGTATAAAAAAATTGCATACCTGAAAAGCAAACATGATAAAACATAATAACAATAAAACATTGCAGAATAGAATACAGTAAAGAGCAGAACAATAGAGAGAGAGAGAACAATAAAACGACAACTATTTTTTTTTTTTTTTTGTAACTGTAACTTTTGTAACTGTAACCGGTTCCAGGTTCGGGTCTCTCAAAATGCGATGGCATCTTGGGAGACCCTGTGAAAGTGTGCCTAGTCTGTGCAATGCTGTACCCTACGCTAAAACTCAACTAGTGTATGGTAGCGTTCAAAACATTCACCAATGCAAAGACCAGGATTGTCAGGACAGGAGGGACAATAATAGCGGGTGTCACGCCTATATCTGCGCTTGCTGCAGACACAACATCTTTTTTGGGGGGGTTCGTTGGGTAGGGGTACTCGGGAGGACATAAAGAAAATGCCTCTCATGCAGCCGACTGCATTTGGTTGGGGATGTGAATGCGGGAAGTACGGGTGCTGCAGAAGTGGTGGGTTCCCAGTTAGGATTGGCGAATGCAGCAGGAAGGGCATTATGCGCACGACGGGCCTGTGTTTGTCTTCTTGGTGGCAGCGGGACACTTCTTGTGCTTGCCACCTCACCAGCTTGAACTGCACTTATGGGACTCGCCACGTCACCAAGTGTTACTGCAGTGCTGGTTTGACTACAACTGGGGTGTACTAGGCCACTGGTGCTTGCCAGTTCACCAAAACGGTACCAAAAAAACTGTTAGCGATCGCAGGGATCAGGCCTGACTCTGCAAACGCTGCAGTTATGCGTTTAATGTTTTGTAAGTTACAGTGATCGATCGATACTGCACTTAGGTGGGCTGGGCTGGTCCGGGCGGAGGGGCAAAACGCAGGTGCTAGCAGGTATCTGGGCTGATCCCGCTAACACTGCATTTTTGGGAACCCTAAACTGCTGGGGACGCTAGTATAGATCTGATCGGATCAGATATTGATCCGTTCAGATACTATACCACTAAGGGAGGTGTACGGTGCGTGCGTGGGTGTTAGCGCTACTGGCACTAACCTGACGCTGCCTGGGGCTGGTGCTTGCCAGTTCACCAAAAAAACTGTTAGCGATTGCAGGGATCAGGCCTGACTCTGCGAACACTGCAGTTATGCGTTTAGTGTTTTGTAAGTGACAGTGATCGATCGATACTGCACTTGGGTAGGCTGGGCTGGGCCGGGCAGAGGGGCAAAACGCAGGTGCTAGCAGGTATCTGGGCTGATCCCACTAACACTGCGTTTTTGGGAACCCTAAACTGCTGGGGACGCTAGTATAGATCTGATCGGATCAGATATTGATCTGTTCAGATACCATACCACTAAGGGAGGTGTATGCTGTGTGCGTGGGTGTTAGCGGTACTGGCGCTAACCTGACGCTGCCTGGGGCGATGCAGACCCTATCTGACCCTAAAACCTAAGTTATATCACCGCCGGGCGATTAGGGGGCTAAACCTTTATTCGGTAATAAACGGTGGGTGCCCTGACACTATAAAAAATAAACTAACTAACCAGCGTCACCCGTAACAGTTATAAGGTGATCACTGGTGAAAGGGTTAACTAGGGGGCAATCAGGGGGTTAAAACATTCATTAGATAATATATGGGGGTCCCTGACGCTATAAAACGCTGACAGCGAACCTAAATATTTATGTCCCTAACTAGCGTCACCTGTGACACTAATACAGCGATCAGGAAGACGATCGCTTAGTGACACTGGCGACAGGGGGTGATCAAGGGGTTAAAACTTTATTACGGGGGGTTAGGGGGGTACCCTAGACCTAAAGGGGGCCTAACACTAACTGTCACAAACTGACACCAATGCAGTAATCAGAAAAAAAAAAAAACTGCTTGGTGTCGGGGTGATGGGGGGTGTACAGTATGCCTGGCGTGTGCACTCTCCTCGACGCCGGAACGGAAAATACTGAGTCGAGGAGCGATGACATCACTTCCTCCGCTTCTGTTTACTACACAGAAGCCGAGGAAGCATTTCATTCGCCAGGAGCGATCGCGAGGGGGGAGCCACGAATGAGTGTCCTCCCCCTCACCTTTGATCGCCCCTGATGAGAATCCGAGCGCCGCAGGCAGCGGGGGGGGGTCGATCGGACCCCCCGCCCGCGGGCAGACAAGGAGATAGAGGTAAGTCCTTATGCCTGCCCGTGTCATTCTGCCGACGTACATCGTCGTCCGGCAACTGGTTAAAGGAGTACAGCCTATGCTCGTCTGGCTGTACTTCTCCTGTGGATCACAGGAGTGCAGTTCTTTTTACACTCCTGTGAGCCGTTTTCAGCAGAGAGCGGGCTGAAGTCACAGACCTGGTCCAGGCTCGGGCAAGATCGCAACATTGAAGTTGAGATCTTCCCACATGACTGCACCAACACCCGGCTCAGCCTCTCGGAGAGTCGCTGAGAGCCTAAGCCGACTGCTCCCACCCCCTCCACAGCCCAGCAAGCCGGGGTGTGAGATGGGGGCAGAGCACAGAGCTGCTGACTGACAGTCAGCAGCTTTCTGCTCAGGGAGCTGTGAGAACCAAGTGATCAGCAGTGTTCGATCGCTTGGTTCTCAGTGTTAGAGGCGCCAGGGGACAGATGCAGCATCTACCTGAGTAAGTATGATTCTTATTAAAAAAAAAAAAAAAAAAAGAACCATACTTCTTTTAAAGATCAATCCACCACTTTTTAAGCAGTTACAATAGTTTTCTCTTTTTGGGATAAAGGTTTTGCATAAATGAATAAAGGCTGATCCTTGTAAGCATCCCTGTCCGTGTCAAATAGTGTCTTAACTCTTTAACTGCCCCCTTTGCTGAACAACATGGCCTGTTAAAAAAAAATAACTGACTTGCTGACCAGATCACCAGATGAAAATAAAGGACATAAAGCCTTAAAAGGAATATTTTAGTTTTTGGGTTTAATACAGCTTTAACCTTCTGTTTCACTGCAATATGAATGGCTCCATGTCTTGCAGGACAAATCATATCTAGCAAATATACCAAGCTCTATCTCTATCAGCTATATCACCTTAATAAATATATCCATAAAAGAGCTGCAAAAAAAAAAAAAGGTAATGTGCAACCCATATCGACGAGAATTAATTGTACTATATTTGTCAGTTATAAGATTTCTTATTGCTTATTATGGGTTAGTACACTCTAGTACTTCCTCACTGAATAAGATAGATTGTGGTACATCAGTAAATTGCACCTTTGATTTGTGTACTTACAGTATGAGAGATTTATCTGCTGTCATTATCTGAACTCCCTGTCACTTTCCAGTAAGCACACAATGAGGTCTTTTGTGTTTTGTAGGAATTTATCACCGTACGTGTCCAGGATCCCAGACTGCAGAATGAAGGGTCATGGACATCCTATGTGGATTATAAAATATTCCTTCACGTGAGTAAGAGATTGGCAACGTCTGGGCCTCCATATTTTAGCACGAAGTCTGTGCTGAGATTTGTAGTTCCAAAAATGGGGAGTACAGATTGTCTTCATCCAAAAAAATCTGATTTTGTGATATTTTTATAGTAATTAAGTCTGTCTTTTACATGCCATTTTGCCTTTTCTTAGACCAACAGCAAGGCATTCACTGCCAAGACATCCTGTGTGAGAAGACGTTACAGGGAATTTGACTGGTTAAGGAAACAGCTGCAGAAATATGCTGGCCTAGTGTGAGTAGTTTTCCCTTAATATATTCCTTTGTACATGTGGACAAATGGACATATAAGAGCTGCAAGATGTCTACCCTGATGAGTTAAATTCTGATATCTGTTTTGGTGCTTAAAGAAGCTCGTTTGGCTGCACCTCTCCTGTGGATCACAGGAGTGCAGTTCGTCCTGCACTTCTGTGACCCATTTTTAGCAGACAGCGGACTTAAACCCGCTTTCAGCTGACATCACAAAGCCGATCCAGGCTCGGGAAAGATCGTGACAATAGAGTCGGGACCTCAGCGAGCTGCTGGGAGCCTAAGATGGCCACTCCCGCCCCTTCCAAGGACCAGGGCTCCTCAGGGAGCTGTGAAAACTGAGCGATCAGCGGTGTTTGATCACTCAGCTCTCAGTGTTAGAGGCGATGCTGCATCCACCTAGGAAAGTAAAAAAAAAAAAATACATCTCTTTTAACACCATGTAGACGCTGCTACACTGTTTTACATTGGGTTCTGTGATGAAATTAAGATACCGTGGATATAAAAAGTCTACACACCCCTGTTAAAATGTTAGGTTTCTGTGATGTAAAAAAATGAGACAAAAGATAAATCATTTCAGAACTTTTTCACCTTTTTTAATGTGACCTATCAGTTGAACAACAAACTGAAATCTTTTAGGTGGAGGGAAGTAAAAATAAAAAAACTAAAATAATATGGTTGCTTAAGTGTGCGCACCCATAGGCTCCATGCACACTGGCTTAAAAAATGTTGCTTGTTTTGTATTCTGCCTGTAGAACCAGCTCAAAGTTATCTTATGTGTTTACAGGCATATTTTGAGCTCCACATTTAGAGGCAGAAAAAAAAACCCTTCTGATTTGCATTTCTGATTGGAGCTTGGAGGCAGAAAAAAAATGTAAAACTCTCCTAAACTCGACTTTGTACTAAAAAATGCTCTATGTGAGTGTTTTTTACTCCCAAGAGAACAGATGTTTTTTTAAAACCAGTGTGCATGGAGCCTTAAATTAATACTTTGTTGAAGCACCTTTTTTGATTGTATTACAGCACTCAGTCTTTTTGGGTATGAGTCTATCAGCATGGCACATCTTGACTTGGCAATATTTTCCCACTCTTCTTCGCAAAAACACTCCAAATCTGTCAGATTGCGAGGGTATCTCCTGTGCACAGCCCTCTTCAGATCGCCCCACAGATTTCCAATCGGATTCAGGTCTGGGCTCTGGCTGGGCCATTCCACAACTTGAATATTCTTCTAGTGAAGCCATTCCTTTGTTGATTTGGATGTATGCTTTGGGTTGTTGTCATGGTGAAAGATGAAGTTCCTCTTCATGTTCAGCTTTCTAGCAGAAGCCTGAAGGTTTTATGTCAATATCGACTGGTATTTTAGAACTGTTCATAATTCCCTCTACCTTGACTAAGGCCCCTCTTCCAGCTGAAGAAAAACGGCCCCAAAGCGTGATGCTGCCACCACCATGCAGCACTGTGGGTATAGTGTTCTTTTGGTGATGTGCAGAGTTGTTTTTGCGCCAAACATATCTTTTAAAATTATGGCCAAAAACTTCAACTTTGGTTTCAACAGACCATAACACATTTTCCCACATGCTTTTGGGAGACTTCAGATGTGTTCTTGCCAAATTTAGCCATGCTTGGATGTTTTTCTTTGTAAGAAAAGTCTTCCATCTTACCACTCTACCCCATTGCCCAGACATATGAAGAATACGGGAGATTGTTGTCACATGTACAGGGGCGGACTGATAACTCATGGGGCCCTCGGCAATAGGAGATTATGGGGCCCCCAGGCAATCAGAGATTATGGGGCCACACAGTATACACACACACACACTATACAATCACACAGTATACACATACATGTACACACAGTATACACAGACAGATGTAAAAAAAACACAGCATACTATCCCTGGTTTTACTGAGTCTGGCTACCCTGATGGGGCCCCCTAGTGGCCCAGGGCCCTCAGGCAGTGCCCGAGTGGCTCAATGGTCAGTCCGCCCCTCCACATGTACCACACAGCCAGTACTTGCCAGATATTCCTGCAGCTCCTTTTAATGTGGATGTAAACCCGATTCATGAAATTTGAGCTGGGCACATATATCTGCAGTGTTTTTTGTTATCTCTCTTCAAAGCTCTATGTCCCATAGCTGTCTCCTGTCCCGTTATCAGCCTGATAACTTCTGACAAGTTCTCCATCACATATGATAAAAGCAGCCTGAGTTTTGTGTTGGAGAGGATGCTATAAATAGATTGGAACAGAGCTGAAAGTCTCTACCTAGGCTTCATTGCAGTGCTAACCAGAAAGAGAAAATCTCCTAACACTATCTGAACTTTCTAAACAGTATAAAAAGATGAAGACAGCAGATACAGGTAAAACTTATGTAGGGAGATTTGGTTCACCTCTGTGTATCATCTGAGGCTGTTCACTTCACTGGGTATATGTGAGGGTTTACATCCACTTTAACCACTTCAGCCCCAGACGGATTTGCCCCCTTCCTGACCAGGCCATTTTTTGCAATATGGCACTGCGTCGCTTTAACTGACAATTGCGCAGTCGTGCAACGTTGTACCCAAACAAAATTGATGTCCTTTTTCACCCACAAATAGAACTTTCTTTTGGTGGTATTTGATCACCTCGGCGGTTTTTATTTTTTGCGCTATAAACAAAAAAAAGCAACAATTTTGAAAAAAATATGATATGTTGTACTTTTTGCTATAATAAATATCCCAATATTTTTTTTTTTTTTTTTAATTTTTCCTCAGTTTAGGCTGATATGTATTCTTCTACATATGTTTGGTAAAAATAATTGCAATAAACGTATATTGATTGGTTTGCGCAAAAGTTATAGCGTCTACAAAATAGGGGGATAGTATTATGGCATTTTTGGCCTCTCGCATGCGTATTGTCCCTAAGCTAAGGAAGTCCCGCTTAAGGACGATACGCATGCGAGAGGACTTTATGACATCATTGCAGCCACCTTATCCACCTCTGTATACCGACAATATTATATGCCATTCATCCTAGCACTGGGGTCACAGTGCTTTTTACGTGAGTACCTGATTTTTATGAATAAAAATAAAGTATTTTAGCCACACAGTGTGCACTGTATATTTTTTCATTGTTTTTTACATGGTACTACGGTTGAAATTTAAGAGTGACAACGTGCGGGCGGTTGTTAAAACTGGTTGGACATCTTCTTCATCTGTACATTCAAGCTTCCATCTGTGACCACTGTAAATGGCGAACGCCTGTTTGACCCATCTGTTAGCTCAGGGGTCCAGTGATTGAGGTGAGCGGTTTGGCTAGCTGGTGGAGGAATCACTGGTTAGGAGATATCACATGAATGTCTATGAACACCCTTATCATCGCTGAGGAGATCTTATCTGTCAACTTTTATATCCATCTTTTATACCAAAGGGGACTTTTTAACATCTTATGCTATGAGCAATCTGTTATTTTGTTTCTGTACGCCCATTTGCCTGCCTGTGCCATTGTGCTGACGTACATCTGTGTGCGGCGGTCGGCAAGTGGTTAAAGAACCGACGTACAGCTATGACGGCTTGCGCAGGGGAGCCAACCTGCCGCAGTATAACGACGGCAGGTTGGGAAGGGGTTAATGTTCCTGTTGGCCTCTTGGCAGCCTCCCTGACCAGTTTTCTTCTCGTCTTCCTCAGTTTTGGAGGGACGTCCAGTTCTTGGTAATGTCACTGTTGTGCCATATTTTTTGTCCACTTGATGATGACTGTCTTCACTGTGTTCCATGGTATATCTAATGCCTTGGAAATTCTTTTGTACCTTTTCTCCTGACTGATACCTTTCAACAGTAAGAAACCTCTGATGCTTTGGAAGCTCTCTGCGGACCATGGCTTTTGCTGTATGATGCAACTAAAAAAATGTCAGGAAAGACCTACTAGAACAGCTGAACTTTATTTGGGATTAATCAGAGGCACTTTATATGATGGCAGGTGTGTGCTGACTCCTATTTAACATGGTTATGAATATGATTGCCTAATTCTGAACACAGCTACTATATCCCCAGTTATAAGAGGGCGTGCACACTTCTGCAACCACATTATTTTATTTTTAAAATTTTATCTCCCCCCCAAATTGAGCTGTGCAGTTTATAGGTCACATTAAAGGTGGAAAAATTTCTAAAATGATTTATCGGAAACCTGACATTTTAACAGGGGTGTGTAGACTTTTTATATCCACTGTATATAGTCCAGTTATGTGATTAATCCTTAAAGTAGAACTTCAGTCTGGCCTGTTTCTGTCTCTTTTGCCTCTGGAGCTGGGCTACTCTTTAATATTCCCCCTCTTCCCCTAACCCATGTAGCATTACATTTTCATTCAAATGGCAATACTGTAGGTACCCTTCTGTCTGTGTTATGCCTAGCCTCCTGCAAGACCCATTGATTGTAATAGACACAACCGCTGTGCTATATAGATTGTCACTTACAGCTGCTGAATCCTCAGTGGTGCTACAGTTCATGCCTTGCACACAGGACAGTGTACAGCAGGATGAAAATGAAGCATGAATGGTTGGGTGACCTTTCTTAAGTTTTTTTTTTTTTTTTTTTTTTTTTTTTTTTTATGCAGAAAAGCTCAGATAAATGTTAAAATACGGGTAGAAAGCTGGGCAGCAGGGAAGTGGGTATAAAAATATGGATATCTGTAGTTTTGAGTTCTGCTTTAACTCTGGTAGTTATAAGTTAATGTGTTTTTTTTACATTTACCTCCTTTGTTTACAGTAAATAAATCCTGTAGGGGTGCTGAAATGAATTCTATGGAAAATGAGCCTGGAGAGCTACAGAAGTTGCATGTTCTACCTTAGGAGTAGTTAAATAAAAGGTATATGAATTTAAAATAGACCTAAACCCAATCATAAAATAAAATATATTCTTTAACATGTTCCACAGTTGTCACCATGAGGAAGCCTGCCCTGAGCAATAACATGCACTGATCATCCATAACTTTATGACCACCCGCCTAAAAATTAGTAGGTCACCGTTTGCTGCCAAAACAGCCCTGACCCATCGAGGTATGGACTCTACTAGACCTCCTGAAGGTATGCTGTGGTATCTGACCCCAGGCTGTAAGTAGCAGATTCTTTTAAGTCCTATAAGTTGTGAGATCCGACCTCCACAGATCGGGCTGGTATTTTCAGGACATCCCAAAGATGCTTGATTGGATTGAGATCTGGAGAATTTGGAGGCCAAGTTAACATCTCAAACTCATTGTTTTGATCAAACCATTCTTGAACCATTCTTGCAGTGTGGCAGGGTGCATTATCCTGCTGAAAGAGGCCTCTGCCACCAGGGAATTCCATTTCCATGAAGGGGTGTCTTTCATCAGCAACAGTGTTTAGGTAGGTGGTACATGTCAAGGTAACATCCACATGAATGGCAGGATATTGCTCAACGCATCACACTACCTCTGCTGGCTTGCCTTCTTCCCATGCTGCATCCTGGTGCCATCTCTTCTCAAGTAAGTGATGCACACGCACCCAGCCATCCACATGATCTAAAAAAAAAATGTGATTCTTTAGATCAGGGCACCTTCTTCTATTGCGCCGTGATCCAGTTCTGATGTTCACATGCCCAATGTAACAGCTTTTGGCTGTGGACACGGGTCAGCATGGGCACTCTGACTGATCTGTGGCTTTGCAGACCCATACACAGCCGACTGCATTGCCTATTCTTTATGCTTTCAACACATCAACTTCAGGGACAACATGTTTGCTTGCTGCTTAATATCTCACCAACTTTTAGATACCGTTGTAAGGGTACAATCAATGTTTTCCACTTAGTGGTTATAAAGTTATGGCTGATCGGCATAGGCCATGTTTGGTTGAAGAAGGTTATGCCCTGCTATGCTCAGATAGCACAACAGAACCTGCATGTGAAGGTGAAGTTTTAGTCCCAAGTGACAGTGAAAGTGTCATTTTAGATATCTTCTCTGATGATGTTAGGCCCAGTACCAGCAAGGAGTTAGAGTACCAGTGCCAGCATGGGGTGGTTTTTATGTCAGATGCTGCAGGGCAAGATGCCGCTCGACCTGTGGATACCCTTTTGTGATGCTGGCAGGATCATTTACCCAACAAATGCAATCCTTTATGGCCACACCTGGTGTAAACATACAGTAGATGTGACTAATTTTAGTTCTATTGATTTTTTTCAAGGTGTTTGCAAGTGATGAGCTCTTAGAGCTTTTTTTCACTCTCTTATTTTTCGCAGCACCCCACATCTACCCTTCTGCAGAACTGGGTGCCAACACACCTTACAGAAATGAAAACATTTCTGAGTTATTCTGAACATGGGTTTAGTCCAAAAACCCAGAATTTCCTACTGCTTGGCCTCTAGCCTCATCAATGCTACGCTTGCTTTTTCACCATTGATACCCAATGACCAGTTTAAAGCAGTGCTCTGTTTCTTACATTTCAACAACTGTTTGATTATGGCAGCTAAATCCTTTTTTTATCTGGCAAATTTTCTGAATTTTTGGAAATTTATACCTTCAAACAAGTTTGATATAGGGTAAAAAAAAATTTTTTACAGGTTGTGCAAAAGCACAACATGGTTCCCGTTTGCCTTCAAAATATCAGAGGGACCGCCAAATTAATACCCAGGGCTGCCCAGAAATTAGAGGAATAAACTTGTACAGTTGATGCGCTTTCTAATCCAAAAGGGCTGCCACCTGCATGTGAATAACTATTACATCGGTGTGCAGCTTTTTAGATCTTTGCATGCTGAAAAACACAGGAGCATATGGCACCATGAAGAAAAATGCAAAGAATTCCCACCATCTCACCATCTGGTGAAACAGCATCTACAGCAAGGCACATCAGGTTTATCAGCAAGAGAAACTGCTGGGTGTCGAGTTTACTGACTGGAAAGACATATATATGCTGACAGTCCATCTACCCAGAGAGCACAGTGGCTGTAATGTAATTTGGGTCAGCTACACAAGGAAAAGTCACTTCTGTGTCACTGAATACAACAGCCGCGGCTAAAAGTTTTGAGAATGACAAAAATATTAATTTTCACAAAGTCTGCTGCTTCAGTGTTTTTAGATCTTTTTGTCAAATGTTACTATGGTATACTGAAGTATAATTACTAGCATTTCATAAGTTTCAAAGGCTTTTATTGACATTAAGTTTATGCAGAGTCAGTATTTGCAGTGTTGACCCTTCTTTTTCAAGACCTCTGCAATTCCACCTGGCCTGCTGTCAGTCAACTTCTGCACCACATCCTGACTGATGGCAGCTCATTCTTGTATAAAGCTTGGAATTTGTCAGAATGTGTGGGGTTTTTTTGTTCACCCGAGGTGATTAAGGTCTGGGGAGTTTCCTGGCCATGGACCCAAAGTTTTGATGTTTTGTTCCCCAAGCCACTTAGTTATCACTTTTGCCATATGACAAGATGCTCCATCATACTGGAAAAGGCATGTTCATCACCAAAGTGTTTTTGGATGGTTGGGAGAAGTTGCTCTCGGAGAATGTTTTTGTACCATTCTGTATTCATGGCTGTGTTCTTAGGAAAAATTGTGAGTGAGCTCACTCCCTTGGCTGAGAAGCAACCCCACACATGAATGGTATCAGGATGCTTTACTGTTGGCATGACACAGGACTGACGGTAGCACTCACCTTTTCTTCTCCAGACAAGGTTTTTTCCAGATGCTCCAAACATCCGGGAAAGGGGATATATCCCCTTTACCCTATTCCTTAGCAGTTCAATCCCTGTACCTTTTTTTCAGAATATCAGTCTGTCCCTGATTTCTTTTTCTGGAGAGAATTGGCTTCTTTGCTGCCCTTCATGACACCAGGCCATCCTCCAAAAGTCTTTTACCTCACTGTGTGTGCAGATACACTCACACCTGCCTGCTGCCATTCCTGAGCAAGCTCTGCACTGGTGGTGCCCCGATCCCGCAGCTAAATCAACTATAGGGGACGGCAGTCCTGGCGCTTGCTGGACTTTCTTGGGCGCCCTGAAGCCTTCTTCACAAATGCAGTGGAGATGTTTTTAATGGGGTTAAGTTCATTTTCATGGCAAAGAGGGACTTTGCAATTTAATTGCAATTGATCTGATCACTCTTCATAACATTCTGGACTGTATGCAAATTGCCACCATAAAATCTGAGGCAGCAGACTTTGTGAAAATTAATATTTTGTGTCGTGTCATTCTCAAAATTTTTAACCACGGCTGTACATAGGTGGGGGCAATGTAATCTGACCAAGCCTTATAGGCCTACCTGATATAAAACGGTTGCCATTTACCTGGTCCGGATGGTCTTCCATAACTCATATGCTCTATAAATATAATCTGTTGATACAGACAGGGTTTTGTTTTTTTGTTTTTTTTTTTGTAGTACCAGGAAACAAACTGGAGTATCTGATTCTTCAGCCAAGACCTGAACATCCCGCAGAGTCGGTGGATGTTGGGCAGGTATTTTTGTTCCTCATACCAAGCACTGTTAATATTAAAGCGGAAAATCACCCAAAAGAGAAAGTTCCGCACTGCCTCCCCCTCACCCCTCACCCCCCCCCCCCACCCCCTCCTCTGACATATTTGTCACAATTTTTTTTTTTTTTAAATGTTTTGACAGGTACCTGCTCCTCCACTTTCGCATTGGATTGCATAGTTCTCCCCACCACTGCCTGCAGCCTTCTGGAACATATTATAGGTCCCAGAAAACTGGAGGACCATTCACAAAGCGCAGCGCATCTTGCGCATGCACAGTGAGCAGCCAGCTGTGAAGGCGCAAGGAGTCACAGCCAGTTGCCCCCACAGTTAAGATGCGAGGGGACTGAAGACCGGTGAAGAAACCATCTTGGGTTATGAGTATCAGTTTATTAAAAGTATTTGTAGCTGCTGACTTTTAGGCTACGTTCACACGTAAGCATCATGTTTTCGGAGCAGATATGCCCATTTTTTTCATTGCAGCTTTTGTCGGGTTTTTATTTTTGGTGTGGAGTGCTGCTGAAAAGGGGTGGAAAGCTGCTGTTTGAGCAGAAAACGCTTGAAAAAAAGCTTATGTTGCACTTTTCAGGCATTTCCATCAAAGTCTATGGGGACAAACGCGCTCAGTTCTGGCTGAAAAAATAGCTCATGTACTTTTTTTGAGCAACAGGCTTTTTTGCTAAAAGCAACAGGACACTCATATGTGAACAAGGGCTACTGAAAACAGTAGGTATTTACTTGAGCGTTTTTGAGCTTCAAGCTACAAAACACTCAAGTGTGAACGGGGCCTTAATTTTTCACATACCTGAAGCTTCTCTTTTAGGCTAGGTTTCCACTATTGCATACTGAAAGTCGTGCAATTTTTTTTTTTTTTTTTGCCGCAATTTTGATGAGACTTGAAGAAATGTCTGTGTATTCTTAAGTCTATGGACCTCAAGTCGCATCAAAGTCAGACCAAAGTAGTGCAGGGACTACTTTGAAGTCGCTGGAGAAGGACAGGTGCTTCATGTGCAGGAAAAATGGATTAAGATGTGAAACCTGTTACTATCATTCCACCTATCCATCTAGACCAGGACTCTTCATCCAGGAAGTCATTTTAGAGTATTTTGATCAAGTGTCTGTAATGTATTTAGGATACCAGCTAAATTTGATTTGGATGTATTGCCTTCTCTGAAGTAAATTTGCAACTTATGTTTTTGGGCTCAACTACAGGTTCAAACCCACAAAAAATGCACAAATATGTGGTAGCCTTATCCAGATCAGGTTTGTTGGAGGATTCTTTTTTTCAGTTTTTTTGTGGGTCATGGTAATTGAAACAAATATATACAGGTGTGTTTTATTTATCTATTTATTTTTTTTAGTTTTTGTGCAACCCCAATTCCAAACAAATTGGGACGCTGTGTACAATCTACATAAAAACAGAATGCATTGATTTGCAAAACTCAAACGCATATTTTATTCCCAATAGAAAATGTACCATTTTGGAAAAAAAAAAAAGGAACTTTGAAATTGATGGCAGCAACAGACAAAAAAGTTGGGATAGGGTCAGGTTTACCCCTCTTCTTTTAGCAACACTTTGTAAATGTCTGGGAACTTAGGAGACCAGTTACTGGAAAGGAATATTGCCCCATTCTTGCCTGGTACAGGATTCTAACTGCTCAACGGTCCTGGGTCTTCTTTGTCATATTTTTTCATTCAAGGTGCGCCAAATATTTTCAGTTGGAGAAAGGTCTGGATTGTAGATGGGCCAGTTAAGCACCCACCGACTCTTCTACTACAAAGCCATTCTGTTGTCATAGATGCTGTATGCAGTTTAGCGTTGTCCTGCTGAAATATGTAAGGCATATGCTGCTTTAAAACTTGGATACATCTTTCAGCATTGATGGTGCCTTTCCACATGTGCAAGCTGCCATCTCCAGATGCACTAATGCACCCCTATATCATCAGAGATGCAGGCTTTTGAGCTGAGTGCTGATAACCCAGAAAGTCTCTCTTCTCTTTAGTCTGGAGGATGCGGCGCCCATGGTTGCCAAAAAGAATGTTACATTTCAATTCATCTGACCACAGGACAGTTTTCCACGTTGCAACAGACCATTTTTAATGAGTTGTGGCCCATCGCTTTGGCCCAGAGAAGATGGTGGCATATCTAGATAGAGCTTTACCTTGCTTATATGGATGGCTCAGTGAAATTTGTTCAGACAGTGATTTTTGGAAGTTTTTCTGAGCCCATCACAGAATCATGTCTGTTTTTAATGCAGTGCCATCTGAGGGCCAGAAGATCACATCCATCCAATATTTCTTTTTGACCTTGTCCCTTACACACAGAGGTTTTTTCAGATTCAGTGAATGCTCAGTGAAATTTGTTCAGACAGTGATTTTTGGAAGTTTTTCTGAGCCCATCACAGAATCATGTCTGTTTTTAATGCAGTGCCATCTGAGGGCCAGAAGATCACATCCATCCAATATTTCTTTTTGACCTTGTCCCTTACACACAGAGGTTTTTTCAGATTCACTACAGGTCAGCCTATAATAAGGCTGACCTGTAGCTACTGTGGATATCTCCCAAACCTCGTTTGTGCCGTTGCTTCAGCTGACGTGCCGCGCAAGTGACGTCATTGCAGCTCTGGCCAATCACCGCGCTGGAGCCAGCAATACCTGGAAATAACTCCGTCAAAGAAAATGTCGCCGGGCAGAGCAGTGTGCTGGGACCACTGCGGGGGCTTCGATCTAAGGTGAGTATTTCATAATGAGCTTGTATGCTATGCATACAAGCTCGTTATGCCTTTGACTTGCAGGTGTTTTTTTGTTTTTTTTAGTGGGTTTACAACCACTTTAAAGTCTTTGCAATTTTACATTGAGGAACATTATTCTGAAATTGTCCATTTTCAGACACAGCTTTTCAGTTTGGTGTAACTCTGCCCATCTTTACTTCTGAGACAATGACTCCCGAAGATCTTTTTATACCCAATCATATTACTGATCTGTTGTCCGTTAACATATTACATTGCAAAATGTTCTTCCAGCTCTTCCTTGTTAGTACCACTTACTTTGACAGCTTTTTAATGCCCTGTCCCAACTATTTTGAGACGTGTTGCTGGCATCAGTTTCAAAATTACTTTTTTTCCTAAAATACTACATTTTTTCAGTTTAAACATTTGATTTTTTTTTTCTATTGTGAATAAAAAATGGGCTTATGAGATTTGCAAATCATTGTTTTCTGTTTTTATGTAAACTTTTGGGCTAGTTTGCCTTTTTGTTTTAGAAAAATCAGGAGATCTCCATTAAAATTTACCACCAAATAAATGCCAAAATTGTAAAAGAAAATCCACCTGGATACACTAAGTACCCTGGTAAAGATATGTAACATTTTACTCACACATGCCAAAGTTGCAAAACTGGGTCAGGTGTTGGGGGTTTGTTTTACTATCGTCGGTAAAGGGCTAATGAGGAGTTTTGTTACTAAGTGGTCCATTCTGCCTATCCTGGATATCTCTCACTACAATGGATGCTATTATCAAGGAAGCTTAAGGCATAGGAGTGGCCACCTTACCCAGCAGTAGAAACTTGAGGAGCAGACTCGCAAGTCCTTTCCCACAGTTCAGAAGCATCCCATTTGTTTTACTGTGTCCTCAACTGTCCTGTTGAGACCCCTGCCCAAAGCTTGTCTGTGCTTTCACTAGAAAGACTGGACATTCTGAGCCTGCCAAATCCACATGCATGCCTTTCCTGGCATTAGGGTGCCCCCTATGGATGGGTTGGCTACTGACATTTTCAGACGCTTGGTATTGTTGCAGTCCCAATGCTTGGGTGCAAGTGTTGTAGTGTCCAAGAGTTTTGTACACTGCTCCCTCACCACTTTCTCACCTCTATGTTCCCGTGTGTCCTCTGCACTGGGACAATTTCCATTGTATGGTCTCTTGCATCAAGACCACTTTGAGTAGTCGGAACCGCTCTAATCTGTTTCGGAAGGGGAAGAGGAGTGGGGCTTTCAAACCCCTGGACCACTTTACTGACTGTGTGGGCAGTCATAGCTCATCACCCAGAGAGGTAAGTGCAGCAGGGACCACGGAGGTGTGCACTGTTTAGGTTGTTCGTTCACCTTTTAGATTTTTTGTGAAAAGGTGAAATTACACTTTAAGTTTATGCACTCCCATCCAGGAACTCTCCCGCTTGTGCATGAGTGTCTTGGATCTGATAGTGACCTTTTTTAAGGCAGTTCTGTGTGCCCAGTTCTATTTAAGAAATCTGCAATGTAACATTTGTTCATATTTTGACAAATGGATCTTGGACACACAGATTTGTTTAACACCAAAAACCATTGGTCCATATTGACATGATAGCCTCACGCAGTTGCTGCAGGTTTGTCGGCTGCCCATCCATGATGCCAATCTCCAGTTCTACCACATCCCAAAGGTGCTCTATTGGATTGAAATCTGGTGACTGTGGTGGCCATTGGAGTACAGTGACCTCATTGTCATGTTCAAGAAACCAGTGGTGAGCTGATTTGAGCTTTGTGACATGGTGCATTATTGTGCTGGAAGTATCCATCAGAAGATGAGTACACTGTAGTCATAAAGGGAGGGACATGGTCAGCAACAATACTCCAGGGAAGCGGTGGCATTGAAACAATGCTCAATTGGTACTAAGGGGCCCAAAGTGTGCCAAGAAAATACCCCGTACACCACCAGCCTGAACCGTTCATGCAAGGCAGGATGGATCCATGCTTTCATGTTGTAAATCTGCACCGTTTAGAAGATATTCACCCTGGATGCTGCCAGTGACATCACCAGCACATGTGTTCTGAAGGTCTGGCATACCTTGCCGGAACTTCAGAGCTTTGCGCCGGACCTGAAGGCTCCCACGCGCATGTGCAGGAGTGACGTCATCTTGGCTAAGGCCAATCATTGCAATAATAATACAAGTGATAGGGTTTTTTGTTTTTTGTTTTTTTTTTTTTTTTTACACACCAATATGAGCTTCTACCTGTCTGCTGGACATCTCTTTCCACACCTTCCTGTCTTCCCTGCATGTTTTGCAGATTCACCTCTGCTGCTGTTTACGTTCAAAGGACTACATATCCAATGGTACCTTGCTGCCTGCAAGCAGTGATTCCTGTACTGACCCCACCTCTTGAAACTCCTCTCAGCACCTCTGTAGATCAGTAGGCAGGCTCTGTGAAATGTGTGACACAACAGTGCCTACTCACAGGGCATAGTGAATACACTGAATGTCACAGACTTGAAGAAAGTAAATGTGTGGGGATCTTCACAAAGCAAAATCTATAAGATTGATGGGAATAGCCTAAAAATAATTGAAAATACAATGTGGAGATGAATATACGATTTCACCTTTTGACCATAGATATGCTTTAATAATCTTTTTCTCTACTCTAACCTACATAGTATTTTCCTTGTTGCTCTCACCTTGGACAAATGAGTCTAAAATGGCAGCTTTATCCTTCTAGAAACCTTTTTGATCCTTCAGAAGGGGCAAGGGCGGTCTTAAGATCTAGACCTTCCTACCTTCCCAAGCTGCTCTCTGCATGTCACCTTCATCAGGACTGCACCCTATTAAAATTGCATGATATCCATCTGCTTCCTGGCTTTTCTGATGCCGAGCTCCCCTTTTTTTTTTGTAGGCCTGTTCCTGCATTGCCAGGGAAAGTTCCTTTTCATATGGGATGCTCCGATGACTTTATTGAAACAAGAAGACAAGGGCTGCAGCAGTTTCTAGAACAGTAAGTCTTTATACAAATCTCAAGCAGCAAGGACACTTTTGCAGCACCAATGCTCCAACCTCCTGTGTGTCTCAAATGTTCCTACAAAAAAATGTGTTCAAAACAACATTTAAGTGTCTTCAATTAAATCTTTATACTTAAATATTCTGGTTCTTCCCCTACAATTCTCAGCTTTTTATTATTTTCATAAGTTTGACATGGTGAAATATAAAGGAGCCTAGTGATGTGAGCAAAAGAGAGTTTTAGGACTAATGTAATGTATACATTCAGTACCATATAGTTAAAGTAAAACATTGGCCTCCCATTGAAAAAAAAATAGAAAATTGGTTCAGCGTTTATAAGTGCTTTTCTCTTGGCCCCCCTGTAAAGTCCCACAAAAGCCTATTGAGCCTGCCCGTGCAGTTGGCCTATTGCAGTTTTCTGTGATGGTGTGGTAACGATGCTGCACTGCTTCTGATTTCATAGTGTTGCCACTCTTGTGTAGGCAGTGCCTGTTTGCACTCCACGGGGATAGGAAGATGCAAGGGGCATGGTTATCACTGTTCAGAATTCACTGTTCATTTAGACCCCTTTCACACTGGGGCGGTTTGCAGGCGTTATTGCGCTAAAAATACCGCCTGCAAACCGCCCCTAAACAGCCTCCGCTGTTTGTTCAGTGTGAAAGCCCGAGGGCTTTCACAGTGAAGCGGTGCGCTGGCAGGACGGTGAAAAGAGTCCTGCAAACCGCTTCTTTGGAGCGGTGAAGGAGCGGTGTATTCACCGCTCCTTCACCGCTCCTGCCCATTGAAATCAATGGGACAGCGCGGCTATACCGCGGCAATACCGCGGCTATAGCCGCGCTGTACGAAGGATTTTAACCCTTTTTCAGCCGCCAGCGGGAGTTAAAACCGCACCGCTAGCGGCCGAATACCGCTGCAAGAACGACGGTACAGCAGCGCTAAAAATAGCGCTGTTGTACCGCCAACGCCCCCACCGCCCCAGTGTGAAAGGGGCCTTACAAGCTTGTAGCTCCTCCATTAGCACAGGGTTCTCACCCTTTCCACTGCATTGCAGTCCTGCCTTAGCTAGGCAATGATATTCCCTTAGCACTGTCACCCTAGAGAAGAAGGATGCACACTCCTACACAGGTGTGTTATGTCCAGACCTACACCTTCTCCAAGTTAATAGACCTTATCCCCCTCCCGTGGAGCCATCCAATCACTTTTATCAGAATGCTTTTTGGCGACTCTTAAAACTGGTACTAAGCTCATAGCGGAAGCATCAGCTGTGAGCTTGGTTTAACCACTTGTCTACCATGTTTATAATCGTACTTTAGTAGCCAGGTAGTTAAAGCGGTAGTAAACTTGGAGAAAAACAAAATAGAAAATGTTCCCCTGCATCGCATACTAGAACATTATGTGAAACTTACCTTAAAACAAAGCCCTCCAGTGGTGCTCTCACTGCTGACAGGGATTCCATCTTCACCTGGTCTTCCTTGACTGTTTACAGCTTGGGTCTCTGAAGAAACCTCATGGGTATGCCGTTCTTTTAGAGCACATGCGCCAGTGACGTCACCTACACAAGTAAATATCTCCTAAACGTGCACCATTCAGTAGATATTTACAGTACCTACAGGTAAGCGTTATCATAGGCTTACCTGTAGGTAAAACATTAATAAATGGCCTTTACTACCACTTTAAAGGGACTGCAGGGCGAGGGGTTATAAACATGTTGCTGCTTATTATTCGTACAGCTTCCTCAGCTTGTCTGTCAACATTAGTGAACAACTCCAGTTGACTATGACTACCTAGCAATATACCATGACTAGATAAATGTGAACCTTTTGTGGTGTGGGTTTTGCTTTTGTTTTGTTTTTTTCATATTTGCAACAGAAATGTATATTTATGTGACTGTCTGTTTTATTCTTTTGCTGGTTTACTTGATATCTGATATCTTCTATTGTCCAATCTTGGTGAGCCTGTGCAAATTATAGCCTCAGTTTCATGTTCTTAGCTGACAGGAGTGGCACCCGGTGTGGTCTTCTGCTGCTGTAGCCCATCTGCTTCAAGGTTTGACTTGTGTGTTCAGAGATGGTATTCTGCATACCTTGGATGTAACGAGTGCTTATTTGTGTTACTGTTGTCTTTCTATCATCTTGAACCAGTCTGCCCATTCACCTCTGACATCAACAAGGCATTTTCGTCCATGCAACTGCTCCTGTTTTTCTCGGACCATTCTCTGTAATCTCTAGAGATGGTTGTGTGTGAAAATCCCAGTAGATCAGCAGTTTTTGAAATATTCAGACCAGCCCATCTGCCACCAACAGCCATGATATGTTCAAAGTCACTTAAATCCCCTTTTTTCCCCATTCTGATGCTGGGTTTGAACTTCAGCAAGTCTTCACCACGTCTAGATGTCTGAATGCATTGAGTTGCTGCCATGTGGTTGGCTGATTTGTGTTACCAAGCAATTGAGCAGGTGTACCTAATAAAGTGGCCACTGAGTGTAAGTATCCCATTGTCTGGTTTCATATAGAATGTTGTAGCAAACAGTTTACTTCTGCAGACGATTTTCAATTTAAAAATCATGATATTTCTTGTTCTTAAAAACTCTCCCTTACAAAGCTAAAGTGGATCCACTAGACTGACTTACTTTTTCCTAGCAGTGGTTTGTTTTTATTGGAGAGCATCTTTTTGTTTCAGTGATTTTTGTGTGCTGATTCTCTACCAGTAGATGGCAGTGTGAGAATGGAAGAAGGCTTAGCTCTCAGCTTATCTCATAGCAAATATTACAATGCCAGGTTTGGTTCTATCTCCTGCATCCACATTGGAAAAGGAAACAGGAAGTATGGATTCAGAACGTAATATACAGATAAGCTATTAAATCTTCAGCTAGTTATTTAAAAACATGGAATTGTTTCTGCTAGTGCCAACCATACCCCCTATTCCCTTGTACAGGTATTACATGGAGGGGGAGTGAAGAAAAAAGTACCTAATAGGTTCACAGAGAGAATAAAACAAAGCTGATGGAAATTAAAAAACAAAAGATGTAAACCCAGTCACTAAAACCTAATGGATTCTTTAACATACTGATGACATTTTAAATCTTTTTACATTTACAGCTTTCAATAAATGATGCTTACTAATCCTGCCATCAAAATGCCTTGTTTAGGCACTTCCTGTAATAGGGTGACAACATAAGAACAGGACATAAGAAAAAAATGTTCCCAAAGTGAGGGGAAATCCCCTCTTAGACAGTTGCCATCAGAGCAGGTGTTCTATTAAGGCCCAGTTTACACTAGTGTAATGCTATTTTAATCCAATCTTTCAGTGTGATTTTGTAGTACAATTGCAGTGTTTGATGTTTTTTTAATGCGTTTACTGCTGTGACTCATTCTTGCTGTCAGCAACAGGGATGAGTCATTGGTTGCTAAGGAGCTGGCACGTGCCAGTGTCCTAACAACCATGAATCATCCCTGCTATCAGCGGAAGATTCTTCCATAAACAAAAGCCAGCATTAAAGTGGATGTAAACCCTTACATATAGAGTGGCTTGCGAAAGTATTCGGCCCCCTTGAACTTTTCAACCTTTTACCACATTTCAGGCTTCAAACATAAAGATATAAAATTGTAATTTTTTGTGAAGAATCACCAACAAGTGGGACACAATTGTGAAGTGGAACGAAATCTATTGGATATTTTAAACTTTTTTAGCAATTAAAAAACTGAAAAGTGGTGCGTGCAAAATTATTCGGCCCCTTTACTTTCAGTGCAGCAAACTCACTCCAGAAGTTCAGCGAGGATCTCTGAATGATCCAATGTTGTCCTAAATGACTGATGGTGATAAATAGAATCCACCTGTGTGTAATCAAGTCTCTGTATAAATGCACCTGCTCTGTGATAGTCTCAGGGTTCTGTTGAAAGCGCAGAGAGCATCACGAAGACCAAGGAACACACCAGGCAGGTCCGTAATACTGTTGTGGAGAAGTTTAAAGCCGGATTTGGATACAAAAAGATTTCCCAAGCTTTAAACATCCCAAGGAGCACTGTGCAAGCGATCATTTTGAAATGGAAGGAGTATCAGACCACTGCAAATCTACCAAGACCTGGCTGTCCCTCTAAACTTTCAGCTCAGACAAGGAGAAGACTGATCAGAGATGCAGCCAAGAGGCCCATGATCACTCTGGATGAACTGCAGAGAACTACAGCTGAGGTGGGAGAGTCTGTCCATAGGACAACAATCAGTCGTACACTGCACAAATCTGCCCTTTATGGAAGAGTGGCAAGAAGAAAGCCATTTCTCAAAGATATCCATAAAAAGTCTCGTCTAAAGTTTGCCACAAGCCACCTGGGAGACACACCAAACATGTGGAAGAAGGTGCTCTGGTCCGATGAAACCAAAATCGAACTTTTTGGCCACAATGCAAAACGATATGTTTGGCGTAAAAGCAACACAGCTCATCACACTCAACACACCATCCCCACTGTCAAACATGGTGGTGGCAGCATCATGGTTTGGGCCTGCTTTTCTTCAGCAGGGACAGGGAAGATGGTTAAAATTGAGGGGAAGATGGATGCAGCCAAATACAGGACCATTCTGGATGAAAACCTGTTGGAGTCTGCAAAAGACCTGAAACTGGGACGGAGATTTATCTTCCAACAAGACAATGATCCCAAACATACAGCAAAATCTACAAAGGAATGGTTCACAAATAAACGTATCCTGGTGTTAGAATGGCCAAGTCAAAGTCCAGACCTGAATCCAATCGAGAATCTGTGGAAAGAGCTGAAAACTGCTGTTCACAAATGCTCTCCATCCAACCTCACTGAGCTCGAGCTGTTTTGCAAGGAAGAATGGGCAAGAAATTCAGTCTCTCGATGTGCAAAACTGATAGAGACATACCCCAAGCGACTTGCAGCTGTAATCGCAGCAAAAGGTGGCTCTACAAAGTATTAACGCAAGGGGGCCGAATAATTTTGCACGCCCCACTTTTCATTTTTTATTAGTTAAAAAAGTTTCAAAAATCCAAAAGATTTCGTTCCAGTTCACAATTGTGTCCCACTTGTTGGTGATTCTTCACAAAAAATAAAAATTTTATATCTTTATGTTTGAAGCCTGAAATGTGACAAAAGGTTGAAAAGTTCAAGGGGGCCGAATACTTTCGCAAGCCACTGTATACCCAGTGACTGGCCTCAGGTGATACACAGCCCTGGTATTGTTCAGGTGGGAGGGGCACACGCTCGTCTACCCCCCCCCCCCCCTGTGCTCGGATAAGAATCTGGTATGGATTTTGTGGGGAAGACCCCACACCATTTTTGATTTATTTTATTTGGGGTGTGTGGTTCCCCTTTAAATCCATACCAGACTGAAGGGCCAGGAATAGAGTAGGCGGTAAGGGGGGCATGCTGTTTTTCCTTTTTTTTTTTTCCCTTAATGCCTACTCTTTTGTTTGCTTTCTGTTGTCAGCAGGAAATCCCCCCCCCCCATTGACAGCAAGGATGACTCTTGGCTGTTAAGGCATCGGCAGGTACCGACTCCTTAGAGAGGCGTTTCAGTCTCCTGAGAAAAAAAATAAGTCAGTAGCTACAAATACTGTAGCTGCTGACTTTTGAAAAAACATACACTCACCTGTCCCATGATCCAGCAATGTGCTCACCCCTGCTGGTTTCACCTGCTGTCTTCTTTTCTTGATGCCGGCATCTTAACTATGGGCACTCGGCTGTGACAGCTTGCGGCTTCACAGCCGGGTGCCCACTGCGCATGCACGAGCAGCGCTGCACATCGTGAATGGACAAGCAGTCTTCTGGGACATGTCGCATGTCCCAGAAGACTGCAGGGGGGAGGGAGGAGAATTTCCGCTTACAATTGCCTAGGCTGTAGGAATCTTGAGTGGGTATTTGTCAAAATTGGGTACTCACTCCTCAAAAGTGCCAATTCTTCAAGAGGAGGGGGGGACTAGTCTTTAAAGCGGAACTTCCCCTTTTGAGCAGAGCTCCACTTTAACAACCAATGACTCATCCCTGCTGCTAACAGCAGGGATTGGTCACTGTTTTTTAGGATGCCAGCGCATGCTGATTCCTAACAAGCAAAAACACACGTTCATATGTGTTTGGTGCTACTCTATTGAGGTCTATGGGGCACAAAATCACACTGCATCGCACCAAAGTAGCACAGGTACTTTACCTAAAGTCACATCACAGTAGTGTAAAGGAAGGTATCCCTGTGACCCCACATCCATGTAATTTCAAAGTGCAATGGTAACTGGCAGCCTCAGCCTGGACTCCAGCCAGGCCATGCCCCCAATTTGTTTCACTCCGCCCCTTGGAGTGAAACTCATTGGGGGCGTGGCCTGGCCAGAGTCCAGGCTGAGGTTGTCACTTACCATTGCACTTTGGGATGACATGGAGATGCGGTCACAGGGATAACCTTCCTTTACACAAATCGATCTTAGGAGCTGCACAAGCTCCCTCCCGACCAGCACTCCCAGCAGTGGACATCAAGGATTAGTACCCCGTTCAGTGAGCCTGAGCGGCACATGATACGGGTCTTTTGGGTCACATCACAGTAGTGTTGCATTGGCATTGATGTGAAAGGGCCCTGTGGAAAACAATGTGATTTCCATTGTCATGCGATTCTGTGCAACTAAAGTCACATCTGAAATTGCACTACTGTGAACGGGGCCTAAAAGGGTTCCCCTCATCTGTCCTGGTGACAACTCAAAAATTTTGACTTTCCAGATGCATTCTATTTTAAGGGCAAGAATAAGGAGGTGAATCTACCTTGTGGGGGCCTAACCAGCAATAAAATCTGCTCTAACCCTTTCATACTCCATCCAAAGCTAAAAAGAGAGGTTCTGACTAAACATACACTTTAAGTACTCAGTGTTCTCATTTATCCGCTTTGGAATTCATTTACAAGTTGGTCATTTTGATATATTTGGTAAAGTATAAAGGGAGTCTTCTGTTTGTTGATCATTAATCACATGGGTAATAACCAATAGTGCTGTACCAGCAATGTCAGATGTATTTACTCAGATGGTCACTGTGCATATCTAACCATTGTTCTGTTTCTTCTGCAGAGCTGTACAGAACATGGTACTCTTGTCGGACAGTCAGCTGCACCTCTTCCTGCAGAGCCAGCTGCCTGTACAAGAGATTGAGGCCTGTGTGCAGGGTCACCGCTCATACACTGCTACTGAAGCCATCCTGAACTATGCTATATCCAACAGAGGATGGACCCAGGAGGAAGCTCTTTCCAGATAGTGGCAGTAGTTCAAGAAGAATTGTATAGGCTTCACACGTTGAACTGTAGCTATGTATTGGTAAAGGGAAACCATGCCTTGGTCAGAAAACATTGTGCACTTTAAATTGGACAACCCCTTGTGATGTCATATTATCCTGATTCCAAAACTGGACTTAATAATGATATACAGACATTGTCTAACTCCAATGATACTGGAATTCTGGTGGATATGTCTGTTGATGTTTTCCCTGACACTGGTCTATCCAGTATACATTATCTGTTTAGATGGTAAAAACAGATTAGGGGTGTTTTTCTGTATTGACTGACAACCTGGCTAGAAGACAACCCCTCAAAGTTTGAAATGCACTCTGTGCATGAGGACAGTATTACACTATTTAACCCGTTCTCGCCTAAGCCTATTTCTAACATTTGGTGTTTACAAGTTAAAATCTGTATTTTTTTACTAGAAAATTACTTAGAACCCCCAAACATTATATATATTTTTTTTTAGCAGAGAATCTAGAGAATAAAATGGCGATTGTTGCAATATTTTATGTCAAAGGGTATTTATGCAGCAGTGTTTTAAACGCAACTTTTTGGGAAAAGAGACACTTTCATGAATTTAAAAAAAAACAAAACAGTAAAGTTAGCCCAATTTTTTTTTTTTGTATAATGTGAAAGATGATGTTATGCCGAGTAAATAGATACCAAATATGTCACGCTTTATAATTGCACGTACTCGTGGAATGGCGACAAACTACGGTACCTAAAAATCTCCATAGGCAACACTGTAAATTTTTTTTACGGTTACTAGGTTAGAGTTACAGAGGAGGTCTAGCGCTGGAATTATTGCTCTCGCTCTGACGATCGCGGCGATACCTCACATGTGTGATTTGAACACCGTTTACATATGCAGGCGCAATTTCCGTATGCAGGGACGAGCTCACGGGGACGGGGGGGGGAGGGGGCCTTTACATTTTTATTTTTTTTATTTTTATATTATTAAATTGTGTTTAAAAAAAAAAAAAAAATCACTTTTATTGCTGTCAGGAGGAATGTAAACATCCCTTGTGACAGTAATAGGTGGTGACAGGTACTCTTTATGGAGGGATCGGGTGTCTAAAAGACCTCCAATCCCTCCTTTGCACTTCAAAGTATTCAGATTGCCGAAAACGGCAATTCTGAATACTGTATATTTTTTTTAAATCAGGCGCCATTTGCAGCCGAGTAAACGGGAAGTGACGTTGTGACGCCGCTTCCGTGTTTACATTCAGGAGACTGGAACAAAGCCGTTTCCGGCTTCGTGCCAGTCTGTCTCTAGCCGCCGAAAGTGGCGGGTCGTGGATCGGGTCTCCCAGTGGGACGGGACGCCCGATCAGAGAGGCATCAGGAGGGGGGTGTCCCCACCCGTTCCTCCGGGATAACAATCAAGCGGCTTTTAGCCACATCAGTTGTTATCCCTGGAAAGCCGATCGCCCGCTCTAAAAAAAACAGTACCGGGATGATGCCTGCAGCTTTAGGGGGTATATATAATTTTTTTTACAGCTGGCTTTCTCATGAAAGCAGCCAGAGCGGCTCATTAGCCACTGGAACGCCCCTTACGGCTGGTCACAGAGGTGAACAAAGACCAGATCTTTGATCGCCTCTATGGCCTTGGAGGACCAAAGTGATGTCATGACACCACTTCTGGTCTAGGGTGGAAGTAAAGGTAATGACCCCAGATATCTCCATAAAGATGACCTGCCATCCTTCTTCCTATTACAAGGGGGATGTTTACATTCTTTGTAAAAGGAATAAAAGTGATCAAAAACTAAATAAATTAAAGGGACAGTGTTAAAACAAAAATGAAAGCACCCCCATCCCTCTGTGCTCGCTTGTAGAAGCAAATGCATACGTAGGTCGTGCATGCATATGTAAATGCACCACACATGTGAGGTATCGCCATGTACGCTAGAGCGAGAGCAATAATTCTAGCACAAGACCTCCTCTGTAACTCTAAAGTGGTAACCTGTAAAAAAGTTTAAAGAGGAGTTACGGGCCCCCATGAAAAAATGAAGTCCGCAGCTACTAATACTGTAGCTGCAGACTTTTATTATTAGAACACTTACCTGTCCAGGGTTCTCGCGATGGTGGCACCCCAGCTGATTTTTGGATCGGCCCTCGGGTGCTGCTGCTGCCATTCGTAGTAAGGGAATTTGGCAGTGAATCCTTTCGGCTTCGCAGCCGGTTCCCTACTGCGAAGTGTGCTACGCTTTCTAATTGGCCTGGAGGTGGAGACAGGTACCTGTCAAAAACAGGTACTGGGGGCGGTGCGGGGGGCGCCCCCCTCCTCCGAAACATGCCAAATGTGGCACCGGAGGGGGGAGGAGTCAGTTAAGCGGAGGTTCTACTTTTGGAACTCCGCTTTAAAGTGTCGCCTGTGAAACATACCATAGTTTGTCACCATTCCACGAACGTGTGCAATTTTAAGGCGTGACATGTTGGGTATCTATTTACTCAGCGTAGCATCATCGTTCATATTTTAGATAAAAATTGGAGTATATATTGTGTGTGTTTGCTGTGTTTTTTTTTTTTTTTTTGTTTTTTGTTTTTTTTTTTTTTAGTTCATTAAAGTAGTTTTTCCTGAAAAAATTGCACTTGAAAAACTGCTCGGCAAATACCGTGTGGCATAAAAAATTGTGACGACCGCTATTTTATTCTCTAGGGTCTCTCTACTAGCAAACAAAAAGGAATGTTTGGGGGTTAGAAGTAATTTTCTAGCAAAAAATACTGATTTAAACAAAAGGTGCCAGAAAAGGCCTGGTCTAAAAGAAAAAAGGTGACGAGAAGGCCAATCAAAGGGAAGCTGCTTTCACAGTGTACACACATGGCGTATCAAAAATGAAGTACAGTTAAATTACAAAATAGCTTTATAAATTTTAAATGAAAATAATACAAAAAAAATCACACACATAAAAATACCTTTCTTCCACCAATAGAAAAGTCAAAGTTGTCATTGAGGAGATTTCCCTTCACTTCTGTCCTATAGCCAAAACAGGAAGTGAGAGGAAATCCCTGTAAATTAAAGGGAATCCCTTTGGGACCCCCAGGTCACCAGAACCAGTGTTCCCATTGGAAGATTTTCCCTCTTACTTTTCTGGGGACAACCCAAAATGTGGGATTTTTTTCTAATATGATCATGATATCATGATAAACAGGACAAATAGAGAGGGTGAATCTCCACAATGCGGACACAGACAGTGGTAATAACCTGACAAGGGTCTAATCCATCTCAAAGACTTAAAACAAAAAAAAAAAAAAAAGTTTGCCTTTAGTTATACTTTAGGTAAATCATCCCTGATGATTCCGTGTTTTTCCATATTTAGGTTTCTATGCATTACTGTTAAGAAACTGATCAAAAAAGGTGATTTATATCTTTACATTCCTTAAATACTGCATGCCTGGACCACTACTTATTTAACTCATACATTTATTTATTTCCTTTAGTGAATTGACTTTAACACCTTTTTATGAGTTATTTACCTCATGTTTTTGGTTTGTGAGGTAAATAACTCATAAGGTGATAATGAATTGACATTTTCAGCCTCTCATGAAATATTTGAAAAAACATGTCACATGATTCTATTATCTTATGAGATATATTTATTGGTTTGAGCCCTGAATGTCCTTCGATTTATTTTTGAATTGGATTCTATTTCAGCAAAGTGTGTAGAAATCTGTGCTTCTATTTTTGGTTATACTTGTGCTTCCTATAAGTGTGCATTTTTCATATTTTGTTACATTACAGTAAAAAGTAGCAAAGTGCACAGTTCATACACATACTTGTGTGCTGTCTTTCCTGCCAAAGGATTGTATTTTTCAACAGCAATTCTCTAATCTTTCTAGGCCATAGTATCACTGGATGAATGAAAGAAAAATTTGAAAGGTTGGCGTAATATGGCAGGAGTCAGTAATTCATGGGCACCATTAACCACTTGCTGGCCATAGCCTGTTTATAAATGTCCTGGACTCCAGGTGGTTAAAATGAGCTAACGGCTGCAGCCGTAAGCTTGGTACCACTTTTTTTAATTTTATTTTTCAGAGAACTCCCGCCTTTTATAGTAAAAGTGATCGCGGCGTCGGCCATTTTTAACTGACAGCTCCAGTTGGAAGTCGCTATGCTAACCATGCGAGGTTAGTCCAGCGATCTTCCCCACTGAGCTGTTGCGTTGTGACAGAGTGGCGGCCCCCCACCAGAACACTCCAATCAGCGCTGTCTGCCATTGTCTGAGAGCACTGATCGCGAGTCGGTCGGCTGCTGGTTTTCCAGCATGAATGTCCGACAGAAGCCGGCCAGCCTTACGTACACACGGGCAGCATGTCGGCCGGTATTTTTTGTACCGGCAAATGTCTCCTGACATTCTAGGGCCAATACTTATATTGAGGGAAATCTTGAATGTAAGAAACCATTTAAACAATTACCTATGGTAAGTCTTCTTCAGAAGTAAATGACAAAAAAAACAAAGTTAAAGGATCGTATTGGTTCTAGTTAGACATGTGCAGAACTGAAAAATTTGTTTAAATTTGGATAGATTCGTTTTGTTACTAATATCATTTCATTGATTCGTTTGGATTTGTTTTGGTTTCAAAAGGGCATTTCCCTATAACCCTGTGCGGTGGTTGTGGGGGTCTGCAGGCGGGAGGCTTATCGAAATCTGGAAGGGGGCCCCTCTTTATGTGTGAAAAATGTGTAAAGAAGAAAACCTCTGGTCTCTTAGAACGCTCTGGCCAACTGCCTGCTCTGCTGTCTGACATTTCTTAAATTGCTAAAGGGGGGGGAATCACCTGATGACATCAATGGGTGTCCATGCCCCTTTGTGCCATCACCAACCGACGGCATGGATTCTGTGGGGGTGGGGACCATACGCTGTTTTATTTTTCTGAATTTTCTATTGCTGGCATTCTTTTGTGTTTACATTTCTGCTCTCAGTAGGGAAGCCCGCTGACAGCTGATGAGTCATTGGTAGTTGCTTCCCGACCTGCTCTTTAACAACCAGCTATTCCTTCATACAGAATTCGAATCAGTCGATCATTTTTCAACCGATTCAAATTTTTCCGAAAATTTGGAATTAGTTAGAAAATGAATATACGAAACAAAATTAAACAAATTTCAACGAAATTCATTACTATTTAATTTGGATACATCTGAATCTCCAAATAACCAAAAATTCATCCGAATTTACAGTCGGAATGAAACTAATTGTACATGTCTAGTTCTAGTGGTGAAGGGTCATTCATAGAGATTTATAAAGGCAGAGGTAACAGATGAACTGGCTTTTTTTCAAGCTATATGCCCCTTTCACACTTTCAAATAAGAACGTTAGAGGTTACATGCAGGAGACCCAAGGGGTTCCTGGCAATTGTGGGCAGAGGACCCAAATATGCCCCCCCCCCCCCATAATGGGGGGACCAACCCGCAGCTATTCGTGGCTGCTTGCATGTAATCTCTCACGGAGTGATTACCAGCGAATGATCAGCCCTGTACCCAGACAGTATTCAGGGAGTATCATTCGAAGGTAATTGTGCTTGAACAATTTACATGAGAGCGGCCGCAATAAGCTGTGGGAACTGTCAGCTTTCCATTGCTTTCAAAAAGCATGGCCCATGGCTTTTGCCCTCAGCTAATCACCAAGAACCCCTGCTTGGTCTACTGCATGTAATCGCTAATGACCCCATTTAAAATTGTGAATGGGGCCTAATAAAGCAGTGGGTTCTAACAGAGAACTTTGAGCCATACTTACAGACCCTGGCAGTGGGGAAAGTGAAGAGAGTTCTGGGATGCAGACATTTGGGATTAAGGGAGGGAAAAGGATAGGGAGATAGGGGAACAATTGGGACTTTATATGAAGCAAACAGTCTCAGGAAAACTATAAATAAAAATATAAATATTTATTGGTACAGATAAATTATAGTTACATGAAAAAGACAATAATTGATAGTGTTTTGTATATAACCCATAGTGTTACATATATGTACACATGCACGTATAATGTAAACATATTACAGAAACAACCAACATAGGTAGAGAGGCCTCCCAAAACCCTGATCTGCATAGGTAATATCTAGAGAGAGACCCTGGGGTAATGGCATCTCAGTCTTGGAGCCACAAGAATGACGTAGGACATAAAGTGCTAATGATAAAAGACACATAGGTACAACCACGGCTTATTGCTAGCTCGATGCGTTTCATGGTTTGATATTACCACTCTTCAGGAGTAGGCACGTGATGCATGTCTAAAACAAAATCCATAAACAATTGACATGTGGCGGAGGAAAGGCTGCACATATGTAGAGAGATAGAACCAATCCCATATTAGTACTTAAAAACAGGTGTGCTGTGTAGGGAAATATGGCATGGCTTGTAGAACCAAAAGGACCAATGGTAATGCTAGCCGCAGGAACTGAGGGAGCATGTATCCAGACCGCAACCTGCCAGAAAGCCCCCCCCCCCATGCCAAGGATAACATCCATAACAGCTAGATCCCAATGGGAATGAGGATGGGCGTAATGTATACATAGTGACATCAAATGGAGGCTTCTGTAACAATAGTAACAATAATATAAAACTCCATGATACGCGGAGTATCCCATATTTATACTGGGGACATATAAATTGAAATATATGGTTAAATATGACAGAGCTCCAGTGACTAGATGATGTAAAAGCCCAGGTAGAGCAAAATTACCTTGTAAAAAGTGTAGAAATGCGAGTCCATAGGGATACCCTAAATATAAGGGACTACGAGCAGAAAATGGAGCCGGCAAGGGATAGGCATATAAAGGCACGGTCCAGGTACACCCCCCCAACGTCAAGCAGCGTGCAAGTGGGGAGGGAGGCGTCACACCCTGTGGTTGGTGCCAAATCCGACCTCTCATTCTGCATGAGAAGTGTGTACCTGGACTGTGCCTTTATATGCCTATCCCTTGCCGGCTCCATGTTCTGCTCGTAGTCCTTTATATTTAGGGTATCCCTATGGAATCGCATATCTCTTTACAGATGTGCAGCCTTTCCTCTGCCACATGTCAATTATTTATGGATTTTTTTTGTATTTTGTTTTAGACATGCATCACGTGCCTGCTCCTGAAGAGTGGTAATATCAAACCACGAAACGCATCGAGCTAGCAATAAGCCGTGGTTGTACCTATGTGCCTTTTATCATTATTAGCACTTTATGTCCTACTTCATTCTTGTGGCTCCAAGACTGAGATGCCATTACCCCAGGGTCTCACTGTAGATATTACCTATGCAGATCAGGGTTTTGGGGGGCCTCTCTACCTATGTAGTTGTTTCTGTAATATGTTTACATTATTCGTGCATGTGTACATATATGTAATTCTATGGGATATATACAAAACACTATCAATTATTGTCTTTTTCATGTAACTATGGTTTATCTGTACCAATAAATATTTATATTTTTGTTGATAGTTGTTTTCCCAAGACTGTGTGCTTCATATAAAGTCCCAATTGTCCCCCTATCTCCCCTCCTTTTCCCTCCCTTAATCCCATATTTGTCTACCATTTAGGGATGGAAAAAACATGGTCCCCTTTGATCATGACCTCACACAAAGTCCCATTTTGCTCTTTTTCTTTTAAAAGTTCTGGGATGCAGATCTAGGATCCAGATTCCTTTTACAATGCTTTAGTTAGACCTCAATTTGATGATTGTATCTGCTTCTGGAAAACCCCACTTACAAAAAGATATTGACAAGTTGGAACAAGGCCAGAGATGGGCAAAAAAGGAAAAGGTCTGAGGGATAACCTATTGGGAGAGACTGCAGGAACTTATGTGAAGAAAGAAGAGAAAGCGGGACATGACTGAAAATTTAAGGGTACATTCACACCAACATTACATTGCAGTGACCGGTGTGCACTGCGGTTCAGCCGCATCAGCACAGTGCTGATGCACCAATCTTGGTGGATCGCAATGTTCACCTTTTTTTTTTTTTTTTTTTTTTATTAACTTTATTGACATTCCACACAAATATCTCATAAAATGCATTGGGCTCCCTAGTGTCACAAGGCAGTGGATTGACGTACACTGCGCTAAAAAAAAAAAAAAAAAGCACACCACTGCAACGCAGTGGTGGGCACATAAGGAGACCAGGCATTTAGCACTGTCATGTGATGGGTTTGCATTGAAATAGCCGCTCAATGCAAAAAAAATAAAAAATACCCTTGTGTGGCCTTGTTAAAGCTGGGTATACACTGGTAAATTCTCAGAACATTTGATGATCCTTGGAAATAATTTGCTTTTAACATTTAATTTTGGTATGAGTGAACTTTACTGAATGAAAACCACATACACTTTTGTAATTTGTACATTCGAAAATAACTTTCTATTCTGCTCCTTCGAATTTTCTCGTCACTGCAATCAAACACAAACGCGGATTTGACCCCACTAATGATTGGAAAAACTAACAAATGTTCTTGCAACCAAAAATGTGAATTGAAACTCTACTAGTGTATACCCAGCTTAGGTGTAGGGCAGCAGTCCCCAACCTTTTTGGCACCAGAGACTGGCTTTGTGGCAGCCAATTTTTCCGAGGGGGAGAGAGATTTTCACATCACAACCCCCCCCCCCCCCTTTTGCAGCACAGTTTCTCCTTTAAATCAGTGTACACAGCCCCCCTTTAAAGCAGTCCCATAGTTGCCCCAGTTCCCCTTAACATAACAGCCCCCTTTAACATTGCAGTGCCCCTTTACAGAGCAGTCCCTTTTACATTAATGTAAAAGAGTCTGCACTGTAAAGGGGCAATGTAATGATGTAATGTAATGCCTCTTTACTGTGCATTTCCCTTATATCATGCCCCCACCCCCCTGTTCAATCTCCTGCCTCCCCTGCACAGTTCTACTTTGGCAGGGCGGAAGCAGTTATCAGTCTGTGTATCCTTTCCTGGGTATCCCACCCCACTGACGATATCCTATCAGTAGGGCATGTGCCGGTGTTCTGACATATAGTGTCCTCCTATCAGATAGTGTCCGCCCCGTACTGCGCAGGCGCAGCGCCTGCGCAGTACGGAGCAGCAGGAGATGCCGAAAATGTCCGAAGTTGATCAGCTGACCATCAGCTGTACACGGCGCTCGGGCACCTGTTAGCGATGGCTGTGTAAGAGGGCCCCTCGCGGGCTCGCTTCGCTCGCCACGCTTCGGGCACGGCCTCGCTGCGCTCGGCAACTATTTATTCTAACTCTATGTCCACTTGGATAGTAGGGAATGATCCTGGACATAGGGTAAGAATAAATGCGCAGGCGCCGTGTACAGCTGACGATCAGCTGTTGAACTTCGGAGACTTTCGGCGTCTCGTCTGTCCTCCGTACTGCGCCTGCGCAGTACAGGGCGGACACTTCTGGATAGGGGACTGTATTCGACAAAACACCGGGAGGAGCTGCAGATCTGAATGGAGGGTGGGAGCAGCACATCTCGTGTGATTACCCGCATGTTAGTATAAAAAGACCCCCGTTCTCCATCTCCTCCTGATAGGATGACAACGTCCAAAAGACGGGAAACCCGAGAGAGAACACACAGGCTAAGTTGCACAGCAGGAGGTGAGTGGCAACCGCAGTCCCTGATAGTCATGCCAAGAGTGCGGTTGCCGCTTACCCTCCTGTGAGGAGGGGACAAGGAATAGGCTGTCATATTTTTACCTTACGGCAGCAGGCTCTCTTCATCTATATGACTGTTCCCTTGAAACCTTTTCTCTAAGGCACTCTGGTCGCACGCTTACATCCTCATATATAACCCCAATTCCAAAAAGGTTGGGACACTGTAAAATCTGCATAATGATTTGCAAATCTTATAAACCCATATTTTATTCACAAAAGAAACATATCAAATGTTTAAATTGGGAAAATGTACCATTTTAAGAAAAAAGAAGGTAATTTTGAAATTGGTGGCCGTAACATGTCTCCAAAAATTTGGGACAGGGCCATGTTTCCCGCCACCTGCCACCCAGATGCAGCATGTCACTTGCCACCCTTACCTGCCACCCAGATGCAGGGTGTCACTTGCCACTGTCACCTGTCCCTCACATGCAACTTGTCACTTGCCTCCGTCACCTTTCACCCAGATGCAGCGTGTCTCTTGCCACCGTCACCTGCAACCCAGATGCAGCTTGCCATTTGCCACGTTTACCTGTCACTCAGATGCAGCTTGTCACTTGCCACCTAGATGCAGGGTGTCACTGGCTACCATCACCTGGCACCCAGATGCAGCTCGTCACTTGCCACCCAGATGCAGGGTGTCACTTGGCACCATCACCTGCAACCCAAATGCATCGTGTCACCTGTCACCAGATGTAGCGTGTCACTTGCCACTGTCACCTGCCATCTAGATGCAGCATGTCACACTTTCCACCTTTACCTGTCACCCAGATGCAGCTTCTTACTTGCCACCATCACCTTTCACCCAGATGCAGCGTGTCACTTGCCACCGTCACCTGCAACCCACACGCAGCGTGTCACTTACCACCATCACCTGTCACCCAGATGCAGCGTGTCACTTGACACCGTCACCTGCAATCCAGATGCAGCTTGTCATTTGCTACCTTTACCCGTCACTCAGATGCAGCGTGTCACTTGCCACTGTCACCAGATGCAGCTTGTCATTTGCCACCGTCACCTTTTACCCGGAAACAGCGTGTCACACTTTCCACCTTTACCTGTCACCCAGTGTGTCACTTGCCACTGTCACCTGCCACCCAGATGTAGCTTGTCACTGTCACCTGCCACCCAGATGCAGGCTGTCACTGGCTACCATCACCAGTCACCCAGATGTAGCTTGATGCCTTGCCACCATCACCTGTCACCCAGATACAGCTTGTCATTCGCCACCGTCACCAGATGCAGCGTGTCGCCACCGTCACCTGTCACCAGATGCAGTGTGTCACTTGCCACCTTTAACTGTCAACAGATGCAGCGTGTCACTTGCTACCATCACCTGTCACCCAGATGCAGCTTGTTACTTGCCACAATCAAACTGCCACCCAGATGCAGCGTGTCACTTGCCACCGTCACCTGTCACCCAGATGCAGCGTGTCACTTGCGACCATCACCTGTCACCCAGATGCAGCTTGTCACTTGCCACCATCACCTGCCACCAGATGCAGTGTGTTACTTGCGACTATCACCTGTCACTCAAATGCAGCTTGTCACTTGCCACCGTCACTTTTCACCCAGATGCAGCTTGTTACTTGCCACTGTCAACTGCCACCCAGATGCAAGGTGTCACTTGCTACCATCACCTGTCACCAGATGCAGCGTGTCACTTGCCACTGTCACCTGCAACCCAGGTGCAGCTTGTCATTTGCCACCTTTACCTGTCACCCAGATGCAGCTTGTCACCCAAATGCAGGGTGTCACTGGCTACCATCACCTGCAACCCAAATGCAGGGTGTCACTTGCCACTGTCACCTGCAACCTAAATGCATCGTGTGACCTGTCACCAGATGCAGCGTGTCACCTGCCATCCAGATGCAGTGTGTCACTGGCTACCGTCACTTTTCACCCAGATGCAGCGTGTCACACTTTCCACCTTTACCTGTCACCCAGATGCAACTTGTCACTTGCCACTGTCACCTGTGACCCAAATGCAGCTTGTTACTTGCCACCGTCACCTTTCACCCAAATGCAGCGTGTCACTTGCCACTGTCACCTGCAATCCACATGCAGCGTGTCACTTACCAACATCACCTGTCACCCAGATGCAGCGTGTCACTTGACACCTTCACCTGCAACCCAGATGGAGATTGTCATTTGCCACCTTTACCCGTCACTCAGATGCAGCGTGTCACTTGCCACTGTCACCAGATGCAGCATGTCATTTGCCCCTTTCACATTTTACCCAGATGCAGCGTGTCACACTTTCCACCTTTAACTGTCACCCAGATGCAACGTGTCACTTGCCACCAGCACTTGTCACCCATATGCAGCATGTCACTTGCTACCATCATCTGCCACCAGATGAATGGTGTTACCACTGTCGCCTGTTTCTCAAATGCAGCTTGTCACTGTCACCTGCCACCCAGATGCAGGTTGTCACTTATCACTGTCACCTGCCACTCAGATGCAGCTTGTAACTTACCAGTGTCACCTTTCACCCAGATGAAACGTGTCACACTTTCCACCTTTACCTGTCACCCAGATGCAGTGTGTCACTTGCCACCATCACCTGTCACCAGATGTAGTGTGTCACCTGCCACCCAGATGTAGCTGGTCACTTGCCACGGTCACATGTCACCCAGATGCAGCATGTCACTTGTCACCATTACCTGCCACCAGATGCAGCATGTCACTTGCCACCGTCACCTGTCATCTAGATGCAGCGTGTCACTTGCCAGAGTCACCTTTCACCCAGATGCAACGTGTCACTTGCCACCATCAACTGCCACCATATGCAGTGTCACTTGCCACTGTCACCTGCCACCCAGATGTAGCTTGTCACTTGCCACGGTCACAGGTCACCCAGATGCAGCTTGCCACTTTCCACCGTTACCTGCCACCAGATGAAGCGTGTTAATTCCCACTGTCACCTTTCACCCAGATGCAGCTTGTCACTTGTCACTGTTACCTGCCACCAGATGCAGCGTGTTAATTACCACTGTCACCTTTCACCCAGATGCAGCTTGTCACTTGCCACTGTTACCTGCCACCCAGATGCAGGGTGTCACTTGTCACTCTCACCTGCCACCCAGATGCAGCTTGTAACTTGCCAGTGTCACATTTCACCCAGATGCAACGTGTCATGCTTTCCACCTTTACCTGTCGCCCAGAAGCAGCGTGTCACTTGCCACCATCACCTGTCACCAGATGCAGTGTTTCACTTGCCACTGTCACCTGCCACCCAGATGTAGCTTGTCACTTGCCACTGTCACAGGTCACCCAGATGCAGCATGTCACTTGTCACCATTACCTGCCACCAGATGCAGCATGTCACTTGCCACCGTCACCTGTCATCTAGATGCAGCGTGTCACATGCCACAGTCACTTTTCCCCCAGATGCAGCGTGTCACTTGCCACCATCAACTGTCGCCATGTGCAGTGTGTCACTTGCCACTGTCACCTGATGTAGCTTCATTTGCCACGATCACAGGTCACCCAGATGCAACCTGCCACCAGATGCAGCGTGTTAATTCCCACTGTCACCTTTCACCCAGATGCAGCTTGTCACTTGCCACTGTTACCTGCCACCAGATGCAGCGTGTTAATTCCCACTGTCACCTGCCATCCAGATGCAGGGTGTCACTGGCTAGTGGCTACCATCACCTGTCACCCAGATGTAGCTTGTCGCTTGCCACCATCACCTGTCACCCAGATGCAGTGTCACTTTCCACCGTCAGCTGCAACACAAATGCAGCATGTCACTTGCCAACATCACCTGTCACCCAGATGCAGATTGTCACTTGCCACTGTCAACTTTCACCCAGATGCAGCTGGTCACTTGCCACCTTTACCTGTCACCCAGATGCGTGTCACTTGCCACTGTTACCTGCCACCAAGATGCAGCGTGTCACACTTTCCACCTTTACCTGTCACCCAGATGCAACGTGTCACTTGCCACCCAAATGCAGGGTGGCACTGGCTACCATCACCTGTCGCCCAGATGTAGCGTGTCACTTGCCACTGTCTCCTGTCACCCAGATGCAGCGTGTCACTTGCCACTGTCAGCTGCAACACAAATGCAGCATGTCACTTGCCAACGTCACCTGTCACCCAGATGCAGATTGTCACTTGCCACTGTCAACTTTCACCCAGATGCAGCTGGTCACTTGCCACCTTTACCTGTCACCCAGATGCGTGTCACTTGCCACTGCTACCTGCCACCCAGATGCAGCGTGTCACACTTTCCACCTTTACCTGTCACCCAGATGCAGGGTGTCACTGGCTACCATCACCTCTCACCAGATGCAGCGTGTCACTTGCCACCGTCTCCTGTCACCCAGATGCAGCGTGTCACTTGCCACCGTCTCCTGTCACCCAGATGCAGGGTGTCACTTGCCACCGTCTCCTGTCACCCAGATGCAGCATGTCACACTTTCCACCTTTACCTGTCACCCAGATGCAACGTGTCACTTGCCACCATCATTTATCACTTACATGCAGCGTGTCACTTGCCACTGTCACCAGATGCAGCATGTCACTTGCCACTGTCACCTGCCACCCAGATGCAGCCTGTCACCCAGATGCGTGTCACTTGCCACTGTACTCTGTCATCCAAATGCAGCATGTCACTTGCCACGTCACCTGCCACCCAGATGCAGGGTGTCACTGGCTAGTGGCTACCATCTCCTGTCACCCAGATGCAGCGTGTCAGTTGCCACTGTCACCTGCCACCGTCACCTTTCACCCAGATGCAGCGTGTCACTTGCCACCATCACCTGCCACCAGATGCAGTGTGTCACTTGCTACCATCACCTGTCACCCATATGCAGCTTGTCCCTTGCCACCGTCACCGGACACATAGATGCAGCATGTCACTTGTCACTGTCACCTGCCAGCCAGATGCAGGGTGTCACTGCCTACCATCACCAGTCACCCAGATGTAGCTTGTCGCCTTGCCACCGTCACCCAGATGCAGCGTGTCACCACTGCCACCTGTTACCAGATGCAGCGTGTCACTTGCCACCATCACCTGATGGAGTGTGTCACCGCCGTCACCTGATGCAGCGTGTTACTTGCCACCTTTACCTGTCACCAGATGCAGCGTGTCACTTGCTACCATCAACTGTCACCCAGATGCAGCTTGTTACTTGCCACAATCAACTGCCACCCATATGCAAGGTGTTACTTGCTACCATCACCTGTCACCAGATGCAGCGTGTCACTTGCCACCATCACCTGCAACCCAGATGCAGCTTGTCTTTTGCCACCTTTACCTGTCACTCAGATGCAGCTTGTCACTTGCCACCCAGATGCAGGGTGTCACTGGCTACCATCACCTGTCACCCAAATGCATCTTGTCACTTGCCTCCCAAATGCAGGGTGTCACTGGCTACCATCACCTGCAACCCAAATGCAGGCTGTCACTTGCCTCCCAAATGCAGGGTGTCAATGGCTACCATCACCTGTCACCCAGATGCAGCTTGTCACTTGCCTCCCAAATGCAGGGTGTAACTGGTTACCATCACCTGCAACCCAAATGCAGGCTGTCACTTGCCACTGTCACCTGCAACCCAAATGCATCATGTCACCTGTCACCAGATGTAGCATGTCACTTGCCACCATCACCTGTCACCAGAAGCAGCTTGTTACTTGCCACCGTCACCTTTCACCCAAATGCAGCGTGTCACTTGCCACTGTCACCTGCAATCCACATGCAGCGTGTCACTTACCACCATCACCTGTCACCCAGATGCAGCGTGTCACTTGACACCGTCACCTGCAACCCAGATGGATCTTGTCATTTGCCACCTTTACCTGTCACTCAGATGCAACATGTCACCAGACGCAGCGTTTCACACTTTCCACCTTTACCTGTCACCCAGATGCAACGTGTCACCTGCCACCATCACTTGTCACCCATATGCAGCATGTCACTTGCTACCATCATCTGCCACCAGATGAATGGTGTTACCACTGTCGCCTGTTTCTCAAATGCAGCTTGTCACCTTTTACCTGTCACTAGATGCAGCTTGTCACTGTCTCCTGCCACCCAGATGCAGGTTTTCACTTGTCACTAGGGATGAGCCGAACACCCCCCGGATCGGTTCGCACCAGAACCTGCGAACGGACTGAAAGTTCGCACAAACATTAGAACCCCATTGATGTCTATGGGACTCGAACGTTCAAAATCAAAAGTGCTCATTTTAAAGGCTAATTTGCATGGTATTGTCCTTAAAAGGGTTTGGGGACCCGGGTCCTACCCCAGGGGACATGTATCAATGCAAAAAAACTTTTAAAAAAGGACGTTTTTTCGGGAGCAGTGATTTTAATGATGCTTAAAGTAAAAAAAAAAAAAAGTGAAATATTCCTTTAAATATCGTACCTGGGGGGGTGTCTATAGTATGCCTGTAAAGTGGCGCGTGTTTCCCGTGTTTAGAACAGTCCCTGCACCAAATGTCATTTTTAAAGGAAAAAATCTCATTTAAAACTGCTTGCGGGTTTAATGTAATGTCGGGTCCTGGCAATATGGATGAAAATCAGTGAGACAAATGGTACCCCCCAGTCCATTACCAGGCCCTTTGGGTCTTGTATGGATATTAAGGGGAACCCCGCACCCAAATTAAAATAAGGAAAGGTGTGGGGCCACCAGGCCCTATAAACTCTGAACAGCAGTATACAGGCGGTGCAAACAAGACAGGGACTGTAGGTTTGTTGTTAAGTAGAATCTGTTTGTCATTTTGAACGGGTACATTTTTAACGTGTTTAGCTCCAGCCAAAATATCTTTTTTAAGCTTTTTGGAAAACATAGGGAAGGGTTATCACCTCTGTGACATTTGTTTTGCTGTCTTTCCTCCTCTTTAGAAGATTTCACCTCACTTTTTGTCCCAATGACAAATGTTTTTTGAGAATTTGGGGTTTTTTGTGGAACAAGGATTGGAAAGCATCAGTGGAAAGGAGAAATGTTTTTCCCATATTAACTCTTACAGGAGAGAATTTCCCTTCCTAGGGGTAGATTTCATCTCACTTCCTGTTGTCTCCTTCCATTTGCAAGTAGGAGTCGTTTGTAAGTTAGATGTTTGAAAGTAGGGGCCTGCCCTATATACTCAGCAGAAATTTGGGCCTTAGGTGTTGTTGTGGCCACAACAACGTAAGCTCTCACAGGGCCCTGCTATGAAATATTAGATCAAGAATTGTAATTACATGCCCCTGTTGAACAGGGGCAGAAAAACTGGGCCTTTGGTGGTGGTGGTGCCACAACACTGTAAATCCTCACTCGCTCTTGGTGGGTGCAGAAATGGGCCCTGCTGTGAAATATTAGATCAAGAATTGTAATTACATGCCCCTGTTGAACAGGGGCAGAAAAATTGGGCCTTTGGTGGTGGTGGTGGTGGTGCTGGTGCCACAACACTGCAACCCCTCACAGACACTCTAGTTAGAACGCAGGAACAAGCCCTGCTGCAAAGTATTGCATCAAAAATTGTAATTACACGCCCCTGTTAAACAGGGGCTAAAAAATTGTGCCTTAGGCACTGGTGGTGGCGCCCAGAACCAAAAATGTTCTTACAAGCTATCAGCGTGATGATTGAGGAGGAAGAGGATAATTACTCAGAGATAGTCACTCAGCATCAGCATAGGCAGTCTTTGAAGGGATCTGAGATTTTTAAAAAAATTATTCGGTTACATCAGCATCAGGTGCTTGGTAGCTGGTGGTGATCCAAGACTGATTCATTTTTATGAAGGTCAGTCGATCGACCGAGTCGGTGGACAGACGCACCCTGTGATTGGTTACCATGCCTCCAGCAGCACTGAATGTGCGTTCCGAAAGAACGCTGGATGCAGGACAGGCCAGTAGCTCAATTGCATACTGTGCAAGTTCTGGCCAGTGATCCATCCTCAAGACCCAGTAACCCAGAGGATTTTCGGTGGGAAAGGTGTCCAAGTCTGATCTTGCCCCTAGGTATTCCTGCACCATGTAAAACAGACGCTGGCGATGGTTGCTGGAACCGATCATACCTTGGGGCTGCAGACCAAAAAATTGTCTGAACGCATCGGTCAGACGGCCACCTTCTCCACCGCTCCTTCTTTGACTGACCGAAGCCTCAGCAACACGTTGTCCAGAAACAGGAGTTTGTAACCTCCCAGTTTCTGGGAACGCGTTGCACAGACCTTTCTGCAAGGCCTCCCGAAGATGTTTCATCCTCTGCTCCCTCTGCGATGGCAAGATAAGGTCCGCAACCTTACCCTTGTAACGTGGATCCTGTCCCCCAAGCACACCAGCTCAAGCACCGCATGGCATCTTTTGGCCTGCGTACTTGCGTAGCCCCTTGAACGGCTACGGAGCACTGCTGGTTCCGAGGACAAAGCACAGTAAGAGGCCATGGAGGAAGAAGAAGAGGAGGGGGTGGAGGAGAGAGGTGTGTCACAATCATTAGCATTTTGGAGGCGTGGTGGCGGAACAACCTCCAACACTACTGCACCTTGTCCTGCATCCTTCCCAGCTGCCAGCAGAGTCACCCAATGCGCCGTGAAACTTAGGTAATGTCCCTGTCCATGCCTGCTGGACCATGAGTCAGCGGTAATATGCACCTTACCGCTGACCGCCCTGTCCAGCGAGGCATGGACATTGCCTTCCACATGCCGGTAGAGAGCCGGAATCGCCTTCCATGAGAAAAAGTGGCGTTTGGGTACCTGCCACTGAGGAACCGCACATTCCACAAACTCACGGAAGGGGGCAGAGTCTACCAACTGAAAAGGCAGCAGTTGAAGTGCTAGCAATTTTGCCAAGCTAGCATTCAACCGCTGGGCATGTGGATGGCTGGGAGCAAACTTCTTTTGGCGGTGCAGCAGCTGGGGCAGAGAAATTTGCCTGGTGACATCGGTGTACCAAAAGCAGATTGCCCACAAGTACTTGGCTGTGACACACCTAATTCTACACCTTCATTCCTCTCAGTGCAGGTCTCAGAGAGGACTGAAGGTCTAGTGGGGTTGGAAATCTCAGCTGATGAGGAGCAAGGAGAGGTCCTCTTTGTTCTTTGGTGTGGGTCTTTTAGATACGCTTGCCAACGAACTGCATGGCAGGTCAACATATGTCTGGTCAAGCATGTGGTACCCAAGCGGGAGATGTTTTGGCCACGCGAGATACGCTTGAGACATATGTTGCAAATAGCAGCGGTGCGATCTGATGCACTCGTCTCAAAAAAGGCCCACACCAAAGAACTTTTTGAATAACGCGCAGAGACTGCAGCGCCCTGCATATGTGGAGCTTTGGGGTGTGATGCAGTCAATGTGCTGCCCTTATGATGTGCCACCTCCTCCTCCTCCTCCTCTCTCCTATCAGGCACCCACGTTGAGTCAGTGACCTCATCATCCCCTCCCTCCTCATCACTGGAGCAAACCTGGCAGTATGCTGCAGCAGAGGGAGCATGACTGCCAGATTGCTGTCCTTCTTGGGCACCCCCTCTGTCCGTGCTCATGTTACTGCCTTCATCGAGCTCAATATCATCATCAGAGCCTTCCAAATGCTGGGCATCCTCCTGGAGCATGTACCCAACACTGTGGTCAAACAGTTCGAGGGACTCCTCAGGAGGACATGGTGGGGCTAGGGAAGGAGTCACTGATGACATTGAGCCGAGGGAAGAGGCCGCTGCTTTGCCAGACAAAGTACCCTGGGCATGGGTGAGAGAGGATGAGGAGGATGAGGACGGCTTGGTCATCCACTCGACCAAGTCTTCCGCATGTTGCGGCTCAACACGGCCAGCTGCCGAAAAAAAGGCCAAGCATGTCCCACGGCCACATGCTGATGAGGATGCACCGTCTCCACGACCAGCACTAGACACAGAGCCTGCTTGCCCTCTCTTATTGGCTTGTGACTGTCTGCCTCTCCTTCTTGGCCTTCCAGACATACTAAAGGCCTGTAGCTGCACTAAGCTGGGATATATATATATATATATATATATATATATATATATATACTGATACTGCAGCTAGCAAAATCAACTGCCTGCCTGTAGTATGAGAACACCACCAACCTTCTACAGGTAGATTTAGCTGAACACTGTGAGGTGGACGCACCCTACTAACATGTAGGTTTAGCTGAACACTGTGAACAGGACGCACCCCACTAACTTGTAGGTTTAGCTGAACACTGTGAACAGGATGCACCCCACTAACTTGTAGGTTTAGCTGAACACTCTGAGCAGGACGCACCCCACTAACTTGTAGGTTTAGCTGAACACTGTGAGGTGGTCGCACCACACTAACTTGTAGGTTTAGCTGAACACTGTGAGCAGGACGCACCCCACTAACTTGTAGGTTTAGCTGAACACTGTGAGCAGGACGCACTGCACTAACTGTAAATAGTCTAGCTGCCTGACTGTGGTACTAATAGGATCAAAAGAACACCAGTAATTTTCTTCAGGTAGCTGTATATACTGTAACAAGACAAGCCTGCCTGTCAGTAAGAAGATAACAGGAACGGATCTAGCTGAACACTGTGAGCAGGACGCACTGCACTAACTTGTAGGTTTAGCTGAACACTGTGAGGTGGATGCACCCCACTAACTTGTAGGTTTAGCTGAACACTGTGAGCAGGACGCACTGCACTAACTGTAAATAGTCTAGCTGCCTGACTGTGGTACTAATAGGATCAAAAAAACACCAGTAATTTTCTTCAGGTAGCTGTATATACTGTAACAAGACAAGCCTGCCTGTCAGTAAGAAGATAACAGGAACGGATCTAGCTGAACACTGTGAGCAGGACGCACCCCACTAACTTGTAGGTTTAGCTGAACACTGTGAGGTGGACGCACCACACTAACTTGTAGGTTTAGCTGAACACTGTGAGCAGGACGCACCCCACGAACTTGTAGGTTTAGCTGAACACTGTGATCAGGACGCACCCCACTAACTTGTAGGTTTAGCTAAACACTGTGAGCGGGAAGCACCGCACTAACTTGTAGGTTTAGCTGAACACTGTGAGCAGGACGCACCCCACTAACTTGTAGGTTTAGCTGAACACTGTGAGCAGGACGCACCCCACTAACTTGTAGGTTTAGCTGAACACTGTGAGCAGGACGCACTGCACTAACTGTAAATAGTCTAGCCGCCTGACTGTGGTACTAATAGAATCAAAAGAACACCAGTAATTTTCTTCAGGTAGCTGTATATACTGTAACAAGACAAGCCTGCCTGTCAGTAAGAAGATAACAGGAACGGATCTAGCTGAACACTGTGAGCAGGACGCACCGCACTAACTTGTAGGTTTAGCTGAACACTGTGAGCAGGACGCACCCCACTAACTTGTAGGTTTAGCTGAACACTGTGAGCAGGACGCACCCCACTAACTTGTAGTTTTAGCTGAACACTGTGAGCAGGACGCACCCCACTAACTTGTAGTTTTAGCTGAACACTGTGAGCAGGACGCACTGCACTAACTGTAAATAGTCTAGCTGCCTGACTGTGGTACTAATTGGATCAAAAGAACACCAGCAATTTTCTGCCTGCCAGCCTGCCTGTCAGTAGGAAGATAACAAGAACGGATCTAGCTAAACTGAATACAGTGTGTATATATATATATATATATATATATATATATATATATATATGCAACACCTGGGATGCATATATATACACAATACACTAAGTGCAGCTAACTGACTGACTGTTCTGCCTAATCTATCTAACTCAAATCAAATTTCACTGTCTGTCTCTCTCTCTCTCTCTCTCAATGAACGCCGGAACACACACTACACAGGGCCGCCGTGCAGGCGGCCTTATATAGTGTGGGGCGTGTACTAAATCCCCTGAGCCATAATTGGCCAAAGCCTCCTTGGCTTTGGCCAATTACGGCTCTCTGTTCAGGCGGCGCTGTGATTGGCCAAGCATGAGGGTCATAGTGCATGCTTGGCCAATCATCAGCCAGCAATGCACTGCGATGCCGCAGTGAATTATGGGCCGTGACGCGCCACACGAATTTGGCGCGAACGGCCCATATCGTTCGCAATTTGGCGAACGGGCGAACAGACGAGTCGAACACGAAGCTCATCCCTACTTCTCACTGTCACCTGCCACCCAGATGCAGCTTGTAACTTGCCAGTGTTACCTTTCACCTAGATGCAACGTGTCACACTTTCCACCTTTATCTGTCACCCAGATGCAGTGTTTCACTTGCCACCATCACCTGTCACCAGATGCAGTGTGTCACTTGCAACCATCACCTGCCATCCAGATGCTGCATGTCACTTGCCACCGTCACCTTTCACCCAGATGCTGCGTGTCACTTGCCACCATCAACTGTCACCATATGCAGTGTGTCACTTGCCACTGTCACCTGCCACCCAGATGTAGCTTGTCAATTGCCACGGTCACAGGTCACCCAGATGCAGCTTGCCACTTTCCACTGTTACCTGCCACCAGATGCAGCATGTTAATTCCCACTGTCACTTTTCACCCAGATGCAGATTGTCACTTGCCACTGTTACCTGCCACCCAGATGCAGCGTCACTTTCCACCATCACCTGCAACACAAATGCAGCATGTCACTTGCCAACGTCACCTGTCACCCAGATGCAGATTGTCACTTGCCACTGTCACCTTTCACCCAGATACAGCTTGTCACTTGCCACCTTTACCTGTCATCCAGATGCATGTCAGTTGCCACGTCATCTGTCACCAAATGCAGCGTGTCACTTGCCACTGTCACCTGCCACCCAGATGCAGCATGTCACACTTTCCACCTTTACCTGTCACCCAGATGCAACGTGTCACTTGCCACCGTCACTTATCACTTACATGCAGCGTGTCACTTGCCACTGTCACCCAGATGCAGCGTGTCATTTGTCACCCAAATGCAGGGTGTCACTGGCTACCATCACCCGTCACCAAATGCAGGGTGTCACTTGCCACTGTCTGTCACCCAGATGCAGGGTGTCACTTGTCACCGTCACCTTTCACCCATATGCAGCTTGTCACTTGCCATCTTTACCTGTCACCCAGATGCGTGTCACTTGCCATGTCACCTGTCACCAGCTGCAGCGTGTCACTTGCCACTGTCATCTGCCACCCAGCTGTAGAGTGTCACTGGCTACCATCACTTGTCACCCAGATGTAGCTTGTAACTTGCCACTGTCACCTTTCACCCAGATGCAGCATGTCACACTTTCCACCTTTACCTGTCACCCAGATGCAACTTGTCACTTGCCACCATCACCTGTCACCCAGATGCAGCGTGTCACTTGCCACCGTCACCCAAATGGAGCGTGTCACTTGCCACGTCACCTGCCACCCAGATGCAGGGTGTCACTGGCTAGAGGCTACTATCTCCTGTCCCCTAGATGCAGCGTGTCAGTTGCCACTGTCACCTGCCAGCCAGATGCAGGGTGTCACTGGCTACCATCACCAGTCACCCAGATGTAGCTTGTCGCCTTGCCACCGTCACCCAGATACAGCGTGTCACTTGCCACTGTCAGCAGATGCAGTGTGTCACTTGCCACTTTCACCTGTCACCAGATGCAGCGTGTCACCACCGTCACCTGTTAACGGATGCAGCGTGTCACTTGCCACCATCACCTGATGCAGCGTGTCACCGCCGTCACCTGATGCAGCGTGTCACTTGCCACCTTTACCTGTCACCAGATGCAGCGTGTCACTTGCTACCATCAACTGCCACCCAGATGCAAGGTGTCACTTGCTACCATCACCTGTCACCAGATGCAGCGTGTCACTTGCCACCATCACCTGCAACCCAGATGCAGCTTGTCTTTTGCCACCTTTACCTGTCACCCAGATGCAGCTTGTCACTTACCACCCAAATGCAGGGTGTCACTGGCTACCATCACCTGCAACCCAAATGCAGGCTGTCACTTGCCACTGTCACCTGCAACCCAAATGCATCATGTCACCTGTCACCAGATGTAGCGTGTCACTTGCCACCATCACCTGTCACCAGATGCAGCTTGTTACTTGCCACCGTCGCCTTTCACCCAAATGCAGCGTGTCACTTGTCACTGTCACCTGCAATCCACATGCAGCGTGTCACTTACCACCATCACCTGTCACCCAGATGCAGCATGTCACTTGACACTGTCACCTGCAACCCAGATGGATCTTGTCATTTGCCACCTTTACCTGTCACTCAGATGCAGCGTGTCAATTGCCACTGTTACCAAATGCAGCGTGTCATTTGCCACGTCACCTTTTACCCAGGCACAGCGTGTCACACTTTCCACCTTTACCTGTCACCCAGATGCAACGTGTCACTTGCCACATCACTTGTCACCCATATGCAGCATGTCACTTGCTACCATCATCTGCCACCAGATGCATGGTGTTACTTAACACTGTCGCCTGTTTCTCAAATGCAGCTTGTCACCTTTTGCCTGTCACCAGTTGCAACTTGTCACTGTCACCTGCCACCCAGATGCAGGTTGTCACTTGTCACTGTCACCTGCCACCCAGATGCAGCTTGTAACTTGCCAGTGTCACCTGTCACCCAGATGCAGCGTGTCACTTGCCACCATCACCTGTCACCAGATGCAGTGTGTCACTTGCCACTGTCACCTGCCACCCAGATGTAGCTTGTCACTTGCCATGGTCACAGGTCACCCAGATGCAGCTTGCCACTTTCCACCGTTACCTGCCAACAGATGCAGCATGTTAATTCCCACTGTCACTTTTCACCCAGATGCAGCTTGTCACTTGCCACTGTCACCTGCAACGCAAATGCAGCATGTCACTTGCCAAAGTCACCTGACGCCCAGATGCAGATTGTCACTTGCCACTGTCACCTTTCACCCAGATACAGCTTGTCACTCGCCACCTTTACCTGTCATCCAGATGCGTGTCAGTTGCCACGTCATCTGTCACCAAATGCAGCGTGCCACTGTCACCTGCCACCCAGATGCAGCGTGTCACTTACCACCATCACCTGTCACCAAATGCAACGTGTCACACTTTCCACCTTTACCTGTCACCCAGATGCAACGTGTCACTTGCCACCCAAATGCAGGGTGTCACTGGCTACCATCACCTCTCACCAGATGCAGCGTGTCACTTGCCACCGTCTCCTGTCACCCAGATGCAGCGTGTCACTTGCCACTGTCTCCTGTCATCCAGATGCAGGGTGTCTCTTGCCACCGTCTCCTGTCACCCAGATGCAGCGTGTCACACTTTCCACCTTTACCTGTCAGCCAGATGCAACGTGTCACTTGCCACCGTCACTTATCACTTACATGCAGTGTGTCACTTGCCACTGTCACCCAGATGCAGCGTGCCACCCAAATGCAGGATGTCACTGGCTACCATCACCTCTCACCAGCCGCAGCGTGTCACTTGCCACTGTCATCTGCCACCCAGCTGTAGGATGTCACTGGCTACCATTACTTGTCACCCAGATGTAGCTTGTAACTTGCCACTGTCACCTTTCACCCAGATGCAGCGTGTCACACTTTCCACCTTTACCTGTCACCCAGATGCAACTTGTCACTTGCCACCATCACCTGTCACCCAGATGCAGCGTGTCACTTGCCACTGTCACCAGATGCAGCATGTCACTTGCCACCGTCACCTGCCACCCAGATGCAGCGTGTCACCTGTCACCCAGATGCATGTCACTTGCCACTGTACCCTGTCATCCAAATGCAGCATGTCACTTGCCACGTCACCTGCCACCCAGATGCAGGGTGTCACTGGCTAGTGGCTACCATCTCCTGTCACCCAGATGCAGCGTGTCAGTTGCCACTGTCACCTGCCACCGTCACCTTTCACCCAGATGCAGCGTGTCACTTGCCACTGTCACCTGCCACCCAGAAGCAGGGTTTCACTTGCCACCGTCACCTGTCACCAGATGGAGCGTGTCACTTGCCACCATCACCTGTCACCAGATGCAGTGTGTCACTTGCCACCGTCACCTGTCACCAGATGCAGTTTGTCACTTGCTACCATCTCCTGTCACCCATATGCATGCTTGTCCCTTGCCACCGTCACCAGACACATAGATGCAGCATGTCACTGTCACCTGTCAGCCAGATGCAGGGTGTCACTGCCTACCATCACCAGTCACCCAGATGTAGCTTGTCGCCTTGCCACCGTCACCCAGATGCAGCGTGTCACCACCGCCACCTGTTACCAGATGCAGCGTGTCACTTGCCACCATCACCTGATGCAGTGTGTCACCTCTGTCACCCGATGCAGCGTGTCACTTGCCACCTTTACCTGTCACCAGATGCAGCGTGTCACTTGCTACCATCAACTGTCACCCAGATGCAGCTTGTTACTTGCCACAATCAACTGCCACCCATATGCAAGGTGTCACTTGCTACCATCACCTGTCACCAGATGCAGCGTGTCACTTGCCACCATCACCTGCAACCCAGATGCAGCTTGTCTTTGGCCACCTTTACCTATCACTCAGATGCAGCTTGTCACTTGCCACCCAGATGCAGGGTGTCACTGGCTACCATCATCTGTCACCCAGATGCAACTTGTCACCTGCAACCCAAATGCATCATGTCACCTGTCACCAGATGTAGCGTGTCACTTGCCACCATCACCTGTTACCAGATGCAGCTTGTTACTTGCCACCGTCACCTTTCACCCAAATGCAGCGCGTCCTTGTCACTGTCACCTGTCACCAGATGCAGCGTGTCACCACCGTCACCTGTCACCAGATGCAGCGTGTCATTTGCCACCATCACCTGATGCAGCGTGTCACCACCGTCACCTGATGAAGCGTGTCACTTGCCACCTTTACCTGTCACCATCACCTGTCACCAGATGCAGCGTGTCACTTGCCACCATCACCTGCAACCCAGATGCAGCTTGTCTTTTGCCACCTTTACCTGTCACTCAGATGCAGTTTGTCACTTGCCACTCAGATGCAGGGTGTCACTGGTTACCATCACCTGCAACCCAAATGCAGGCTGTCACTTGCCACTGTCACCTGCAACCCAAATGCATTGTGTCACCTGTCACCAGATGTAGCATGTCACTTGCCACCATCACCTGTCACCAGAAGCAGCTTGTTACTTGCCACCATCACCTTTCACCCAAATGCAGCATGTCACTTGCCACTGTCACCTGCAATCCACATGCAGTGTGTCACTTACCACCATCATCTGTCACCCAGATGCAGCGTGTCACTTGACACCGTCACCTGCAACCCAGATGGATCTTGTCATTTGCCACCTTTACCTGTCACTCAGATGCAGCATGTCACTTGCCACTGTTACCAGACGCAGCGTGTCACACTTTCCACCTTTACCTGTCACCCAGATGCAACGTGTCACCTGCCACCATCACTTGTCACCCATATGCAGCATGTCACTTGCTACCATCATCTGCCACCAGATGAATGGTGTTACCACTGTCACCTGTTTCTCAAATGCAGCTTGTCACCTTTTACCTGTCACCAGATGCAGCTTGTCACTGTCACCTGCCACCCAGATGCAGGTTTTCACTTGTCACTGTCACCTGCCACCCAGATGCAGCTTGTAACTTGCCAGTGTTACCTTTCACCCAGATGCAACGTGTAACACTTTCCCCCTTTACCTGTCACCCAGATGCAGTGTTTCACTTGCCACCATCACCTGTCACCAGATGCAGTGTGTCACTTGCCACTGTCACCTGCCACCCAGATGTAGCTTGTCAACTGCCACGGTCACAGGTCACCCAGATGCAGCTTGCCACTTTCCACCGTTACCTGCCACCAGATGCAGCATGTTAATTTCCACTGTCACTTTTTACCCAGATGCAGCTTGTCACTTGCCACTGTTACCTGCCACCCAGATGCAGCATCACTTTCCACCGTCACCTGCAACACAAATGCAGCATTTCACTTGCCAACTTCACCTCTCACCCAGGTGCAGATTGTCACTTGCCACTGTCACCTTTCACCCAGATGCAGCTTGTCACTTGCCACCTTTACCTGTCATCCAGATGCATGTCAGTTGCCACGTCATCTGTCACCAAATGCAGCGTGTCACTTGCCGCTGTCACCTGCCACCCAGATGCAGCATGTCACACTTTCCACCTTTACCTGTCACCCAGATGCACTTACATGCAGCGTGTCACTTCCCACTGTCACCTGTCACCCAGATGCAGTGTGTCACTTGCCACCCAAATGCAGGGTGTCACTGGCTACCATCACCCGTCACCAGATGCAGGGTGTCACTTGCCACTGTCTCCTGTCACCCAGATGCAGGGTGTCACTTGCCACCGTCACCTTTCACCCATATGCAGCTTGTCACTTGCCATCTTTACCTGTCACCCAGATGCGTGTCACTTGCCATGTCACCTGTCACCAGCTGCAGCGTGTCACTTGCCACTGTCATCTGCCACCCAGCTGTAGGGTGTCACTGGCTATCATCACTTGTCACCCAGATTTAGCTTGTAACTTGCCACTGTCACCTTTCACCCAGATGCAGCATGTCACACTTTCCACCTTTACCTGTCACCCAGATGCAACTTGTCACTTGCCACCATCACCTGTCACCCAGATGCAGCGTGTCACTTGCCACCGTCACCTGTCACCCAAATGCAGCGTGTCACTTGCCACGTCACCTGCCACCCAGATGCAGGGTGTCACTGGCTAGTGGCTACTATCTCCTGTCACCCAGATGCAGCGTGTCAGTTGCCACTGTCACCTTCCACCCAGAAGCAGGGTGTTACTTGCCACCATCACCTTTCACCCAGATGCAGCGTGTCACTTGCCACTGTCACCTGCCACCCAGAAGCAGGGTTTCACTTGCCGTCACCTGTCACCAGATGCAGTGTGTCACTTGCCACCGTCACCTGTCACCAGATGCAGTGTGTCACTTGCTACCATCACCTGTCACCCATATGCAGCTTGTCCCTTTCCACCGTCACCAGACACATAGATGCAACATGTCACTTGCTACTGTCACCTGCCAGCCAGATGCAGGGTGTCACTGGCTACCATCACCAGTCACCCAGATGTAGCTTGTCGCCTTGCCACCGTCACCCAGATACAGCGTGTCACTTGCCACTGTCAGTAGATGCAGTGTGTCACTTGCCACTTTCACCTGTCACCAGATGCAGCGTGTCACCACCGTCACCTGTTAACGGATACAGCGTGTCACTTGCCACCATCACCTGATGCAGCGTGTCACTTGCCACCTTTACTTGTCACCAGATGCAGCGTGTCACTTGCTACCATCAACTGTCACCCAGATGCAGTTTGTTACTTGCCACAATCAACTGCCATCCAGATGCAAGGTGTCACTTGCTACCATCACCTGTCACCAGATGCAGCTTGTCTTTTGCCACCTTTACCTGTCACTCAGATGCAGCTTGTCACTTGCCACCTAGATGCAGGGTGTCACTGGCTACTGTCACCTGTCACCCAGATGCAGGCTGTCACTTGCCACTGTCATCTGCAATCCAAATGCATCATGTCACCTGTCACCAGATGTAGCGTGTCACTTGCCACCATCCCCTGTCACCAGATGCAGCTTGTTACTTGCCACCGTCGCCTTTCACCCAAATGCAGCGTGTCACTTGTCATTGTCACCTGCAATCCACATGCAGCGTGTCACTTACCACCATCACCTGTCACCCAGATGCAGTGTGTCAATTGCCACTGTTACCAGATGCAGCGTGTCATTTGCCACCATCACCTTTTACCCAGGCACAGCGTGTCACACTTTCCACCTTTACCTGTCACCCAGATGCAACGTGTCACTTGCCACATCACTTGTCACCCATATGCAGCATGTCACTTGCTACCATCATCTGCCACCAGATGCATGGTGTTACTTACCACTGTTGCCTGTTTCTCAAATGCAGCTTGTCACCTTTTACCTGCCACCCAGATGCAGGTTGTCACTTGTCACTGTCACCTGCCACCCAGATGCAGCTTGTAACTTGCCAGTGTCACCTGTCACCCAGATGCAGCGTGTCACTTGCCACCATCACCTGTCACCAGATGCAGTGTGTCACTTGCCCCCATCACCTGTCACCAGATGCAGTGTGTCACTTGCCACCATCACCTGTCACCAGATGCAGTGTGTCACTTGCCACCATCACCTGTCACCAGATGCAGTGTGTCACTTGCTACCATCACCTGTCACCCATATGCAGCTTGTCCCTTTCCACCGTCACCAGACACATAGATGCAACATGTCACTTGTCACTGTCACCTGCAAACCAGATGCAGGGTGTCACTGGCTACCATCACCAGTCACCCAGATGTAGCTTGTCGCCTTGCCACCGTCACTCAGATACAGTGTGTCACTTGCCACTTTCACCTGTCACCAGATGCAGCGTGTCACCACCGTCACCTGTTACCGGATGCAGCGTGTCACTTGCCACCATCACCTGATGCAGCGTGTCACTTGCCACCTTTACCTGTCACCAGATGCAGCGTGTCACTTGCTACCATCAACTGTCACCCAGATGCAGCTTGTTACTTGCCACAATCAACTGCCACCCAGATGCAAGGTGTCACTTGCTACCATCACCTGTCACCAGATGCAGCGTGTCACTTGCCACCATCACCTGCAACCCAGATGCAGCTTGTCTTTTGCCACCTTTACCTGTCACCCAGATGCAGCTTGTCACTTACCACCCAAATGCAGGGTGTCACTGGCTACCTTTACCTGCAACCCAAATGCAGGCTGTCACTTGCCACTGTCACCTGCAACCCAAATGCATCATGTCACCTGTCACCAGATGTAGCGTGTCGCTTGCCACCATCACCTGTCACCAGATGCAGCTTGTTACTTGCCACCGTCGCCTTTCACCCAAATGCAGCGTGTCACTTGTCACTGTCACCTGCAATCCACATGCAGCGTGTCACTTACCACCATCACCTGTCACCCAGATGCAGTGTGTCACTTGACACCATCACCTGCAACCCAGATGGATCTTGTCATTTGCCACCTTTACCTGTCACTCAGATGCAGTGTGTCACTTGCCACTGTCACCTGCCACCCAGATGTAGCTTGTCACTTGCCACTGTCACAGGTCACCCAGATGCAGCATGTCACTTGTCACCATTACCTGCCACCAGATGCAGCATGTCACTTGCCACCGTCACCTTTCACCCAGATGCAGCGTGTCACTTGCCACCATCAACTGTCACCATATGCAGCGTGTCACTTGCCACTGTCACCTGCCACCCAGATGTAGCTTGTCACTTGCCATGGTAACAGGTCACCCAGATGCAGCTTGCCACTTTCCACCGTTACCTGGCACCAGATGCAGCATGTTAATTCCCACTGTCACTTTTCACCCAGATGCAGCTTGTCACTTGCCACTGTTACCTGCCACCCAGATGCAGGGTGTCACTGGCTAGTGGCTACCATCACCTGTCACCCAGATGTAGCTTGTCGCTTGCCACCATCACCTGTCACCCAGATGCAGCGTCACTTTCCACCGTCACCTGCAACACAAATGCAGCATGTCACTTGCCAACGTCACCTGACACCCAGATGCAGATTGTCACTTGCCACTGTCACCTTTCACCCAGATACAGCTTGTCACTCGCCACCTTTACCTGTCATCCAGATGCGTGTCAGTTGCCACGTCATCTGTCACCAAATGCAGCGTGCCACTGTCACCTGCCACCCAGATGCAGCATGTCACTTACCACCATCACCTGTCACCCAGTTGCAGCGTGTCACTTGACACCGTCACCTGCAACCCAGATGGATCTTGCCATTTGCCACCTTTACCTGTCACTCAGATGCAGCGTGTCACTTGCCACTGTTACCAGATGCAGCGTGTCATTTGCCACCGTCCCCTTTTACCCAGACACAGCGTGTCACACTTTTCACCTTTACCTGTCACCCAGATGCAATGTGTCACTTGCCACCATCACTTATCACTCAGATGCAGCATGTCACTTGCCACCAGATGCAGTGTGTCACTTGTCACTGTCACCTGCCACCCATATGCATGGTGTCACTGGCTACCATCACCTGTCACACAGATGTAGCTTGTCACATGCTACTGTCATCAGGTCAACCAGATTCAGCGTGTCACTTGCCACTTTCACCTGTCACCCAGATGCAGCGTGTCACTTGCCACCATCACCTGTTTACAGATGCAATGTGTCACTTGCCACTGTCACCTTCCACCCAGATGCAGAGTGTCACTTGCCACCATCACCTGTCACCAGATGCAGCGTGTCACTTGTCACTGTCACCTGCCACCCAGATGCATGGTGTCACTGGCTACAATCACCTGTCACCCAGATGTAGCTTGTCACTTGCTACTGTCACAGGTCAACCAGATGCAGCATGTCACTTGCCACCATCACCTAGATGCAGCATGTCACTTGCCACCATCACTTGTCGCCCAGATGCAGCGTGTCACTTGACACCGTCACCTGCAACCCAGATGGATCTTGTCATTTGCCACCTTTACCTGTCACTCAGATGCAGCGTGTCAATTGCCACTGTTACCAGATGCAGCGTGTCACTGTCACCTGCCACCCAGATGCAGGTTGTCACTTGTCACTGTCGCCTGCCACCCAGATGCAGCTTGTAACTTGCCAGTGTCACCTGCCACCCAGATGCAGCGTGTCACTTGCCACCATCACCTGTCACCAGATGCAGTGTGTCACTTGCCACTGTCACCTGCCACCCAGATGTAGCTTGTCACTTGCCACTGTCACAGGTCACCCAGATGCAGCATGTCACTTGTCACCATTACCTGCCACCAGATGCAGCATGTCACTTGCCACCGTCACCTTTCACCCAGATGCAGCGTGTCACTTGCCACCATCAACTGTCACCATATGCAGCTTGTCACTTGCCACTGCCACCTGCCACCCAGATGTAGCTTGTCACTTGCCATGGTCACAGGTCACCCAGATGCAGCTTGCCACTTTCCACCGTTACCTGGCACCAGATGCAGCATGTTAATTCCCACTGTCACTTTTCACCCAGATGCAGCTTGTCACTTGCTACTGTTACCTGCCACCCAGATGCAGGGTGTCACTGGCTAGTGGCTACCATCACCTGTCACCCAGATGTAGCTTGTCGCTTGCCACCATCACCTGTCACCCAGATGCAGCGTCACTTTCCACCGTCACCTGCAACACAAATGCAGCATGTCACTTGCCAACGTCACCTGACACCCAGATGCCACCCAGATGCAGGTTGTCACTTGTCACTGTCGCCTGCTACCCAGATGCAGCTTGTAACTTGCCAGTGTCACTTGCCACCCAGATGCAGCGTGTCACTTGCCACCATCACCTGTCACCAGATGCAGTGTGTCACTTGCCATTGTCACCTGCCACCCAGATGTAGCTTGTCACTTGCCACTGTCACAGGTCACCCAGATGCAGCATGTCACTTGTCACCATTACCTGCCACCAGATGCAGCATGTCACTTGCCACCGTCACCTTTCACCCAGATGCAGCGTGTCACTTGCCACCATCAACTGTCACCATATGCAGCTTGTCACTTGCCACTGTCACCTGCCACCCAGATGTAGCTTGTCACTTGCCATGGTCACAGGTCACCCAGATGCAGCTTGCCACTTTCCACCGTTACCTGGCACCAGATGCAGCATGTTAATTCCCACTGTCACTTTTCACCCAGATGCAGCTTGTCACTTGCCACTGTTACCTGCCACCCAGATGCAGGGTTTCACTGGCTAGTGGCTACCATCACCTGTCACCCAGATGTAGCTTGTCGCTTGCCACCATCACCTGTCACCCAGATGCAGCGTCACTTTCCACCGTCACCTGCAACACAAATGCAGCATGTCCCTTGCCAACGTCACCTGACACCCAGATGCAGATTGTCACTTGCCACTGTCACCTTTCACCCAGATACAGCTTGTCACTCGCCACCTTTACCTGTCATCCAGATGCGTGTCAGTTGCCACGTCATCTGTCACCAAATGCAGCGTGCCACTGTCACCTGCCACCCAGATGCAGCATGTCACTTACCACCATCACCTGTCACCCAGTTGCAGCGTGTCACTTGACACCGTCACCTGCAACCCAGATGCCATTTGCCACCTTTACCTGTCACTCAGATGCAGCGTGTCACTTGCCACTGTTACCAGATGCAGCGTGTCATTTGCCACCGTCCCCTTTTACCCAGACACAGCGTGTCACACTTTTCACCTTTACCTGTCACCCAGATGCAACGTGTCACTTGCCACCATCATTTATCACTCAGATGCAGCATGTCACTTGCCACTGTCACCAGATGCAGTGTGTCACTTGTCACTGTCACCTGCCACCCATATGCATGGTGTCACTGGCTACCATCACCTGTCACACAGATGTAGCTTGTCACATGCTACTGTCATCAGGTCAACCAGATTCAGCGTGTCACTTGCCACTTTCACCTGTCACCCAGATGCAGCGTGTCACTTGCCACCATCACCTGTTTACAGATGCAATGTGTCACTTGCCACTGTCACCTTCCACCCAGATGCAGAGTGTCACTTGCCACCATCACCTGTCACCAGATGCAGCGTGTCACTTGTCACTGTCACCTGCCACCCAGATGCATGGTGTCACTAGCTACAATCACCTGTCACCCAGATGTAGCTTGTCACTTGCTACTGTCACAGGTCAACCAGATGCAGCATGTCACTTGCCACCATCACCTAGATGCAGCGTGTCACTTGCCACCATCACTTGTCGCCCAGATGCAGCATGTCACTTGCCACCATCACCTGCAACCCAGATGCAGCTTGTCACTTGCCATCTTTACCTGTCACCCAGATGCAGCATGTCACTTGTCTACATCACCCAGATGCAGCGTGATACTTTCCACCTTTACCCAGATGCAGCGTGACACTTGCCACCGTCACCCGCCACCCAGATGCAGCATGTCACTTGCCACTGTCACCCAGATGCAGCGTTTCACTTGCCACCATCACCTGTCACCCAGATGCAGAGTATCACTTGCCATTGTCACCCAGATGCAGAGTATCACTTGCCACTATCACCTGTCACACAGATGCAGTGTGCCACTTGCTACCGTCACCTGTAAAATGCAAAGGCAAAAAAAAACAAAAACTTGATTACACTGCTTCTGCCAGCTTCTCCCCAGCAGCCTTTGAGCAGGTAAACAGGCGCATTTGCTGGTCCTGGAGTGTGGGCAGGCGGTGAGAGATGATGATCTCTCTGCTCACCCGAGGCTGCAGCTGTGTCATGTGCAGCGTTTGTGCTTTGCTGTAAGGGTGGAACAGCGGTGATGCAAGGCAGGCAGTTACAGATGATGTCATCTCTCTGCTTGACCACCACATCGCTGACAGTGGAGCCTTCCAGCAGCCACCATTGCCTGTCACCAGATGCAACTTGTCACTTGCCACTGTCGCCGCAGTTCTTACTGAAGGAGAGGATACACTACTGCATGCAGTTTGCCTCATCTTTTGAGCTATTTCCAAGAGGGGCTAAGAGCTCCTATTCTGTAATGGACATTTGCTACTAATCTACTAAGGACTGTTTGAGGAAAGAAAAAAGTAGCCAGGTGGGGTTGACATTCTGCAAGCAGTAGAGCTGGAAACAGTGTCTACGGTGGAGTTGGAGATACTCCTGTATGCAGCCTTCAACACAGTGTTGGGTGTCCCCGATCGTCACTCCCCCTATGTCCGGATTTAGCCGGCCCGTGCACAAAAATGGCTCCAGCGAGCGCCAAAAAGAGGAGTGGCGACAGGAGGAAGCCTTGTCTCATTCCGTTCATGGTTCTGACAGCACCCCATTGGCTCTAACTCGAGCTGAGGGGTCTGAATATAGTGTATTTATCCAATTAAACATGGTGTCTCCAACCCCCACATATCGCAACACCGAAGACATAAATTGCCACTTGACCCTGTCAAAGGCTTTCTCCGTGTCTGTCCCCAGGAATACGCAGAAGGTGCAGTTTTTATTGACTATGTGTAGGAGTTTTAGGACTTCTATTGTGTTGTCTCTGGCCTCGCGGGTAGGTATGAAACCCACCTGATCTAAATGGATCAGGGTGGGGAGGTGCTCTTGAATTCTAGTGGCCAAAATTTTTGTGAAGATTTTTAGATCAGCGAAATCAGCCTGTAGCTGCCGCATAAGGTGGGGTCTTTGCCCTCTTCAGGTATCACCGCTATGTGGGCCAAGAGCGTGTCGCGAGGGAACTTCGTGTTGACTCCTAGGGCATTAAAGAATTTGTGTATAAATTTACCAAGAGATGGCAGTAGGGTCTTGTAATATGAGATGGTAAAGCCATCTGGGCCTGGGGCTTTCCCCAATTTAACTGAACCTATCGCGCTCTGCATCTCCTCCAGTGTAATAGGCTCACGCAGCAGTCTGCTTACCTCGGCAGGTAGCTTAGGCATTTGGGAGTTGTCCAAGTATTCCTCTGTTTGAGTCTGTAAAGGGGAGACCTTCTGAAGGTTATACAGTGATGTATAGAATCCTTGAAATTCCCTCGCGATGTGTTTGGGAAGGGAAACTTTCTGACCTGAGGAAGACATTATATGTGGTATGTAATTCGCGAGCATTTGTTCTCTTAAGGATTTGGCCAGGAGTTTACCACATTAATTGCCAGATTCATAAGAAATTCTCCGGCAGACTTGGAGTGCTGCTTTCGCTTTGAAATGCATTAGATCGGCTATCTTTTTGCAGAGAATCAGAAGATCCGTCTCCAGAGATGGGGTCTGGGCTTGTTTATGTCGGGTTTCTACCCTGTTTAAGTCGTTCAGTAGGGAGGTCAGCTGTAAGGAGCGCTGTTTTTTAATGCGGGACCCATGTTTAATAAGTACCCCGCAGATTGCCGCTTTATGAGCTTCCCACACAATGCCAGTGTCACTTCCTGCTATGCCGCTAGTCTAAAAGTAGCAGTCTAGTACCCTCGTCATGTCTTTGAGCACCTCTTCATCTTGTAAGAAGCTTTCATTTAGTCTCCAAGTTCTCGGCTTGGAGATGAGGTAGTCAGTTAGGTAGGACAGTTGGATTGGGGCGTGGTCTGACCATGTAATAAGACCGATCCCCACGTCCCGGACCGCCTGTAGTTGGGAGTGTGGAATAAGAAAGTAGTCAATTCTGGAGTACTGTTTATACGGCGAAGAATAAAAAGTGTAGTCCTTTTCAGAGGGGTGGAGAAGGCGCCAGGCATCTATCAGTTGTGCCCTGTGTAGGGATTGCACGATTTGTTTCCGAGAGCTAGGGTGTATTGATGAGTGACCAGAAGAGGTGTCTTCCAAGGGTATTAGCGGGGTATATGACGTCTCCTCCAAGTATCAACTGACCTCTTGTAAACTCAAACAGCGAGTCCAATCCTTGGACCAATCCTATTTAATTTGTTTATAAACGACCTGGAGGATGGGATAAACAGTTCAATCTCTGTATTTGCAGACGATACTAAGCTAAGCAGGGCAATAACTTCTCCGCAGGATGTGGAAACCTTGCAAAAAGACCTGAACAAATTAATGGGGTGGGCGACTACATGGCAAATGAAGTTCAATGTAGAAAAATGTAAAATAATGCATTTGGGTGGCAAAAATATGAATGCAATCTATACACTGGGGGAAGAACCTCTGGGGGAATCTAGGATGGAAAAGGACCTGGGGGTCCTAGTAGATGATAGGCTCAGCAATGGCATGCAATGCCAAGCTGCTGCTAATAAAGCAAACAGAATATTGGCATGCATTAAAAGGGGATCAACTCCAGAGATAAAACGATAATTCTCCCACTCTACAAGGCTCTGGTCCGGCCGCACCTGGAGTATGCTGTCCAGTTCTGGGCACCAGTCCTCAGGAAGGATGTACTGGAAATGGAGCAAGTACAAAGAAGGGCAACAAAGCTAATAAAGGGTCTGGAGGATCTTAGTTATGAGGAAAGGTTGCGAGCACTGAACTTATTCTCTCTGGAGAAGAGACGCTTGAGAGGGGATATGATTTCAATTTACAAATACTGTACTGGTGACCCCACAATAGGGATAAAACTTTTTCGCAGAAGAGAGTTTAATAAGACTCGTGGCCACTCATTACAATTAGAAGAAAAGAGGTTTAACCTTAAACTACATAGAGGGTTCTTTACTGTAAGAGCGGCAAGGATGTGGAATTTCCTTCCACAGGCGGTGGTCTCAGCAGGGAGCATTGATAGCTTCAAGAAACTATTAGATAATCACCTGAATGACCGCAACATACAGGGATATATAATGTAATACTGACACATAATCACACACATAGGTTGGACTTGATGGACTTATGTCTTTTTTCCTTGTCAAAAGAAGTTTATTGAGTATACAATGTTATAAAGATACATAAAGTAAGTTTACAAGGATCTATAAAGTAAGCTTATTGTTTTACAGTAGGGTTTATATAGGTAAATATCATGAAATTTCAAATATTAAACATTGGGTTCACGTAAACCTAAATTAAAGATATATATCATTTCCTTAGTTACTTTTGTAGGTATTTAAATGATTTATACCTACTATACATATTGTTTACAAGTAGAGTGTATATAGGTCAAATAAATTCTGATAATGAGCTTTAATCGTAAGGTGGAGAAAAGGAAAGAGAAAGAAGAAAAAGGGTTGAAAGGTAGAGGTATGGTCCACAAGGTTGTCCCGCTCGTCAGTTTATTATTCTTTTTAGTTCTCTTTGAAGCCTTAGAATGGGTGTCTCTGTAAGTCATTTAATCTGTTACCATGGCAACAGGACAGAGTCATTGAAGTTTGACAGGAACTGTTGTTTTATCCAAGGATGCCAAAGTTTTTCAAATTTTGGAATTTGATTTTGATCGATGGCTACCATCTTAGCATGGGACATTGTATTATTCATTCTGTGAATTGTTTCTGCTAGTACCAATGTAGGAGATTTCCATGCCTTGGCCACTGTTTGTTTTGCAGCCGTTATTAATTGGATCATAAGTTTGAATTGAGAGAGTGTTAACCATTCCGGTTTTAGATTAAGTAAAGTTAAATATGGATCTGGTTGTATTATTTTTTTAAATATTTTAGATGCAATCACGAAGACTTCCTTCCAGAAGGTTTGGATTACTGGGCACGTCCACCATATGTGTAAATATGTGCCTATTTCTGGGCATCCTCGAAAACAAAGAGCTGAGGTATTAGGTGAATATTTTGCCACTCTAGCGGGTACAAGGTACCAGCGAGTTAGGACTTTATAATTTGACTCCAGTGCTAAGATGTTGGGTGAAGATGACTTAGATGTGAGCCATATGTTAGACCAGTCCGTGTCTTCTAAAGTTCGTCCCAGGTCCTCCTCCCACCTCTGAACGTAAGAGGGTCTATTAAGATTTGCTACTCCATATAATTGATCATAAAGTGATGAAATTGTACCTTTAGCAAATGGATCTTTTGTACAGATTGATTCAAAAATGGAATGGTGTGGTGTATAGAAATTTTTGATTTGGAGATATCTAAATATCTCAGAGTTTGGTAGATCATATTTTTCTCTAAGCGATGGGAATGAAAGGAATGATTTAGATGCTATGAAATCATTTAGTGTCTGAATGCCTGATGTTGTCCAAGCTTTAAAAGAATTTGGGTAGATCCATGCCGGATAAAAGGCCGGATTTCTGATAAAAGAAAGGAGAGGATTGTGTGGAGATTGTAACTGATATTTGGTTTTTAGTTTATCCCAGAGAGATAAGAAGTGTTTAGTTATGGGATTATGAATTTTAAAGCGGTCTTTAGGATCAAGCCATAATAAATTTGATATTAATAGAGGGTCATTTTCTGAAGCTTCTATAAATACCCATAATGGGATTTCCTGTTTTGCATGGTATTTGGACAGACTGGCCAAATGTGCTGCTCTGTAGTAGTTAGTAAAATTAGGGTATCCCAGGCCTCCTTTATTTTTGGGAAGATGTAGTGTGTGTATAGGTATACGTGGTTTAGAAGAGCCCCATATAAACGAAGTTGCTCTTTTTTGTACTATTCTCAAAAAATAGGAAGGAATTGGAATAGGGAGGACTCTGAATAGATAAAGCAATTTGGGTAGAATAGTCATTTTGATTGCATTAATCTTCCCTATCCAGGATAAAGGAAGTTGCGACCATTGTTTTATTAGATTTGTGATCTGTCTTAATACAGGAGGATAATTGGTTGAGAATAAGTCAGAATGAGATGCTGTTAAATGAATTCCAAGATATGGGATTGATTTTTCTGCCCATGTGAATGGGAGTGCAGCCCTAGCCGGGATCAATTCCATGTTTGTGAGTGAAATATTAAGCACTAGGCATTTCTTAGGATTAATCATAAGGCCGGATAGGGCTGCAAATCCATCAAGAGCTGGTATTAAGTTAGGACCAGAGACCTGTGGTGATGATAGAAAAAGTAATATATCGTCTGCAAATATACATAATTTGTGTGTAATACCTCCTACTTCAATGCCAGTTATAGTTTGGTTTGTTCTGATGTATTGGGCCATGGGTTCGAGTATAAGGGCAAATAATAAGGGAGATAATGGGCAACCCTGTCGGGTACCTCTTTCGATATTAAAGGCTTCAGATTTGTATCCAGCATATTTTATATAGGCTTTGGGTTTATTATATAATGCTTTGATCCATGTTAAAAAGTGGGGTCCAAAACCCCATTTTTGTAATGAATATTGCATATATTGCCAGGATACTGTGTCAAATGCCCTCTTAATATCGAGAGATAGAAAACATAAAGGGATTTTCCGTTTTTTAGCAATATGTGCCAATAACACTGCCCTGCGTATATTATCGCCTGCCTGTCTATTTGGCATGAAGCCTACTTGATCTCTATGTATTAATTTTCCTATAATGCTATTGAGGCGTTTTGCTATTATTTTTGCTAATAATTTAATATCAAGGTTTAACAGAGAGATGGGCCGATAATTCACACAGGAAGTATCATCAGAAAGGGGTTTTGGGATCATACAAACAATTGCCATTAGTGTTTCTTGCCGAAAAGAATGTCCATCTAGAAGTTTGTTAAAAGTTTCAGTGAGAATGGGAGAGAGTATTTCTGAGAATGTTTTATAGTATAAAGCCGAGTAGCCGTCTGGGCCTGGTCTTTTGTTAAGTTTTAGGGCTTTTATGGCGTTAGCAACTTCATCTACAGTTATAGGCTCATCCAAACTGCTTTTTTGATTCTGAGATAACTCAGGTAAGGTTATTTGTGAGAAGAAGGATTCAGCCTCTGTAGGATTAAATTCATTGTTTGTCTTGTATAAAGTTGCGAGATGTGAGTGAAATTTATGGACTATTTTAACTGGATTACAAGTGTAAACATTTTTTGATAATTTCAAACGTATTGGTTTGAAAGATTTGTTAGTTGAATTTAATGCCCGAGCCAAATATGTACCTGGTTTGTTTGTATTCATGTAGAAATTGTGTTTGGAGCGTTTGAGGGATTTATCAACTGACTCAGTGAGAAATAGATCGTATTCCAATCTAGATTTTTCCAGATGAGATTTTGTACTCTGAGATGGATTATCTTGAAATGATATGTAGGCTGCATTAAAATTGAGTTCTAGTTTTTTTGCTAGATTTTTGCGTTCCCGTTTAAATAGTGCCATTTGTCTTTGTATTGTACCACGCAAGACAGGCTTATGAGCTTCCCACAGTGTTATTGGGGAGATGTCTGTTGTATTATTAATTGATATGTATTCCTTTAAAGCTTGTTCAATGGCCATCTGATGTAGTGGGTGTTTGAGCATTATGTCCGGTAAGTACCACGTTGGGTCATGCGCTTTTGGTATGGCTGAGGCTATAGTAGTGTATACTGCATTATGGTCAGACCACGGAATCGGAATTATATCTGATGCAATAATTTCTGGTATCATTCCTATTGTTAGAAAAATATGATCTATTCTGGTGAAGGTTTGATGAGGGTGCGAGAAATAAGTGAATTTCTTTTTCATTGGGTTACTTTCTCTCCATGAATCTACCAGATTGTATTTGGAAAGAAGTTGAGAAAAAGGTAATCTAGAGGTTATTTTGGATGGTGTAAAAGGTGATTTATCTAGAAATGGGAGGAGGACCTGGTTCGAATCCCCACACATTATCACTGTTCCTATTTTGTGTGTATTAATCACTTGTAATATATGTGAGAGGAATGGTGTAGGTTGTTTGTTAGGAGCATAGTAGGAAATCACCGTGATTGCTGTATCCATTATATAACCCATGAGTATCAGGTATCTACCTTCTGGGTCTTTAATTTCTGATGATAAGGTGAATGGTGTGGATCGGTGAAATGCAATTAGAGTTCCCCTTTGCTTGGTACAGGCAGAAGCCGTGTAAATTTGTTGATAAAAAGGAGAAATATATTTTGGAGTAGAATCTTTGGTGAAGTGTGTTTCTTGGAGGCATACTATGTGAGCCTTCTTGTTATGGAAAGTACGGAAGGCTTTGGTCCTTTTTTGAGGGACATTTATTCCCTGAACATTCAGGGAAAGTATATTCAGTGGTGCCATGGCAACAGATCAAATAGTTTTGACTTACTTTTTGTTATGCAGAGCTGACTGCGCAGATCAACCTGTGTGGACTGAAGAGATGAATAGATAGAAAAGAAACCAGTAAATTCTGGAGTAAAGAGTAAACAAAAAACATATGAGATTAGATGATACATTGTATAAATTATTTTTTGCAAGTAATCACAATTTACCCGTGAAAGAGAATAAATATCTCTCTCAGGGGAATAAGTGCCTTCGTCACACTCCCACATAATATGGTTGGGAGAATGAGGAGGGCTAATGGGGGTACACGGATCTTCCGCTTACAGGAGAGAAGTGCTATGTCAAAAGACATCAAAATGATGTTTCATTAATTGGAGTGCAGAATATAGTTTTTGTTGAAATTATTTATTCCAGGGTGGTTGTATATGGTTAGTCTTGCCCTAGGCTAAATAATTCAGTTAGAAAGGTACTGTTAATAACATTGGTATTGATGAAGATAGTTTGAATTATTTTGGGATTTTAACCCTTTTAGAGTAAACAATTACATATTTTATTCATATGCAACTGTTTAGAAATGTTAACTCATAAAATTGAGGTTGTATTGCTTCAGATTAGAATAAACAAAAACATAATTCTAGGAACTAGTATATAGTATATATATAGTACTAGTATATATTTGTTTTAAGAAAAGAAAGAAAAAGCTTCCATTACTTCTGGGTTATTAAACATATTTGTCCTAAAAAGTAATAAATCTATTGTTATTACCTGATAATATATAACTGAACAAGAATTTCCTTATTTCACTTATATATTCTAAGGCTATATGAATCAGAAGTAATAAGAAATATAACTGGAATGTAACATGATCCCACACAGTGTGTGACTATCAGAATGCAGTTACATTCAGTTATAAATACAGGTTTTTTATAGAGAACCATCTCTTAGTATAATAAATGAAGAGATATCAGGAATTTGGATGTCAGTCCATTGAATCTTCTTGGTCCATGGATGATGTGGCATAACGGCCTCTTTTGTGAGAATGATGACTCCCATTTTGTTCTGAAATTTTCTGGGTGCTGCCTGAAGGTGGAGATGATGCCATTCTTCTGCGTGTGGGAGTGTTGCTGCTTGTGGGTTCTGTCAGATTTAATTTTAAAAGGGTTTGTTGTAGTTCATCTGCTGATCTGCTTCTGTAAATTGTACCTTGGTAGTTAAATCTGACTGAAAAGGGGAAGCCCCATTGATACATAATGTTGTGGCGTTGCAGTTCCATTAGTTGGGGTTTCATGGATCGTCTTTTAGTAATAGTAAGTTGGGATAGGTCAGCAAAAATTTGATAATTGTGTTCTTGAAAATTAAGTTCCTTTTTTTCTCTTGCAGCAATTAGTATTTGTTCTTTCGTTCTGTAATAATGAAATTTTGTGATTATATCACGTGGGGGTCCATCTTTCTTTTTGGCTGTGAGGGCTCTGTGTACTCTGTCCAGTTCTAAACGTTCAATAGGGATATCTGGCTTTAGTTCTTGTAATAGAGCAGTAATAGTAGATTGCAGGTCTGTCACAGTTTCAGGTATTCCCCTTATGCGCAAGTTTGAACGTCTGGCTCTATTTTCGTAATCTTCAAGCTTAGTTTGAAGTATTAAATTCTCTTTTTTTAATTGTTCCAATTCTGTTATATTTTCTTGGGTTGTAATTTCAATTTCATCCATTTTTATTTCTAAGGCTGCGGTGCGGTTTCCCAGCTCTCTTATTTCTTTGGTTAGGCTTTTTGTTATTTGGTCTGAGGTTTGTTTTAAAGCCTTATGAAGCATCTTTTCAAATTGTAATAATATTACTGGGGATACTGAGGAGGCTTGTGGAGAAGTTTGTGAGAGGATTTGTTCTGTATCTGACTCAAATGGAGAGTCTTGCTGTGACATTTTCTGTCTGTGAGAGCGCCCTGATGCTGTATCTTGTGAGGTGACTGGAGCTGCTTCAGCTGCAGTGAGTGCCTGTGAGCTCTTTGTGAGGTGATTTTTATTTCTGCCACGGTTTCCTCCCAGTACCATATTTCCTGCCCAAACTTTCACAGTTTGTTCCCTGGGGCAAAAAGGTTCAAATGGATACCTTTTGAGCCTGCAGGCTCCGCTTTGTCCTTCTCTTCTCTCCTCAGCGGTGTGGAGCTCTAACAATGCATGTCTGCTCCGCTAGGCTCCGCCTCCTGCCCCCGACTTATGTCTTTTTTCAACCTCACCTACTATGTAACTATGAGTCTATGGCCTTGGTGATGAAGAGGTTTTGGTGGGTGTTTGGAGCTTAAATGCTCGCCAAAGTAATCTCGGTACCCCCAATCGTGCCTCTTAGAAACAGGTATCTTCCCTCTGGATCTGCCTTTACTTCTACACAAGTCCATGGGACCTTACGTGAAATGAGTATAGACATGCCCCGTGACTTAGTGGACTTATTCGTGGAGTGGTACACCACCAGAAATTTTTCTTTTCAGGATGGGTAGTCCGCCATCTCTAAAGAACTTTTCCTGAATGAAAGTGACATCAGTCTTCATACGGTGAAGTTCTTGAAATAGCATGCATCTCTTTTCAGGGACGTTAAGGCCCTTTGCATTTAGCGAGAGCACATTCACCATGTCCATGGCCCCGGGTGGGAGGAGGGGGGGGGATAGACGGAGGTTGGGACGGAGAGTAGCGGGGGAGAGAGGCTGGGGTGGTTAAGTGACTGGGGGAGAAAGTGAAGAAAGTGCTGGTCACTTAGTAAGAAGACCCACCTGAGAGGGGAAGGACTCTAAGGATGTAGCAAAATATTGCTAGAACGCTCCCTAGTTCCAGACTGGGAATTGAGCGTAGGCCTATGGGGGAATGTGGTCAGGAATAGCCGGGAGGAGGCTCACCAGCCACCCTCGACCCCCACAAATGTATTGAGTAATAAACTTTTGTAGTGAACCTAAACATACTGTATAACATGGAATAACATATTTGCATAGAACCAGAAATGTATGAAGCAAACAAAAAAATTGAACAGTAACATACACAGGCTGAGTTGAACATAGCCATTAACAGTGTCCCTTGTAATGACCGACCAATTCTGGGCAGCCTTTCTCCAATCTAGGCTTAGGGCAGATCCATAGCTCCCAACTGTCCCTGATTTCTTTCCAGTGCTAAACCTTTCATTCAAATTCTAAATTGCTGCATTTGTAAATTCCAAAAGCCAATATAAAGGAATAGTAGTGGTAAAAAAGCACCAATCTTGTTTTTTTTGTACAATTCTCCTTTAAGAGGGCGTGGCAATGAGTGTGTCCTATGCCTGTATGCTTTTGCTGATAGGTATCCCTCATTCCCATCTCAAAAAGTTGGGAGGTATGCAGATCCCCTTCCCTGACTGGCTCCCAACCACACTAGGGGAAGACCAGGGGATCTCCGGATCCTCCCCTCTCGGAATCCAGCTCCTGTCCCCCCCCCCCGAGACTGAGGGCGTATGCTCCCCCTATACCCAGCTCACTGCTGTCTACCCCGCGAGGGGATAAGTACTTTCCCGGGAGGCCAGGTAACTGCATGGGCCCCTCTTCATGACCTCCTCCTATGTGGGTATAATTTACTACCCTGCTTGACACCCTGCACAGTAAAACATTCTGACACAAAGTCCTTTGAAGTATGACAGTACCCCCAACAATAGGCATATTTTAGAGGCTTAGTATACATGCAAGGTAAGGAGTGAGTGCAAATCACAGATATATAACCTGGACTTGCTGTCTCATATGACTGAGATCATTTACAGTTCCTCTTGCGGTGCGGGTGTTAAGTGCACAGGCCCTCATCCCTAAAACATGTGAACCGGGAGGGGGTCCGGAGCGTTAGTGTCGGGCTTGAGGTGGGGGCCCCATGTGTCTTGCAGGTGGTGGCATGCAGAAGATTTACCAGATGGTGTGATGAGAAAGACTCTCAGTGGCCACCGGTCTGTCCAGCGTAAGGGTTGCATGTCCCTGCCATGAGCCTCTTCAATGTGGAGGATCAGGGCTTCAATGTCAGATTTCGTGGGGAGGGCCTGCAGAATGGTTCGTAGGTCCTCTCCCAGGCTGCTCGGGTTCTGCCAGGGACCAGCCATATCTGTTTGGAAGACCACCGGCGTTCCCAAAGGTTGATCTGGATCTGGGGAGAAGGTAAGAGGAGCAGATGGGTTTGGAGAGGCGCTGTCCTCCATGCGGGATCCACACGGTGCGGCAACAATGGCGCCCAGCAAGGCGCGCAGCGGGTCGCGGAAATATCGCTGGATCCCACTCTGAGTTGCAGGTGGCCAGTTCCCACGGGTTTGTCGATCTAGTCTTGTATCGTTTATGCGATATCATGCCGTATTTACATGCGTGTAGGTCGGCTGGTTAGTCGTGGTGGTCAGGGGAAAGCCGGGAGCTCCTCAGGAACACGTCTCTACAGTTCAAGATCTTGTAGAGTGAGGGAAAAAAGTATTTGCTCCCCTGCTGATTTTGTATGTTTTCCCACTGACAAACAAATGGTCAGTCTATAATTTTAATGGTAGGTTTATTTTAACAGTGAGAGACAGAATAACAACAAAAACATCCAGAGAACGGTACTTGCCTGACTGCATTATTTAAAATTTGGTGGAGGGGGGATTATGGTGTGGGGTTGTTTTTCAGGGATTGGGCTTGTCACCTTAGTTCCAGTGATAGGAATGCCTAAGGCGTCAGCATACCAAGACATTTTGGACAATTTCATGCTTCCAACTTTGTGGGAACAGTTTGGGGATAGCCCCTTCCTGTTCCAACATGACTGTGCACCAGTGCACAAAGCAAGGTCCATAAAGACATGAATGAGTGAGTTTGGGGTGGAGGAACTTGACTGGCCTGCACAGAGTCCTGACCTCAACCCGACAGAACACCTTTGGGATGAATTAGAGCGCAGACTGCGAGCCAGGCCTTCTCGTCCAACATCAATGCCTAACTTTACAAATGCGCTTCTGGAAGAATGGTCGAACATTCCCATAGACACACTCCTAAACCTTGTGGACAGCCTTCCTAGAAGAGTTGAAGCTGTTGTAGCTGTAAATCCCTAGCTAAATTGGGGGACATGGACAGAAGGTGGAGGTAGAGAACAGCAGGATCAACCAGGTTTTTTATAGAATACAGAAAATTAATCTCATAGTGACTGATTGAGTATGAACAGCATGTAATACATCATTTATTGATAGTTTTTTTTTATGAAGTGAATTTAGTGGCACTTTAAGACAGAGAAAGTGGATATCAGGGGAAAGGGGAGATGTTTCCTGCAAGAGAACCTGTCACAGTGAAGGAGTCTTTTTAAATGTAGGGTGAAGAAGGCACTTTAGAATGACAGTCTTTTTGTCTCTGCTAAGAGGGATTCTTTTTCAGATCCACAAGCAAGACTGCAGTTTAGGCCTTGTTTTTTTCCTATCCAGCTGGTCCCTTTTATTTAACAAAGATACCATACAGTAAACTACACTTTAAGCTAGTGGTGGGCAACTTAAGAAATAAAAGGGCCCCAAGTGAGACCCCTAAAATTACCAGAAGGCCACGCAATAGCTTTGTTTTTGTACATTTGTATTTATTTTGATGGTATTAATGAAACCTTAACCACTTCAGCCCCGGAAGATTAGGCTGCTCAATGACCAGAGCACTTTTTACAATTGCGCTGTTTTAACTGGTAATTGCGAGGTCATGCAATGTTGTACCCAAACAAAATTTGCGTCCATTTTTTCCCACAAATAGAGCTTTCTTTTGATGGTATTTGATTGCCTCTGCGATTTTTATTTTTTGCGATATAAATGGAAAAAGACCGAAAATTTTGAAAAAAATGATATTTTCTACTTTTTGTTATAAGAAAAATCCAACAAACTCAATTTTAGTCATATATTTAGGCCAAAATGTATTCAGCCACATGTCTTTGGTAAAAAAAAATGTCAATAAGTGTATATTTATTGGTTTGCGCAAAAGTTATAGCATCTACAAACTAGGGTACATTTTCTGGAATTTACGCAGCTTTTAGTTTATGACTGCCTATCTAATTTCTTGAGGTGCTAAAATGGCAGGTCAGTACAAACCCCCTTCCCCAAATTACCCCATTTTGGAAAGTAGACACCCCAACGAAATTGCTGAGAGGCTTGTTGAGCCCATTAAATATTTAATTTTTTTGTCATTGAAAAATGATTGAAAAATGACAAAAAATAAAATTACACAAAGTTGTCACTAAATGATATATTGCTCACACATGGCATGGTTATATGTGGAATTACACACCGAAATACATTCTGCTGCTTCTCCTGAGTACGGGGATACAACAAGTGTGAGACTTTTTGGGAGCCTAGCCGCGTACACGACCCCGAAAACCAAGCACCGCCTTCAGGATTTCTAAGGGCGTAAATTTTTTATTTCACTCCTCACTACCTATCACAGTTTCTAAGGCCATAAAATGCCAAGATAGCACAACCCCCCCCCCCCCCCCCAATGACCCCATTTTGGAAAGTGGACACCCCAAGCTATTTGATGAGAGGCATTTTGAGTCCATGGAATATATTATATTTTGCCACAAATTGCGGGAAAATGACAATATTTTTTTTTTTTTTTTTTTTGCACAAAGTTGTCACTAAATGATCTATTGCTCAAACATGCCATGGGCATATGTGAAATTACACCCCAAAATACATTCTGCTGCTTCTCCTGAGTACGGGGATACCACATGTGTGAGACTTTTTGGAAGCCTAGCCGTGTACAGGACCCTGAAATCCAATCACCGCCTTCAGGCTTTCTAAGGGCATAAAATGGTGATTTTACTCCTCACTGTTCCTTTCATTTTTTACAATAATTTTTATTGTTATGTCAGGGAATGTAAATATCCCCTATGATAGCAATAGTTAGTGAAAGTAACTCTTTTTTGAAAAAAAATGGGGTCTATTAGACACTAGATCTCTCTGCCCTCAAAGCATCTGACCACACCAAGATCGGTGCGATAAAATGCTTTGCCAATTTCCCAATGGCGCTGTTTATATCCGGCGAAACCTAATTCATGAAATGCTAATAGCTTCCGGTTTCTTAGGTCTATGGTCAGCTGGTGGAACCACCGGCTGCATTCTCGGGTTCCCTGTTGGGACAGGAAAGCCAGAGAAAATCATGGAAGACGGTGGGAGTGGGGGGGGGATGTTCCCTCCCACTGCTTGTAAAAGCAGTCTAGAGGCTAATTAGCCACTAGGATTGCTTTTACATGAAAGCCGACCACTGGCTGAAAAGAATGATACCTAAACCTTCAGGCATCATTCTGGTATAACCACTCAAAGTCCAGCAACATACCAGTACGTTGCTGGTCCTTGTTGGGCATATATTGTAATGTTCTTTTTTTCATGCAGCCTGTGGGTTGAACAAAAAAAAAAAGAGAGTGATCGGTGGGTATGCCCACCATTAAAAACCTTCATCCACCCACTTCTAATGATGGGCATACATGCACCATTTTTTTTTAACTGTGGTGGTGAAATCACCTCCTACAGCGCTGGAGTCGAGATTTACGTACCGTGGGACCAAACGCTGTTGCTGTCAAGATAAATAAATCAGTGCTGCAGCTGAATGGCGTACCTGCTGAATGGCGTACCAAATGATGGTTAACAATAAAACAAAGTAACATTATAGTATAACAGTAAGACTTACCATGCCTGCAAAGCAAATACAATAGAATATAGTAAAAATAAAACATTTTTTAACGCAAGCTGTGCCTAAAAAATATATGCCGAAGCATGGGGGCAATCTGCCCCCAATGTTAGGAGCAAATCGCTCCTCCACCCCTGCCCCCATGCTTCGGCATATATGCTCTTTTTTTTAACTGTGGTGGTGAAATCACCTCCGACAGCACTGGAGTTACGGCTTTATGTATCGTGGGAGCAAATAATGGTTAACAATAAAACAAAGTAATATTACAGTATAACAGTAAGACATACTATACCTGCAAAGCAAATACAATAAAACATAGTAAAAATAAAACATTACAGTTCTAAAATATAGTAACAACAGAGAGAGAACAATAGATATAGAACAATAGTGAGCGAACAGAGCGAATAGAGCAGAGAGCAGAGAGAGAACATAAGAGAGAGAACAATAGAGTGACAGAAGAAAAATAATTATGACAGACTTACCTGCAAACGGAGCCCTCCAGCGAAGCGATGTTGCACGCTCCCCTGGTCTCCGGCGCTTCTATCTTTGCCTGGTCTACCTTCAAGGGGTTGTAAAATGCATTAAGGTGAAAACCTTCTGTAGTGCAGTAGCCCCCCAGAGCCCCCCTTTTACATCCCTGAACCCGATCGTTCCATCAACGGGGACAAGCACCAGCTGCTGTCTTGGGTCCTCATGGGATAGATTGATAGCAGTGGGAGCCAATGGCTATGTCAATCAAATCCAGTGACATGAGAGCCGGGGGGCAGGGCCGAGACTCAGGAGCGCGCCCGCACGATTGCCCCAATGGAAAGTGGTTCACCAGGGGGGCACACGAGAAGAGGAGGAGCCAGAAGCGCTGCTGAGGCACCCCAAAAGAGAATCGGAGCCGCTCTGTGCAAAACCCTTGCACAGAGGAGGGAAGTATAACATATTTGTTATTAAATAAAAATAATAACAATAACCTTTACAACCCCTTTCAGGCCTTGTTTAGTTGGATTCTTGCATGGCTGTGCTGCGGTAATGTCACTCCTACAAATGCGCACGGCAATCACATGGGCTGTAAATGTGCTCTGAACACCGCATGCTCATATCACATTATCACTTCCAGGCAGGTGGACATTTATGACAGAAGAGACCTGTAGGGTCTCTTCAGTTATAAAAACCATGCCAGTGTTCTTTTTAACTTTTGACTTTACTACCACTTTAAAGTGTTCCACCTTTATTATAAGCAAATGGTGCTCTTCTAGATTGCTGCTTTTGAACGGGTATTTTCCCCTAGTTCCTTCCTTGATTTGACAATGTGAGCAAGCAGAAGTTCACAAATTGAAATGCTTTGTCCCCCCTCGCTGTGTTACATTGGGACACAAAATTGTCTGCTAATGTAACATTCAAATATGATCAAGTTGGCTTAGTATCAGATTGACATTTTCACGTGAGTGGTAAAATCCTGTATGGTGTAGTGGTCACTTGCGTTTTATTTTTTTATGCCCCCACAGTAAAAGCAAGTACCATCCAGAGCATCGGACATATTTTTGGGATCTTGGGATTAATAGGGAAAGGGGATCATTTTTTTATTTGTTATTTATTAAATTTGATTTTGTTTTTTTTCATGGTCGATCTTAATTACATCAGAGAAGACCTGATCTTCCCTCCCTCAAAAACCCCTGTAGCAACAGATCACCTATAATCCCTCTGATAATGTTTTTTTTGTAGCACAATTTAGTAAAAGGGTGGTCAATGACACAAACATTTCCAGCATATTAGATCCTGGATACTATTTCAGTTAATCTTGTTCCTTCAAGAAGAGGTAAAATATTAAAGCTTCAGTACTTCGACTTTACTGGAGGGATCGGCTGTGGCTCTAAGCCGTGCCTTCTCTATTGTCTTGCTGTCAGACAATTAAGTAAAAATGCATATTGGTGCAAACGGGAATAGACGCCATCACAATACTGACCAACTGATTTCCCGCTGAACAACAGTGAAATATCACCTAACCATGTATAAGATTATCAAAATAGCATAGCTCCCAACTGTCCCTGATTTCGGGACTGTCCCTGATTTGGAGCAATGTCAATCTGTCCCTCTTTCCTCCTCATTTGTCCCTCATTTTGGTCTGATCTATATAGTAGTATGTAAAATGCACTTTTTATCTTTCAAAAAGTGTTTCACAGTGCTAAACCTTTCATCCAGTTTCTAAATTGCTGCATTTGTACATTTTAAAAGCCAATATAAAGGAATAGTAGTGGTAAAAAAAAAAATCCTTGTGGATTTAACTAATCTTTTTTTTTAGTTAATTATTCTTTAAGGGGGTGTGGCAGGGGGCATGTCCTATACCTACATACGTTTGTTAGTAGGTGTCCCTCATTCCCATCTCAAAATGTTGGGAGGTGCAGAATCCAACCCTTTTCATATAGCTATTAACCACTTGCCAACCGCCTAACGCAGATATACTGCAGCAGAATGGCATGGGCAGGCAAAATCACGTACCCCCCCGGTGCCCGAGGCGGTCAGCATCATTAGGGGAGCGATCCGTGCTGAGGGGGAGGCCACTCATTTGTGGCCACCCCCTCGCGATCGCTCCCAACGAATGACAATCTTCCTCTGCTGCTGTAATGTGAACACCGGCAGAGGAAGTGATGTCATATCTCCTCGTATCGGTCTTTTCGTTCCGGCGCCGAGGAGAGAAGTCATCCAAGTAAGTCTGCACAACACTACACGTACAGTAGAACACTCTAGGCACACTTTTCACCCCACGATCACCTCCCTGTACCCCCTGTCACAGTGACACCAATAGCAGTTTTTTTTTTTCTGATTATTGCATTGGTGTCATTTTGTGACAGTTATAAGTGGTAGGGCAGTTAGTGTTAGCCCCCTTTAGGTCTAGGGTACCCCCCAACCCCCCCTAATAAAGTTTTAACCCCTGGATCACCCCCTGTCGCCAGTGTCACTAAGCGATCGTTTTTCTGATCGTTGTATTAGTGTCACAGGTGACGCTAGTTAGGGAGGTAAGTATATAGGTTCGCCGTTAGCGTTTTATAGCGTCAGGGACCCCCATATACTACCTAGTAAAGGTTTTAACCCCCTGATTGCCCCCTAGTTAACCCTTTCACCAGTGATCATCGTATAACTGTTACGGGTGACGCTGGTTAGTTAGTTTGTTTTTTTATAGTTTCAGGGCACCCCCCGTTTATTAGCTAATAAAGGTTTAACCCCCTGATCGCCCGGTGGTGATATAAGTTAAGTTTTAGGGTCAGATAGGTTCTGCGTCGCCCCAGGCAACATCAGGTTAGTGCCAGTACCGCTAACACCGACGCACGCAGCATACACCTCCCTTAGTGGTATAATATCTGAACGGATCAATATCTGATCCGATCAGATCTATACTAGCGTCCCCAGCAGTTTAGGGTTCCCAAAAACGCAGTGTTAGTGGGATCAGCCCAGATACCTGCTAGCACCTGCGTTTAGCCCCTCCGCCCAGCCCACCCAAGTGCAGTATCGATCGATCACTGTCACTTACAAAACACTAAACACACATAACTGCAGTGTTCGCAGAGTCAGGCCTGATCCCTGTGATTGCTAACAGCTTTTTTGGTAGCGTTTTGATACAGTCGCTAACAGTCAGGAGCTTTTTTACCTGTGAGTCTCACTAGTGTACCACTAAATTTAGAGCCCAAAATGGCAAATCGAAGGTACACTAGTGAAGAGGCCTACACGTTTCTGAGCATGACAGATAGTGAAGAGGAAGTCACTCATCTGTCAGATTCAGGCTCAGAATACGATCCTGTAAAGGACAGTGGCTCCATGACAGATAGCTCTGACGACGGAGTTGTGGTCCCTGCCAAGGTCAGGTGTACCAGACCCCAATATTCTTCTTCTGTTATTGATGTGCAAGAACCGCAGGTCCCCCGTATGGAGCAGAGCAGTACTAGCGCCGCTATTCCTTCTGGTGAACTGGCAAGCACCAGCGGCCTAGTACACCCTAGTCGTAGTCAATCCAGCACTGCAGTATCAGGTGGTGATGTGGCGAGTCCCATAAGTGCAATTCAAGCTGGTGAGGTGGCAAGCACAAGTAGTGTCCCGCTGCCACCAAGAAGACGAACACAGGCCCATCGTGCCCATAGTGCCCTTCCTGCTACATTCGCCAATCCTAATTGGGAACTCACCACTTCTGCAGCACCCGTACTTCCCCCATTCACTGGCCAACCCAACATTCAGGTGGAAACAGTTGATTTTACGTCATGTGATTTTTATTCACTGTTTTTCATTGAAGATCTCTATAGATCTATTGTGGAACAAAGCAATTTGTACGCTGGTCAACACATCACCACTATTCCCCAGTCCTCCCTTGCCAGAGATTAGAGACCAATTACGGTTTCCGAATTTAAGCTCTTTCTGGGCCTTTCCCTCAACATGAGCATAAATAAAAAGAGTAAGTTGCGGTCATATTGGTCCACTGACCCAATTCACCATATGCCCTTGTTCTCTGCCTCCATGACCAGGGCACGATACGAGCAAATCTTGCGGTTCATGCACTTAAATGACAATGAACTCTGTCGTCCTCGTGGAGACCCTGAATACGATCGGCTCTACAAAATTCGGCCCCTCGTAAACCACTTCAACCAATGTTTTGCAGACTTGTTTACTCCCCATCAAGTTGTCTGCGTTGATGAGTCCCTGATTAAGTTTTCTGGCCGCTTGTCATTCAAACAGTACCTACCCAGCAAGCGTTCCAGATAGGGGGTCAAGATGTATAAGCTCTGTGACAGGGCCACAGGCTATACATGTAGTTTTATGGTTTACAAGGGAAAAGATAATCACGTAGAGCCGACAAACTGCCCTGACTACATAGGAAGCGCTGGCAAGATTGTGTGGGACTTGGCGTCACCCTTATTCGGAAAGGGGCACCACTTACAGTATATGTGGACAATTATTACACGAGCGTGCCACTTTTTAGTCACTTGTTTGATCATCAGATTGGAGCATGTGGCACCGTGCGACCTAATCGCCAAGGCTTTCCCCAGCAGCTTGTAGATTCCCATCTTAGGCTGGGGGAGAGAGCCTGCTTCAAGTGTAATAACTTGCTCGCTATGAAGTGGAGGGATAATAAGAATGTTTTCGTTCTTACCTCCCTTCATGCAGACACGATGGTCCAAATTACTACGGCGACTGGTGTTGTGGAGAAACCCCTCTGTGTCCACGAATATAACCAAAATGTGGGAGGGGTGGACCTCGATGACCAGTTGTTGGCGCCATACCTAGTTGCCCGTAAGGCCAGACGCTGGTACAAAAAAGTGTCTGTTTATTTATTTCATTTGGCTTGGACGGACTGGATCCTTCCTTAAATTCCAGGAAGAGATCGTCAGAGCCCTTCTGTTTCCAGACGGTGCTCCACCTCACCTTCCCCAACCAAATGCAGTAAGCCGGCTGCATGAGAGGCATTTTTTTTATGTCCTCCCTGGCACCCCTACCCAACGAGCCCCCCAAAGAAAATGTTGTGTCTATAGAAAGTGCGGATATAGGCGTAACACTCGCTATTATTGTCCCTCCTGTCCTGACAATCCTGGTCTTTGCATTGGTGAATGTTTTGAACGCTACCATACACTAGTTGAGTATTAGCGTAGGGTACAGCACTGCACAGACTAGGCACACTTTTACAGGGTCTCCCAAGATGCCATCGCATTTTGAGAGACCCGAACCTGGAACCGGTTACAGTTACAAAAGTTACAGTTACAAACAAAAGTGTAAAAAAAAAAAAACACAAAAAAATATATAAGATAAAAAAAAAAAAATAGTTGTCGCTTTATTGTTCTCTCTCTCTCTATTCTCTCTCTCTCTATTGTTCTGCTCTTTTTTACTGTATTCTATTCTGCAGTGTTTTATTGTTATGTTTTATCATGTTTGCTTTATAGGTATGCAATTTTTTTTATACTTTACTGTTTACTGTGTTTTATTGTTAACCATTTTTTTGTTTTCAGGTGCGCCATTCAGCTGCAGAGCGGATTTATTTATCTTGACAGCAACAGCGTTTGCACGATACATAAAGCTGTGACTCCAGCGCTGTCGGAGGTGATTTCACCACCAGAGTTAAAAAAAAAAAGAGCATATGTGCCGAAGCACAGGGGCAGCAGGGGCGGAGGAGCGATTTGCAGATACCTTTTGTGGGTGGATGTCCCCATGCTTCGGCATATATATATATTTTAGGCACAGGTTGCGTTAAAAAATATTTTATTTTTTTACTTTTTTTTTTGTATTTGCTTTGCTGGTATGGTAAGTCTTACTGTTATACCGTAATGTTACTTTGTTTTATTGTTAACCATCATTTGCTTAGCAGGTACGCCATTCAGTTGTAGCGCGGATTTATTTATCTTGACAGCAACAGCGTTTGCTCCCACGATACATAAAGCCGTGACTCCAGCGCTATAGGAGGTGATTTCACCACCACAGTTAAAAAAAAGAGCATATATGCTGAAGCATGGGGGCAGCAGGAGCGATTTGCCCCCTACCTTTTGGGGCGGATGCCCCCATGCTTCGGCATATATATACGGTGCATGTACGCCCATCATTAGAAGTGGGTGGATGAAGGGAGGTATTCTAATGGTGGGCATACCCACCGATCAATATCTTTTTTTTTGTTCAGAGGAGTGTATTGCTCCCATGGTTCAGAGAAGCAGGATCTCACAGTCTATGGATAGTGTAGGACCCACTAATCATGGGGTATTTTGTCGCTGTAAGCCCTCATGCACACAGGCAGTTAAAAAAACGTTATGAAAACGCCAGTATCTTTGCAGTGATTTTTTAAAACTTTTTTCAGCGTTTTTCAGCGTTTTTGCAATAGCGTTTTTGAGCGTTTTTCTTTTTTTCAAATTTTTTTTTTTTTTTTTTTTCAATGGATCAAAAACGCTAAAAAACGTTGGTGAATGACGTTTTGAGCGTTTTTGAGCGTTTTTCAGCGTTAGAGCGTTTTTACAGCTGAAAAACGTCTCTCAGAACCCACTGGTCCTGGGTTTTTTTTACAGCTTAAAAACGCCTATGCCACTTGCAGCTCAAAAACGCCTAGGTGGGCATGAAGCCATAGACTAACATAGACAGGCCTTTTTAGTCCTCATGCACACGGACGTTTTTACAGCTGCTTTTTTGAGCTTTTTTTGCAGCTTAAAAAGGCCTGTCTATGTTAGTCTATGGCTTCATGCCCACCTAGGCGTTTTTGAGCTGCAAGTGGCATAGGCGTTTTTAAGCTGTAAAAAAAACCCAGGACCAGTGGGTTCTGAGAGACGTTTTTCAGCTGTAAAAACGCTCTAACGCTCAAAAACGCTCAAAAACGCTCAAAAACGTCATTCACCAACGTTTTTTAACGTTTTTGATCCATTGAAAAAAAAAAAAAATTTGAAAAAAAAAAACGCTCAAAAACGCTAACGCGGAAAAACGCTCAAAAACGCTATTGCAAAAACGCTGAAAAACGCTGAAAAAAGTTTTAAAAAATCACTGCAAAGATACTGGCGTTTTCATAACGTTTTTTTAACAGTCTGTGTGCATGAGGGCTTAAGCTGCAAAAAAAGCTCAAAAAAGCAGCTGTAAAAACGTCCGTGTGCATGAGGACTAAGTGGGCTTAAGCACCATATAACAATATGGTGTGACCAAATCCCCAAATTTTTTGATAATGTTTTTTTGAAAATGTCTAGGTGTTTTAAACAAGCCTTGCAGGAGGTAAATGTCTTTTTTGCATGTGTGCGCTGTAATATTTTGTTCTGTTGTATGGTCTTATGGCTGCACCATCTTTAACCACTTGCCGACCGCCTAACGTAGATATACGTCGGCAGAATGGCACGGGCAGGCAGAATCACGTACCTGTACGTGATCTGCCTCCCGTGGGCGGGGGGTCCGATCCGACCCCCCCCCCCCGGTGCCAGTGGCGGTCGGCATTTGACTGGGAGCATTGGGAGGCGAGGGGGAGACCATCCGATCGTGGCCCCCCCCCTCGCGATCGTTCCCAGCCAATCGGAATCCTCCCCTGCCTGTGTGTAGTTTCACACAGGCAGAGGATGTGATGTCATCTCTCCTCGGCTTGGCAGTTTCCGTTCCAGCGCCGAGGAGAGAAGACATGTAAGTGCACAAAACACACACACAGTAAAACATGCCAGGCACATAAAACACCCCGATCCCGATGCAGTATCGATCGATCACTGTCACTTACAAAACACTAAACAAATAACTGCAGCATTCGCAGAGTCAGGCCTGATCCCTGCGATCGCTAACAGTTTTCTTGGTAGCATTTTGGTGAACTGGCAAGCACCAGCCCCAGGCAGCGTCAGGTTAGCGCCAGTACCGCTAACACCCACGCACCGTACACCTCCCTTAGTGGTATAGTATCTGAACGGATCAATATCTGATCGGATCAGATCTATACTAGCGTCCCCAGCAGTTTAGGGTTCCCAAACACGCAGTGTTAGTGGGATCAGCCCAGATACCTGCTAGCACCTGCGTTTTGCCCCTCCGCCTGGCCCAGCCCAGCCCACCCAAGTGCAGTATCAATCGATCACTGTCACTTACAAAACACTAAACGCATAACTGCAGCGATCGCAGAGTCAGGCCTGATCCCTGCGATCGCTAACAGTTTTTCTGGTAGCGTTTTGGTGAACTGGCAAGCACCAGCCCCAGGCAGCGTCAGGTTAGCGCCAGTACCGCTAACACCCACGCACGCACCGTACACCTCCCTTGGTGGTATAGTATCTGATTGGATCAATATCTGATCTGATCAGATCTATACTAGCGTCCCCAGCAGTTTAGGGTTCCCACAAACGCAGTGTTAGCGGGATCAGCCCAGATACCTGCTAGCACCTGCGTTTTTCCCCTCCGCACGGACCAGCCCAGCCCACCCAAGTGCAGTATCGATCGATCACTGTCACTTACAAAACACTAAACCAATAACTGCAGCGTTCGCAGAGTCAGGCCTGATCCCTGCGATCGCTAACAGTTTTCTTGGTAGCGTTTTGGTGAACTGGCAAGCTCCAGCCCCAGGCAGCTTCAGGTTAGCGCCAGTACCGCTAACACCCACGCACGCACCGTACACCTCCCTTAGTGGTATAGTATCTGAACGGATCAATATCTGATCCGATCAGATCTATACTAGCATCCCCAGCAGTTTAGGGTTCCCACAAACGCAGTGTTAGCGGGATCAGCCCAGATACCTGCTAGCACCTGCGTTTTGCCCCTCCGCCCGGCCCAGCCCAGCCCACCCAAGTGCAGTATCGATCGATCACTGACACTTACAAAACACTAAACGCATAACTGCAGCGTTCGCAGAGTCAGGCCTGATCCCTGCGATCGCTAACAGTTTTTTTTGTAGCGTTTTGGTGAACTGGCAAGCACCAGCGGCCTAGTACACCCCGGTCGTAGTCAAACCCGCACTGCAGTAACACTTGGTGACGTGGCGAGTCCCATAAGTGCAGTTCAAGCTGGTGAGGTGGCAAGCACAAGTAGTGTCCCACTGCCACCAAGAAGACAAACACAGGCCCGTCGTGCCCATAATGCCCTTCCTGCTGCATTCGCCAATCCTAATTGGGAACCCACCACTTCTGCAGCACCCGTACTTCCCCCATTCACATCCCCAACCAAATGCAGTCGGCTGCATGAGAGGCATTTTCTTTATGTCCTCCCGAGTACCCCTACCCAACGAACCCCCCCCCAAAAAAGATGTCGTGTCTGCAGCAAGCGCGGATGTAGGCGTGACACCCACTATTATTGTCTCTCCTGTCCTGACAATCCTGGTCTTTGCATTGGTGAATGTTTTGAACGCTACCATTCACTAGTTGAGTATTAGCGTAGGGTACAGCATTGCACAGACTAGGCACACTTTCACAGGGTCTCCCAAGATGCCATCGCATTTTGAGAGACCCGAACCTGGAACCGGTTACAGTTATAAAAGTTAGTTACAAAAAAAAGTGTAAAAAAAAAAAAAAAAACACAAACAAAAATATAAAATAAAAAATAATAGTTGACGTTTTATTGTTCTTTCTCTCTCTATTCTCTCTATTGTTCTGCTCTTTTTTACTGTATTCTATTCTGCAATGTTTTATTGTTATTATGTTTTATCATGTTTGCTTTTCAGGTATGCAATTTTTTATACTTTACCGTTTACTGTGCTTTATTGTTAACCATTTTTTTGTCTTCAGGTACGCCATTCACGACTTTGAGTGGTTATACCAGAATGATGCCTGCAGGTTTAGGTATCATCTTGGTATCATTCTTTTCAGCCAGCGGTCGGCTTTCATGTAAAAGCAATCCTAACGGCTAATTAGCCTCTAGACTGCTTTTACAAGCAGTGGGAGGGAATGCCCCCCCCCAACGTCTTCCGTGTTTTTCTCTGGCTCTCCTGTCTCAACAGGGAACCTGAGAATGCAGCCGGTGATTCAGCCAGCTGACCATAGAGCTGATCAGAGACCAGAGTGGCTCCAATCATCTCTATGGCCTAAGAAACCGGAAGCTACGAGCATTTTATGACTTAAATTTCGCCGGATGTAAACAGCGCCATTGGGAAATTGGGAAAGCATTTTATCACACCGATCTTGGTGTGGTCAGATGCTTTGAGGGCAGAGGAGAAATCTAGGGTCTAATAGACCCCAATTTTTTCAAAAAAGAGTACCTGTCACTACCTATTGCTATGATAGGGGATATTTACATTCCCTGAGATAACAATAAAAATGATTTAAAAAAAAAAAAATGAAAGGAACAGTTTTAAAATAAGATAAAAATAATAATAATAATAAAGAAAAAAAAAAAAAAAAAAAAAAAGCACCCCTGTCCCCCCTGCTCTCGCGCTAAGGCGAACGCAAGCGTCGGTCTGGCGTCAAATGTAAACAGCAATTGCACCATGCATGTGAGGTATCACCGCGAACGTCAGATCAAGGGCAGTAATTTTAGCAGTAGACCTCCTCTGTAAATCTAAAGTGGTAACCTGTAAAGGCTTTTAAAGGCTTTTAAAAATGTATTTAGTTTGTCGCCACTGCACGTTTGTGCGCAATTTTAAAGCATGTCATGTTTGGTATCCATGTACTCGGCCTAAGATCATCTTTTTTATTTCATCAAACATTTGGGCAATATAGTGTGTTTTAGTGCATTAAAATTTAAAAAAGTGTGTTTTTTCCCCAAAAAATGCGTTTGAAAAATCGCTGCGCAAATATGCACCCACCATTTTAAACTGTAGGGCATTTGCTTTAAAAAAAATATATAATGTTTGGGGGTTCAAAGTAATTTTCTTGCAAAAAAAAAAAATTTTTTTATGTAATCAAAAAGTGTCAGAAAGGGCTTTGTCTTCAAGTGGTTAGAAGAGTGGGTGATGTGTGACATAAGCTTCTAAATGTTGTGTATAAAATGCCAGGACAGTTCAAAACCCCCCCAAATGACCCCATTTTGGAAAGTAGACACCCCAAGCTATTTGCTGAGAGGCATGTCGAGTCCATGGAATATTTTATATTGTGACACAAGTTGCGGGAAAGAGACAATTTTTAATTTTTTTTATTTTATTTTGCGCAAAGTTGTCACTAAATGATATATTGCTCAAACATGCCATGGGAATATGTGACATTACACCCCAAAATGCATTCTGTTGCTTCTCCTGAGTACGGGGATACCACATGTGTGAGACTTTTTGGGAGCATAGCCGCGTACGGGACCCCAAAAACCAAGCACCGCCTTCAGGCTTTCTAAGGCCGTAAATTTTTGATTTCACTCTTCACTGCCTATCACAGTTTCGGAGGCCATGGAATGCCCAGGTGGCAAAAAACCCCCCCAAATGACCCCATTTTGGAAAGTAGACACCCTAAGCTATTTGATGAGAGGTATAGTGAGTATTTTGCAGACCTCACTTTTTGTCACAAAGTTTTGAAAATTGAAAAAAGAAAAAAAAAAATGTTTTTTCTCGTCTTTCTTTATTTTCAAAAACAAATGAGAGCTGCAAAATACTCACCATGCCTCTCAGCAAATAGCTTGGGGTGTCTACTTTCCAAAATGGGGTCATTTGGGGGGGGGTTTGTGCCACCTGGGCATTCCATGGCCTCCGAAACTGTGATAGGCAGTGAAGAGTGAAATCAAAAATTTACACCCTTAGAAATCCTGAAGGCGGTGATTTGTTTTCGGGGCCCCGTACGCGGCTAGGCTCCCAAAAAGTCCCACACATGTGGTATCCCCGTACTCAGGAGAAGTAGCTAAATGTATTTTGGGGTGCAATTCCACATATGCCCATGGCCTGTGTGAGCAATATATCATTTAGTGACAACTTTGTGCAAAAAAAAAAAAAAATTTGTCACTTTCCCGCAACTTGTGTCAAAATATAAAACATTCCATGGACTCAACATGCCTCAAAGCAAATAGCTTGGGGTGTCTACTTTCCAAAATGGGGTCATTTGGGGGGGGTGTTATGCCATCTGGGCATTTTATGGCCTTCAAAACTGTGATAGGTAGTGAGGAGTAAAATCAAAAATGTACGCCCTTAGAAATCCTGAAGGCAGTGATTGGTTTTCGGGGCCCAGCGGCTAGGCTCCCAAAAAGTCCCACACATGTGGTATCCCCATACTCAGGAGAAGCAGCTAAATGTATTTTGGGGTGCAATTCCACATATGCCCATGGCCTGTGTGAGCAATATATCATTTAGTGACAACTTTTTGTAATTTTTTTTTTTTTTTTGTCATTATTCAATCACTTGGGACAAAAAAAATGAATATTCAATGGGCTCAACATGCCTCTCAGCAATTTCCTTGGGGTGTCTACTTTCCAAAATGGGGTCATTTGTGGGGGTTTTGTACTGCCCTACCATTTTAGCACCTCAAGAAACGACATAGGCAGTCATAAATTAAAGGCTGTGTAAATTCCAGAAAATGTACCCTAGTTTGTAGGCGCTATAACTTTTGCGCAAACCAATAAATATACACTTATTGACATTTTTTTTACCAAAGACATGTGGCCGAATACATTTTGGCCTAAATGTATGACTAAAATTGAGTTTATTGGATTTTTTTTAGAACAAAAAGTAGAAAATATCTTTTTTTTTTCAAAATTTTCGGTCTTTTTCCGTGTATAGCGCAAAAAATAAAAACGGCAGAGGTGATCAAATACCATCAAAAGAAAGCTCTATTTGTGGGAAGAAAAGGACGCAAATTTTGTTTGGGTACAGCATTGCATGACCGCGCAATTAGCAGTTAAAGCGACGCAGTGCCGAATTGTAAAAAGTGCTCTGGTCAGGAAGGGGGTAAAACCTTCCGGGGCTGAAGTGGTTAATGCATCTTTCAGGGTGTGTCCCCCAAATATCTTGTCTTGTATGGATTCTGACCAAATACTTTTGGCGAGGAGCACCCCACCCCCTCATCAGTGCCTCTCATTAGAGTCCACCTGTGTCACTCATGGGTGGAGACCTCAGTTCTCCCATATAGAGGAGTGTATTGCTCCCATGGTTCAGAGAAGCAGGATCTCCCAGTCTATGGATAGTGTAGGACCCACTAATCATGGGGTACTTTGTCGCAGTAAGTGGGTTTAAGCACCATATAGCAACATGGTGTGACCAAATCCCCATATTTTTTTATAACGTTTTTTGAAAATGTCTAGGTGTTTTAAATAAGCCTTGCAGGAGGTAAATGTCTTTTTTGCATGTGTGCGCTGTAATATTTTGTTCTGACTCACAGACAGTTCACACTGCCTTATGTGAATCGCTGGGAGTGTCAATACAAAGTTAATGACGCCCCCAGATCTGTTCACATATCGCAGAGTGAACTGTCAATTCGGACAGGAATCGAATCGCATGGGTGGGAACCGATTCTGGTGTGGACCAAAAAAAAGGTCCCGTACGACTCTGGTTCAAATGCAAAGCGAATTCAGCCATACAATCTGTATGGCTGAGTTTGCATCGCACAGACTTCGCATGTAATTTGTAAAGCAGTGCGGTGGGAGTCACATGCGATGTCGGACAGCACACCAATCTGAATCGAGCCAAACTTCACAAACTGGAGAAAGTAAGACCATGGATCTGAAGAATGCACACAGCTCTTCTCCTCTTTCACCTTTGGGCAGATCAGATCATAATTTGGTCTACTTCAATCCTTGTTATATGCCCCTGGTTAGGAGATAACCTGTGACCCCCAGATCGGTAAAAAGATGGTCTGAGGAGTCCTTTGAATTATTGTGGGGCTGTTTTGAGGTGATGGGTTGGAATGCACTCTGTGAACCACATGGAAGCATGGCCAGGATGAGGCAAGGCTGGGAGGGGCACTTGTCCTGGGCGCAGTCTTTTGAGGCTGGAGGGGGGCGACATATTGCAAGCTGCGCCACGCACTACTCCACCAAATCACCGCTGTCACAGTGCTGACTCTGCCTCTGCTACCAACATCATAGATAAGGGGTCGTAGACATAATCCGTGTCCCTGTTGCTGTGGCCACACTGCTCAACCTTAGTAACAGCGCTGTTGTTAGGGAAAATATGCTGGCTGACATCATCCACCCATCGTCGCTGCCCATTTTGTCATCGCTAGTGGTTGGTTGCTAGGACTGCCGATGTTCCAGAGGCCAATCAAGTGCTTGCCCCATCCCTAGGCCCTGGCATAATAGGAGAACAGAACTTCCTCCTTCAAACCTGCCAGTTCCCAGTGCCCCAGCTTCCTCGTGTATGCCCTGTAGCTGCCTGCTGCACTAAGAAGAAACGGACTATGATGTAAATGGGATCTCTGGGCACCATGATCAAAGGGGGAGCTCTGGGGACCCTGATCTAAGGGGTATGTCTAAGGAACCATGATCTAGGGTGGGATCTCTGGGGACCCTGATCTCAGGGGGATCTCTGAGGAACCATGATCTAGTGGGGATCTTTGAGGAACCATGATCTAATGGGGATTTCTGGGGACCCTGATCTATGGGGAATCTCTGGGGTCCCTGATCTAAGGGGAAGCTCTTGGGACCCTGATGTGAGGGGCTGACTCTGGGGACCCTGATATAAAAAGGGGGGAATCTGGGGTCACTAAGTTAAAAGGGGAAACTTTGGGGACTAATGAAAGGGGGGACTCTGATGTAAAGGGGTAAGTGATGTAAGGTGAGGACTTTGGGGACCCTAATGAAAGGGGGTACTCTGATGTAAAGGGGAACTCTGGGGACCCTGATGTAAGAGGGTAGTACTGCTGTACCACCATGATGAAATAATATGCATTGCTCATGGTTGAGGCAAGTAGCCACAGAACAGCATTAGTCCCGTCCAGCGGAGGCAATGTATACAGCCATGAGCAGGAGTATGTTCGTGTTCAGATCGACAGTCTGGTCTACAGCTCAATTGCCTGGTTTTACTACCCCTTGGCTGCACCTGGAACTAAAGCCCTCAGAGCCACACAGGGCCCCCTAGATAACTGCACCCCACAGAACCCCCAGCCTCCCAGCTCTCCACCCCCTTCAAATCACCACCAAATCAGTCCATTTTAGACTCGCACCACATTTTTCATTCCAGTGACACCACAGACACTGGGACATTTTTCCTTCCAGTGACATTGTTCGCCCCATATTTATTTGCACTATAGAATGTGTACCGCTATTAAACTCATATGTTACATATGTTTCCATGAGATGTGCTGCTCTTTACCCCACCCCACCTGCTACTCCACATGGAGGTGGAGGAGGGGTTTGGGGGGCGCCGTTTGGCATCTTTGCCCTAGACACTGGATGACCTCATCCTGGCACTGCATTGAAGTGACATCGATTGGCTTACTAAGTGTATAACACATATTAATTTCTGTGTAGATTCTTTTGTTCCAACAAGAATTGTTTATTATTATTCAAATAATAATAATAGTGGGTCACCATTTGTTGGACTTCTTATATGCACTCTCTCTGAGCACTTGATTTACGGTCATGCTGGTGCCATTTGTTACTTAGTAGTGTGGCTGTGTAATGGAATCATGAGAACTGCTTGCACTGAATGTGTTATGCTCCTCTTTACCAGATAGCCCCAGTTAATTTATAATTTACTTGTTTTAGGATTACAGGCTACTCATGAAATGCAGACGGGCCCCAGATTGTGAACAGTCCAAGTTGAACCCCTATATTCTAGCTCTGGTGATCTATTTCCCTCTTATTGAGTGTATGTAGGTCCTCCTACCCCACCCCCCTGGCACTATATAATACTTCATACTACATATTCCAGGTTGGTTATTAACCTTAAGATTTTTGGTTGAAATCGGTATCTCCTTTCCCAATCCCTACCCCACAACCCCCTCCCTTCCCTCTCCTTCTCTTCCCTCTTACCTCCTTTCCCCCCTTTTCCATCTTCTGCTTTACATTCACTCTTTTTTCCTTTTGCCTGTTCCTATTTCCCTGAAAACCCTTCTCTTCAGAGAAGCCTATCCTACCCACACCTAATAACTGTACTTTTTTTTTTTTTTTTCCCATCAGCTCATCCCCCACAGTTATTACCTTTTGTCTCCACTTGACCCTCCCTTCTAGATTGTAAGCTCTAACGAGCAGGGCCCTCTGATCCCTCCTGTATTGATTTGTATTGTAAGTGTACTGTCTGCCCCATGTTGTAAAGAGCTGCGCAAACTGTTGGCGCTATATAAATCCTGTATAATAATAATAATAATATTTACGCTGTCTATCTGGTTTTAATAGGATACCATTATCCTTTATCCTGTGTTTTCTCAATTTTTATTTTCAGTTGCTTTTCATAGCACCAGCTTACACATCTATTGCATGTCCCCCGTGCTCGTCTTAGGGGAGAGCTGGTGGCACTACGGCCTTGGTTGTCCTTGAGCATTGGTCCACATTGGTAAGCGACAATGTCATTCTGCAGCAATTGATGCATTAAATATTATTGTACTGTATTGTGTGTTATCAGACTTTATTTAGCATTATTCCTCCTGAAGAAGTGGTAGATATCCGTGAAACATGTAGAGGATTTATTGTTCACTGAGGATCTACTGTCCCTCCTTTTTTCAACCTTGGATGATACCAAGCACCAGTGCAATATGTGTTTATACACTCAGAAATATTCTGTTATTATGAGATTAGCGTTTTTAAATTTGTAGCTGGAAACTTGTTTTATACATTGTGTATCAATAAAAATGTATTTTTTACCTTTTTGTGCAATCCATTAGGGCAGTGTTTCTTAACTCCAGTCCTCAAGGAGCCCCAACAAGTCATTTTTCAGGCTTTCCATTATTTTGCACAGGTGATTTGATCAGTTTCACTGCCTTAATTACCACAGCTGTTTCATCTGAGGGAAATCCTGAAAATATGACCTGTTGGGGTGCCTTGAGGACTGGAGTTGAGAAATGCTGCATTAGTACCGAGTACTGAGTCCATTTATTCAAATATATGGAGACATATGAGGGAACTGTCTTCTTTCGTTCTTTTTATTGCCCTTAGCTCAGGCATACTGGTGGCTGTGGTTAGCTGAGAAAACCCCTCCTTCCCTCCTGGGAATTATGACATCATTTGCCTAGGTAAGAAACCAGGAAGTAACTGAAGAAATGGAAAAACAAAACCTGTTACAGTTCAGATACCAGCCTAGAGTGGGAGTTGAGGATGCTTTCTTCTTCATGCTAAATCGCATGTATGCACACCTGAGTAAGCCAGCGAGCACTATGAGGTTCATGTTTTCTTACTTCTGCAGTGCTTTTGATACCATCAGGCCGGCTCTCCTGGGCAAGAAGTTAACAGCGATGCAGGTTGATGTCTCCCTTGTGTCGTAGATTGTTGACTACCTGACTGGGGACCAAGGTGGTCAGCAATATTGGGGTTCCACAGGGGACAGTTCTCTCTCCTTTTCTCATTACTATCGATACCACTGATTTCAGCTACCAGAGTCTTGCCATCTTCAGAAGTTTTCTGATGACTCGGCAGTAGTAGGATATATTAGGGATGGGGAAAAGACTGAGTTGTGGAGAACTTTGTTACATGGTTTGAGGATAATCATCTGTATCTAAATGTGACTAGGACAAAGGAGCTGGTTGTGGATTTGAGAAGGAGGAGGACTCTGCGGACCCTGTCTATCCAAGGAGTGGATGCGGATGTAGTAGAAAATTATAAATATATGTGCGTGCACATAGCTAATTAACCAGACTAGAGCAAGAACACTGAAGTGCTCTATAGGAAGGGCCTATATAGGGTGGCCGACACCAACATGGATTGGATTGGAGTTGGAGTCTTTAACGGAGAAGAATGTTGTCTAAGGTACGTTCAATCTTGGGCAACACCTCCCACCCACTCCACAATACGCTGGTTAGTCTGAAGAGTACCTTCAGTGATAGATTGTCACAACCACCATGCACAACAGAAGGACACAGAATGACACAATGCACCACAGAATTAGGGCACCAGGCTTTGGGGGGGGGGCACAGTAAGATCCTCATCCCCATCCACTTGCTGGGGATTCAGATTTTTTATGTCTTCTGTGTCCCCCAGCAGGCAAACCAAAGCTTCAATGTTGCTCCTGGTAGGAGAGAGGGCGCAGTGTAGTCATTTTTTTTAGTTTGTCTGCTGTTTACTAGGCTACTGGCAGAGCGAGGAGAGAGCAGTAGGGGCGGTCTAGATGTTCCACTGTCAGAGTGGGCCGGCAAGGATGCAGAGGAGGGCGGATCCACGTGTGCTGGGAATGGTTGGGGCCCACTGTCATGCAGGCTCCAATGGGGAAAGGCAGGGTGCACCCAGCTGTGCAGGGTGGGTCAGACGAGGGGGTGCCAGAGGAGGGCCCCTGGAAGAGAAGGAAGAAAAGTAGGAGGTCAGGGTGAAGGAAGCAAAGATTTCAAAGCAGACTGGAGTTTCAAGATGTGCTGCTCAAGCTCTTTTGAAAAAGCACAAAGAAACTGGCACTGTTGAGGACCATAGACACAGTGGTTGGCCAAGGAAACAATGCAGCAGATGAAAGACACATCATGCTTACTTCCCTTTGACATCTGAAGATGTCCAGCAGTGCCATCAGCACAGAACTGGCGGAAACCAGTGGGACCCAGGTACACCGGAATTGGTGTTCATGGAAGAATTGCGGCCAAAAAGCCATACCTCCAATGTGGGAACAAGGCAAAGTGACTCAACTATGCACAAAAACATAGGAACTGTGGTGCAGAAAAATGGCAGCAGGTGCTCTGGGCTGATGAGTCAAAATAGGAAATATTTGCCTGTAGCAGGAGGCAGTTTGTTGGTGAAGGGCTGGAGAGCCGTACAATAATAAGTGTTTGCAGGCAACAGTGAAGAATGGCGGAGGTTCCTTGCAAGTTTGGGGCTGCATTTCAGCAAATAATATTGGAAATTTAGTCAGGATCAATGGTGTCTTCAATGCTGAGAAATACAGGCAGATACTTATCCATCATGCCATTCCATCAGAAATGTGTGTGATTGGCCCCAAATGTATTCTGCAGCAGGATAATGACCCAAAACATACAGCCAATGTCATTAAGAATGATCTTCAGCGTAACCCAAAACATACAGCAATTGTCATTAAGAATGATCTTCAGCGTAAAGAAGAACAAGGAGCCCTGGAAGTGATGGTTTTGCCCCTACAGAGCCCTGATCTCAACATCATGGAGTCTGTCTGGGATTACATGAAGAGACAGAAAGATTTGAGGCAGCCTACATCCTCAGAAGACCTGTGGTTAGTTCTCCAAGATGTTTGGAACAACCTACCTGCCAAGTTCCTTCAAAAACCTTAAGGTTTGCCACCTTAATGCATTTTATGCATTAAGGTGACAAACCTTCTGTACTTCAGCAGCCCCCCAAAGCCTCCCTTTTACATACCTGAACCCAATCGCTCCAGCGACGGGGATGAGCACAGCAGCTCCAGCCGCTGTCTCGGATCCTCATTGGATAGATTGATAGCAACAGGAGCCATTGGCTCCCGCTGCTGTCAATCAAATCCAGTGACACGGGAGCCGGGGGAGGGGCCGAGTCCTGCTGTCTGTGTCAATGGACGCAGCAGCAAGACTCGGAAGCGCGCCCGCATGAGGGCCTCCATGGAATGCGGCTCTCCGTGGGGGCACTCGAAAAGAGGAGAGGCAAGGATTGCTGCTGGGGGACCCCAGAAGAGGAGGATCGGGGCTGCTCTGTGCAAAACTCTTGCACAGAGGAGAAAAGTATAACACGTTTGTTATTTTTTTATATGAACCTTTACAACCCCTTTTAATGCTGTTTTGATTTTGATTACTCATCTGTTCATTTACTTTCCATTTTGTTAATTGAAAAAAAAAAAAAAAAAAAAAAACTACTAACACTTCTATTTCTGAAAGCATTCTTCATTTACAGCATTTTCACACCTGCTTAAAACTTTCACATAGTAGTGTATGTTGCTTTTGTGTGCCCTAAAATTAACTTTACTTCAATGAAACGTGTAGAATTCCTGTTCAACTATACTCCAACACAGTATGAAATGGAGATGATATTTGTGTAATCCTATTATAAATAATGGAAAATATGAGGTGAAAGGTCTTCATATTTTAAATGCAGTTATGCAATATACTTTTTAACTCTGAAATTATGTGCAATAAAAATGTTTTGTTATTGGGATTTGACATATGTGTTGACTGGTAACGTTAAAATCCCATCTAAAAGTACACATGTAGCTACAGTGATTTTTTTTTAATTTGCATTCTGTGCTCCTACTGGGTAGATACCCCCTCACTTCCTGTCTGGAAATCTCTCTAGTGATTTCTTTTGTAAAACGAGGAAGTGGTAGAACCTCTGTCAGGTTAATTAAGTTTGTGTTGTCCAGTTCAAATGGCATATGCTCTCCTTATCTCTTATCCTCCTGTCACAAAAACCTTGACAAAAGTACTGTATTTACTGTTCCATATCTAAACCTTACTAAAAATGCAGTTGGGCTTTAAATGTAGCATTTTTTTTAAATGTAACATTTCAGTGACTTGGGCTGTGCACTTGCTATCTAGTGGTCCCCAAGTGACTAGAATAAAAGTGACACATTTCATAGATATTTATGCACAAGCACATTTATTTGTTTGAAATTTCATCTCAGGAATAATTGGTACACTGGTTTAACAAATTCTGTCTATTGGAACATTTGCACCTTCAGATATTTCTCAGTTCATATGCTGATTGTAGATAATCTCTGGGCACGATACCAACCATGCCATGTAACACTCCAACCCACCAGCCATAGGCATTGTATTCCTGTAATGAAGCATATAAATTAGTAAATAAAATTTAACAGCACAAATCAGAATACGCAAGTCTGGTAGTAACTGGTCTCTAAAATTTACTGGCATTTTAAATAAAGATAAAGAGGAATATGGCAGGCTAAGGAGATGGGCCACTCGGTTTTAAAGCGCCACAAGGCTTTGGTGAATCAGTACACTAACCCACAGAAGCATATTACAATGCCAAACTCAAATAAACACCTCTCAACGCAAATGTTAAGCACAAGGTTTTCAGTGTTGACCTCTCACATCCCCATCCTTTTCCTAACCTTAAAGTAGTTCTAAAGGCTCAAGGGCTTGAAGGTAAAAAACCTTCTCTGAGCAGCAGCCTTCCCAGCCACCTCTAATATGTATAAAACATGGGAAATTACCGTGCTAACACATATTGAGCATTAAATCAACAAATTCAATTAACAAATTAAATAAAGCTGCAGCTCTACTGTGAGATACATACAGAAATACTAATAAAGAGCAAAGAGAGCTGAGCTAACCCTAATAAAATGATTAAATGTGCATAAATATAAGTGAATTGATAGTTCATATAGATCATCAAATCCATTGACCAAAAATCATATAAATATATAAAATATATATTAAATTGTCCGGGGCAGTGGGGGACCGATGGAGAGTCGAAAAGGACACAGGGGGACCCGGAGGAGGACATGGGGGGAATGGAGGAGGAGCCGGGAATGACACAGGGGGACCCGGAGGTTTACACAGAGGGGGATACGGAGCGCCAGGGGGAACGCAGGGGGACCAGGAGGAAGACACAGGGAGCACAGAGGGGGAGAGCCGGGGATGATCGGTGCGGCAGTGGGGGCAGTTACAAGTACCGATCTCCCTGACAGCCACTGGAGGAAGAGGAGGAGAAGTGGCTGTCAGAAAAGCTATACAGGGAGATCAGTGCGTGTGACTCCCCCCACCGCTGCACCGATCACACCTGAGGCTGCTTAAGTGTCGGGGCAAGCATCGGAGCATTTGCACGAGTACCGATACCAATACTAGTATCAGTGCAACCCTATTTTACACTATAGCGAGTTTTCCTTTTTTGGTATCCTGGCATTTTGTCCACCGAATGCTGAGTTGACTTCTTGGTTCCTGTGAGATGTCTGGTTGGCTTCTGTCCATGAGCTGACATCAGAGTTCCCCTCAGGATAAATGCCTTGGCTGGGCAATAGCCGCAAGCTTTTTAAGCTTGCCATCTGGTAAGCGTATCTTCTATGTGGTGGAGGTATACTGTTTTGTAGTGGTGTGACAACATTCATTTAATTGTTTCTAAAGAAAAAATTTGCGCTAGGTGTACAAACAGTAACTTAGTGAATATCACCCGTGAAGGAAAATCCTGCAGCTATGCACTATACCTTGATAAGGGCACTACTAAATAGATATAACAAAAAGCACAGCGCTGGATATAAATGCAAAAATACAACAAAAATTGATATTACTATTAAAGCACCAACAACTTTCATATGTGATAAAAGAAAAAAATAGAAATGAACAATAACATGAATGCTTCACTATAGTGATATATATGCGTGAACAATAACATGAATGCTTCACTATAGTGATATATATGCGTGACTATTCCCAGTTTTTTATCCACACATTTAGAAAAAAGTCCAAAGATGCAAAAATTATGTCAAAACAAATGTCCAAAAAAGCAATTAAATGTGACTTTGAATAATAAATCCGTGACTGTCACCGTGTTGAAATCCCGTCACCTGGTACAGATTGAAGGCTTACCAGATAGCCTCTGATCAGAGGCATAGAGCTAACAGCTTGGGGTTTGCCCTCCACAGCGGCTGGAACTTTAGCTGGGATGATGGATGTAGATCCACAAACGATCGCCACAGGCTTCCAGACAGCGGTACAATCAGGGAAGAGAGCTCTCACCGATATGGAAGTGTTTAAAAGAAAAGAGAAAACTCCAATGGTGTCGAACGTTTTATCTCTTGTTTATTAAAAGTCGCCTCACTGGCATCCATAAAAACACTTTTCCTTGCAAGGAACCAATACAGCTTTAAAACGAAACTCCGCGCATGCGCCGTCGGTACGAGCGTGTCTATCCTACGGCCGTTTCGTCAGAAATGACATCATCAGGGGCACCTGATAATTGTCAAGATGAACACTTAAGACACTCACCTATATGATTTTTGGCCAATGGATTTGATGATCTATATGGAATATTAATTGACCCCTAATCCTTTCCAGAGCCCCATCTTGATCCAGCAATGTGCATGAGAGCTCTCCAGGGGCTCTCCCTCCACTCTGTGAGCCAATGAAAAGAGAGGGAGGGCAGGGCAGAGCCGTGGCTCTGTGTGTAAATGGACACGCAGAGCCTCGACTTGGAAAAAAGCCTGCTTTGGTGCCCCCATTTCAAGCTGCTTGCTCTGGGGGCAGGAGGGAGGGGCCAAGAGCACCAGTGAGGGACCTGAAAAGAGGAGGATGCGGGTTGCTCTGTGCAAAATCACTGCACAGAGCAGGTATGACATGTTTATTATTTTAAAAAGAAAAAAAGCCTTTAATATCACTTTAGTATTAAATTCTCCCTCTGTTTGAGTGTTTACACCCACCCCTAATTCTCCCTAAGCTGGATTACAAGAACAATGATCGCCTACTCCCTACTTGTATAAAGGTAGAAGTAGGAAAGTGGGCAGAAATTAAAAAAAAGGTGGTATAGTGATGAGGGAGGTGTCGTCCAGAGATGTAAGACACACTCTATTCTGTGCTGCAGTAAGGAAGTGCATGATGGGATATGAAGTTTCCTGGTGGGTCACATGATGATAAAGCAAGCAAGGGGCTCAGGATGCATCCTTTGACATTTTGAAATATGAGGGTGAAGATTTAGGGCTGCCATGGAGTAGGTAAACAAGAGATATGTTTACAGGGATGGCTGGTGCAGAAAACACATTAGAAAAGGTTTCCATTTATGAAAAGTGAATTTTTGCTTGAAAAGGTGAACTTAGCCTTTAAAATGCAACTAGGAAACCTCTGTTTAGCAAAAATTGCCTCAATCAAAAATTAAATTAGCATGGCAAGTTAAAAATATCAGGTTTCACCAACCTGTATTTCTGAAACATATGTGCTGACAATTAACCTTGTGTTCTCAAAGTTTGACAATTTCAAGGCAAACAGCATTTTTAGATGCTTTTCATTATTAAAGCATTGCCTGATGCTCCGGGATGTAGGTAAATATTAAAATACATACCCAAAACTTGTCTGAACATGACAAGTATTTCATATGTATCCTAGAGAGTAAAGCTTAGTACACACTATTTGTTTTTTTTCATTAGCAGAAGGAAAAAAAAATTTAAGAGCTCGGGAGGAGCCGCTGTACTAACTTTGTTAGTACAACGCTCGCCCCCGCTGAGCTATCATGTTCTGACAGGGGGGACGGCCCTCCAATGCCAGAACACACCAATTAGTGCTTTGAGCCATTGGCTGAGAGCGCTGATCGGATGCCAATCGGCAGACCTTTTTCGGTCATGCTCCTTCAACAGAAGCCAGCCGAACAGCCAGCTTCTGTTGGACCGGCTGCCGCACACATGGATTCCCATTGAACCGGTCAATGCCGCCCGATATTTGACCTGATGTACGACCCTTATGCAAGACCTCAGAACATACATGACCATCTTTTTCTTCCTGAAATAAGGGCTTTGTTTTACTCAAGCTACCCTGTCAGACACTTGAGGATCTGTGCAGATAACCATTGGTTTAACTTTTTTTTTTCAAATGGACAGGCTAGGCATCATTCAAGATTATTTAAATATACAGAACACCCTTCACCCAAAGATCCCTTTGCCAGTTTTACTCCTCATGCTACCATAACACAACATTCTGATTGTTCAATGAAACAAACATTTCTATATTCTGACTGAATCTAGCACTCAGTGGTCATTTTGCACTACCATTGTCATTGTTTCCAGCTGATTTTGCAGGACTGAATAAAAGATAGAATTGACTGACTATTACAACTCTTACCTCATTGTCCTACCACTGTATAGGCTATCCCCCCTTCAGTCTATCATGAATGTTACTGCCTGACTCATCTACCTTGCCAAACATGCAGTGTCCACCACTCTTCTCTGCAAATCCTTCCACTGGCTTCCAATTGTGCAACAAATAAAATTCAAAATACTACCAACATACCAAACCATTTACAACTATATTCCAAACTATATCACCAATTTTTATCTTAATATATTACCCAAACTGTCCTCTCTGCTCCTCCCAGGGCCACATGCTCTCTAGTTCCCTTGTCTCTTCCTCCCATGCTCACCTCCAGGACTTCTCCAGATCTTCTCCCATTCAATGGAACACCCTACCTCAATCTGTCCAGCTATCTCCTACTCTATCCACATTCAGACTATTCCTGAAAACTCATCTTTTCAGGGAAGCCTATCCCACTCCCTCCCTAACAACTCAACTTTTAATTATTTCGGTGCAAACTATTATCGCTATATAAATCCTGTATAATAATGTGTTGTCTGAAGCAATCAACAGATCTTAAAAAAGCTGCTTTCAATTCTTGTCTAATTTTTTAAGAAACTTTTGACATCTGAAAGTGACTGAACTGATGCACAAATTTCACAAATCTAATCAGTTAAGGGCCTGTGTCAACAGGGTTTTACATTGCAATGCAAGTCCATGGTAATGCAAAATCCTCTTCAAGCAGGCCAAGTGCAGGTCATATGGAGGTCAACTGCAGGTCAAATGCCACGGCCAATGAATTCTGAATGATCTTAGAAGCTTTTCAAACTGATGTCAAATTTATGCCATTAACAAAAGTCCATAGTGCGTTAACACAGGCCCTAAAACAATTGAATTGAATGGTTGATCACATAATTGACCCATGCATTTATAGTCAGCTTTATAGACTTTGTGCTACAGCCTGTCCTCAGAATATTCAGACTGTAGTAATAATAACTGTAGGATTACAGTTCCAAATGTGCTGGAAAGGCTTCTAGGCTAAAAAAAAATATATATAGTTCCAATCAAATAACATTTTCCATATTTTTACATTTTAAGTCACTCTCATGCAGAAAGTACATTTTTACAGGCTTGTGTTAATCATTATTGCATAAATATGTAATTAAAGAAGAAACCCAATAGAAAATATGTGAATTAAAATTGGCAATATAACGCTTATAAATCTGACCAAATTGTTGAGGTAAGAGTTGAAGAAAAATAATCTAAAAAATAGTGGAGCTAATTGATAACCTCCCTGTGGGTTCACAATTGGACACATAACAGCTGTGTTGTTATATTGCTGCCAATTTTTTGTTGTGATGTCAGGGATGTCAAAAAAGGCAATCCCTGTGTAAGATCAGTAGCTTGCAGCAGAGTGAGCTATCCTGTGTGAAGTGAAAGAGTGAAAAACTTCACACGGTATAACTCACTCTGCTGCTGCAAGCTACTGATCCTACACAGGGATTGCCTTTTCTGACATCCCTTTTCACATATCTGTTTTGCACACATTCCTCCTTGGCCTTTTTATCCTTCCTACCATCATAACAGATATACATGTGAATATATGGGAGAAACCATCCATTTGTCTATATGAGAATACCTTCTATGGAGATCATTACCTCAATGACTGTATGAGGATTTGGCTTATGTGTCAAAGGTCTCCAGATCTGATGTCTTCAACTTTGGCATTTGCCAATACAAGCCTGTTTGACTCATAGGAAGCATGTCCTTTTGAGTTCCAGCCATCTGGTAAGCCTTTATCCTATCGGTGGCAGACTACTCACTTTCACATATTGTCTCATCACCTATTCACCAATTTTTAATGTACTAATGATGTTATGAACACTTGGCGTTTGTCCCTTTAAGGGCCATTCAGTTTCACCACATATTCCATTCCACCTATGGACTTTATGTTTATTTAATCAATTTGTTTTTCTTTTGATTTATTCATACAAAATCACTGTGTTTCTATTTCATTAGATTCCTACGTTGTTTTTACTAATCATTGTGAGACTCACTCAATGATCTTTGTTCACTTAAAGGTTTTAGCGCTGCACTTTTTACCTTTATTACCATACTGCAATTGTCTGCCGTATTAGCTGCTTTATTTTAGGGCGTATTGCGGTGTTATATTTGCACTCTTTCACTTTGTGTAAAAGATGGCAGATGGTTTGATTGAGGTTTGTATCATCTTCTCTTTTTATACATTTGCAAAATAGAATTCTTGTTGGGTGGTTGAGCATTTAGAACTAGCTGTGATGCTCCATTATCTTCATCTATCTCCTTTGTCATGCTATGCATATACTTTGAACAAAAATATTATTTTATTCTTATACAATGTGAAGAAGCAAGTAGATGGTGAAGCTAAAGGTGAAAGGGAGTTGCATGTAAGATGATGGTGGTGCATGAACTGATTGTTAGGAGGCATGGAGGCTGACTGTGGAAGCGTATAAAGAAATGTAGATGACAATGAAGGGGGTGGTGTGATGGGTGGAATTAGGAGTTGATAGGGAGGAGAAAATGAATGCTGATGAGGAGAGGTATGGTAGCTGATGCCACCTTTTAATGTGGGGGAGCTTTTGGTGGAATATGTGGGCAGAGAATGCTTGGAATCTCATCTTTGGGGTCACGGGACAGAAGGGCATATGCGTGATGAAAGTAGAGGGGAGAAGGTGATTTGAATGTAGTCTCAACAGGGAATTTAATGATGCTTGGATAGGGAGGAAGTGTAGGGCAGGGCCCACAATTTAGAGGAAGACAGCAGGGTTTTAGTTAAGGACAGCAGCTGAAAGAAAGCAGGGAAATTACAGGAGGGAACCAAGGCATAGGAGTTAAAGTGTGGAGGATGGGGGACCTCTGGGATAGAGGGGGAATGGTAGAGTATAAACCGGACCAGATTGTGGAAAGTCTGTGATGAAATAGTGTAATTATACAGCTCACATGACCAGAAAGATGATAAAAGGAGGTAGAGAGAAGTTGGTGGTAGCAGATCACAGATAGGAGGAAAAGAGCAGAAATCAAGAGAAGGTCATAGCTGGAAGAGGCAGTGGGATCGGGCCCACCCAATCACTATAACATTCTGCAAAGTCCTGCTGACAACCAACTTCCCTATCTAGTATCATTCCCAGAATTCGGGTACGGGTTTCTCCGCCGAGTGAGGTGGGTTGGGGGTGTATTTATTGACAGGTTAGTTCTAACAAATTTGTAACAGGAGAATATTTGCCTTCAGTCAACCTAGTCTAAAGCAGCCACAGAGCCTGCTGTCAGCTGTATGAATGTTTTGCTTATATCGCAAAAGTAAAAGTGAACTGGCTAAAAAAACTGGTGTAAATAGACATCTAAGATATGGTAAGCTGCAATAAATGTTTGCTTTTGGATGTAATACCGTTTTAGGAAAATAAAAAGCATTGTCTTATATACAAGATATGATAATTTTCTGAAGCAGACCACCATCTTCCAGATCTGACATCCTGTGTATTCAAAAATGTTCTTCAATATGCCATGGTTATAATGAATGACTATTTGAGCAGTTGTGAACACATTATGGTGTTTCACTCACTAGATATTCACTTTCCAAAAAAATAATCAAGAGATTCTAGTTAAAAATCTCAGGAGGTCAGGAATTTAGGAAGCACTACATCTGTCACCAGCAATTATTCCATGGCCAAGCAACTAGATTATACAACACCTCATAATCATGCACTTGCATGATTTGCTGTTTGGCTATTTACATAATGAAGTGACTATAGAGTGTACACAATATTAATATGTTAGCATAAGGCAATGTAACACTGTTCCCTGATGAATAAAATGTATAACAGAAAGGCTGTAATTCCAGTACTTCCCAGCGATAATGCTGCTTTAGGCATTCTTTAGTTTCTACCAAATGTATGAAAGTCAAAAAAGCAAATAGTCCTTTCCAGGATGGACCCTAGCTAGTAACAGAGGTACCAAAATAATGTTCCTGCAGAATATGTTACTACATGTTCCCTCCAATATTGGTCATGTATATACATTTGCTGAAGGTAGGTCAGTCCTGGGGAAAGATCATCCTACAATGAGAACACAGGAAATAATGCTGACCAATCATTTGCTCTTCTGTTTGCATTTTTCGATCACAGCTTCCATAGTTCAGGTTCTCTTTAATAAGGCAGTGAAAGATATGGCTCAAGGTCATTAGGGCCAAGAGACAGAAGCGATCTCTAGACAGAAATGCAATCATTCAATCATGGTAGGTCACATCGTGCCAGAAGCAGGTGGTCTTTCCATTATAGCAACTGCGTAGAAGCATATGCAGTGCATCTGGAAAGTATTCACAGCGCTTCACTTTTTCCACATTTTTTTATGTTACAGCCTTATTAGAAAAATGGATTAAAGTAATTACTTTCCTCAAAATTCTACAATCAATACTCCATAATGACAATGCGAAAGAAGTTTGTTTCAAATCTCAGCAAATTTATTAAAAATAAAAAACAAAAAAATCACATGTAAATAAGGATTCACAGCCTTTGCCATGTCACTCAAAATTGAGCTCAGGTGCATCATGTTTCCACTGATCATCCTTGAGGTGTTTCTACCTGTGATAAATTCAGTTGATTTGGACATGGTTTGGAAAGGCACACACCTGTCTATATAAGGTCCCACAGTTAACAGTGAATGTCAGAGCACAAACCAAGCCATGAAGTCCAAGGAATTCTCTGTAGACCTCAAGACAGGATTGTATCGAAGCACAGATCTGAGGAAGGGTAAAGAAAAATTTCTGCAGCATTAAAGGTCCCATTGAGCACAGTGGCCTTTGTCATTCTTATATTGAAGAAGTTTGGAACCACCAGGACTCTTTCTGGTCCCTCTGACAGAGCTCCAGTGTTTCTCTGTGGAGAGAGGAGAACGTTCCAGAAGAACAACCATCTATGCAGCACTCCACCAATCAGGCCTGTATGGTAGAGTGGCCAGGCAGTAGCCATTCCTCAGTAAAAGGCACATGACAACCCACCTGGAGTTTGCCAAAAGGCACCTGAAGGACTCTCAGACCATGAGAAATACAATTCTCTGGTCTGATGAAACATAGATTGAACTCTTTGGCCTGAATGGCAAGCGCCATGTCGGGAGGAAACCGGGCACCGCTCATCACCTGGCCAATACCATCCTCACAGTGAAGCATTGCTATGGGGATGCTTTTCAGTGGCAGGAACTGGTAGACTAGTCAGGATTGAGGGAAAGATGAATGCAGCAATGTACAGAGACATCCTTGATGAAAACTTGCTCCAGAGCGCTCTGGACCTCAGACTGGGGCGAAGGTTCATTTTCCAACAGGACAACGACCCTAAGCACACAGCTAAGGAGTGGCTATGGGACAACTCTGTGAATGTCCTTGGGTGGCCCAGCCAGATCTAAGACTTGACCCTGATTGAACATCTCTGGAGAGATCTGAAAATGGCTGTGCACTGACGCTCCCCGTCCAACCCAATGGAGCTGGAAAGGCCCTGCAAAGAAGAATGGGAGAAACCGCCCAACAATAGGTGTGCCAAGCTTGTAGCATCATATTTAAAAAGACTAGAGGCTGTAATTGGTACAAAAGGTGCTTCAAAAGTATTGAGCAAAGGCTGAGCAAAGATTTAAAACAAACTTCTTTCATGTTGTCATTATGGGGTATTGTTTGTAGAATTTTGAGGAAAATAATGAATTTAATCCATTTTGGAAAAAGGCTGTAACATAACAAAATGTGGAGAAAGTGAAGCGCTGTGAATACTTTCCGGATGCACTGTATCTTCATACCAGGAGTTTGGTTGCATGACCTTTGCTGAAAAGTAGGATTGGAATTCAGAATGGCTAATTCTCACCTTCAGTGGAGATCACATGTCCAAGGGACTAGGCCTTTAAAACATGTCATCAGCACTGAAGGGAACCCTTTCTTTGGATTTTTCATCTAACACAGGTTAATGTTAATATTTAAATATTAAATCAGTAACTGCTAAAAAAAAAAAAGTACAGTCAACGTTTAAGGTAGCACACACACACTTAGTTAAAGTGGACCTGAGCCAAAAAATGTAAATTGTGCCAAAGCAGGACCATTAAAATTATACCTTATGTCTTGAATTTTTCCTGAAAAACAGTTGTGCATATCATATGTCTAAAAAAATTCTGTGGCTTCCAGTGGTTCTATAGGCTGAAGGTTTTTAAGCTTAAAGCATTATCTGTGCAGCCTCCCCCAGCGACCCCTTATACTCACTTGAGTCCGATCTTGATCCAGCTATATGCATTGGAGCAGCATCTCTCTTTTACTCCTTATTGGCTCAGAGGCAGCAGCAGGAGCCAATTTGCTGTCAATCACAGCCAGTGAGGAAGGAGCGGGGGTGGAGTTGAGTCACGCTCTGTGTGTCAACGGAAACACAGAACCGGCTTGGGTGCAAGCCTGCATAAGTACCCCCATAGCAAGCAGCCTGCAATGGTAAGCACTCGGTGGGGGTGGAGGAGCCAGAAGCACCGGGGAGGACCCAAGAAGAGGACTGGGCTGCTCTGTGCAAAACTATTGCAGAGCAGGTAAGTATAACATGTTTGTAAACCACTGATTTTTATTTTAAAGTACAATCACTTTCAGTCTTGTTGCATATCTGTAGTGTGAGATTCTAAGGTACTGTAAACCTGTGACTTCCAGTTTCATGAGATTTGGAGTGGGATTAAACCCAAAACCAAAAATGTTATATACAATATTACAGTTTACCAATCATTAGCTATGGTGGCTGCAGTAGTTTTCTTTTTTTAGTTTTTTTTTCCCCTCGGTTTTAACCTGGTGATCTGGTCAGTAATACACCTCATGTAATAGAGTGTCCCCACCCACTCTGTATAAATGAGCACAGGGGACATATATTACATATACGGAAAATATTACTCCATCAGTCATCAGAACAGCAGTCATGGGGGTGGGGGGGGGGCAGTTCTGAAATGAGGACATAGAGTCCTGCTACTATCAAGATGGCTACCCCAATACAGAAATAGTGTGCAGAACAAGACATGGCAAGTAAGTGCCAGGATAAAGATCAGTGGCTGAAAGACCATAGACAAAATTGGTGACTAATCCTTTGCTCTCTGATTGCCTTTTTCAGCACAGATTCCAAAGTTCAGATTCTCTTCAATAAGGCAGTGAAAAATGTATGGATGATGTGCAAACTGCAGTAACCCACTAGCAGAATGACTTCAAGGCCAGGAACCATAAATGATTTCAAGGCTGAAATGCACTCATGCAATTATTGTAGATTGCAGACCACCAGATGCAGGCAGCCTCCGAATAATTATAGTAGCTGTGTTGAGAGCCAATGTCCCCAGGACTGAGAACAAAGGAAAGGGTGATCCCTGTAAATGTACATTTCAATTTCCACAGTCTGTTTGAAAACCCATATAAAAGTGGAATAGGCAGGCCTTAGCTGAACTCATGCAAGGGCTGCCTGCTTCCAGCAGTTTATGATCTCCACTGATTACCAAGTGCACTGCAGCAAAAAAAAAAAAAAATTATTATTAATTTACGGTTCCTGACAGTCTTTTTTTTTCACCACTTATCTGCACTTACAGTGTAGGATCCAAACAATGTTTACGCTGACCTGAGTCTTTAAAGCATGATTGCCTATTCTTAAAGACAGAAGTATTAGGTTATATTTGCAATGAGGCTTGGTAACCTGGATATAAAAGCTTATGTATCATAAAAGTACAGCTATTCTTTAACTGTTTTACTACATTCCAGGATTTAATCACCTAAACCTGTGATTAACCATGAAAAAATACTAACACGCAAACATTCCTTGTTGGAATAGGGACAAAGCCGGTAACAGAAGTAATACTTTTTCTGCAGAATATGCCACCGTTCCATTCAATATTGCCACATATGTAGCCCAGGCTTATGGTCCTCTGACATTTGCTAAAGGGAAAGGCCATCCAATGTGAACCCTGATCATCCCCTTTAGTAGAGATTACATGACAAGACAGCACTCAATGAAGCAAGCAGCAGCATTTTTTCCATCAAAGGTGCATATTTTAGCATATAACTCTATATCCATAATATAAAGGCTGTTAACAAAGCTTTATGTTAGCACCTGAATATACAGTAGCTCTGCTGTGGGCTATAAAAGCAGGAAATATGTAAATAGCCAAGATGGAGGCAGGTAAGCTGAAAAGGTCTTAAGTTTGAAAGCAAGGTCAATTGTATGACAAAGATTAAATGAGCTCCGGATCCTGCAGTCAGACGGGTTAATTATGCAAGAACCGAAAAACTGCACTAGTAAGCTAATTAAGCAAGTGAACAGGGACCTGCAAGTTTCTTATTATGAGAGCGGAGGGTTATTCCTAAAAAGCTCCTGGCTAGCAACTGAAAACTTCCAGCATCCTCTCTGCAATGTCAGCTCCCAGTTTCCTGCCTGCCAGCACCAGGACAGGAAGGTGTCATAAAAACCAGCCCTACTGCCTGAGCCACTCAGGGCCTCCGAATCACACACAATCAAAAGATTCATACTAATTAAATCCGGCACACTACCATCAGCACCAAACATTTCTCTCACTGCAGTGTGCCAAAAAGAATTAAAAGAACATTAAACTCTCAGCAATAACAGCTAAACTCCCGTTCCCTCTGCCAAATTGCACCACTCTGGATTATACAGATGTTTGTTAATTATGCTAATTTTTATTAAACTATTAAAAGGAAGAGTGTGCTGGCACAGCCAGTCTGGAATGTGCTGTGCTCAGGATCCTGGCTGCTCACGCTTCCCTGAGCATGAAGCTCTTTTCATCGTCTCGGAAGGGTAACCTATAGCGGGCACCATGTTAAGGCCAACACAACTCCATGGATGCATTATTTAATGCGAAAGCCTGACAAGTTCTCCAACAGAAACATCTCTTAGGCACCAGGATGCTTGATGAACACCCAGATGCACGAGGATGGCTCAGAGGCAAGATGGACATAAATCTGTCGGTAGCATCAGATCATTGAGAGCTTGATGTATGCCTTGTGCGTCTAATCAATCACAGTTATTGGTTTATGATTGCTTATTGCCAGTATTAGTGCCTGTCTGTTATACATTATTGTTTGGGAATGAATAAATTACAATATGCAGCCCCTGCCTGTTCTCTCGCTATGTGATGACAGTGATCCATCTCTCCCGAGCTTTCTGATAATACGGCGGGTAAGTGAGACGCTGTCATGGCAGTGACAGGGAATTATGGCCTTGTCACGCGCGTACTCTGCTGGATGAAGACGATCGCAGGACAGAAACACAGTCAACTGGCACTAATACATCCCAAGACCACCTCAAAATTAACTATGCATGTAAACACAAAGCCTTTTGGGGTTTCCCCAAACTCGGCGCTTCATCTTTGGTGGACTACAACGTGTGACCTGATGAAGGCGATAAACTTATTTCACAGCAACGATAAAATGAACCGCATTATCAAACATAAAGATTAACCTGGAAAGTAATTAAAATGTGCTTTCCCTAGTTAAAATCACTGACCCTAAACCCTTATCAAAAAACTGGTTTTGCACTACTCGCAAGCTACAGTGAGAATACCACATGAATAAGAATCTTATGAGCACCTAGGTCACGCATATGTGTTGATGGCCAGTATTTGTATAATGAATGGCTCCTCATCAGCCCAACGCACAATAATATCATTATGTGTGCAATGCTGAAGCAGAGAACGCTTTGAAAAAGGAAAGGTGGGGGGGATAAACCGAGATTTCGTCTAGTTCTGACCCTAACCCGCTGCTAATACGATGGGCCTATGAAAAGCAGGCATTAATAGGGACTCCATAAAGTGTGCACCGCTCTGACCGCACTCACTCCCTGAGGCACCGCAGCACAATTTGGAAACAATGTGAAGGAAACGTTTAATCTGCTCAACCCATCTGTGCTTCGCATTTCTGCAGCTCTCCCTGAGAGAGAGGCGCCTCCAATCTCCACATTGCCTTTAATATTCTCCTAAATCACATCAGCCGCGTGCTGGAAGGGCTATTGCTGGTGTATCACAGGTTCATGGAAAGTGCACAGGGAGGGGGACAGGAGACGTGGATAATTTCTATTTATTAGAGAAATATCCAAGTCTCGTCTTCTTGGCCCTTTGCAGAACCGCTGCCGAGCGTGCACAGTTCCTGATTAAGCTTTCTCGTTACCAGATGGGTGGAAGTGAAGGGTGTCGTAATTTGTATTTTTTGTTAATTAGCTTTGCTGCGCGATCTGCTGCTACAGGGGATAGATACTGTGCTGCCTTCCATCTCATGGAACCGGCTGGGGCACTGACGGGAGGCATCTTCTACTTTCTGCCACCTTCTGCAAGGTGACATTGTACAGTCTGACCGGACCCCCATCCCTCCCTATTTCTTGGAGGGTCTGCATTCCTTTATCTGGGAATAATTTAATCCTAACACGGACAGGGTGACAGATAGAAGCCGCCAGCCAGGGCTGCAGCCTGTTGGCGTGTTACCTCATCTGCACACGTGTATCTATGGTAACAGCTTCTAGCTTCATTTCCTGCATCCCCTAGAGGGGTGTCACAGTCAGATCCACCTGCTTCTCACCCTCCCCGATCCGGGGTCATGTTAAGGTCGGCACAATAAATGAATGTGAGTACTAATGATCTGTTTACTAGCTGTTTATGTTCTGTGTGTCAGGGGCACTCCAGAGCTCATTATGCTTGCAATTAGACTGCGCCACTGCTAGATATTTAACTCTTTTTTTTCTTTTAAATTAGCATTTTAATAACATTCTGTGAGCACTGAAACAAAGTGGTCATTTTTCACAGGCAAAGTTTCAGCTTCGCTTGAAACTTTCATAAATGATAGGCCTGTTTTTTTGTCTATTAGCTGAGGCAGAAGAATGTCAGAGGGACCTGACCACTGGGCATCCTAAAAGGTTTACCACCACCTCAGCCTGCGGTGGCATCATCTATGGTCATATGGTGGGACACACAACACAAACAAGATATGTCTCCATGTACGCCTGCACTCTTAAAAGGGACAACAAATGACAAGTTGGTTTATTCAGGAGAGCTTATAATGTAATTAATTACTGTGTTTTCCCTTATTAAATTAGTTCTGCTAGTTCAGTATGTTCAGCGTGCAGCTCTAAACTGTAACTCTCAAATACTACCAGCTTCTCACCAGGCTCCCAGTCCATCCAGACACATATAATATATTCAATAGTACTGATTTGAGGGAGTCCCCCGTGCCCATTACAACAATACGTGTAAAAATGATCTAGAGCAAAAATCTCTGGCTTTCATCTATATACAGCGGGTAAAATAAGTATTGAACAAGTCACCATTTTTCTAGGTAAATCTATTTCTAAAGGTGCTATTGACATGAAACTTTCACCACGTCTGTAACAACCCATGCAATCCATACGTACAAACAAACCAAACCAAATAAGTCCAGAAATGAAGTTATGTGTAATAAAATGGAATGACACAGGGAAAAAGTATTGAACACACAAAGAAAGGGAGGTGCAAAGAGGCACGGAAAGCCAAGATGCCAGCTGAAATCGGTAATTAGAAAGCAATCTGTCCTTTGTCAGTGCAAATAATATCAGCTGGTTCAGTCTCAACTTATGGCCTATAAAAATGTCTCACACAAGAAACATCTCATGATGGGTAAGAGCAAAGAGTTCTCTCAAGACCTTTGCAACCTTATTGTTATACTAATGGCATTGGTTACAGAAGGATTTCTAAACTTCTGAATGTTCCAGTGAGCACTGCTAGGGCCATAATCCAGAAGTGGAAAGAACATCATTTCACCATAAACTGGCCACGACCAGGTGCTTCTCGCAAGATTTCTGGCAGAGGAGTGAAAAAAATTATCGGAAGAACTGTCTAAGAGCCAAGGACCACTTGTGGAGAGCTTCAGAAAGACCTGGAGTTAGCAGGTATGATTGTTTAAAAGAAATCAATAAGTCATACACTCAACCGCCATGGCCTGTATGCATGCTCACCACATAAGACTCCATTGCTGAAGAAAAAGCATGTTGAAGCTCATTTAAAGTTTGCTGCACAACATTTAGACAAGCCTGTGAAATACTGTTAGAATATAGTCTGATCAGATGAGACCAAAATTGAACTCTTTGGATGCCATAATACACACATTTGGAGGTCAAATGGTACTGCACATCACCCCAAAAACACCCCCATACCAACGGTAAAGTTCGGAGGTAGGAACATCATGGTGTGGGGCTGTTTTTCAGCATAGGGTACTGGAAAACTTCATATCATTGAAGGAAGGATGAATGGAAAAATGTACAAAGACATTCTTGATAAAAATCTGCTGTCATCTACCAGGATGATGAAGACGAAAAGAGGGTGAACATTTCAGCAAGACATCCATCCCAAACACAAAGCCAAGAAAACGCTCAATTGGTTTCAAAGAAAGAAAATAAAGCTGCTAGAATGGCCCAGCCAATCACCTGACTTGAATCCAATAGAAAATCTATGGAAAGAACTAAAGATCAGAGTTTATAGAAGAGGCCAAGGGAACCTTCGACCAAGAATCACACCTGAGCAACGCATGTGACTAGTTTTCCCATACAGGAGGCGTCTTGAAGCTGTCATTACCAGCAAAGGATTTTGTATGAAGTATTACATAAATTTCAGTTAGTGTGTTCAAAAATTTTTCCCTGTGTCATTCCATTTTATTACAGATGTAGCACCCTGGTGTTTAGGCAGGGTTGCTAACAAATTTAGTTTGCCAGGTAGTAATTGTCCTAGCTAATTGTTAGAAGATCCACTGATTCCGCTCTAATTCTGGAATTGCTGCACCTTTCTCTTCTGTCACTAGGTGACACTGTGGCTGGTGACATTAGATTGACAGGGGCTTAGCAAAATCAGATCATGAATAGATGGGGCGTCTCAGCCAAGGCGGGGGTTTCTTTAGTCCATTAGCCTGCTGGGAGATCCTATTTATTTGGTTGGAGTCAGGTGATCAGGGTTCTGTGCCACCTAGACGGCTGTCTAGGTGGAGGTGTGTTATGTTGCCCCGAGTTGCTAGGCCGGAAACCAGAGGCCTATCCCCGAGACACCTGGCTGCTAGGCTGCCTGAGGCCTATCCGGGAGCAGGAGAAGCAGCGTAGGGTTGGGACGGCAGGATTGGAGTCCAGCCGAGTTGCGGAGTTTCCACCGGACGGGGAACCAGTTGTGGTCAGAGGTACAGGGGAAGCAGTTGTCACTAAGGGACCATCCACCTTAATACCGGAGACTACCGTGAGTAAGCTCAAGCAAGTACCAGAGCAGTCTTCTCACCAGCCGGGGACGGTGAAGAAATGGGAAAGCTTCAGCGAGTGCCAAGCTAGGGACCGAGCGGGTGACGCTTGAGGAGTATACAGCGGGTTAGCTGTGGAAAAGCTCAGAGGATCCAGTGACGACTGGGATCTGGAAGTCTAGTGAGAGACTAGGAGCTCAGTGAGTGAAGACTTACAGTCGGAGACAGAGAAGAACTATTCTGCGTTACCAAGAGTTATGTACGACTACCTTTAGTGACTGTTACAAGTTCAGTTGCCTTAGGAGACAGCAGTCCTACCTATACAGACGTGACCTCTGGCTGGAGGCCTTTCCCTGTATAGCGGTCTACCTATAGTGTTTCGGAGTCTGCCAATTACCATTGCATCTACCTAAGGGTGTGCTGGTCCTAACCCTCTCTCCCCCAGTTCTTGTTAAGAGACAATAAATCTCTTGTTTGCATTCAAAAAGTGATTGACGCCCATCATTTCATCTTGCATAACAGCCACCATGCCTGTTAACCCACTCTACAAGCAAGGATGTCAACTCTTGAGGTCACCATTAGGCCTCTGGAGGCTCGGGACCTTGCTACACACATAACTTAAACTTCTGAACTTATTTGTTTTGGTTTCTTTGTATGTATGGATTGCATGGGTTACTGACATGTGGTAAACATTTCATGTCAATAGCACCTTTAGAAATATATTTACCTAGAAAAATGGTGACGTGTTCAATACTTATTTTACCCGCTGTATATCCTCTCTATACATTTACCACACAGAGCAAAGTAGTAGAAGCTTATTAGTTTCCTAAATATTATACGCAGTGGTCAACTGACTACCATTCACTGTTAAATCAAAACACCTACCATGATTTTTAGCATATGACAAACATTTAAGCTCACAGGCCATAAGAACCCACCACGCGTCTGCGTGTTCTTTTAAACATGGTCATATGAAAAAAAGATACAAGACTGAACTTCCAGAAGTGCCGGTTCTTCAGTGTTCATGCATGGATGAAGGGCCACCCCGTGGGGACTGGCATACTCTGATAGCAATTGGTAAGCTGCAGGCTATTAGGCTCTGGCCCAGCTGCCCATACGTTGCTTCTGACAGTGGAAGGCCTTTCACCTGACTGCAGATCACTTGCACAGCTGCCTCTACCACCTTAGGTGTGGCCTCTCTGAGCTGATGTTGGAGAGAAGATGAGGAATGTATATTTCCTGGTAGTGTCCTGGAACCCAGGGATTTGTGGAAAATGGAATGAAGGGGCCTGCACCTGGGCATGGCAAGTAAAAAGGCACTCTACCCTACTTGAACTTGCTGTCGCTGGCAAGGGGTTGAATCTCAGTTCCATCGTCAGGTATAAGAGACGACCAGTCTCTGTCCTCAGGTGCTTCAGCGGATGGTGGTTCAGAGGGCTTTATAGCAGGTGCATTTCACACCGGGGCTGCGGCCACAGTAAAGCGCCGCTCGTTTTAGCGGCGTTTTACCGCTATTTAAGCAGTGCTTTTCGGCCGCTAGCAGGGTGCTTTTCACTCCAAATAAGGGGTTAAAAACTCCTGTGTTGCAGTGCTTCCGAATCGCTTTTCAGGCGCTTCAGAATTGCTGACCATTCATTCCAATGGGCAGGGCGTTTTGGGAGCACTAAATACAGCACTTCCAACCCCCCCAAAGATGCTGCTTGCAGGACTTTTTGGAAGGTCCCGCAAGCGCTACTTGCCTGGCGCTATGTGGCTTTGAAATGTGGCAGTGCTTTTACAAAAATGACACCCTCGGCATCTCTCCATACATTCCTGTGCTGGGTTGTCCCTGCCGGCCATCATGGCTTCTATTCTTGCACGCTGTTCCTCCAGACATGCCAGGGCCACATGCTGAACTATCCTCGGCCCCATGCAGCCTGCGGGTTGGACACCCCTGACCTAGAGCAAATTAGTTCTTAATTAAGCTGGTTATCTATGGGTCTAAATTGATTAAGCAGAAGTTTGTAAAAAAAAAAAAAAAAAGTTTTTTTCCTCTATTGCTGCATTTACAGCACATACCTCTAGTAAAGCATGCCCCACATCGTGCAGGCTGCTGCTTTGTGTAGACATTCTCTCCCCACGGTGTGTAGCGGTTTGGAGAAGAGTCCTGTGCGTCTTCTGGTCTATCTCAGGTCTGAACCCAGACAAAAATTCAAGCCCTGCTGTGAGCCTCTGCATACTCCCCTCCCATCTATTGTGGGGTGGGCAAGCTTGAATGTAGCTCAGTCCAAAGAACAGAAGCCACTACCCCCCATGCTGGAATTTTACTGCCAGGAAGTGGACTGGGCACCCCGTAGAAAAATAATTCTTCATGAAGCTGCAGCTTCCATAACATGGGACATATTTTATTACAAGTAGGTGATCTAACTACAGCTATGACTGTGAGAAAAAATGTTTGACTAAATTTCTGCTTTAATTCTGACATTTTGAAGCCTAACAAGCTTTAGGAGCTGTCTGTGTGACAATGTTATAAGAGATACAGTTGCAAAAAAGGGGTCCACTGCCCCTACCTATGACTGGCCATTACAGTAGGCAGCATTGGAGGGCAAATAGATATAAACAAGGCCAAGGATAAATCCAAGATAAAAATCAAAGCTTACTTACCGACCAGCCCGCTGACAACCGAATAAACCTGTCTAACAGTATGCATTAAAAGTAGAGGTTTAGTCTGCACACATTTGCAAATACATGTGTAAGCTACAGAGCCTCACCAAGGCACCCTGGTATCTGTAGTTCTTATCACTGACTGATGAGTGACTCCACAGTGGAAACACATGCATTCTGAGTGGGTGGAGGGCAGATGGACTGAAGGGAGCCCACCCCTTCTTAAAGGTACAGGTGCACACTGAGCACCCAGAAAATTGCACAATGGCTGCAAAGGTGTCAGTGCTGCTGACTGTAATGGCCAGTCATAGGTAGGGGCAGTGGACCCCTTTTTTGCAACAATATTATATTGGTCAGGCAACACAATGACACCTTTGCAGCTGTTGTGCAATTTGGTGGGTGCTCAGTGTGCACCTGTACCTTTAAGAAGGGTTAGGCTCCCTTCAGTCCATCTGCCCTCCACCTACTCATCAGAATGCATGTGTTTCCGCTGTGGAGTCACTCATCAGTCAGTGATAAGAACTACAGATACCAGGGTGCCTTGGCGAGGCTCTGTAGCTTACGCATGTATTTGCAAATGTGTGCAGACTAAACCTCTGTTTTTAATATATACTGTTAGACAGGTTGATTTGGTTGTCCGCGGGCTGGTCGGTAAGTAAGCTTGGATTTTTTCCTTGGATTTATCCTTGGCCTTGTTTATAAGCGACATACAGTGCCTTGAAAAAGTATTCATACCCTTGAAATTTTCCCCATTTTGTCATGTTACAACCAAAAACTTAAATGTATTTTATTGGGATTTTATGTGATAGACCAACGCAAAGTGGCACATACTGTATTTATCGGCATATAGCACGCAATTTTTCACTCTGGAAATCGGGTGCAAATAGTGTGTGCGTGTTATACGCCGATACTTCAATTTGGGCTGCCTCAGAGGGGACAGAGAGGGGGGCGGAACGAGCACCGTCAGATTACATACAGCGAGAATCACCTGTTTACTCAGCGGCCTCTGTATTAGAAGTCCTGTCTCCTGGGCCGGCATTGGACCAGTGTTCTGACTATCATAGAAGCTGGTCCAGGAGGCGTGACTTTGTTTTAAAGAGGCCGCCGAGTATACAGGAGATTCTCGCTGTATGTAATCTGATGGTGCTCGTCCCACCCCGCCTACCTGTCCCTCTGGGGCAGCAGTAATCTGAGGTGAGGCTGCAGATGGGCATTGATCAAGCTGCGTTGATGGCACCTGTGAGGCTGCAGATGGGCGTTGATCAAGCTGCGTTGATGGCACCTGTGAGGCTGCAGATGGGCATTGATCAAGCTGCATTGATGGACACTAGTGGGGCTGCATATGGGCAATGACCCTTATTTTGCTTCAAAGAATTTAAAAAATGTTTTTTTTCCTGAAACTTCCCTCTTAAAATAAAGGTGCGTGTTATACGCTGATAAATACAGTAATTATGAAGTGGAAGGAAAATCATAAATGGTTTTCAAATTTTTTGACAAATAAATATGTGAAAAGTTTGGCGTGCATTTGTATTCAGCCCCCCTGAGTCAATACTTTGTAGAACCACCTTTCACTGGAATTACAGCTGCAAGTCTTTTTGGGGATGTCTCTACCAGCTTTGCACATCTAGAGAGTGACATTTTTGCCCATTCTTCTTTGCAAAATAGCTCAAGTTCTGTTAGATTGAATGGAGAGGGTCTGTGAACAGCAATTTTCAAGTCTTGCCACAGATTTTCAATTGGATCTAGGTCTGGACTTCGACTGGGCCTTTCTAACACATGAATATACTTTGATCTAAGCCATTCCATTGTAGCTGTGGCTGTATATTTAAGGTCATTGTCCTGCTGGAAGGTGAACCTCCGCCCCAGTCTCAAGTCTTTTGCAGACTCTAACAGGCTTTCTTCTAAGATTGCCCTGTATTTGGCTCCATCCATCTTCCCATCAACTCTGACCAGCTTCCCTGTCCATGCTGAAGTAAAGCATCCTCACTACACGATGGTGCCACCACCATGTTTCACGGTGGGGATGGTATGTTCAGGGTGATGTGCGGTGTTAGTTTTCTGCCACACATAGCGTTTTGCTTTTAGGCCAAAAAGTTACATTTTGGTCTCATCTGAGCAGAGCACCTTCTTCCACATGTTTGCTGTGTCCTCCACATGGCTTCTCGCAAACTGCAAATGGGACTTCTTATGGCTTTCTTTTAACAATGGCTTTCTTCTTGCCACTCTTCCAGTAGCCTCCCTGGCGGTATTCCCGAGTGTGGCTCGGGGTTAAAATTCAGTACCATTAGCGGTAACCCCGAGCCACACTCGGGATCGCATTGCAGGATCCTGGGGCGGCTTTACTTACCTTGTCCCCGGGATCCTGCGATGTCCCCCGCAGTGTCCGAGGGCTCCGTCCTCCTCCGAAGCCTCTCCGTGCCAGGCTCCGTTCCCTGCGAGCGGCGCGACGCACGGGGGCGGAGCCTGGCGGCAAATTCAAAAAACTGTCAAAATCATAACACATACAGTACTGTAATCTTACAGATTACAGTACTGTATGAAATGATTTCACATCCCTTTTGTCCCCAGTGCTCTGGCCCATGCCCTGCATGCAGTTTTACATGATATACACTGTTCTTTCTGCCTGGAAACTGGAGATTGTCCATAGCAACCAAAAAGTGTCCCTTTACGTCAAAAGTGGCTTTAGACCAGCTAGAAAACAGCGATAGTAAATTAGAACACTTGCAGAATTGAGCGATAGTGAATTGTGGGGAAATTTATTTTATTACTATTTTTTTTAATTTTTTTTAATTATTTATTTTTATTTATTATATTATAATTTATGTTTTTGTGTTTCAAACTTTATCATACCCGGGATATCTACTAGACTCTGGTTTGGACAGATTTAAGTGTGTTATTGTTAAGATTTACAGACCTACAATATAAAACGCCAAATTTCCATGCAAAATAATTGTACCGCTTTCAGCACCTAAAATCCGAAAGAATCATACCGCCAGGGAGGTTAAGGCCAGACTTGTGGAGTGCATGACTAATAGTTGTACTGTGGACAGATTCTCCCTCCTGAGCTGTGAATCTCTGCAGCTCCTCCAGAGTTACCATGGGCCTCTTGGCTGATTCTCTGATTAATGCTCTCCTTGCCTGGCCTGTCAGTTTAGGTGGACGGCCATGTCTTGGTAGGTTTTCAGTTGTGCCATACTCTTTCCATTTTCAGATGATGGATTGAACAGTGCTCCGTGAGATATTCAAAGCTTGGGATATTTTTTTTATAACCTAACCCTGCTTTATACTTCTCCACAACTTTATCCCTGACCTGTCTGGTGTGTTCCTTGGCCTTCATGATGCTGTTTGTTCACTAAGGTTCTCTAACAAACTGAGATTAAATTACAAACAGGTGGACTCTATTTACTAATTAGGTGACTTCTGAAGGCAATTGGTTCCACTAGATTTTATTTAGGGGTATCAGAGTAAAGGGGGCTGAATGCAAATGCATGACACACTTTTCAGATATTTATTTGTAAAAAATTTGGAAAGCCATTTATCATTTTCCTTCCACTTCACAATTATGTTCCATTTTATGTTGGTCTATCACATAAAATCCCAATAAAATACATTTACGTTTTTGGTTGTAACATGACAAAATGTGGAAAATTTCAAGGGGTGTGAATACTTTTTCAAGGCACTGTAAGTTTAAAGGCAGAATTTACACCTTTGTATTTTTATGCTTTGCTGTTTTGCACTGAAATGAATTGAAATGCACATCAGTAATTTGTGTCATAACGCACACTGACACTCAAAATGAAGCATTAAAAACAAACAATGCATTTTAATGTGTGGTGCCATGCATTTTGGTGCTTTTCCACTGATTTCAATGGAAGATGCATTAAAGGGAAACACGCATATGTATGAATCCAGCCTCAGTATTTCAGTTTGAATTGCAGCTAAAATATATCCTTGGGACTTTCACATTAATTACACATTTGACTCTAATTTCCACCTATACGAAACAGATAAACGTTCTATATTACCTAAGGCACTGCTTAACCATGAACATGATTATGCAAAATATCCATAACATATTATGTTTAAAGCCCATATACCTCTAATGGTAATTTACTTAGCTAATACAGGCAATACAAAAAAGTATTCATTTGAGCACAATATATGCTTTTAATTTAGTTATGTTGGAAGATAAAACACAAAAAAGTAACATTTCCTTCCATGTTTATGGCATGAAATTGAGTCTGCAGCATATATAATCCACTCAAGGAAGGTAATAAAAATGTCTGCCTAAATCAAACTAGCACTGTAATGGAGAATAAAGATCTTGTCCATGGCTAAATCAGGGCTAATTCAACTTAACATAACTGGGTTCTTGTAGAAGGCATTCTTACAGTTTTTTTTTTTTTACAGTGTTAGTATCTCTGAACAGCCTATCCGACATTGTTTTTTAACAAGCCTGGTGCAGAGAGCCAAAATAGATTTGCAGTCATCTAAATAAAAAGAAGCCAGGGATTTTCCAGCAAGTTTGAGACCAAACATGCATAATTTTTTATTTGTTAACACAGATATTACTCCGATTGTTGCTCGTGTCACTACTGCAAAATCAAGATGTGCATATCAGTCTAAAGCAGGGGCCTCAAACCGGCAGGCCTCAAGCTGTTGCAGAACTACAAGTCCCATCATGCCTCTGCCTATGGGAGTCATGCTTGTAACTAGGGTTGTCCCGATACCACTTTTTAGGACCGAGTACAAGTACCAAAACTTTTTTTCAAGTACTCGCCGATACCAATTACCGATACTTTTTTTTTAATGTCACGTGACAGTGTTTTTTTTTTTTTTAAAACAATGCTTTCTTTTTTTTTCCTTTTTTTAGGAGGGGGGGGGGGGGAGGGGTGAACGGTGTCTGTGTGGTTTTTTATTTACATGTTTATTATTTTTTACAATAATATATTTTTTTATTATTTATTGCAATATGTGTTTTTTTTTTTTTTTTTTTAATCAGCCCTGTTGGGAGGTTTTGGTGAGATATCAGAGGTCTTAACAGACCCCAGATATCTCCCCCTTGAGACAGAGAAAGAGACCGAGGATAGAGATTCCCTAGTCCCTTTCTCTGCAGCCTCAGCTGCACTGAGAATGAATGGAGAAAAGACAGCGGCTCCTCTCCATTCATAAACTGAGACATCGTAATCACAGGAGATTACAATGTTTCAGTTATGTGAATGGACAGAGTCAGCTGACTCTATCCATTCACAAAGGAGGACATGGAGAGAGACAGCACAACGGAGAGAGACAGAGGGACAGCAGAACGGAGTGGGACAGCAGAACGGAGTGGGACAGCAGAACGGAGTGGGACAGCAGAACGGAGTGGGACAGCAGAACGGAGTGGGACAGCAGAACGGAGTGGGACAGCAGAACGGAGGGGGACAGCAGAACGGAGAGGGACAGCGGAACAGAGAGGGACAGAGGAATGGAGGGAGACAGCAGAACGGAGAGGGACAGCAGAACGGAGAGGGACAGCAGAACGGAGAGGGACAGCAGAACGGAGAGGGACAGCAGAACGGAGGGGGACAGCAGACTGGAGAGGGACAGCGGAACAGAGAGGGACAGAGGAATGGAGGGAGACAGCAGAAAGGAGAGGGACAGAGGAACGGAGGGAGACAGCACAACGGAGAGGGACAGAGGAACGGAGGGAGACAGAGGAACGGAGGGAGACAGCAGAACGGAGAGGGACAGCAAAACGGAGAGGGACAGAGGAACGGAGGGAGACAGCAGAACGGAGAGGGACAGCAGAACGGAGAGGGACAGCAGAACGGAGAGGGGCAGCAGAACGGAGAGGGGCAGCAGAACGGAGAGGGGCAGCAGAACGGAGAGGGGCAGCAGAACGGAGAGGGGCAGCAGAACGGAGAGGGACAGCAGAACGGAGAGGGACAGCAGAACGGAGAGGGACAGCAGAACGGAGAGGGACAGCAGAACGGAGAGGGACAGCGGAACGGAGAGGGACAGAGGAACGGAGAGGGACAGAGGAACGGAGGGGGACAGCGGAACGAAGAGGGACAGCGGAGGGGGACAGCAGAACAGAGGGTGCATGAAGGAGGATGCGGTGGGAGGATGTGGTGACAGTCAGTGGTGATCGCGTGTGGGGGAGTTACAAGCACCGATCACTGCTGTATGTCACTAAGCAGCTGAAAGCCGCGGGGGGGAGAAGCTTGTAACTCCCCCATGCGCCGATCACTGCTGACTGTATAGGTATCAGCGGAAGCATCGGGAGCATTTGCCTGAGTACAAGTACTTGGACAAATTCTCGGTATCGGTGCCGATATCGATACTAGTATCGGTATCGGGACAACCCTACTTGTAACTGTCAGCCTTGCAATGCCTCATGTGAATTGTAGTTTTGCAGCAGCTGGAGGGCCACCAGTTTGAGACCCCTGGTCTAAAGTGACCATGAGCCACCATAATTGCATAAAATGTTTAGGGTTCCTGCTTCTCAAGTAATGAATAGACCAGTGAGGGTTTAATACCGAGTACATTCATTTTTATATTTGTGGGCATGTGGACAGTGAAAAAACACTTAAAGCAGGACTAAACTTTATCAATCAACATTATTTATTTTTAATCCTTATTCTGCTAGCCTTAGTAAGTAAATAAAAAGGTATATTACATTTACTTGTTTTAAACTTTAGTTGCTTCCTGGTTTCTGGCCTAGGCCAAAATGATGTCATACAGCCCAGGGGTCTTCATGGGAATTTTTTCTTTTATCTGGAGGAGGGGTTTTTTCAGCTAAGCACACCCTCCTGCCTGCACGCCTTAGCTAAGGTCAGATGGATTACAGAAAGTAAAAGCTACATGAATCATCTTCCTTTACACAGGATGGCTGCAGCTAGAAATGCTAGGGGGTATTATTCAAAGTGTTTCCCAACAAAATGAAGCATGGAGGCATGAATGGATAAGTGAGCTTGCGTTTAATATTTAAAATGAATTAAATAGTGTTTTCAGTTTGTGGTGCTCAGATATAGTTAAAGTGGTTGTAAACTCAGATGTGAAATATGAACAACGCATATCCCTGCTCTATAGTGTGTACTTGGTTCTCAATCCAGAGCACTAAATGTCATTTCTGTCTGCTGTCCTGTTCTTCTGCTATCTGCTTGAGTCTTTTCAGACAAGTTTTCCTGACACCAAGAGAAAAAAGGTGACGGGGAGGGAGCTTCAGCGCACAGCCTGTGATTGACAGCCTCAGCTCTGTTCGTATGTGAAGGGGGGGGGGGGGGGGAGGTGTCATTCCCTCCAATCAGCTCTCAGAGCTTTCCTCACTGAGTTCTGCAGAGTGTATTTTCAGCTCCCCACCCCCTGTTTTCTGAAAGCTCAGACACGCTTTATAAATTCTGGACTTTGAACGGATGTAGAGAAGAGGGGGCTGCAGATAAACAAGTACACTTTATGTAGGAGGATTTTGTTTTGTCTCCTGACGCCAGTCACTTCACTGGGTATATGTGAGAGTTTACAACCAATTTACGCTCCACTTTAACCTCTTTCCAGCAAGCCAATTGTAAAAGGATGGCTAGGCAGAAGCATTGTTGTTCTGGGAGGACGCCATATGATGTCCTCCCAGGATTGGGCCATGCTCCAGTGCGCTCTGTCACCTGCCATATCCCCCGGACACAGGTGATGACAGATCACTGAAAGATCTGAAAGATCAGGATTACAGAAACTAAGACAGAAGTTGACTGCTTGATCGACTTCTCTCAAAGGGAAATGTTGGAAAATGTGCCTCGAACAGTGGCTGCAACCAATTAGCTGCAGCCATTGCTCAGTGTATTTTGACAGCGGCTGATGCCACTGTCAGAATACTATGTCCTGGCGGTGGGGTTCCTCCCTTCACCCCAAGTGTCTGGAGGAAGGAACCTGCGACTCAAAAATGTTATACAACACTAAACAGAATTAAAAACCAGGAGAATTGCGCTAAATTATTAGACTCGTGAGACAATATGATATGTGCTCACAGTGACAGACTAGTGCACCACAACAGGTGAAACCATGACCAACAAAAAACCAATGCAACCCCGTGTAGATGCACAAACTGATGAATGGTAAAAATATTGAAAGATTCTGAAGTGAATCAATAAAAAATGAAACAAAACAAAACTAAATAATGAATCAAAACATAGTATAAACATATAAGAACAATAAGTGACTAAAGTCCAAAAACTATTGGTGACTCCATAAAAGATAGTGAAATGAAAAGTCCATAAATTAATGATCCAATAGTAGTATCTTCATAGGTGATATGAATGAAAACACCCCAAGGGAAAGTGTTCATAGTAGAAGTGCCTCCACCATAGCAAACACTGCCGCTTACCAGATGATATTGGTCCCTTAATCACAGGGGACCGCAATCAGCAGATGACTGTTACCCCAGCCTGGGAACTTTGAGGAGTGAACCGGACTCGTCAATCCAAATAGTGGTGGTCTCCTCATAAAGTCAGATCGAACCCAGCAGCAAAATCCATATAAAAAATAATAAAGGCTCACAATAGTGTAAAAACCCTTAATATTTATTAACATATAGAAAAGACAAATGCGCACTTACATGGTAGTAGACAAATATCAGCATATAAAAGTATTGAGCCGGCCGGCCTTGAATAAACGCGTAGCTTCTGGGACTAAAGCATAAATCGGTGACGTCAGCACGTCGCTCCTTCTCCCTACACGTTTCGTCACTATAGGACGTTGTCACGGGGCACGGGCGGCATCCTGACGCACCGCTTAAGTACCTAGCATCGAACCAAGCCTCGGTCTGGGTCCTGGAGAAAGAACCACTAGGCGCCATCTTGGTCGAGGGTAAACATACACGTCTAAAAGACCGTATAAAAAGGGCAAGGCAAAAGCAGCCAGAAACCACCTAGCCAATTTAAAAAAACAAAAAGAAAATGTAACAAAATGCCAACTAATGTGAAAATTTTTAAAAATGTTACAGCCAAATAGTGAATTAAGGCCCATCCAATGAGAAAGTATAAAGATATAATAAATGTAATGAACGGCAAATGCGTCACAGCACACAAACAGCGCTGCGCAGCAAAGCAGATTACAAACCTATCCAAACTAGCAAAGCTATCTGAGCGGCTCTGAGGTTAAGCCCAGTCAAGGTCCTAATGTCATTAAATGAACGTAAGGACTATTGAAAGAATATGACATTAATCTCATAGGAAGTCCTGAATGTTGTAGGCGGGCGGGGAGTTAATCTGAATAACAAGACCTCTCAGTGAACAATATTAATAAATAGATAAAGGGACATAAGTGGAGTCGCCGTCCTCCCCTGACATAGAGGCGCCCCACAATTCTCCAGAACCCACCCGTAAAAAACATAAAAGTGGGCAATATTATAAATTCTCATATATCATCATATAACATGAGAATAAAAGAAACACAAATCAAATAATAACCAAAAAACCATAATAAATATATTCCAAGAATTGACAAGGAATACATAAATACAGAACAATATTAAAAAGAATACTAATAAAGAAATATTGTATAAAACAAAAGTGTTCCTATAACAAATAATTGAATTGGACAATAATGAGTTTAAAAGATATGCAAAGTCACTAGGAATTATCGTTGAAAGAATTAACATCAACATTGATGTTTAGGCCAAAGGGGGTGTAACTTATAATTCTATGGACACAAGACATCTCTAACTAGACAACTACCCCTCCAGTGGGGTTTATATTTGTCTATGCCTAGAAAGATTGTATTAGAAGGATCTCTGTTATGTGCTATAAGATAATGTTTTGATACAGAGTGTTTGGTGAAACCCTTGCGTATGTTAATTATATGTTGATTTAAGCGAACCTGCAAGGGTTGCTTGGTCCGGCCCACATACTGCAGGCCGCACGGACACTGAAGCATATATACAACCCCAACCGTGGAACAAGTAATGAAAGGCTCGATTGGAAAAGTTTTGGAGGTACAAGTAGAGGTAAAGCTAATGGTCCTTCTTGTCCTACAACAATTAAGTGAACAGACCTGGCACCTTCTACATTGATAATATCCAGTAAGTTCAGAGAAGAAACTGGATATATTCATGGGGGGGTTCAAAATATTAGGCGTCAATCTGTCTTTCAAAGATGGTGCACTCCTGAAAACCACCTGGATTTTATCTGGCAGAATGGATTTCAACACTCTATCATTTTTGAGGCTATGCCAATGTTTGTTTCTTATATGTTTAACCCTGGAGTGCTGGCAAGAAAAATAGGTGTCTCCAACCGGACCACCAGCCCTTTCAATTCAGCAGATCCTTACGGTCCACATTCTTTACCTGATCCAAAGTATTAGTGAGGGAATCGGGGGAATAGCCCTTGGCCACAAACCTTTGAGTTAAAATCTGTGCCTGAGTCAGAAACACACTATCCTCAGTACAATTACATTTTAATCTTAGAAATTGGCTCTTAGGCATAGACTTGAGCCACGAGACATTATGGCAACTATCGTTTGGGATAAACGAATTTCTGTCAGTTGGTTTGAAATATGTGGAAGTGACAAAACCATCCCCACCGACAGAAATCGTGAGATCCAAAAAGTGGATCTGTTTCAGACTAGTCTCGTAACTCAAATGGATGCCCCTATCATTGGCATTAAGGGAGCACATAAAGTCAGAAAGGTCAGAATGTCTCCCGTCCCATAGGAGGAGGATGTCGCCAGGACAAGGGGGTTGCTATGGGGGCTAAATATGCCCCCAGCCTGGCAAATTTATTTATGGCCAAGTGGGAGGAGGATGTTGTCTATGCCCAGCCAAGGCCAGAAGTGACCTTGTGGGTTTGTTACATAGACGACATCCTCCTCCTATGGGACGGGAGTCATTCTGACCTTTCTGACTTTATGTGCTCCCTTAATGCCAATGATAGGGGCATCCATTTGCGTTACGAGGCTAGTCTGGAACAGATCCACTTTTTGGATCTCACGATTTCTGTCGGTGGGGATGGTTTTGTCACTTCCACATATTTCAAACCAACTGACAGAAACTCGTTTATCCCAAACGATAGTTGCCATCACGCCTCGTGGCTCAAGTCTGTGCCTAAGAGCCAATTTCTAAGACTAAAACAGAATTGTACTGAGGATAGTGTGTTTCTGACTCAGGCACAGATTTTAACTCAAAGGTTTGCGGCCAAGGGCTATGCCCCGATTCCCTCACTAATACTTTGGATCAGGTAAAGAATGTGGACCGTAAGGATCTGCTGATTGAAAGGGCTGGTGGTCTGGTTGGAGACACCTATCGTTGTCCCTTCATCACCAATTTTTCTTGCCAGCACTCCAGGGTTAAACATATAATAAACAAACACTGGCATATCCTCAAAAATGATAGTGTTGAAATCCATTCTGCCAGATAAACCCCAGGTGGTTTTCAGGGGTGCACCATCTTTGAAAGACAGATTGGCGCCTAATATTTTGAACCCCACCACAAATAGATGCAGTTTCTTCTCTGAACTTGCTGAATTTTATCAATGTAGAAGGTGCCAGGTCTGTTCACTTAATTGTTGTAGGACAAGAAGGACCATTAGCTTTACCTCTACTTGTACCTCCAAAACTTTTCCAATCGAGCCTTTCATTACTTGCTCCATGGTTGGGGTTGTATATATGCTTCAGTGTCCGTGCGGCCTGCAGTATGTGGGCCGGACCAAGCAACCCTTGCACCCTTGCAGGTTCGCTTAAATGAACATATAAATAACATACGCAAGGGTTTCACCAAACACTCCGTATCAAAACATTATCTTATAGCACATAACAGAGATCCTACTAATACAATCTTTCTAGGCATAGACAAATATAAACCCCACTGGAGGGGTAGTTGTCGAGCTAGAAGCATCTCTAGGTTAGAGATGTCTTGGGTCCATAGAATTAAAACGGAGGACGGTGACTACACTTATCTCCCTCTATCTATTTAATAATATTGTTCACTGAGAGGTCTCGTTATTCAGATTAACGCCCGCCTACAACGTTCAGGACTTCCTATGAGATTAATGTCATATTCTTTCAATAGTCCTTACGTTCATTTATTGACATTAAGACCTTGACTGGGCTTAACCTCAGAGCCACTCAGATTGCTTTGCTAGTTTGGATAGGTTTGTGATCGGCTTTGCTGCGCAGCGCTGTTTGTGTGCTATGACGCATTTGCCTTTCATTACATTTATTATATCTTTATACTTTCTCATTGGATGGGCCTTAATGCACTATTTGGCTGTAACATTTAAAAAAATTTTCACATTAGTTGGCATTTTGTTACATTTTCTTTTTGTTTTTTTAAACTGGCTAGGTGGTTTCTGGCTGCTTTTGCCTTGCCCTTTTTATACGGTCTTTTAGACGTGTATGTCCATAGGTTTACCTTCGACCAAGATGGCGCCTAGTGGTTCTTTCTCCAGGACCCAGACCAAGGCTTGGTTAGATGCTAGGTACTTAAGTGGTGTGTCAGGACACCGCCCGTGCCCCGTGACGACGTCCTATAGTGACGAAACGCGTAGGGGGAAAGAGCAACACGCTGACGTCACCGCTTTATGCTTTAGTCCCGGAAGCTACGGGTTTATTCGAGGCCAGCCGGCTCAATACTTTTATATGCTGATATTTGTCTACTACCATGTAAGTGCGCATTTGTCTTTTCTATATTTTAATAAATATTAAGGGTTTTTACACTATCGTGAGCCTTTATTATTTTTATGTTGATTTTGCTGCTGGGTTCGATCTGACTTTATCAGGAAACCACCACTATTTGGATTGAAGAGTCCGGTTCACTCCTCAAAGATCCCGGGCTGGGGTAACAGTCATCTGCTGATTGCGGTCCCCTGTGATTAAGGGACCAATATCATCTGGTAAGCGGCAGTGTTTGCTATGGTGGAGGCACTTCTACTATGATCACTTTCCCTTGGGGTGTTTTCATTCACATCACCTATGAAGATACTACTATTGGATCTTTAATTTATGGACTTTTCATTTCACTATCTTTTATTGAGTCAGCAACAGTTTTTGGATTTTAGTCACTTATTGTTCTTATATGTTTATACTATGTTTTGATTCATTATTTAGTTTTGTTTTGTTTCAATTCATTTTTTATTGATTCACTTCAGAATCTTTCAATATTTTTAACATTCATCAGTTTGTGCATCTACACGGGGTTGCATTGGTTTTTTGTTGGTCATGGTTTCACCTGTTGTGGTGCACTAGTCTATGTCACTGTGAGCACATATCATATTGTCTCACGAGTCTAATAATTTAGCGCAATTCTCCTGGTTTTTAATTCTGTTTAGTGTTGTATAACATTTTTGAGTCGCAGCTTAGCCCACTTGTTAACCAATAGCACAGTTTTTTCTTTATACACTTAAACTTGTATCTGATTCAGATACGCAGTCTTCTCTTTTTTAGTGTTTGCTAATACTGAACATCCAGGAGCTATATAATTGCAGAATAATGAGAAATCAAAAAAAATAGGTATATAGAGGAAACACATTCTGTATCCCATAAATTTACTGTATATAAAGAGAGAAGAGCACTACCTGCATCCTTTCAGAAGCACTGAAGGCTTCTTGTGCCCATATAATTTTATACCCTCAGTAAGCATGCTCCCGTTCCTTCTGTGCTCTGTTTCTCAGTGTTCACTTCTTCCTCTCCGATCTCTTTGGTAAAAGGGTATCTACTGCTTCCTGTTGGCAGTACTGGAGGCTTTCTGTACACATTGGGGAGAATTTGCAAAGAGTGATGCAAGCATAATGCTTGCACTACTCTTCTAAACATAAAAAAGAACACATTTCTGTTCTACCATGACTGTGACACACACAGCAAAGAGAGCAGGAGAGCTGGAGTTGCATGCTCATATCTCTCTGCCTGTCTCTGCCCCCTGCCCAGCTTGGAGCAGGGAGGAGGAGGGTTGTTAACCCTGCAGACTTTGCTTGTGTAGTGTAATTGCTGTACAGGCTGAGAGTGGGATGTGAGTTGTCCGCTGACAGTGCACCAGGTCACAGTTGGTGAGAATCTGCCACAGTTTTCTATATGGAAAACTGCCACATTTAACCAGTTAATCTAGAAATAGAAACAGGTGGCACAGATAGACCGAGAACATGTCTATCTGCTTAGTTAATGTGGCACTTGCCATATATTACCATGATAAAGGTGCAGGAAGCTTAGTTAATTCCCCAGATTCCGTTTCATTTTTACATTCACACCTCCATGGCCTGTACAGCTCTTCTAACTCTGCTTTCCAACAGTGCACACCACCGACTCCTCCTGTGTGTCTGCTTCTTTCCCTTTTTCGTTGTCATCCTGTGCTATCACTAATATAAACAAGAATTTGAACTGAATGTAGACTAGGAAGTGAAGTCAATAAACTACTCTAACTTACAGCACACAGCAAATGGCGAGTAGACATACAAATATACACAGTGTCAGGGCAGATTTATTCAAACCATTGCTTTTGGTGTGATTTCCTGATGCAATAAAACAAAAACTTATGCATAATACAAGGTGTGCTGGCAGCATATTGAATGGATGTTATCAGCGATGCCAGATGTTGGTCATTACAGAACCCACGCTAGGGAGCATCTCAGTATGGTGTGTGATTTGACTATGGTCTGAGTCTAGGGCAGACATACTCAGAGCAAGCACACACAAACACACAGCTAAGACACACACAGTGTAGACACTTGTTAGAAGAATGTGGTGGCCCTCATGTTGGGATTTTTACTTTTGCATTAACGTTCACACTGACATTCTTCTTATGTTTAGTGCACTGTTGTTCACATGTTGAAGATGTATTTTGGCAAGGTGGAAATCTGAGATCTAACCAAGATTCCTTGGTTGGCAGTGTGCTGAGCAAGTGCAGAAGATGAGGAAAAACCAGCAGCATTAACCCCTCACAAACATGGACCATAATAAATGTCTTTAACAAAATGGCAACATTTATTCTACATCAATAAGGAAACGAACACACATTATCTGATGCATAACATGCAAATAGCTAAATTAAGACGGTATCGCACACAGGTATATGTGGTTGTGCATTTGGGCTTTAGATATATAGAGGCAGATAATGTAACACTGTGGCTGCCACACTCTTACAGCCAACTTTGATGAGCTGTTTGCTAACATGACCATATTACTGGAGCTTATATGCTGCAATCCAGATGGCCATGCTGACTCATTATATGTGCATGAGCAAGCATCCTCCATACTTGTGACATTCATTTGGTAAAATAATGTACAGCTGTGTGACTTTGGTGCAACTATATTATACTACTATTCCCCCCCCCCCCCCCCTTCATGTTCCCGTAGTCTTACTAAATTCATTATTCAAGAAGTAATATAAAACATTATATAGGATGCAAAGACTGGGACAGTGGTAATAATGGAAAATTTTAACTAGCCTGAAATTAACTGGAGAAATGGCACTGCTTGGGACAGTAAAAGGGCAGAAATGTATAAATGTATTACCAGACAATTTTATGGTACAGTTTCTAGAAGCCCCAATAAGATGTGATGCTCTGCTGGACATGTTTATCTGAAACAATGTGAAGCTTGTTACAAATGTCCAGATAAAAGAACATCTGAGTGGCAGTGACCAAAGCATGTTTTTTTTTAAATTTAAGTTGTAAACATAGCACATACTGAAAATAAAAAAACACAATATGTATTCTGCTACATATTTTTGGTAAAAAAAATCCCAATAAGCGTATATTGATTGGGTTGCGCAAAAGTTATAGCGTCTACAAACTATGGGATATTTTTTATTTATTTTTTGCTAGTAATAGCGACGATCAGTGACTTATAGCGGGACTGTGCGGTGGCCAAATCTGACACTAACTGAGACTTTTTGAGAACCAGTGACACTAATACAGTGATCAGTGCTAAAAATATGCACTGTCACTGTACTAATGACACTGGCTGGGATGGAGTTAAACATCTAGGGTGAACAAAGGGTTAAATCTGTGTCTAGCCAGTGTTTTGGTGTACACAGTGTGGTGCTTTTACCCCTGCTACGCAGGGAAAGTAAATCCATTACTTCCCCGCTGATAGGACAGAGCTCTGCCTTGTTTACATAGCCAGAGCCCTGTCCTGTGTGTGTCGGACGATTGTTAGGTGCCAGCGGTAATCCACTGGCCGGCACCCGCTGTGTAAAGTCACAGCAGAGCCAGGTTGCCGGTGTCGCATGCGCGCATCCCCTACCCGGAAGTGCCAGTTCACGTACTAGGTACGTGATATGGCGCAGCAGAGCCACCTTGCCACCGTATATCTATGGTATATGTTTGGCAAGCAGTTAAAGAGAGCAAATGTTCCAATGTCAATGCTGCTTCACAAAACTTAGACTGGGATGGAATATAGTCATCAAAGAATACAGAACAGAAATGGAAATATTTAACATTGACTATATGCAAACACACACTAAATATGTTCTTAAAGGCAATAAGTTTAAAAGGCTAAAACTAAAACCCTTATGGCTCAAGTCCAATGTTAAAAAAGCCATTAAGAATAAGAAAAGCTCACTTAAAAAAGTATATAAAAACATAGAACACATTTATTTCTATCTGAAAACTACAAAGAATATAACAAAATATTAAAACATATCAGGATTGCAAAAATGTAAATTGAACAACAGGTTGCGAAAGACAGAAGACAAACCCTCAAAATTATTTAATTACCAGTAAAAAGATCAGGTCGGAGCATGCAGACTCTTTACGAGATAACTCTGAGTGAGTGACTGGGGGCAAAGAGAAAGCAAATGTATGAAATACCTTCTTCAGCTCTGTGCATACAAAGGAAAATGCTGGAGCTCAAGTTCATAATGGGGATGGTATTGTCACAGCTTCAAATGAGCCACAATGGCTCAAAATTGATATGGTCCAGAATCAGGCAAAATAAAAGTAAACACAAAGCACCTGGACCAGATGGGGTACACCTACATTATGTGTCCTCGAAGAGCTGAGCTCTTTTTTTGTAAGCTGTTTTTAATTTTTAGATGCTCTTTAAGATCATATTGCATCATTTAAAAATAAATGTACCGACATATTCTTTTGCATTTGAGCTAGCAAAGCAATGCAACCACAATCAATGGCTGACGGATGTAATACACAGGCTCCCGCAGACTATTCCTCCAGCCCCAGTTCAGTTATAAAGCAGCTACTGAGTGTGGTGACGTCATTTGTGCTCCACTGAGATGTGTGGTGACAGATAGGACAAGTAGTCTTTTTGCACAGATATTGCACAGATGTTGTACCTATAATATGGGTATAACATGAAATATGCTGTGAAAGGTGGATTTAGCCTTTATTGGCTGGCTTTTTTTTTTGGGGGGGGGGGGTTAGGGCTCATACATCTTGTGGGGGGTGAAGTTTGGCATCTTCGCTCTGGGCGACCTTGTCACAGCAAAGGTGGTGTACCCCAAGGTTCAGTGTTGGGATCACGGATTTTTAATATAATTATCAATGACAGAGTTTGGGATTAAAAGTATAATTTCAGTGTTTACAGATGATACCAAGCTATGTAGTGGAAAGATATCCTTACAGGATGCCTTCAACTTACAAGCCAATCTCAATGCACTGTTTAATTGGGCAACTATGTGGCAAATGAGGTTTAATGTTGATAAATGTAACGTTACACACTTGGGGGCCAAAAACATGGATGCATCATACATCCTAGGAGGAGAACAGCTGAGGGAGTCAAAGGTGGAGAAGGATTTGGGTGTTCTGGTAGATCATAGACTTAATAGCATGCAATGCCAAGCTGTAGTTTCTAAAGCTAGAAAAATCTGTTCTTGTATTAAAGGTATGGACTGCAGAGAGAGATATCATTTGTACAAGTCATTAGTAAGTTCACAAAAGTGACATTGGAGAGCCAGATAAAGTGCAGAGAAGAGCAACCAAACTGATAAGAGGCATGGAGGAGCTCAGCTATGAGGAAAGATTAACTGAATTTTATTTATTATTTCTTGAAAAGAGGCAATTAGGAGGGATATGATGATCATGTATAAAAAGTGTTTCTACTTTGTGGTCATTACAGAGGACAAAAGTGCACGCTTTACATCTGGACGAAAAGAGATTTAACCTCCACATACAGAAAGGCTTCATCACAGTAAGAGCTGTGAAAATGTGGAACAGACTCCCTACAGAACTAGTTCTGGCCAGCTCAGTAGATCGTTTAAAAAAAAAAAAAAAATGGACACATTCCTCAATGCACAAAACACTAAACTAAATATTACCATTTATAAATGATAAACCCACTGATCGTTGATCCAGGGAATATCTGATTGCCATCGGGGGGATCAGGAAGGAATTTTGTTTTTCCTGTTAGAGCAAACTGGATCATGCTTTACAGGATCATTTTTGCCTTCCTCTGGATTAGCTGTGGGTTTATGGTTCTGCATAAGGAACCTTTCCATTTTTTAATTTTAGCTAAAGACACTTACAGTTACATAAAAAGCACTGAATTAGCTGAAAAAGACACTTTTTTAGTCCTTTATAAAACAAAAAAAGAATATTTTATGTTTGAAACTAGTGAGAAGAATGCTTACAAAAAATTTGAAACCAGTCTTGTCAGAAGGAAAGCACATGAGTATAATATTATGTTAACAGTGGAAGCAGGGCTGCTGATAGAAATCACGGAGCCCTGTACAGCCTACCTGACAAGGCCCCCTTCCTCCAAAAATATCAAATAACATTTTTGCTAAAATGCAACGCCCGCGATACTATGCTTTGCAGCCATGGCAGACATTATACCCCCTTCGAAAAAGACCCATTCAAGTGAATAGCAGCATGGAGGCAAAACCAGCACCTCCACAGTTAGTGATCGGTACTGATGTGTTCATTCATGGTGTTGTGTTCATTCAGGACGGTGAGCCCCCCCCACTCACCATCCTGAAATAACCCACGGGGAAAAGGGGAACACAGAGGTTCCAGACAGCAGGGAGAAGGGGATGCAGATACTAGAACTGATCCTCCTGCAGTGCAGCCAGAGAAAAAAAAGAAAAGTAGAAGCTAGCAGCACTGCACAAGAGCCACAAGTGTCAGCAATAAGGCAGTACCACTGGCCGTCCTGCTTGCCTGGTGCCCGGGCCCTCCTTTTGAACTGATGATGCCTGGGCCCAGTATAGGAGGGCTGGCTGTACTGCCTTATCAGCAGCCCTGAGTGGAAGTTTAGGAGTAATGCTTTATGGAAACAAGAGAAGCATGTATTTTAATAGGAAGTAAAACACAACTATGCTGCCAGCTAAATGAACTGAAATCATAAACACTTATCTTCCTTTCAAGCTATCCTTCCATACTATAGAAGCTACACATTCCCTCACCCCCTACGTAATAGTGATGAAAGGGAAAAGACATGGTTGTAGTCCTAATCAGTAGAGCGGCCTACATGGCTTCTCCAGATATACAGTGGAGTGAGTGAGTGTAGCCCCCCTAGAACAGGAAGTTTATTTGCAGAATCACCAGGTTAAAATTAAAAAAGGAAAAAAAGTCTGAAAAAGGAAACGAATGCAGTCATCACATTTAAAGACTTGTAAACTGCAATATATCATTTTTGGTCTACATATGCAGTAACAGCAGAAAGTTGTACATGTGCACAGCCTCATTAATATAGGAGAAGCTTTAGTGCACGAGCTAACAACAGCAGGGAAAGGAAGTGTGCACAGTTGCATGATGGCAGAGGAAGCACAGTTGTACAAGCTTCAACAACAGAGGTAGTACAGAAGAAGTACTGCTGTCTCATAAAAGCAAGAGGACCACATGTAAATGTAGCAAAATCCAGCACTGGGGTGGGTATTGGTATTATCACCATGGGGCTTTACTCAGATTAAAACAAACTTTCTCATGACCTATCTATCTGTACCTCCCACTCTCCAATGGGTCGCTAGAAGATCCAGACGAATCTGAAATAAAATACACAAATACAAACAATACAGTAATAGTTCCTTTATTGCAAGAAGCAAAACTCCATTTCCTGAGGAATGAAATTTTCTTTCCCGCCATGAACTATATTTACTGTCATAGATGGTTTTTCTTTAACCACTTGACAACTGGGCACTTAAACCCCCTTCCTAACCAGACCAATTTTCAGCTTTTGGTGCTCTCACATTTTGAATGACAATTACTCAGTCATGCAACACTGTATCTATATGAAATTTTTGTCCTTTTTTTCACACAAATGGAGCTTTCTTTTGGTGGTATTTAATCACCGCTGGGTTCTTTATTTTTTGCGCCGTAAAAGAAAAAAGACCGAAAAATCTGTAAAAAAATGCATTTTTCTTCATTTCTGTTATAATATTTTGCAAATTAGTAATTTTTCTTCATATATTTTGGCAAAAATTTATACCGCTACATATCTTTGGTAAAATTAACCCAAATCGGTGGATATTATTTGGTCTTTGTGAAAGTTATAGAGTCCAAAAGCTATGGTGCGAATATCTGAAAATTGATCACACCTGAAGTATTGACGGCCTATCTAATTTCTTGAGACCCTAACATTCCAGAAAAGTACAAATACCCCCCAAATGATACCTTTTTGGAAAGAAGACATTCCAAGGTATTTAGAAAGATGTATGGTGAGATTTTTGAAGTTGTCATTTTTTCCCACAATTCTTTGCAAAATCAAGGTTTTTTTTTTACTTTTTTTTTTTCCCACAAAATTGTCATATTAGCAGGTTATTTCTCACACACCACATATGCATACCACAAATTACACCCCAAAACACATTCTGCTATTACTCCCGAGTACGGCGATACCACATGTGTGAGACTTTTACACAGCGTGGCCACGTACAGAGGCCCAACATGCAGGGGAGCACCTTCAGGCGTTCTGTAGCTCCCAGGCCAATTCTGACATTTCTCTCCTACATGTAAAAATCATCATTTATTTGCTAGAAAATTACATAGAACCCCAAAACATTATATATGTTTTTTTAGCAAAGACCCTAGAGAATACAATGGCGGTCGTTGCAACTTTTTATCTCGCACGGTATTTGCGCAGCAATTTTTTTAACGCGTTTTTTTTGGGAAAAAAACTGTTTTGTGCTTTACAAAAACCAAAACAGTAAAGTTAGCCTAATGTTTTTGCATAATGTGAAAGATGAAGTTATACTGAGTAAATAGATACCCAACATGTCACCTTTCAAAATTGCACGCGCTTGTGGAATGGCGCCAAACTTTGCTACTCAAAAATCCCCATAGGCGACGCTTTAAAATTTTTTACTGGTTACATGTTTTGAGTTACAGAGGAGGTCTAGGGCCAAAATTATTACTCTCGCTCTACCGATCGCAGCGATACCTCACATGTGTGGTTTGAACACGGTTTTCATATGTGGGCGGGACTTACGTATGCGTTCGCTTCTGCATGCGAGCACGCAGGGACAGGGGCGCTTTAAAAATTTTTTATTTTTTTTTATTGTTCATTTTACTTTATTTATTTTAGTTTGATGCTTTTTTCCAAAAAAAAAAATTTTTGACCACTTTTATTCCTATTACAAGGAATATAAACATCCTTGTAATAGGAATATGGCATGACAGGTCCTCTTTACAGTGAGATATGGGGTCAATAAGACCCCACATCTCACCTCTAGGCTGGGAAGCCTGAAATAAAAAAAAAAAAAAAAACGATCCTGGCTTCGATCGTAGCGGTGAGTCGGTAGAAGCGCGGGAGGGGGGGACATCCCCTCTCGCCTCCCGTAAGAACGATCAAGCAGTGGAACAGCTGCTATGATCGTTCTCATGGTGTAGGGAATCGCCGGCTGAAAAAGCCGATATCTGAATGATGCCTGTAGCTGCAACCATCATTCAGATATCTCCGCACAAAGTCAAGGACGTTGTATGACGGCCGGTGGGCGGGAAGTGGTTAAAACGCATTTTTTTTTTAACACAAAGTTGTCCATTTATACAATATTTCTACCACATAACATGTACATACCAAAAATGACACCCCAAAATAGATTCCCCTGCTCCTTCTGAGTACGGCGATACCACATGTGTGAGACTTCCACAGCCTGGCCACATACAGAGGCCGAGTACAGCTGAGCATGGCTCGGTATGGCGGGGTATTGCGGAGTATGGCGGGGTATGGCGGGGTATTGCGGAGTATGGCGGGGTATTGCGGAGTATGGCGGGGTATTGCGGAGTATGGCGGGGTATTGCGGAGTATGGCGGGGTATTGCAGAGCATGGCAGAGTATGGCGGAGTATGGCGGAGTATGGCGGGGTATTGCGGAGTATGGCGGGGTATTGCAGGGTATGGCAGAGTATGGCGGGGTATTGCGGAGTATGGCGGGGTATTGCGGAGTATGGCGGGGTATGGCGGGGCATGGCAGAGTATGGCGGGGGCATGGCAGAGTATGGCGGGGGCATGGCAGGGTATGGCGGGGGCATTGCAGAGTATGGCGGGGGCATTGCAGAGTATTGCGGGGGAATTGCAGAGTATTGCACAGCATTGCAGAGTATTGTGGGGGCATTGCAGAGTATGGCGGGGGCATTGCAGAGTACTGCACAGCATTGCAGAGTATTGTGGGGGTATTGCAGAGTATTGTGGGGGTATTGCAGAGTATTGTGGGGGTATTGCAGAGTATTGTGGGGGTATTGCAGAGTATTGCACAGCATTGCAGAGTATTGTGGGGGTATTGCAGAGTATTGCACAGCATTGCAGAGTATTGTGGGGGTGTTGCAGAGTATTGTGGGGGTGTTGCAGAGTATTGCACAGCATTGCAGAGTATTGTGGGGGTATTGCAGAGTATTGTGGGGGTATTGCAGAGTATTGTGGGGGTGTTGCAGAGTATTGCTCAGCATTGCAGTGTAGTGGGGATGGCTGAGCATGGATGGATGGATGCCTGGATGTCTCTGTGCAGCGCTGTGGGCACTACACATACAGCCCACAGCGCTGCAGACATCCATCCATCCCCCTCCCCGCTCACTGTGTACCGATCGGTACACAGGCGGGGAGGAGAGGGGGAGGAGAGGAACCGGCGTCATCAGATGACGCCGGTCTGTTTACATGTGATCGCGCCGTCATTTGACGGCGCGATCACATGGTAAACGGCCGCGATTAGCGGCCATTTACCGGGATCCGTGATGCGCCGGGTCCTCAGGACCCGGCGGTCACGGATGTGTTCGGGTGCGCGCCCCAGGGGGGCGCGCGAGAGGGGAATTCTGGGAGGACGTCATAGTACGTCCACCCAGAGTTATCCAACCGCCCTGCAGCCGTCATTCGGCTATGGGCCGGTTGGTAAGTGGTTAAAGTTCCACCTTATCGAGAAACTGCTACCACCTGATGGCAGAAGTCATTGTAATACAAATCTTCTTAGGTTAGTGTTGAAAAAGAAACAAAATCTTGACACGTAGTCTCTCTAACAACTGACACTAACTAACTATCCCCATAGTCCTTGCATTGAAGAAAGGAAAAGAAGACAAGTTTTCAACTTCTTAGGTTGTTACCAAATAGAATGGTTATTATAGTCGATCACCAATAAAACCGGGGATCTGGTAAAGTCACAGCTTTGCCTTGTGCATCTATGTGATGAAGTATACGATGTTATCTTTTCCTAGCCGACAGATAACAGCCTTATCCGCATATATGTGTCTCCCGTAGCTCCAATGTAACAGGCATCCGGCAAACCGATCATCCATCACAGAAGAACATCCTGGCTTCCTAAAGGGCTTTGGCCCTTTCAAATAGTCCCAAATGTCTTCACTATACCAGCCTTTTCTTTTCTCCTCACTCTCTTGCATGATATCTCTAGGAATGTATGGGAATTCAAGCCAATACTCTGTGGCCACTCGCTTGTTTAACAGCTTCTTCAGTGGCGATGATTGTGGCCCAATCCATCCGGTAGGCCTGGGGCGACACGGTGGGTTGTTCCACGGTGAAAAGATATTCCCCGCAATGTAAGCATCGGACAAACGGTCAAGGACTTGCGACCAGTCTCTCGCATCCGTTACACAGCATGCCCAAAGCCTCTGAGTCTCCCGTTGTATATAGGATGAAACGCCCATGCGGTTTCAGGCGAATGCCTGTGTCCATCAGCAGCGCTCCAGGCAGTCTAAAACTCGCAGCGGTGCCTCCAGAGAACATTCTTGGCCCCATAGCAGACTGCATCCCTGGCATTCGGAACATAGCGACAGCTCTGTAGAACCTTCCATTTCCGCGTTTGGTCAGACCACGCGATGTGTCTCTGTGCATACTTTAGACAGCTCCTCCCATTGGCTCCTCTGGTCATGGAACTCCCGGGCTTTCTTAATTCCGCCCGCCAACTCGCCATTATCTTGACCCGTAACCAATCACATTGTTGAGCATGAATAAGAAAAAAATGGCAAAGTCCAAAGTCTTCTATTGCATTATTTCTGTGGCAAAGAAAAAAAGAAAAAGGTCCCTTAGTTGCTATAGGTAACCGTAAATCCCAAACTCGAGCACCCACATGTAGCAAAAGTCCAGCTTGTGGGGTGGGTATTGGTATTATCACTATGGGGCTTTACTCAGATTTCTGCTCCCCATATCAGATTATTACTTTAATCTCTTCAACCCCAAAGCTGTTGCTAATTATTTTTTTTCGGGCTTACAGTTACCTTGCTTCCAGTGTCCATCCTAGGGGTATTCATCACTCGTTCAATTGAAACACTGGCTCCAACACTTAGTCCTTTTTTCTCTTTCCAAGTTTTATTCAGTAACATCACACGCAATAGAAAGACAGAGGGTGAAAAAAGGATTTGGGTACCTTGGACATTGCGGTCGGAGATAATTTCTACATCCAGCGAATAACACTTCCAAAGCTGGATTCAGCAATCACCGGATAGGCCCCTCTCACTGACCTAGCAGCCGATGCAATGCTCAAAGACGGTCTCTGCCACAGACCTTACGATTCTAGGTGAACAAATTGTGGATTATCTAAACGGTCTCTGCCACAGACCGTACAGTCTTGAAAGAACTGACTGTGGTACTAATCCAAGATGCGTCTCCGACTGAGTTCCCAGGATCTTCTCAAGATACCAGCCTTATGCTCGGTCCTCTCCCGAAGAGTCCTCCCCTGGTCCCTGCAGTCCCTTGCTTCTTCCTGCAGGCCTGACAGCAAAGAGATCATCATGCCGACCCATAGGCCACTAAGACTCTGATCCTTCCTTTAGTAGCTAGGCCTTAGTTCTGCCAAGCTCAAGGTAGAACCTTAAGGATTCATAATCTCCCAGGCCAGGAGGGCCACGAGGTGGGGAGCGCCAACCCACCCCCCGAGCCCGGGGGGTCAGGAAGACCAACCGATAGCCAAAGAACCACGAAAGATGGCGTCTGTGCCTTAAATACCCCTACCCAGAAATGTCCAGTGTGTGAACCACTCCCACCGAAAAGCCTCTGAGCAACGAGTAGTCAATGTGTCTGACCAGACTGTATTTCCCAATCCACCAATGATGACAGCACCACCCATGGTTAGATGGAAATCTGCACAGTCCAGCCAATCTGGCACAGAAACCATTAAATTTAAGCAATAATAAGTTGAGCCAAAACTGCAGCTACAACTAATTTAAATTTCAAAAGAATAGCATCTGCTATTCAGGAGCAGGGCACTACATAAAGAATTCCCAGAGGCAAAAAAACCTCACTTATATAGCTTCAGAGATTCAAGGATACCCAAGTGTATTCAGAGGAAGCACAGGTGTATACTCTATTTAGTGTAGGTAACGCAAGGAGAGCAATGAGCAGGGGAAGCACAGGTAGGCATTTTTTTGAGAACAATATAATCTCAGACATGCAGCCTCAGGAAATCAAGAAGCACTGACATAAACCATCTTCAAAACAGAGAAAGCACAAGTTTATACCCTCTTCAGGTGAAGCACAGGCATGGAAGCAGGGGAAGCACAAGTTTATACCCTCTTCAGGTGAAGCACAGGCATTGAAGCAGGGGAAGCACTGCTACAGTATATAAAGCTTAGTAAGCAGGGAAAGCCCAGGTAAGCAATATTGTCAAATGACAGAAAGGGTAGGTGCAAAGTTTTCTGAAAGCACACACACACAGTAGCTGGAGAAACCCAGAAGCAAGCGAAGAGCCGTGTAATCAGGGGAATCATGGACATGTAATGGAAAGCATAAGTGCAACGTTTTCACACACATATGCTTTGGTAGAAAAAACACAAAAATAGGAATTTGTGTGAACATTAGGAGCAGCAAATGTGCAACACTACAAAACTGGACAACACAGCTATATAATCTCATGGACACAAGGGAAGCATATCTACAGTATAAAGCAGGGAGGCACAGCTGTATAATCTTATGGAAACAGGGGAAGCATATGTGTATTATGAAGCAGGGAATCATAGCTGTATAATGTTATGAAAACAGGGCATGCACATGTGTATTGTGAATCACAGAAGCACAGTTGTATAATCTTATGGAAACAAGGGAAGCGCACATATTACCAATCACAAAACAAAAGTTGTACTCACTTTTGGAAATGGGAAACACTCGTATTATGAAACAGGGAAGAACAGTCTGCACTTTCACATAGAAACAGTGAAGGAGAAGTGTACATCTCTGAAGCAGGTTTTAAACTCTGTTTTCAAGGACAATGGTTTATATTCACCGAGAGAAGGATAGTTCAGATGAAGTAGAAGCATATTGGAGGCTGCGTAGTGACCCAGATGTTACAGAGGGGCATGGGAGCACACTTGGAGACACAAGGGCATATTACAAGTCACTAGATGGTACAGCATGCACTGTGTGCACACTTGGAGGCACTAGATGACATAGAGTGCACTGGAGAACATTTGGAGACACAGGGCACATGATAAGTCACTAGATGACTAAGGGCACATTGGGGCACACTTGGGGACATGGGGGCACACAGGTGTGCACTTTAAGTCATTAAATAACATGGAGACATTTGGAGCCTCTAGACAACACAGGGTGCACTGGAGCACATTTGGAGACACAGGGATGTATGTTAAATCACTAGATTACGAGGGGCGCACATGGAGTCACTAGATGACTAAGGGCACACTGGAAGACATGGGGGCACACTTTAAGTCATTAGATAACATAGAGACACTAGATGACAAAGGGTGCACACTTGGATACACAGAAGTGCATGTTAAATCAATAGGTTACAAGGGGTGCACATGGAGTCACTAGATGACTAAGGGCACATTGGGGCACGCTTGGGACATGAAAGCACACAGGAGCGCACTTTAAGAGGTAACATGGGGTGCACTTGGAGACACTACACAACACCAATGCACTGAGATGCTCATGGAGGCACTAGAAGACACAGGACTGGCGGCACATAGAGAGTCACTGGGTGTGCTAGAGACACAGAGTACTAGAGGATGGCATGGAAAATAAAGGTAAGCACTACAGTAAGGGGGAGGTTCAGCTTCAATGTGGTGATGCTTGAATGTCAAGCCACACATGGCTTCACATTTTATGCTGACACTGCATCCTGAGAGAGGCAGGTATGACACCTGTTGGAGCAGGCCAAGCATAGTTATCCAACCTTGTGGAAATAGGGGAGGCACAATTGTAAAGCACTGGCGCAGCTGTCTGTAGACAATGTAAAGCTGAGGCCATCATCCTGCATTTTGGGGCACTGCTGATCTCTTCCTTACATCTTCTTACAAATTGATATTATCTTTGTTCCAGTACAGGAGACACAGAATGGGCACAAGGCTCACATCTACACAGTTGCGTTATTACATTACAATGGATTCTTTGTGGAGATAATTGGAAAGACCGCCTTTAATTGCTGATTTATATACTTTGCTGCTGACAGTAACCGGTGCTGGAGGGAGCTCAGTAATGTATTTCCTTTAATAAAAGTGGCCGATTTTTGTATGCGCCCCACCTGGGGATATGAACTTGGGTATAGTATTCTTTATTATTTTAGGGCTGGCTTGGGATTTACCCTAGCAATATCTTAGTCAGCACTATAGAAATGATAACCGTTATATATTATATAAGAGTTTACCAGTACCATCAGAACCAAAATATACACTGAAGCACATGCTATTGCAGGCATTTCCCATAACAATAATCTAGTATCAATACAGTATTTTATTACGTTTGGGTGAGCGGTGGTCTAGGCTGCTGGAGAGAGACACATTTATTGCCCCTTTGCTCCCATGCCTCTGTCTAGCAGAATAAAAACCAAACACCTATTTATGAAACAACAATAGTGATAGGAATGACAGTCACAGATTAAACATTTAGAGGTATCACAAAATACTAAACATTTTAGCAAAAATCTGACACTATTCAAAATGTGTTTTAACTAACCTGCAGTAGGTAAACTGTATGTATGTAAAAAAGGAAGAGTTAAAATTAACTGTGAGCAAAATATTATTTTTTAATAAACCTATATATGCGTGTATGTGTACATGTATATACTGTATATATATATGTATATATATATACAGAATCTAACAAAAGTGAGTACACCCCTCACATTTTTGTAAAGATTTTATTATATCTTTTCATGTGACAACACTGAAGAAATGACACTTTGCTACAATGTAAAGTAGTGAGTGTACAGCTTTTATAACAGTGTACATTTTCTGTCCCCTCAAAATAACTCAATACACAGCCATTGATGTCTAAACCGCTGTCAACAAAAGTAAGTACACCCCTAAGTGAAAATATCCAAATTGGGACCAAAGTGTCAATATTTAGTGTGGCCACCATTATTTCCCAGCACTGCCTTAACCCTCTTGGGCATGGAAATCACCAGAGCTTCACAGGTTGGGACAGGAGTCCTCTTTCACTCCTCCGTGACGACATCAGCGAGCTAGTGTATGTTAGAGACCTTGTGGTCCTCCACCTTCCTTTTGAGGATGCCCCACAGATGCTCAATAAGGTTTAGGTCTGGAGATATGCTTGGCCAGTCCATCACTTTTATCCTCAGCTTCTTTAGCAAGGCAGTGGTGGTCTTGGAAGTGTGTTTGGGGTCGTTATCATGTTGGAATACTGCCCTGCGGCCCAGTCTCTGAGGCAGGGGAACATGCTCTGTTTCATTATGTCATAGTACATGTTGGCATTCATGGTTCCCTCAATGAACGGTAGCTCCCCAGTGCCGGCAGCACTCATGCAGCTCCAGACCATGACACTCCCACCACCATGCTTGACTGTAGGCAAGACACACTTGTCTTTGTACTCCTCACCTGGTTGCCGCCACACATGCTGGACACCATCTGAACCAAATACGTTTATCAACCTCTGCAGCAATGCTGGCAGCACTCATATGTCTATTTCCCAAAGACAACCTCTGGATATGATGCTGAGCACATGCACTCAACTTCTTTGGTCGACCATGGCGAGGCCTGTTCTGAGTGAAACCTGTCCTGTTAAACCGCTGTATGGTCTTGGCCACCGTGCTGCAGCTCAGTTTCAGGGTATTGGCAATCTTCTTATAGCCTAGGCCATCTTTATGTAGAACAACAACTCTTTTTTTCAGATCCTTAGAGAGTTCTTTGCCATGAGGTGCCATGTTGAGTGGCACCTCATGTGGCATGTCCAGTGACCATTATGAGAGAGTGAGGCCCCTTTTACACGGGACGGATCCGTGTTGATCCGCCCCGTGTTTATCCGCTGCTCAGCGGGGATCGCTCCGCTTTCCCCAGCTGAGCAGGCAGATGACAGGGCGGGACCCGCACACTGTGCAGGGACCGCCCTGTCAGATCTCCGCTCTCCCCTATGGGGGATCGGAAGAACACGGACCGTCTGTCCGTGTTCCTCCGATCCGCTCTGCAGACGGATAGAAAAATAGGATTTTCTTCCGTCCGCAGAATCAGACGAGAGCGGAGGCGGACGACATCGGGTGTTAGCGGATGTACATCCGCTGACACCCGCTATCCCATAGGGATGCATGTATGTCCGTATTTCATCCGAAAACGGATGGATGAAATACGGACATACTGTCCGCATGTGTGAAAGGGGCCTGAGAGTGATAACACCAAATTTAACACACCTGCTCCCCATTCACACCTGAGACCTTGTAACACTAACGAGTCACATGACACCGGGGAGGGAAAATGGCTAATTGGGCTCAATTTGGACAATTTTACTTAGGGGTGTACTCACTTTTGTTGCCAGCGGTTTAGACATTAATGGCTGTGTGTTGTTATTTTGAGGGGACACCAAATTTACACTGTTATACAAGCTGTACACTCACTACTTTACATTGTAGCAAATTATAATTTCTTCAGTGTTGTCACATGAAAAGATATAATAAAATATTTACAAAAATGTGAGGGGTGTACTCACTTTTGAGAGCTACTGTGTATATATATATATATATATATATATATATATATATATATATATATATATATATATATATTGCAATATGAAAATTACCACGCAATACATCTTTGCTTAGCACTGTTGGCATGATGTGTAAAATTACTAGTACGTTTAGTTGTGCTTTTAAACACTTTGCAAGGCTAACATTGTGAGCAATCTCATGGCATGCAAATTTGAACATAACTGCCACAGCACTGTAGGAGGCATACATGTTGCTAGAGGACACTGAATAGGGAATTAAATTCATTGTAATTAATTCCATGTTTAATTACATGGAATTAAATCAAATCAAATATTAAATGCAAGTGCCTTTTTCGTGTGTTAGGCTCCATTCGCAAAGTGCATTCAGCCACAATCACTACAGGTAATCGCTGGCTGTGTGAACAATCACGAATAGCCATGACCGTCGACAGCCTGTCATTGCATTGTACAGGCCCATGGGCTATCCACACACAAATGTCAATCCCAGCTGCAGGATTCAGCAGATTCTTGCCACTTGAATGTACATTAACAGGGATTTCTTAACACACATCAAAATTGCAAATCCAGACCATTCACATCTTTGTGTTCTGACAACTCAGTAAAAATCTGTTACTGCATTGCATGTTAAATCATGATCAGCTGTGCATTGCTGTTGATTTTAAATGCCAGCTTGTTGTAACATGATCCTTGCTGCAAAGACCAGTTATAAGTGGGGCAGTGGGCACTTGTTTGTATCTTAAATATATTGGTCAGGCAAAGCACTGATACCTTTGCTGCCATAGTGCTACAGTATCTCACAAAAGTGAGTACACCCTTCACATTTTTGAAAAAAAAGTGTATTATATTTTTTCATGTGAGAACACTGAAGAAACTACACTTTGCTACAATGTAAAGTAGTGAGTGTACAGCTTGTAAAACAGTGTAAATTTGCTGTCCCCTCAAAATAACTCAACACACAGCCATTATTGTCTAAACCGCTGGCAACAAAAGTGAGTACGCCCCTAAGTGAAAATGTCCAAATTGGGCCCAAAGTGTCAATATTTTGTGTGGCCACCATTATTTTCCAGCACTGCCTTAACCCTCTTGGGCATGGAGTTCACCAGAGCTTCACAGGTTGCCAATAGAGTCCTCTTCCACTCCTCCATCCACCTTCCATTTGATCCATTTGTCTGGAGACATGCTTGGCCAGTCCATCACCTTTACCCCCAGCTTTTTTAGCAAGGCAGTGGTCGTCTTGGAGGTGTGTTTGGGAAGGTTATCATGTTGGAATACTGCCCTGCGGTCCAGTCTCTGAAGGGATGGGATTATGCTCTGCTTCAGCATGTCACAGTACAACAGTGAACTGTAGCTCCCCAGTGGTGGCAGCACTCATGCAGCCCCAGACCATGACACTCCCACCACCATGGTTGACTGTAGGCAAAACTCACTTGTCTTTGTACTCCTCACCTGGTTGCTGCCACACATGCTTGACCCCATCTGAACCAAATAAGTTTATCTTGGTCTCATCAGACCACAGGACATGGTTCCAGTAATCCATGTCCTTAGTCTGCTTGTCTTCAGCAAACTGTTTGCGGGATTTCTTGTGCATCATCTTTAGAAGAGGCTTCATTCTGGGATGACAGCCATGCAGACCAATTTGATGCAGTGTGTGGCATATGGTCTGAGCACTGACAGGCTGACCCCCAACCCATTCAACCTCTGCAGCAATGCTGGCAGCACTCATACATCTATTTTCCAAAGACAACCTCTGGATATGATGCTGAGCAGGTGTACTCAACTTCTTTGGTCGACCATAGTGAGGTCTGTTCTGAGCAGAACTTGTCCTGTTAAACCGCTGTATGGTCTTGGCCACTGTGCTGCAGCTCAGTTTCAGGGTCTTGGCAATCTTCTTATAGCCTAGGCCATCTTTATGTAGAGCAACAATTCTTTTTTTCAGATACTCAGAGAGTTCTTTGCCATGAGGTGCCATGTTGAACTTCCAGTGACCAGTATGAAAGAGTGAGAGCGATAACACAAAATTTAACACACCTGCTCCCCATTCACACCTGAGACCTTCTAACACTAACGAGTCACATAACACCGGGGAGGGAAAATGGCTAATTGGGCCCAATTTGGACATTTTCACTTAGGGATGTACTCACTTTTGTTGCCAGCGGTTTCAACATTAATGGCTGTGTGTTGAGTTATTTTGAGGAGACAGCAAATTTACACTGTTATACAAGCTGTACTCTTATTACTTTACATTGTAGCAAAGTGTCATTTCTTCAGTGTTGTCACATGAAAAGATATATTAAAATATTTACAAAAAGGTGAGGGGTGTACTCACTTTTGTTAGATACTGTATGTGCTGGGTGTTCAGTGTGCCCCTGTACCTTTAAGGAGGGATGTGCTCTTTCCAGGCTCACCTGCCCTTTGCTTATCCAATAAAATGAATATACTTCCATTGTGGAGACTCACAGAAGCTAGGCTGCATTCACACCTGAGCATATCGTTTTTAGTCACATGTTTTTGCCATGATTTTGTACAGGTCAAAAGGTCACTGTCAGGGCTGAGCCCAGCCCTGACAGTGACCTCTTGACCTGTACAAAATCGTGGCAAAAAACGCATTAAAAATTGTGGCAAAAACACACGACTTTCTGCCTGAAAACGATACGCTCAGGTGTGAATGCAGCCTAACTTCTGTCTAACCAGCTCCTATCTCTCCACAGTGACTCACCTATTGATGATATCCTGCTCGTCAGTCCTGTCTACTTAAGCTGTCCAGCCCAGATGATCTCTGGCTTCACCTGGGTCAACATCACAGAGACTATATCCTGCATTCCTGTTAAAGACTTTCTTGGCTGACATTCCTTCTGGCTCCAGATCCTGCTTGCTGTTCCACTATGCTGTTCCCTGGCTTCCTGACTTTCTGGCTTTTCTGACTATTCATTCCGGTTACCGAACTTTGAATATGTTTTGACTACGTTTGTTCTATTTACTTTTATTATTAAGCAAGTGTGATTTAAGTGTACTTCTGTCTCGGTCTTTCTCATGGTTTCTGACAGTCACCAATGTAAAAAGCAAAAAAAGCCTGTAATCTGCCTAAAAAGAAGCTCATGTACTTTTTTGAGCTTCAGGCATTTTGCTTCAGGCGACAGAAAGCTCAAATGTGAACAGGGGCCATTTAAATGAATGTGATTTTGCTTGTTGGGCATTTTTGAACTTTTGAGATGATCGTTTTACGAGCTGAAAACGCTGAGGTGTGAATGCAGCCTTAGAGTTAGGACAACAGAAAATGGGGTACCTTGTCGTGGCCTGTAGCTTATGCATGCATTTGAAAATATGTGCAGAATAAACCCCCATTTTTAACGCATATTGTTAGACAGGTCAGTTTGGTTGGTCGCAGGCTAGTTGGCAAATTTAGCTTGGAGATTTGCAAGCTTTTCCGATGTCTAGTGTAAATTTCCTGGTGCTTTCCCACACCCGGGAAGCCTCTTGTTGTGTCAAAAGATTCCATACAAGTGAAAAACTGTACGCAGCCCTACTCGTGTAAATGCCCATGTGTTGGCATTTGCATTAGCGTTTACCCAACCATGTGCATCTGACATATTTCCCAAATGCGAAACCTCCACGAAGTATCAGTGTTTACAGCCATTCACGTGCATGGCAGGCTGTACTCGCCATGTGCGGTTCTCTGGGCACGGAAAAGCACCATAAAAAATGCCTGCAACTCTCCATGCACACTGGTGCATACTGGTGCACCAGTAAAATCCTTTTCTTTTTTTGATGTTGGTATAAATCTAGTAGTCTGGGATGTGGTTCTGATAATATTAGGTCAGGAAGTCCATCCGTTGCTTCTAACCCTCCATGCACATGAACCCTTACCATAGTTGGCAACACACCTACACATCTGTGTGCTGAGATTTGCTGGATGCATCAAGCAAAGCAAAATAAACAGGCTGCCTTAACACAACATGCCCAAATAGGTTGCCCTAACGCAAAGTAACGTGTTGCATTAACACACTAAATTAACCCAACTCAGTGTGAATGTTAAAGATCATGTAATATGTCTGAATGACTGGCCTTGACAGATACAACTAAAGATATAATTAAAATGGTTTTAATGAATAAGGCAGGGGAGACAGGCTGCTGTGCAGTTCATACAGAGATGTGAGCATGTCTTTGGTGATATAAACCTCAAGATATCTATGCACTTGGCTAGCTTCACAGCATATTTCTCTGCCCTTGCTCTGCCCCCCCTTCTGAAAGTCGCTTGGTGTCTGCTCTCATTTATAAGAATTACCTGGCAGGAATAAGGCTGCCACAGGTTGTTCTAGACGATTGCTTTCTGCCTCAGAAAAGGAATGACCTGCTGAATATGACCGGCGTGTGACCGCTGCCTTCCAGCTGACCCTGGGTCTGCTTAACTCAATAGCACCTCGTGAGGTTAATAAATGGGGTCAAATGTCCCAGCTCTGCCTCCTGAGTCACCACACACATGCAACCTTGGAAAGCTAGAGCACAGTGGGAGAGCCATGCATCAATTCCTGCATCTTTTCATTACCATAAATCACCTACCCTCTGCAAAGGGACACAACACTAGTCCAAGTCAGAAAAAACAATGGTGTGCAATCCAGAGCCCACCAGAGGGCAGCAAACATCTTCTACACCCCAAATACATTTTATTTATGGAAAGTAAGAAAATTAACTTTTGCATTTTATGGAGATGTTGCCACATCCAGCTAAATACAATTAAAACAAGAAATACCGAAGTCTTCCAGTAATTAACACAAACCTTCTCTGTAGGCAGATAGGATGCTGAACAAAATGAACGTGGCTATAAAAGCTCTTTTATCCACTAACTAAACTTCAGGACCCCCCCAATACATTTCATCACCAATACTCATTACCCCAAATATATATCCCATTAACCCATTATGGAAGCTGACTTTTTTTTTCCTAAGAAATGTGAAATCTGTGCAAGGCAGATGGACGGAATGAGAATGGCTCAATAAAAACTGCAGTGTCCACGAGATTCCATGAAATTAATTACAAGAGGATTGGGAAGGAAATTAAGTTGCAGCTGAATGCACAGGACTACAGTGCATTTTATTCCCAGACTCAGCATTCCCCATATAGCCTCATAAATCCATGTATTTCATATGGGAAAAGACACCTTCCCTGCGATCCAGTCCAGCTAAGGGCACACATTGTAGATTTAGATATAAATTTCAACAGAGGTTCCTTAGACAGGGGTCAAAGTTGTTCCTAAAAGCTAGATTCCTCCATGTAGAGCTAGAGGCTAAAGGTTTGTAAAGATATGTCTTCATTCATTTCAAAGCAACTCCAGGTAAGGACAAGCAAAATGTATTCCGTTATCTGCCAATGTTCTACATCAATGCACAACCACTGAGCAGGGATACTAAGAGGAAACTGTGTTTGAGATGAGTAAATATGGAAGAATTACCCCCCGTATGACCAGGCCACTCGTTGCGATACGGCGCTGTATTACTTTAACTGACAATTGCGTGCAACACTGTACCCAAATAAAATTTATTTAATTTTTTTTCATACAAATAGACCTTTCTTTTGGTAGTTATAGATCACTAATGTGGTTTTTATTTTCTGCGCTATACAGTGAGGGAAAAAAGTATTTGATTCCCTGCTGATTTTGTATGTTTGCCCAGTGACAAAAGAATGATTGGTCTATAATTTTAATGGTAGGTTTATTATACAGAATAACAACAAAAATATCCAGAAAAACGGATTAAAAAAAGTTACAAATTGATTTGCATTTTAATGAGTGAAATAAATATTTGATTCCCTATCAATCAGCAAGATTTCTGGCTCCCAGGTGTCTTCTATACAGGAAACAAGCTGACATTAGGATCACCCTCTTAAAGGGAGTGCTCCTAATCTCAGCTTGTTACCTCTATAAAAAGACACCAGTCCACAGAAGCAATTGAACAATCAGATTCCAATCTCTCCACCATGGCCAAGACCAAAGAGCTGTCCAAAGATGTCTGGGACAAGATTGTAGACCTACACAAGGCTGGAACGGGCTACAAGACCCTCACCAAGCAGCTTGGTGAGAGGGTGACAACAGTTGGTGTGATTTTTCGAAACACAATATAACTGTCAATCTCCCTCGGCCTGGGGCTCCATGCAAGATCTCACTTCGTGGAGTTTCAATGATAATAAGAACGGTGAGAAATCAGCCCAGAACTAAATGGAAGAATCTTGTTAATGATCTCAAGGCAGCTGGAACCATAGTCACCAAGAAAACTACGCCATGAAGAACTAAAATCCTGCAGCGCCCGCAATTTCCCAATGCTCAAGAAAGCACATGTGTAGGCCCGTTTGAAGTTTTGCTAATGAAGATCTGAATGATTCAGAGGAGAACTGGGTGAAAGTGTTGTGGTCAGGTGGGACTAAAATCGAGCTCTTTGGCATCAACTCAACTCGCCGTGTTTGGAGGAGGAGGAATGCTGCCTATGACCCTAAGAACACCATCCCCAAGGAGGTGAAAACATGCTTGGGGGGGGGGGGGGTTCTGCAAAGGGGACAGGACAACTTCACTGCATCAAAGGGACGATGGACAGGGCCATGTACCGTCAATTCTTGGGTGAGAACCTCCTTCCCTCAGCCAGGGCATTGAAAATGGGTCGTGGATGGGTATTCCAGCATGACAATGGCTGAAGTTGAAGCACATTAAGGTCCTGGAGTGGCCTAGCCAGTCTCCAGACCTTAATCCCATAGAAAATATGTGGAGCTGAAGGTTCGAGTTACCAAACGTCAACCTCAAAACCTTAAAGGGTAAGTTCACCTTTACAGAAAATTCTGTAAGGTGAACTTACTCAGATCCCCCTCCTAGGTCCCACTGACGTGTACAGCCACAATCCCTGGTTCTAAGCCCCTGTATGTCCACGCCAGGAGCCCGGGGCTTAGAAACCCTCAAAACTGAATGTCCAAAACGTTCCTCGTCAGGGGGACGTTTTGGAGTATTCTAATTGGTCAGCGCCGTCACATGGGCAGCGCCGACCAATCAGCAGCCGCATAGCCCGTCCTATCAACTATGCAGAAGAAGAGAGGATCGAGAGAGGATTTCTAAGCCCCGGATTCCTGGCGCAGATATATCAGGGCTTAGAACCGGAGATTGCGGCGGTACAGGTCAGCGGGATCGGGAGGGGCGCCTGTGTAAGTCATGTTTTGCGAAGGGGTCAAATACTTATTTCACTCATTAAAATGTAAATCAAATTATACCTTTTTTGAAATGTGTTTTTCTGGATATTTTTGTTGTTATTCTGTCTCTCACTGTTAGAATGAACCTACCATAAAAATTATAGACTGATCATTTCTTTGTCAGTGGGCAAGTGTACAAAATCAGCAGGAGAGCAAATACTTTTTTCCCCTCACTGTAAAACATATCCAAAAATAATAAAATCTAATTTCTTCATGAATTGGGGCCAATATGTATTCTGCTACATATTTTTGGTAAAAAAAATCCCAAAAAGCGTATATTGATTTCATTGCGCAAAAGATATAACGTCCACAAAAAATGGGATTTATACTGGAATTTTTTTTATACTATGGGGGCACTCAGCGGGACTGCCATATAGCAGCGGACACTAACTGACACTTTGTGGGAACCAGTGACACTAATACAGTGATCGGTGCTAAAAATATGCACGGTCACTGTAATAATGACACTGGCTGGAAAGGGGTTAAATATCTAAGGTGATAAAAGGGTTAAATGTGTGCCTAGCCAGTGTTTTTGTGTACTGTGTGAGGTGCTTTTAGTAAGGTGAAGAGAATACAAAAACGAGGGCACACCAGCCTTGTGCATTATCCTTTGATATGTTTATTAAAGAAAAGCATAAAAAAAGCATAAAAAACTACTCACAAGCATATGAAATGAACCGCAATATAAAAGATTTTAACTTGTGGCAATCTGTCTAATAATAGCAGTCTCCAGATGACGAGAGAGAGGACATACGAACCACTGCTGACTGACGCGTTTTGAAGGGATACCTTCTTCCTCAGAGCCTGTCCTCTCTCTCGTCATCTGGAGACTGCTATTATTAGATGGATTGCCACAAGTTATTTTTTTTTTTATATTGCGGTTCCTTTCATATGCTTGTGAGTACTTTTTATTCTTTTCTTTAACCACTTAAGCCCTGGACCATTTGGCTGGCCAAAGACCAGAGCACTTTTTGCGATTCGGCACTGCGTCCCTTTAACTGACAATTGCGCAGTCGTGCGACGTGGCTCCTAAACAAAATTGACGTCCTTTTTTTCCCACAAATAGAGCTTTTTTTTTGTAGTATTTTGTGGTATTTGATCACCTTGGCGGTTTTTATTTTTTGCGTTATAAACAAAAAAAGAGCGTTATTTTTTACTTTTTGCTATAATAAATATCCCCCAAAAATATATAAAAAAACATTTTTTTCCCTCAGTTTAGGCCGATATGTATTCTTCTACATATTTTTGGTAAAAATAAATCGCAATAAGCGTTTATTGATTGGTTTGTGCAAAAGATATAGCGTCTACAAAATAGGGGATAGTTTTATGGCATTTTTATTAATATTATTTTTTTTTACTAGTAATGACGGCGATCAGCGATTTTTATCGTGACTGCGACATTACGGCGGACAGATCGGACACTTTTGGCGCTATTTTGGGACCATTCACATTTATACAGTGATCAGTGCAATTAAAAATGCATTGATTACTGTGTAAATGTGACTGGTAGTGAAGGGGTTAACCAGGAGGGGGCGCTGCAGGGGTTAAATGTGTCCTAGGGAGTGATTCTAACTGTAGGGGGGATGGGCTACGTGTGACACCTCACTGATCACCGCTCCTGATCACAGGAGCATCAGCATTTCCCCATTCTTCCTCTCCGTGACCACATGGCGGCAAATTTAAAGGGACATACCTGTACGCCCATTTGCCTGTCCGTGGCATTCTGCCAACGTAAATCTTCGTGTGGCGTCCGGCAAGCGGTTAATAAACATATCAAAGGATAATGCACAAGGCTGGTGCGCTCTTCTTTTTCTATTCTCTTTCTGATTGCTCGTATACCCCTATCCTGGAGGGCAGCAAGGCCTGAGACATTATCCACCCTGAACTTTAGATCACCTGATCAACACACTTGTGCGCAAGAGTATTTGTTTGCTGCAGCTTTTAGTAAGGGATGTGATGCATTTTATTCCCCGCTTTGCAGGAGAGCCATTCCACCACATCCCTGCTGTCAGAACGGAGCTCTGCCTTGTTTATCTAGGCAGAGCTCCATCCTGTGTGTATTTCTGACAATCGCTGGGTGCTGGGGGACATCCATTCGCCGGCACCCGCTGATCAGCTTCTGCTGGGACTAATCACAGCAGAAGCAGTGCGCCCCCTATGTGAAAGTGCAGAATATATGTGATTCTGCAAGAAAAGCCGCCCTGCAGTGGTAAATCTGCTATAGGGTGGCCGTTAAGTGGTTAATAAAATCAAAGTGTGTATTATATACTCACAAACCAACGTTTTTACAAGCTCATCAGAACAAATCCAGGAACAGAATAACAGAATTCCTGCATATCATCTCAACACATCAAGGAGGAGTTGCACAAATCTGGAAGACTAATGCGTTTTGAGGGACATGCCTTCTTACTCAAAGCCTTCCAGTTGCTACCTTTCTTTCACTTGCTCTTCCATCTAGATTGTAAACTCTCATGAGCAGGGCCCTCCTAATCCGCTTGTATCAAAATGAAATATAACTATACTGTCTCTATTATTTTGTAAAGTGCTACTCTTAACACATAAGGCCCTGAACACGGTACGGCATGCAGCCCTGTCCAGCCACAGCCTGCTATAGACTCTGAAAGATTGCAGGCAGTGTTGCTAGATGCTGCACCTGTGCCTCCCTGGCACACTAAAACAACAGGAGTGTCTATACATAACTCAGCTCCGAGAAAGTTATATTCACCTATCCGCGCTCCATTGCTTCATCTCTGCACTGCCATAGCCCATGCTAACAGAGTGAGGTTTTGAAAAAGTGGGTAACACCCCTGAAATGCATAACCAGCCCCTTGTCAACACAGAAGGGCTTGCTCACCATCGACCGACCACCTGGGAGATTGCCACCTGCTGGAGTCTTATTGATACATTTTTAAAAATTTCTTTCAAATGAATGTGAGTGCATATTTATTGTTTTTCATTTGACCAATATGTTTTAATAAATGCTACACTTCGGTAGGGGGTTTTTCTCTCTTGTAAGGGATGCATTAGATGAAGATTTCAAACTTTCTGCCATCCTACAGTGCAGCAGGAGGAATGCTTTGAACAGTGGATGCTGCAGCACCTAATTTGAAAAGAGAGAACTTTGAAGCTTTGTAAACAGACCAGAAGCACACAGAGTTGCTGAAACGAAAACCACAGCAGGCCTAGGCATATTCTCCACGCTGATAGACAAACTCAAGACTGGACTATGGAATCCTTCAAGATGTCCAAAGGGTGCCCTGAAATTTAAAAGGTCAGACGGGCACACAGGCACTGCCCTTTGGCTTTTTTATCTGCCAGCTTGCCCATGAATACTGTATGAACATTTGGCTCAGAGGATGTCTAGTAGACCTAGACACATTACATTAGATCTGCCAGATTGCCCAAATGGCATCCCATTTCTATGTATAAATTAAAGCTCTTCTGGATCCTAAAGAATATGTTACCCCCACATTTCATAAGCATGTTATGTGCCTGTTGTATCATGTACTTGTGTTAAAAGTATCCTGTTCATTTTGTATGTCTTCCTTTATGTAAAAACCCTGGTGTTCCTACCAGTCCCCCTGTTTTCTTTTTCAAACTGACCATGTTAGGCATTATTATTATTATTATTATTATTCAGGATTTATATAGCGCCAACAGTTTATGCAGCGCTTTACAATATAAAAAGGGAGACAATACAGTTATAATACAATACAATACAATAGGATGAAGAGGGCCCTGCTCAGAAGAGCTTACAATCTAATAGGGTGGGGCAGGTGGTACAAAAGGTTGTAACTGTGGGGAATGACCTGGTGGAAGTGGTAGGAGATTAGTTGGAGACGTGATAGGCTTTCCTGAAGAGATGAGTTTTCAGGGATTGCCTGAAGGTAGCAAGAGTAGGGGATAGCCGGATAGATGGAGGTAGCGAGTTCCAGAGGATGGGAGAGGCTCTGGAGAAATCCTGGAGACAAGCATGGGAGGAGGAGATGAGAGAGCTTGAAAGCAGGAGGTCTTGAGAAGAGCGGAGAGGTCGATTTGGGTGATGTTTGGAGACAAGATTAGTGATGTAGCTTGGGGCAGAGAGCACATCTATCCCAGCATGGTCTGGGAGCACAGCCTGCCTGGCCTCCAGTGGCTTAGACTTGTGCTGACATCCCCCCTGCATAGACATTTACCGTGAAGATCAATGTACTGATGTATCTCTAACCACAGCTCTCTCATCCCCTTATGCAGCAGAGAAAAGAGGTTAGGTGAGCATTTAGTTTAAAATTGAAATGCAATTACTGCTACAGGGCGGTGTCTATGCGCAGGATCATGTATATATACACGATCCCGCTCTTCTGGGTAGCGGGCGCGAATGCACGCCACTGGCAGCTCCCTCCCGCGGTGATTATTGACAGCGGGAGCCGTTCTGCGGGTTCCATGGACTCGACCTCCACAGGCACCCGCCGTTTATTCATTACACAGGCAGAACGGCAGTCTGCCTATGTAAACAAGGCAGATTGCCATTTTGTCAGTACAGAAGGCATGGATCCTGTGTTCCTGCAAAGCAGGGACATGGATCCATGCCTTCAATTAGTAAAAGCACCTCCCACACAGTGCAAAAACAGTGGCTAGGCACACAGTTAACCCTTTGACTGCCCCTGATGTTAACCCCTTCCCAGCCAGTGTCATGAGTACAGTGACTATTTTTTAGCACTGATCACTCTATTAGTGTCACTGGTCCCCAAAAAGTGTCAGTTAGTGTCTGCCGCAATATCGCAGTCCTGCAATAAGTCACTGATTGCCGTCATTACTGCTAAAAAAAATTTAAAAATCCATAAATATATCCCAAAATGTATAGATGCTATCATTTTTTGCACAAACCAATCATTATACGCTTATTGTGATTTTTTTTACCAAAAATACGTGGCAGAATACATATTGGCATAAACTGATAAAGAAATAACAATTTTTTTATTGGATATGTTCTGTAGCAGAAAGTAAAAAATTTTTTTTTTTTCAAAATTGTCGGTCTTTTTTGCTTATAGCCAAAAAACAAAAAAAAACACAGAAGTGATCAAATATCACCAAAGGAAAGCTATATTTGTAGGGAAAAAAGAGTATACATTTTATTTGGGCACAGTGTTGCACAACCGTGCAATTGTCAGTTAAAGTAACGCAGTGCCGTATCGCAAAAAACAGCCTGGTCATGAAGGGGGGTAAATCTTCCGGGGCTGAAGTGGTTACACATGGGGCCTATAGTTTTTCACTTTTCTCTAAACTGTTGACAATTCTTGACTAGTAAGATAGCACAAAAATATGACGTAGTCTACACCAACCACACCAGATTTCAACTGTTATCAGTTATGAGCAGTAAAGCGCTTGCTGATTTGTTGCACTGGGTTGATTAATTTTGCACATTGGTTTCTGCCTTATTAAAACTGGGTTGAAGTGACACAATCAAGAGAGATGAATTTGAACACAGCAAACAACCAATATCCTCCAGAGATTTTTCACTTGCTGTACTCTAGGCACATTGTAAGAATCACTAGATTGACAACATGTTATATAAATCAATTACAACTGTTGTGTTTAGGCAAAGGAATGATATTTATTACAAAGCACAATGAAATGATGTCTCTGCTGTCTTCTGCAAGCTGATGACTGCCTCCAGTATACAGCCAGATACTACACTCTACAAATGAAAGGCTCTACGCCCTGCATTATTTTTGCAGTACTCTAGAATGGAATCAGAGGAAAGTCCTAGATGTGATGCCACATCATTAGAGAGGTTGAGGTGAACTAAGGTGGGGGCAGGAAGAAAAGTGCAATGTCTTTACAATCTAGGTTTGTACATTTTTTTTAAAAAAAGCACAAGAGAATCCGTTTCCAAATTTACAAGAAAATAAAAACTTCACGTAGTAATAAAAAATGGTAAAATCCTGAGAAGTCTAGTGAAAAAGATTTTGGATGAGAAAACACCAAGGATAGAAAGTATCTCTAATGAAGTGTATCCCAGCTTCTTCATTGATGGTTCCTGTAGAGGCCTTCCGTTCACTGATGTCGATCCTCTTTATATCTGTGAACTACTGAATTTAACTTGGCTGTGTGTGTACAAAGATCCCATCCCAGCTCTCTGACTAAAGTCGGCCATAGACGGTTCGAATCATGTATGGGCAGGCTGATTGTACCTAGTTTATCGATCAATCAACTTGGGGATAACCAGCATGTCCGATTGTTCATGTGAATACTGCCAGCGGCTATAGCCACTAGTAATAATCACTGTGTGTTCTCTCGGCAGGGAGAGCTGCCTGTGTCCCCCTGCCAGGAGAACATAATAGCTCCACGGGGGGATTCCCCCATCAACACAGTCATAGGGAGAATACCCCCGTGATGATGGGGAATCCCCCCCCCCCCCCTGTGGAGCTATTATTACACCTTTTTACACCTATTTAGAAACTTCAGCTTTAAAGAAGAACTCCAGGAATCACAGCATTAAAAAAAAACTGCTGGTTTATAAAGGGTTGAGTCCACCGAGGTTTATGCCACCGCGTGGACTTATCTCTTTTATTTACGATTTACATTTTTACTGATTGCTGAGAGTATAACTATCTGGTGCTTTGTCGTTGGTCAATTGAGTCAGGTACAAGCAGCATTAGAGTCATGTGCAGCGTCATGTGTCATGTGTAGACAGTGGAGGGGAAGGGCGTGCAGTAACACAGCAGCTGCATCAGAGGGCTGGTAGTATAGAGATATATAAAAGCTGTTGGACTTCTTTAGTAATGGCAATTTTTACATAGTAATACTGGTACTGGTAGTAATACTGCCACTATCTTCCATCTTCCAGCTCCCATGCCGAGCAGCTGTCCTGCTGCACTGTGAACACAGGAGATTGCTCACTTGACACGAGTGCCATTCAGAGAGCTCAATGAATGCAAAGTGTTCTCTGACTGGATGGAGAAGAGATTGTGACATCAGGGCCACAACTCTACACCTTGTCCAATCAGAAAACGCCTTGCATTCATTGAGATAATGCATGGGACCTAAAAGAAAGCAGTGATCGCTGTAGAATCGGTACCTACTACAGTGATTTCTAGCTTAAATGGGGATCCCATTGGTATGGCACATACATACTTACAATGATCCAAGCTGGACCAATGTATTTATGTAAATATTATTATACATAAGCTTTAGCTTTAAGCTCTTGTAATCTAGCATTTTTTAAACTGCTGCAAATCCTGAGTTCTTCTTTAAGCCTTGTAAGGCTAGGTAAGGAATTTATCTGAAGCACAAATATGAGCAAGACAGCAGACCCTGACCCACATGTATCATAATCACGCTTATATCCAATATAATAAGACTAATAAATGCATGATTAGTCATAGTTAAGCTGGGTACACACTGACAGTTGTTTTTTTTTCCGCTTAACCAGTGGGTTGAAGGATAAAAAAACAAAAAAAAACAAAAGACAGACCCCCATGCCTACACAAGCGATGTTGGTGCAGCAATCTCCCCTGCTGTTCTATTAAATTCTGACAACGGGGAGGCTTTCCCGCCCACCTCCCTCTCTCCCTCTGAATTCACAGATCACTGATTGTAGCCATTTGCTGCAAGCGCAAATCTATTTCTGGTTTTCCAACATGTCCCTTCGACAGAAGTACAGCAGTAAATATGTACATAAGTCAGCAAAATTTTTTGTTTAAAAAAAATAACAAACGTGTTATACATACCTGCACTGTGCAATGGTTTTGCCCAGAGCAGCCCAGATCCTCCTCTTCTCAGGTCTCACGGTGATGCTCCTGACCCCTTCCCCCTGCCAAGTGCCCCCAGAGGAAACAGCTTGCTATAGTAGCCCCCAAGCAGGCTCACTCCCGGGCTGCTGCTCTGCGTGTCCATTCAGACACTGAGCCGTGGATCGGCCCTGCCCCCTCTGTCTTCTCATTGGCTCCAGCTGCTGTCTCAGCCAATCAGGAGGGAGAGTACCCAGAGAGCAGAGGCTCTCCTGCACATTGCTGGATCGCGATTGGGGGCTCAGGTAAGCATTATGGGGGCTGCTGCACACAGAAGGTTTTTCACCATCATGCACAGAATGCATGAAGTTAAAAAACCTTGAGCCCTTAGAACTACTTTAATATGAACGTAGGCCCAACTGGAGGCATAACAGATTACTGAGCTAGCAACATGGCCAAGCATTTGTAAAAAGTTTGCGTAAAGTGATTCCATTTTATGACATCTATTGTTACAGGTAATTGCTCTGGGTGACTATCCTTACACTGGCCTTTTACTGAGCATACCCCAGACTTTGCTATGCAATGTCTGAGGTATGGCATGTACTATACAATTCATACTCCTATTTCATTGTTTAATAATTAATTGTGTACCTAGAAAAATGATGGATCATTTATTAAATGTTGCTATTTTATTTATTTTTGTAAATGCATATAAAGCTGTCAAGTGCACTTGAACAGGAGCCCGAACCTTGGAAATAAATTGATACCAGCAAGAAATGTAAAACTGACAAAAGGAAGTGGGGAAGGTTCCCCGAGAAAAAAGTAAGTATAAAGCGACCCCAGACAGTATGTGAAAATACAAAAGAGTAAGCATCATTGGACTTATAAATATCACATAAAAATTGGAAAACCTCAACCCAACACTAAAATACCAATGTTGTTATCTTATAATAAAAACAAACACACAGGGCCCAGACTCACATAGACATAATAGTGTGTTATATATGTTGCCACTCTCCCACTATGCGCCTCATCAATGTCAAAAGTTCAACTGAGCTATATAGTGTTTAGATCAATATACAGTGGATATAAAAAGTCTACATGCCCCTGTTAAAATGTCAGGTTTCTGTGATGTAAAAAAAATGAGACAAAGATAAATCATTTCAAAACCTTTTCCACCTTTAAGGTGACCTATAAACTGTACAACTCAGTTGAAAAACAAACAGAAATCTTTTTGGGGGAGTAAAAATTAAAAAATAAAATAATGTGGTTGCATAAGTGTGCACACCCTCTTATAACTTGGGATGTAGCTGTGTTTAGAATTAAGCGATCACATTCAAACTCATGTTAAATAGGATTCAGTACACACCTGCCATCATATAAAGTGCCTCTGATTAATCCCAAATAAAGTTCAGCTGTTCTAGTAGGTCTTTCCTGACATTTTCTTAGTCGCATCCTACAGCAAAAGCCATGGTCTGCAGACAGCTTCCAAAGCATCAGAGGGATCTCATTGTTAAAAGGTATCAGTCAGGAGAAGGGCACAAAAGGATTTCCAAGGCATTAGATATACCATGGAACACAGTGAAGACAGTCATCATCAAGTGGAGAAAATATGGCACAACAGTGACATTACCAACAACTGGACGTCTCTCCAAATTGATGAAAAAACGCGAATAAAACTGGTCAGGGAGGCTGTCAAGAGGCCTACAGCAACATTAACCTGTTCCCGACCAGCCGCCGCAGTTGTACTGCGGCAGAATGGCACAGGCAGGCGAATCGTTGTCATGTTACGTCGCTCCTTAAGCGATGTGATGTGGTGATGTGCATTTTTTTTTTTTCGGCGCCAAACATATCTTTGGAATTATGGCCAAAAGTTCAACCTTTATTTTTATCAGACCATAACACATTTTCCCACATGCTTTTGGGAGACTTCAGATGTGTTTTTGCAAAATTAAGCCAGGCTTGGATGTTTTTCTTTGTAAGAAAAGGGGCGTGCCCGCAGCTCGCCCCTGGAGCCGTTGCGAGTGCCCGGCAGTCTCGATGAATGCCCGGCTCCCGCGATTGCTCATAACATGGCGAGAACCGGGATCTCTGTGTGTAAACTCTCTGAGGGGAGAAGTGACAGATCGTCTGTTCATACAAAGTATGAATAGCGATCTGTCATCTCCTCTAGTCAGTCCCCTCCCCCCTTTAGTTAGAACACACACTAACCCCTTGATCGCCCCCTAGTGTTAACCCCTTCACTGCCAGTGACATTTTTACAGTAATCAACGCATTTTTAAAGCATTGATCGCTGTATTAATACCAATGGTCCCAAAAATGTGTCAAAATTGTCTGATGTATCCGCCATAATGTTGCAGTCATGATAAAAATCACAGATCGCCGCCATTACTAGTAAAAAAAATAAATAATAATACAAATGCTATAAATCTATCCCCTATTTTATAGATGCTATAACTTTTGCGCAAACCAATAAATATACGCTTATTGCGATTTTTATTACCAAAAATATGTAGAAGAATATATATCGGCCTAAACTGAGAAAAAATTTGCTTTTTTAAAAAAATGAGGATATTTATTAGGGTTGTCCCGATACCGATACTAGTATCGGTATCGGCACCGATACCGAGCATTTGCCCAAGTACTTGTACTCGGGCAAATGCTCCCGATGCTTCCCCGATACCTAAAAGTCAGCTGTGATCGGCGCATGGGGGAGATACAAGCTTCTCCCCCAGCGGCTTTCAGCTGCTTTAGTGACACAGCGGTGATCGCTCACCGCTGACTGTCACTGCATTATCCTCCATGCCCCCTCCTTTCCTCTGTGCCTCTCCGCTGTCCCCTCCGTTCTTCTCTCCTTTTCTGTCCCCCTCCGCTGTCCCCTACGTCCCTCTTTCCTCCTCTGTGCCTCTCCGCTGTCCCCTCCGTTCCTCTTTCCTTCCCTGTGTCTCTCCGCTGTCCCCCTCCGTTCTCCCCCTCCGTTCCTCTTTCCTCCTCTGTGCCTCTCCGCTGTCCCCTCCGTTCCCCCCTCCTTCTCTGTCCCCCTCCGTTCTCCCCCTCCTCCTCCTCCTTCCTTTGTGAATAGACAGAGTCAGCTGACTCTGTCCATTCACATAACTGAAACATTGTAATCTTCTGTGATTACGATGTCTCAGTTTATGAATGGAGAGAAGCCGCTGTCTTCTCTCCATTCATTCTCAGTGCAGCTGAGGCTGCAGAGAAAGGGACTGGGGAATCTCTATCCTCTGTCTCTTTCTCTGTCTCAAGGGGGAGATATCAGAGGTCTGTTAAGACCCCTGATATCTCACCAAAGTCCCCCAACAGGGCTGATTAAAAAAAAAAAACAAAAACAAAAAAAACACATATTGCAATAAAGAATAAAAAAAAAAATTATTGTAAAAAATAAAAATTGTAAATTAAAAACAAAACAAAACACACACACACACACACATACACCGTTCACCCCCCCCCCCCCCCAAAAAAAAAAAAAAAAAAAAAGCACTGTTAAAAAAAAAAATTTAAAAAAACACTGTCACGTGACATAAAAAAAAAGTATCGGTATTCGGTATCGGCGAGTACTTGAAAAAAAGTATCGGTACTTGTACTCGGTCCTGAAAAAGTGGTATCGGGACAACCCTAATATTTATTATAGCAAAAAGTACAAAATATTGTGTTTTTTTCAAAATTGTGATTCTTTTTTTGTGTAAAGCGCAAAAAATAAAAACCGCAGAGATGATCAAATACCACCAAAAGAAAGCTCTATTTGTGGGAAAAAAAAAAGACGTCAATTTTGTTTTGGGTACAACGTCGCCCGACCACGCATTGTTAGTTAAAGCGTCGAAGTGTCGAATCGCAAAAAGTGCCCTGGTCAGGAAGGGGGTAAAATCTTCCGGGGGTTAAGCGGTTAAAGGAGCTGCAGGAATATCTGGCAAGTACTGGCTGTGTGGTACAAGTGACAACAATCTCCCGTATTCTTCATATGTTTGAGCTATGGGGTAGAGTGGCAAGACGGAAACCTTTTCTTACAAAGAAAAACATCCAAGCCTGGCTTAATTTTGCAAAAACACATCTGAAGTCTCCCAAAAGCATGTGGGAAAATGTGTTATGGTCTGATAAAAATAAAGGTTGAACTTTTGGCCATAATTCCAAAGATATGTTTGGCGCCAAAAAAAAAAAAATGCACATCACCAAAAGAACACCATACCCACAGTGATGCATGGTGGTGGCAGCATCATGCTTTGGGCTGTTTTTCTTCAGCTGGAACAGGGGCCTTAGACAATGTGGAGGGAATTATGAACAGTTCCAAATACCAGTCAATACTGGCACAAAACCTTCAGTCTTCTGCTAGAAAGCTGAACATGAAGAGGAATCTTTCAGCATGACAACAACCCGAAGCATACATCCAAATCAAAAAGAAATGGCTTCACCAGAAGAAGATTAAAGCCAGAGCCCAGACCTGAACCTGATTGAAAATCTGTGGGATGATATGAAGAGGGCTGTGCACAGGAGATACCCTCGCAATCTGACAGATTTGGAGTGTTTTTGCGAAGAAGAGTGGGCAAACACTGCCAAGTCAAGATGGGCCATGCTGATAGACTCATACCCAAAAAGACTGAGTGCTATAATACAATCAAAAGGTGCTTCAACTAAGTATTTGTTTAACCCTTTCATGACTAAGCCTATTTTTCAAATTTGGTACTTACAAGTTAAAATCTGTATTTTTTGCTAGAAAATTACTTAGAGTTACCAAACATTATATATATTTTTTTAGCAGAGAATCTAGAGAAGAAAATGGAGGTTGTTGCAATATTTTATATCACACGGTATTTGTGTAGCGGTGTTTTAAACGCAAGTTTTTGGAAAAGGGACACTTTCATAAATGTAAAAAAATCCAAATAGTAAAGTTACCCCAATTTTTTTATATAATGTGAAAGATGATGTTACGCCGAGTAAATAGATACCAAACATGTCACCCTTTATAATTGCACGCACTCGTGGAATGGCGACAAACTACGGTACCTATGAATTTCCATAGGCGACGCTTTAAATTTTTTTTACGGTTACCAGGTTAGAGTTACAGAGGAGGTCTAGGGCTAGAATTATTGCTCTCGCTCTGACGATTGTGGCGATATCTCACGTGTGATTTGAACACCGTTTACATATGCGGGCGCGACTTCCGTATGCGTTTTCTTCGCTGCGCGAATTGTAAATTGCGTTTAAAAAAAACATTTTTTTTTTTTAAATTTTATTGCTGTCACAAGGAATGTAAACATCCCTTGTGACAGTAATAGGTGGTGACAGGTACTCTTTATGAAGGGATCGGGGGTCTAAAAGACCCCCGATCCCTCCTTTGTACTTCACAGTATTCAGATCGCCGAAAACGGCGATTCTGAATACTGTGTATTTTTTTAAATTCGGCGCCATTGGCAGCCGAGTAAACGGGAAGTGACGTCATGATGTCGCTTCCGCGTTTACATTCAGAAGGCTGGAACAAAGCCGCCCACAGCTTCGTTCCAGCCCGCCCCCAGCCGCCGAAGGCAGGCGATTGAACACCTGGCTTCCCGATCGCACATGAGGCCCGGTAAGAGCGGCGGGAGGCGGCGGGAGGGGGGATGTCCCCTCCCGCTCCTCCGGTATAACAGCCGAGCGGCTTTTAGCCGCATCGGTTGTTATACTCGGATAGCCGATCGCCCGCTCTAAACAACGGTACAGGGATGATGCCTGCAGCTGCGGGCATCATCCCGGTATAACCCCGGAAAGCCGAGTACGCAGATGTGCGTACGTTCGGCGGGAAGGGGTTTTTAAGGGTGCTTATGCAACCATATTATTTTGTTTTTTTTATTTTTACTTCCCTCTACCGAAAAGATTTCAGTTTGTTGTTCAATTGAGTTGTACATTTATAAGTCACATTAAAGGTGGAAAAAGTTCTGAAATGATTTATCTTTGTCTCATTTTTTTACATCACAGAAACCTAACATTTTAACAGGGGTGTATAGACTTTTTATATCCACTGTAGTATCAAAGTGGCATAGAGAGGCACCAATGTACTGAGGTGTGTGGATCCTAAATGTTACTGAGGGGAAGCGAGCTATAGGTTTATCAGTGATATTTGTATACCAATATCAGCCATATAGACTGTACTTATGGTATATCGGCAGCACGGCAGTGTTCACCTGTCCTTTCAGTAATTGCAATGGATGGATTCACATTTACTTGGATTGCATATTGACTTTGATCGCTACTGATCCCTGAGTGAAAGTATCCCCAAGCAGATGCTTTATTACATCAATTACATCGGGAATACATTTCTGGGATATCTCTCAATGACATCTGATGTATGAGTGAACAATAGTCTGTTATGGACAGCTATTCCTCGCTCTCCAATCCACCGATAAACCAATAGCTCACTTGCCCTCAGTAACATTTATGCCGCGTACACACGATCGGACTTTCTGGCATACTTGGTCCGGCACACTTTCCGACGGACTTTGTCCGCCAGGTGCGGCGGACTTTAAAACGGACGGACTTGCCCACACACGACCAGACTTTCCGGCGGGCTAAATCCGCCCGTCTTTCCGATGGACTTTCGCCGGAGTTACAGCAGTCCAGCCGGAGAGAGCGTCATGTCAACATCTGGAGAAGAAAAGAGGGAAGAAGACAAGAAGACCACAAGTCCGGACCTCCGCTGGCAAAAGAGCGGCCTGAAGACAGCGGAGGAGCCGGCCGAAGAACTGGAACACCGGGAGAAGAGGCCGGAGAGAGCGGAGAAGAACCAACCGGATGCCGGGAGAAGAGGTATCGGAGGGACCCCCGAAGCCGGAAGAAGACCCCCGAAGCCGGAAGAAGACCCCCAAAGCCGGAGGAAGACCCCCCCGGAGCTGTCTAATAAATTATTTTAAAAACCTGTGTAGTGTGTTTTATTATTGACATTTTTTCCCTAGGTGAATGGGTAGGGGTACCATGTACCCCATACTCATTCACATAGGGTGGGGGGCCGGGATCTGGGGGCCCTCTTATTATAGGGGGCTCCCGGATTCCAATAAGCCCCCCGCCCGCAGGCCCCGACAACCAACGGCCAGGGTTGTCGGGAAGAGGCCCTTGTCCTCATCAACATTGGGACAAGGTGCTTTGGGGGAGGGGGGCCCCGCAGGGCCCCCCTCCCCCAAAGCACCCACCCCCCATGTTGAGGGCATGCGGCCTGGTACGGTTCAGGAGGGGGGGGGGCGCTCGCTCGACCCCACCCCCTTTCCTGACCGGCCGGGCTGCGCGCTCGGATCGGGGTCTGGTATGGATTCTAGGGGGGACCCCACGCCGTTTTTTCGGCGTAGGGGCTTCCCTTTATAACCCATACCAGACCTAAGGGCCTGGTATGCCCCGCGCTCGCCGCAATAGGAAAATTTGTTTTTCCTATTGCAGCGAGCGCGAAATGCAATACCCTGCCCTTGCGTCGTATCTGGTCCGTTGGACCAGCATACAGACGAGCGGGCTTTCCGTCGGACCAGCACACAGACGAGCGGACTTTCCGCCAGATCTAGGTCCGGCGGGCTTTTGGGAAAAAGTCCGCCGGAGCCTACACATGGTTGGATTGTCCGGCAGACTCTGGTCCGCCGGACCAAGTATGCCGGAAAGTCCGCTCGTGTGTACGCGGCATTAGAATTCACACTGCTCAGTACGTTGGTGCCTCTCTATGCCACTTTGATACTATATTGATGTAAACACTATATACAGTGCATCCGGAAAGTATTCACAGCGCTTCACTTTTTCCATATTTTGTTATATTACAGCCTTATTCCAAAATGGATTAAATTCATTATTTTCCTCAAAATTCTACAAACAATACCCCATAATGTCAACGTGAAAGAAGTTTGTTTGAAATCTTTGAAAAAATATTAAAAACAAAAAAAAATCACATGTACATAAGTATTCACAGCCCTTGCTCAATACTTTGTTTGGCACCAATTACAGCCTCAAGTCTTTTTAAATATGATGCTACAAGGTTGGCGCACCTTTTTTTGGGCTGTTACTCCCATTCTTCTTCGCAGTTCCTTTCAAAATCCATTAGGTTGGATGGGGAGTGTCGGTGCACAGATTAAACATCTCTAGAGATGTTTAATCGGGTTCAAGTCTGGGCTCTGGCTGGGCCACTCAAGGACATTCAAAGAGTTATCCTGTTGCCACTCCTTTGTTATCTTGGTTGTGTGCTTAGGGTCGTTGTCCTGTTGGAAGATGAACCTTAGCCACAGTCTGAGGTTCAGAGTGCTCTGGAGTAGGTTTTCATCAAGGATCTCTCTGTACATTGATGCATTAATCGTTCCCTAGATCCTGACTAGTCTCCCAGTTCCTGCTGCTGAAAAACATCCCCACAGCATGATGCTGCCACCACCATGCTTCAGGGTAGGGATGGTATTGGCCAGGTGATGAGCGGTGCCTGGTTTCCTGCAGACATGACACTTGCCATTCAGGCCAAAGAGTTCAATCTTTGTTTCATCAGACCAGAGAATTTTGTTTCTGATGGTCTGAGAGTCCTTCGGGTGCCTTTTGGCAAACTCCAGGCGGGCTGTCATGTGCCTTTCCGTCTGGCCACACTACTATACAGGCTTGATTGGTGGAGTGCTGCAGAGATGGTTGTTCTTCTGGAATGTTCTCCTCTCTTCACAGAGAAACACTGGAGTTCTGTCAGAGTGAACATCGGGTTCTTGGTCACCTCCCTGACTAAGGCCCTTCTCCCCTGATCGCTAAGTTTGGCCAGGCGGCCCGCTCTAGGAAGAGTCCTGATGGTTGCAAAATTCTTCCATTTACGGATGATGGAGGCCTCTGTGCTCATTGGGACCTTCAATGCTGCAGAAATATATCTGTACCCTTCTCCAGATATGTGCTTTGATACAATCTTGTCTCTGGGTCTACAGAGAATTCCTTGGACTTCATGACTTGGTTTGTGCTCTGACATGCACTGTTAACTGTGGGACCTTATATAAACAGGTGTGTGCCTTACCAAATCATGTCCAATCAACTGAATTTACCACAGGTGGACTCAAATCAAGTTGTAGAAACATCTCAAGGCTGGTCAGTGGAAACAGGATGCACCTGAGCTAAATTTTGAGTGTCATGGCAAAGGCTGTGAATACTTATGTACAGTGGGGACGGAAAGTATTCAGACCCCCTTACATTTTCACTCTTTGTTATATTGCAGCCGTTTGCTAAAATCATTTAAGTTCATTTTTTTCCCTCATTAATGTACACACAGCACCCCATATTGACAGAAAAACACAGACTTGTTGACATTTTTGTAGATTTATTAAAAAAGAAAAACTGAAATATCACATGGTCCTAAGTATTCAGACCCTTTGCTGTGACACTCATATATTTAACTCAGGTGCTGTCCATTTCTTCTGATCATCCTTGAGATGGTTCTACACCTTCATTTGAGTCCAGCTGTGTTTGATTATACTGATTGGACTTGATTGGGAAAGCCACACACCTGTCTATATAAGACCTTACATCTCACAGTGCATGTCAGAGCAAATGAAAATCATGAGGTCAAAGGAACTGCCTGAAGAGCTCAGAGACAGAATTGTGGCAAGGCACAGATCTGGCCAAGGTTACAAAAAAATTTCTGCTGCTTTTAAGGTTCCTAAGAGCACAGTGGCCTCCATAATCCTTAAATGGAAGACATTTGGGACGACCAGAACCCTAGAGCTGGCTGTCCAGCCAAACTGAGCTATCGGGGGAGACGAGCCTTGGTGAGAGAGGTAAAGAAGAACCCAAAGATCACTGTGGCTGAGCTCCAGAGATGCAGTCAGGAGATGGGAGAAAGTTGTAGAAAAATGAACTTAAATGATTTTAGCAAATGGCTGCAATATAACAAAGAGTGAAAAATTTAAGGGAGTCTGAATACTTTCCGTCCCCACTGTACATGTGATTTTTTTTTGTTTTTTATTTTTTATAAATTTGCAAAGATTTCAAACCAACTTCTTTCACATTGTCATTTATGGGGTAATGTTTGTAGAATTTTGAGGAAAATAATGAATTTAATCAATTTTGGAATAAGGCTGTAACATAACAAAATGTGGAAAAAGTGAAGCGCTGTAAATACTTTCCAATTTGCACTGTAGCTCAGTTGAGCTTTTGACATTGATGAGGCACATACAGGGATATACAAGGTAATACTGACATATAATCACACACATAGGTTGGAGATGTGTGTATGCTCCATCGAACATTTGCTGTCAGAATTTCCGCACACAAATGTTTGAGAGCAGGTTCTCAAATTTTCCGCCAACAAAACTTGTTGTTGGAAAGTCCAATCATGTGTACACAAGTCCGTCACACAAAAGTTCACGCATGCTCTGAATCAAGCACTGGCTATTGAACTTCCTTTTTCTCGGCTCGTCATACATCTTGTACGTCACCGCGTTCCCACACTCAGAATTTTTGGCTAACATTTGTGTGACCGTGTGTATGCAAGACAAGTTTGAGCCAACATTCTTCGGAAAAAATTCCACTGTTTTGTTGGGGGAAAGTCCGATCGTGTGTAGGCGGCAAAGGAGTGACACCAGAATTAGCTCACTATTATGTCTATGTGAGTCTGGGCCCTGTGTCTTTGTTTTATTATAAGATAACAACATTGTTATTTTAGTGTTGGGTAGAGGTTTTCCAATTTTCATGTGATATTTTTATAAGTCCAATAAAGCTTACTCTTATGTATTTCCACATACCGTCTGGGGTCGCTTTATACCTACTTTTTTCTTGGGGAACCTTCCCCTCTTCTTTTTTTTGTTATATTATTTTTGGTATGCTGACCCACGCCCACATGGTGAAATGACGGATGGTTATCCTCTCAGTTTCTTGATGCTTACTGTTCATCAGCAGCATCTCCCCCCCCTCCATTCGGTCTAAATGTAAAAACTGCCTTGGCCAGTTACGACCAAAGGAAGTGAGTCCATGGTAGTAAAAAACACAGCCCTTCCAGCTCTGTGCATTTTTCCAGCAATGTTTACACAGAAATTACTACACCCGGACACTTTGTCAAAAACAATCAATTTTAGCACTCATTTACATATCAAACTGCCAGAAAGAATTGTTTTTGTTGCTAACAGTAACCAATCTGGTTCCTTTCATGTTTATATGCAGATAAGGAAATGAAGAATCTGATTATTCTTCAATTATTATTGGTTATATGAGATCCCCAGATTCAAGGATCCTTGTCCCACCATTCCAACAAGCTAAACTATATATCACTGAGAAATTTTATCACCTGCCACCTGATGGATTGTCTATAGGAATACAGTACATAACAAGTCAACCTCCTGCTTACCAAAAAGGCTAGGGAAGTCTACCCAAAGCTTGTTAATTACCTTTTTTGGAGATACTCATTAATTGGGGTTTGGGAAGGCTCCCAGACTGAAGGGTCCAAGCATGTAAGCAGAGAGACAGCAGTTTCTTGGGAAAGAAAGACCCTGGGTAGGATTGTGTCTAAGACCAGACTCAGGTACTTCAAGTGATGAGTTAGATCTAAATCCTGAAGATGGAGGATCCACCCAAATTTCTGCAGTCTGTACCGTCCACTAGGATTTGGCTGACAGAACATTGCTTATCTGATTTTTTAGAAGGAGATCATCCAGACAGCCCACTACATGGATTCCCTGAGAATGTAGCAGAGCTAGGTTTGGGGAAAGCGCCTTGGTGAAGACCCGAGGTGAAGTGGACAGGCTTAAGGGAAAGGCAAAAAATGGATAATGTGTGCCCAAGGCAACAGCAGTTAGCCTTGATAAGGTGGCAAAATGAAGATATGTAAGTAGGCATCCTTAATGTCCACCACGAGTTCTCCAGCAGAAGTGACCTGAGACCTGAAAGGGACGAAAGGAACACTTCTCATTCTCGGGAAATAAAGGTTTACCTGCAGATGTCCTTGTTTTATTTCTCTGAGGTAGGAAGGTACTCTTACCAACAATGATTCCTTGATGTAGGTACCCAAGGAATTCCCAAAAAAAGGTGTTCCCCTTCAAAGATCACCCCCTCGAGAGACAGTTTGAGCCAAACGATCCTTTACATGTGTATTGAAAGTCAGCTCATCCTGGGTATTTGGCAAAGTGTATCCACTAATCCATCTGCACAGTAGTAAAAGGCCAAAGACAGGAGGTCCAGGTGTTGCTGGACAGATGGATCTGTCAATGGAGCGAGAGTCTGGGAGACTGCCATGTATGCGACAGCAGACTGCCATAGGGAACAAGGCCTTAAAAACAGGTTTCTAACCTATTGTCTACCAGGTCCTTAAAGAAAAGGAACATCTTTAACAGGTGCCTTTAAGGCTTTGGTAAGGCAAGAAACGGTTGTGTCCAAGACATAGATTACCCATTCCCTACATAAACCACGCTTACTAGGGTATTGCTGGGCAATAGTTTAGAAGGCCAGTCACCAAAAATGGGCTCTACTGAGACGGTCTTAGCAGGTTTAGGCATTTTTAGAGAACCAGTCTGGAGACCTTAGGATGGGCCGACGCAGACTGCTCTAAAACAGGGAATGTGAACACCACATCAATAAGGATCGTAATGGTAACCGTACGTTTGGGAGAGATCACAGCAGATAGTGTCTCTTCCTGAGCCTAGTACTCAGAAGCAGAGGATGCGTGATCCTCTTCCTTCTCAGGGTGTGGAAGCTGCTAGGGGAAAGTCAGAAATAGACTCTGCAGGAAATGCTGATGAAGCCTGTTTGCCTCCACCAGGGCTGAAATACTTCCCATAAGTCCAACACGGTGGCTCAGACAGCTCTTCTCTAGATAGACAAGAGGAGGTCTGTGCACCAAATAGAATTGAGGCCTCCAATGAAGGGGGAAACTAGGACTGACAGAACTAGGTCCTTTGGGAGAGACACTACAATCGCCCAGAGTAGTTAGCTGGGCGTGAGCTGGCAAGTCCCCTAAACCATTACCCTTGCATCTATCATCTGTACCCCAATGTCCCTCAAGTGGTACTCACGACCAACCACTGAGGAGAGGGAAGAGTTAAAGCCCACAGTGCCAGACACTGTAGGCAGCTGGATCCCAGGAGATCTCCAAGACAGCTGTGTTGGACTGGTGAGGTGAGAGCTGGTTAGCACGTGAGAGGAAAATGGCACGCACATTCGCAGTGAGTCCAGTGAAATTGAGGCTGCACAAGTGCAATGGTAGCCCCATGCTCTGGTCTGTGCTCCAGAGGGAAGTCAGAAAGGCGCCAAACTTAAAAATAACCAGTGCACCTGCTCCCTGGTTTTGACACTCCATTTAAATGTGTTGCAACCTGCTAGCCCACAATGGAACCACATCATCAATATTATCTTTTAAAAACAGAGGGTGGGTTTGTATTCATAAATAGAGACTCTCTGTGGGCACCATTCCTTTAAATTAGTCAAAACGTAAAAAAAACCTTCTCACCTCCAATGTTTGCGGGGTGATGACGTATTAAAAAGGACTTTGAATGTGCTCACAAAGTGATACAGACACCAAAATAAAATATTGATAACATTTTATTACAAACAATTAAAATGTGTGTTTCTGTCAGAAACCATAAATCAGACCGAGACAGAAGTACAATTAATCACACTTGTTTAATAATAATAAAAAGGTAAACAGAGTAAGCGTAGTCAATACATAGCCAGAGTTCAGTAACCAGATCGGGTGGTCAGCCAGTGCCAATGTCAGAGAGCCACGTAGTAGTACAGCAAGCAGGATCAGGAGCCAGAAGGGACGTCAGCCGAGCAAGTCTTCAACAGGAATGCAGGAGAAAGTCTCTGAGATGTGACCAAAGGCGAAGGCAGAGATGAAGTGAGCTGGACGGCTTTAAGTAGCCAGGACTGATGAGCAGATCATCAACAGCTGAGTCACTGTGGAGAGAAAGGAGCTGGCAATTAGCCGACAGCTGAGCGGCCAGCTCAGAGAAGGAAGGGCTAAGCCCAGTCCTGACAGTACCCCTCCTCAATGACCCCTCCCCCTCGGAGGACCACCGGGCTTGAGGGGAAAACGTCTATGGATATCACGGAGGCCCACGGAACCTACGGGAGTCAACGATGGATTGTACTTCATACTCCTCATGGTTCTCAACCTGTATAGGGTGAGGACGTGGCACCGAGGTGGTAAAGCAGTTGCAGACCAAAGGTTTCAATAAGGAGACATGAAACACATTAGAGATGTGCATACTAGGAAGAAGGTCCAACGCATAAGCCACTAGGTTAATCCTGAGAAGGATACGGAAAGGCCCAATAAACCGAGGTGCAAACTTCAAAGAAGGAACACGAAGTGGGAGGTTGCGAGACGACAGCCAGACTCTGTCCCCAACCTGGTAGGAAGGCGCAGGCAGGCGTCTGCCGTCAGCATGGAGTCTGTACCTATCGTTAGCATGTCGCAAAGCCTCCTGGACTTGTGCCCAAGTGGAACGAAGGCCACGGAGATGCTCCTCTAATGCAGGAATACTCTGCGGAACAAATGAGGCAGGCAACACGGAAGGTTGGAAACCATAGTTCGCCATAAATGGGGACAAACGGGAAGCTGAATTCAAGGCACTATTGTGAGCAAACTCCGCCCACAGTAAGAGGTCTTACCAGTTGTTATGATGGTCAGAAATATAGCAACGTAGGAATTGCTCCAAGGACTGACTGGCTCGTTCTGCGGCCCCATTAGACTGCGGGTGATACGCAGAGGAGAAAGCTAATCTGAATACCCAACTGTGCACAAAAGGCTCGACAGAACTGGGACACAAACTGACTACCCCTGTCTGAGACAATCACCTTGGGTAGCCCATGTAAGTGGAAGATCTACCGAGCAAAAATAGAAGCCAGTTCCTTAGAAGTAGGCAACTTCTTTAATGAAATACAATGTAACATTTTTGAGAACCGGTCAACCACCATAAGGATAACTGTGTTGCCCTGAGAGTTGGGTAACTCCACAATGAAATCCATAGACAGGTGGGTCCAGGGCCTCTCTCCATTGGGTATGGGTTGTAGGGGGCCCACTGGAAGGTGTCGTGGAGTCTTACTCTGAGCAGACACGGAACAGGCAGCTACAAGATGGTTACATCAGCACGTAGACTAGGCCACCAGAATTGTTGGGAAGTGGCCCAAAAGAGTTGATTCTTCCCAGGGTGGCCAGCAGCCTTGGGAGAATGGTAAGTCTGGAGCACAGCAGTACGGAGACTCTCTGGAACAAAGCAGCAGTCACAAGGTTTCTCAGCAGGAGCATCGACCTGAGCAGCAAGAATTGAGCGAACCATAGCCAGAATACGATCAGGAGGGATCACAGAAACCGGAACCGACTCCATCTTGGAAGTGGAGGAAAATTGTCGTGACAAGGCGTCAGCCCTTACATTCTTAGTACCGGGTAAGAATAAGACAATGTAATTAAAACTCGACAAGAAAAGAGCCCATCGCGCCCTTCTGGGAGAGAGGCGCTTAGCCTCAGACAAAAATGTGAGATTCTTATGGTCAGTAAGAATGAGAACCAGCACAGTGGTACCTTCAAGGAGATGTCTCCATTCTTTCAGGCCTAAAATGATTGCCAACAGCTCTCTGTCACCAATCTCGTAATTGCACTCTGCCGGTGACAATTTCTTGGAAAAGTAGCCACACGGATGCATAGCACACTCAGAGTTAGGACGTTGAGACAGAAGGGCGGCAACTCCAGTCTCAGAAGCATCAACTTCTAGGATAAAAGGCAACGTAGGATCAGGGTGTGCCAACACAGGAACAGAAACAAAGGCAGCCTTGAGAATCTCAAAGGCCTTAATGGACTCCGGAGACCAACTCTGTGGGTTGCCGTCTGTCCTGGTTATATCAGTCAGGGGCTTGACCAGAGAGGAGAAGTTACGAATAAACTTCCGATAATAGTTGGCAAAGCCAAGAAAACGCTGCAGACGACGTAATCCCACGGGTCGAGGCCACTGTAGGACCGCTGAAAGTTTCTCTGGGTCCATCGAAAAACCAGCAGTGGAAATGACATAGCCCAGGAATTTAACCTGTTCACAATGGAATTCGCACTTTTCCAATTTACAATAGAGATTGTTCTCTCTTAGTCTCTGAAGCACATGACAGACATCTGTGTGGTGGCCATCCAGGGACTTGGAAAATATGAGGATATCGTCGAGATAAACCACCACACATAACTGCAACAAACGGCTTGACCTTTGTCAAAGACATCGCTAAGAGCGTGGTACTCCTCCAGCAGGGAGGAGAGTGAAGAGGTGCACAGGACCTTGGCTACCTTCTGGAAGCATCTCTCACTGCACTGTGGCGACCAGGACAGAACCTCAGCACGGAGCCAATCAAAAGAAGGGTTGTGCCTCTGTAACCAAGGATAACCAATAACCAGCAGAAACTTAGGTGGGGAAATAACTTGAAATTGGATTATCTCATGGTGAAGGGCCCCTACGGCCATGGACAACGGAACAGTCTCATGAGTCACATGTGTAGGCTGTAGAGGTCTCCCATCAAGAGCCTCAATGGCAAGTGGAGTGTCACACAGCTGCAGCGGAATCGAGTGCTCCGATACAAAGGCAGCTTCAATGAACAGGCCTGCAGCCCCAGAGTCGATCAGAGCCTGTATCTCGACGGATGACTCAGCCCAAGACAGGGAAACTAAAACCTGGGGCTTATCTTTCTGGGAAACTGGAGACGAAACAACGCCACCTAAGGTCTGTCCTTGACAGGACCTCAAGGTTCGGGAGTTTCCTGGACGGGTAGGACAATACTTCAAAAAGTGACCAGCCTGGCAACAATAAAGGCGCAATCTCTCCCTCCTCCTAAGGGCTCTCTCATCCGCAGAAAGACACGTGAAGCCCAAGTGCATGGGTTCATCTTCACAGACTGACTCGGTATCAGGAGGCATGGGAGGTGAGGGAGGCAAGGGTGGGACTGCAAAGCTCGGAGACAAATGTACAGGAGGCTTGTGCCAGCGCTCCTTAAAAGAGAGTCTTTCTCTGAGTCTGGAGTCAATGAGGATGGCAAATGTGATCAACCTCTCCAGCTCAGTGGGTATATCTCGGGCTGCTATCTCATCCTTGATGTTATTCGAGAGACCATGAGAGAAGGCAGCCACGAGGGCCTCATTGTTCCAAGCAACCTCTGCTGTCAGAGTACAGAATTCAATGGTGTAATCAGCAACAGTTCTCGTACTCTGTTTGATGGACATGAGGCTCTTGGCAGCAGAAGCGGAGCGTGTGGGAACATCAAATACCCATTTGAAGGAAGCCACAAATTCTGGGTAACTCAGGACCATGGGTTTTTGCGTCTCCCATAGAGGGTTTGCCCAGGCCAAGGCTCTCTCAGAAAGCAAAGATATAACGAAACCTACTTTGCTTCTGTCCGTGGGAAACGCCTGGGGCAGCATCTCAAAGTATATCTCAACCTGGTTGAGAAAACCTCTGCATTGAACTGGATCGCCCCCAAATCGCTGGGGAAGTGGAGCGGAACCAGACATGCCACTTATAGAGGTAATACTAGAGGCGAGTGCCTGCACAGAGACTGGAGCAGCAGCAGGGATGGTCTGCAACACAGGTTGTTTGTAAGGCCAAACTGATCTATGCAGTGATCTTGGTCATCCAATCTGGAAAAAAAATTACCAACAAGTGGACTGACTGCATCTTCTGAATTCATGGCCTTCGCCTACTGTCAGAAACCATGAATCAGACCAAGACAGAAGTACAGTTAATCACACTTGTTTAATAATAATAAAAAGGTAAACAGAGTAAGCATAGTCAATACATAGCCAGAGTTCAGTAACCAGATCGGGTAGTCAGCCAATGCCAATGTCAGAGAGCCAGAGATCAACGTAGTAGTACAGCAAGCAGGATCAGGAGCCAGAAGGAACGTCAGCCGAGCAAGTCTTCAACAGGAACGCAGGAGAAAGTCTCTGAGATGTGGCCAAAGGCGAAGGCAGAGATGAAGTTAGCTGGACGGCTTTAAGTAGCCAGGACTGACGAGCAGATCATCAACAACTGAGTCACTGTGGAGAGAAAGGAGCTGGCAATTAGCTGACAGCTGAGCGGCCAGCTCAGAGAAGGAAGGGCTGAGCCCAGCCCTGACAGTTTGACACTTGTCAGATATGGCCATCCATGGATTTTTTACTGAGGTCCAGCATAAATCATATCATATACATATTTTTATCCATTCAACAGCTTTCGCGATTCATTCGCTTTCTCGGTATCTGCACCATAAACACGCATAGTCCGCATGCCAGGGTGCCTTTTTTCTGCATGTGAACCATGTGTATCGCTACCCCTTATTGTCTGGGAGTTGTCTTTTTGTTAATAGGGTTGAGAGTTTGTGAACATGTGCCACATTTGGGAAGTTCTTTTGTATGCTAGCATCACAAGTATCCCCCTGGGTCCACGTTTTGTCTTGTTGGCTATTATTGTTTCTTGTATTGGGATTGATCATCTAGTCAGTGAGAATGGGCCAAAAATTGTCAGCTGAACTGTGCCTGCATCCAATCAGATACAGGCACTGTTTGGGCATTTTGACAGCTGGAGGCGGCGAGTTTTAGAATACAATAACTGCAGCAAGAGAGATTTGTCCATCTGCCCTGTTTAGTGTGAATGGGGGGGAACTGTTCGATTTTTTTTTTATTTAAATCTGCGCACTGAGTGAAAAAAAAATGTGTATATGGCCTGTTTAAGTGAACTTTGGCTGGATAAGGAAGTTGGCTGCATCGCATACATGGGCTGATCACTAGCTTGTTCAGATTTAAAACAACCTGGTCTGCAAGGCAGCTGGCCAATGTATTGGTAGCTGTAGAAGAGTATTACTTTAATTACTTATTTCAGCTATCTTGCTTTCTATTTCACAGCTTTGTGAACACATGGTCTTAACATTTTTGTTATAATTCCCAATTCAGAATAGACATTATGTATGGTGGTCAGATCTATGATATCTAAAATGTTATTAAGCATGCACAAGAAACAAAAGAGAGGTCAAAGCACATCTACCATTACTATATTCCTAAGCAATGTTTCTGTCTACTCTAGAGTATTTCACCTTGCTCAAAATACGGATGATGTCTCCACGCTGAAATGACAGCTCATCACTCTTGTCACTCGTGCAATCCCAGAGTCCCTGGTAATAATCTGCATAATTAATTATGGATCCGCCTGTTGGAAAAAAAATTAGTACAAAACACTTAATGCTGTCAAAGGCACTTGCTACAGTCATTTCCCATTTCACTTACCAGGGGTCATTTCTAAACACGAATAAAAACAAATAGATCATTATATACAATATATCATACATAGTACAGCAAAATGATGATATTCATTTTATAGGCTGATAATTTAAATTAAAAACCCTAAGATACAAGTAAATCTTTAAAAGCATGCTAATAATATTCAGAAAAATGTCAAAATTCCCCCACCTTACAGGACTGTTTTATGTTATTTTGCATTTACATGTACTGTGCAGCAGAGGGCAGCCTCTTGTTCTGTGACAGCATTTCCAAAACTTTGATTTATCATGTATATCCAACAGGACTACTAGTGGTAGTTATTCACATTTAACTGCACGCTTTCTGTAATGTCAAAGATGTTTCACCACTTATCCAGGTAGAACTGGCAGAGAAAATGGCAGCAACATGAAGCTGTCAGCAATTGTAGAGGCCATACTGAGATTGGAATGCTCCATAATGCATACCTCCCAACTTTTTGAGATGGGAATGAGGGACACCTATCAGCAAAAGTATGCAGGCATAGGACACACCCCTTGCCACGCTCCCCTTATAGGAGAATTGTAAAAAAAACCAAGATTGGTTAAACCCACAAGTGCTTTTTTTACCACTACTATTCCTTTATATTGGCTATTGGAATTTACAAATGCAGCGATTTAGAGATCAGATAAAAGGTTTAGCACTGGGAAACACTTTTTGATAGATAAAAAGTGCATTTTATATACATCTATATACAGAGGGACATTGCTCCAAATCAGGGACAGTCCCTCGAAATTAGGGACAGTTGGGAACTTTGATAATGTGTATGTATGATGGGAAAAAACTCTCCTGCAGCCTCCAAAGCTTAAATTCCCCTTGAGATTATAATTTGGAAGTGATTTTAGTGATTTCCATAGGCAAAATAAAACATCCTCTGTAGACTGGTGAAGGTTATCCTTAGTATCAGAGTAATGCCCCGTACACACGGTCGGATTTTCCGACGGAAAATGTGTGATAGGACCTTGTTGTTGGAAATTCCGACCGTGTGTAGGCTCCATCACACATTTTCCATCGGAATTTCCGACACACAAAGTTTGAGAGCATGCTATCAAATTTTCCGACAACAAAAACCAATCCTTTAAATTCCGATCGTGTGTAGACAAATCCGATGGACAAAGTGCCACGCATGCTCAGAATAAATTAAGAGACGAAAGCTATTGGCTATTGCCCCGTTTATAGTCCCGACGTACGTGTTTTACGTCACCGCGTTCAGAACGATCGGATTTTCCGACAACTTTGTGTGACCGTGTGTATGCAAGACAAGTTTGAGCCAACATCCGTCGGAAAAAATCCATGGATTTTGTTGTCGGAATGTCCGATCAATGTCTGACCGTGTGTACGGGGCATAAGTGTATTGAAGGCCATACACAGTTGAAGGAAACGGGCATGATCCAATTGCTTTGCCTGTGGTTTGGTCCTCAGGATGTTTATGGAGAAGCAGAGAGTAGGGATGCGATCAGGCATGTTCAGATCCTAGTTGGAACCCACCTACACTATTCTGCCAGAAAGCTGTTCTCCACCCCACGGCCACACATATACACACTCTTTGTATATGGGCAGCTGCGGGCTGGGGAATGTCTGGGCCTCTTAAAACTGGCTCTGTACAGTGATAACTTCCAGGCGGGATAGCTCAGGTAGGTTCGGACCAGGATCTGAACACAACTGAGCTCATCCCTAGTGGGTTGTCCAATTGCCTTGATAAGCCTCAGGCAGTAATGTCTTCAGCTATCTCATAAAAAAATAGGATTAATAACTTACCTGTAAAAACGCTTTCTTAAAGTACAATCACAGGACAAAGAATTGGTTAATTCATGGACTAATGGGTAAAGCTCTCTACCTCAATTGGTTAATGATTTAACCATCCTTGTGTCCTGTGATGTATGATAAAGAAATATGAGTTATTTACATACAGTAAACACTATTATAGTAGTTCTCCACTCACTCTCACCTGAATGGGCCCAGGAGCTGCATCAGATCTCTGCTGCCTCTCGCTGAGCCTCTCTAAACTTAAGTTGTGACTGGAATGTACCTTTAAAGTGATCCACAAATATGGTACTGCATATATATTGTTACTTGTGGGTCTTCCTGAACAGACGTTGATGTAGAGGAAAAGCATGGCTGAAGCCAAGGAGTGGCAAGATTCAAAGGGCAGTTTTTGGTAAAAGTCCTCCCTCATACGCAAGTGGCTTATACTAGCTGGATGATTTTAAGAACCTTGCAACTATTTTTGAAATGTTAGCCTATGCTAAATGGTGGTTGACATGCAGACAAATTCGTAATGGAAAATGTTTCCTTTGAAAATTTAAATTAGAATTTGCTTTCGGTGCTGTCTTGTGTACTGCTTTTACAACAACTGGAACTCTTAATTTATTTGAAAAAGAAGCCTCAATAGAAGTTAGCAAAGCTTGTTAAATCCCTTATGGGATAATAGTGTATAACTCAATATCTTTTCTGTTTGGTTGACATGAAAACTACCTTTTCTGGTTAAATAATATATATATGTAAAAAAAAAATCCCTTATGGGACTATGTGCATATAACATTTCTCCCCATTAAAATCGTTGGTGCAGAATGGAGGCTGCAGGCTTAGACATTTATTTGTACAAATGGATCAGAGGAATCCCATGGATGCAGGGCAAGAAGGGCTACAGAATTCAGAGGGGGCTGCGGCTTCAGTGCCTCCTCTATCCTCTTCTTGTCAGGGCTGGGCTTCTGCTATTACTCTCTTCTCAATGCTCAAGGCTGCTCAGTAGCAGTTAATTACTAACCACTCATTGTTTCCACAGTGGCTCACCTGGTTACCATTACCTGCCCCATTAGTCCAGCTCCTTTTTGCTATTTAAACTGCCTTGCTTATCCCCTCTGTGCTTTTCGGTCAACATCTCCAGTGTGTCGCTGCTGTGTTTCTGTGTATGACTTTGCCTCGCGAATCTCTTTGCTGATTTCTGATCCTGATTTTTGGCTTCTGACAATGCTGACTTCTGGCTTCCTGATTCTGGCTCATCGAAATACTTCCAAACCCTGGCTTCTGTTTTTGACTATGCTCCTGATCTGTTTTTTTTTCTTTTTTCCTTTATTTTTTATTTTTTTCTTTTTTTTTTCTGATCTGATCTGTTATTTTTGCTGTTACATTAAGCCTAGGTTCACACTAATGTGATGCGGGAACCAGTGCGATTACAGCACTGATTCCTGCATCGCATCTCTCCCACAGGCAGTTCACACTGCCTTCTGTGAACCGCTGTGGGTGTCATTACATTGTTAATTGGGCGAGAACACCCATGCAATTTTGATTCTAGTGCGGGGAAAAACAAGTCCCTGCACTTTTTTCTGTGTGAATCTGATGCGAGTTCAGCCATACAACTGTATGGCTGAACTCGTATCTCACAGACATCGCATGTGATCGGCACCGCAGGTGCGGGTGTGGATCACATGCAATATCTGTTATCGCACTAGTGTGAAGCTAGGCTAAAGGTGTGATTTTTAACTACATTTTCTGTCTCTGCCTAGTTTATGGTTTCTGAAACCTCTATAGGAATGCCCATAATTTTGGCTTCTGCCTGGGGTGGAGCTACAATCAGCACTAACTAATAAACATTTTATTTGATTTTCAAACCACAGCACTGATTTTAATAGGGACAAGTGCTGACTTACAATGTAATACAAGTGCATTTATTTTTCACAAACTTTCCATACCTTCTAGATTTAAATCATAATCTTCTTCATCACCTGTGAAAAAAAAAAAAGTTTACAGATTAAGTCACAGCAAGTATCATTCCACTACCAGACTGACCATTCCCCCACAATATTACACAGATGTCTATATCATACAACATTTAACGGGGCCCATATTATTATTTTTATAATTATTCTTAAGGATTTAGACTGAGCCAATTTGTTCAGCACTTTACAAAGTAAATATACAGTACAGGTATGGACAAGAGAATAGGAGGGCCCAACTTAATTTTGGCAGAAATTTGCTACTTGGGTGGCCTTGTCTATACCCCCCCCCCTCCTCCATCCAACATTCTTCAATTAAAAAATGTTTTGGTTGAACAGTGGCTGCATCTTATCATGTAACATCCAATGCAGCATCTGCCAGATTGCAAAAGGCACAGAGAGAAATTCATCCACCCACACTGTATAGCAAGAATAGAGAAATATTTCTTGCAGCCCACAAGTATATGGACAGCTTTACAATCTAAAATGGAGGGGCAGCTGACACAAAAGGTAATAACTGTGAGGAACGAACTGATGGAGAAATACAGTTTTTAGTTGAAGGCAGGATAGGGAGATTGGATATGCAGGCCCAATCCAGCAGCCTTTGGATATCTGTGCTGACAGTGCTCTTTAAACCTGAATGCTGGTTCAGGTAAATATTTTTTTAACCTTATCGAAAAGGAGCAGGAACCAGAAACAGACACCTCTTGGCACCAAATTAAATTTTCCGCACAGGACTAAGAAACCTTGTGTCTATAACACTGAGCATTGAGCATACAGTACAACCCATATGGTGCAACTTATCTGGGTTATAATGCAGATGATATAAAAAAATGTCAATTGCATGTAATGAAATAGTTAAAAACAAATTGGGAGAAGCTAGGCTGCGATCAGCTATCATAGTTGTTTATTGAGGTATTTCCATACACAGGAGTGGGGCAAGATATCTGTATGGTACAGTCAGGGTGACTCCATAGAATCGTGGGTTGGAAATATGGTGCAGCAACAAGGTGCAAGTCCAGGGAGTAACACCGCAGGGCAGAATGAGACAAACAGCAGGATCACAAGGCCGCAATGTGGCATTGCAAGGGAGGGGTCCAGAGTCCCAGTACAGCGATACGGGCACAGCAAGGGACAAGGTAGCAAGATCACAGGGCAGCAATACAGATCATCAAAAGGATTCAAAGATTCTTGCTGTAGGCTCATTGGCTTAGCACAAGGATCCTGCAAGCTGATTAGCAGAGTGAGGGGCCAGCAATATCTACCAGATAGGGAGCGCTAGACCCTGAAAGGAATTGAGGGGGTGGGGGTTGGGTCCTGACCACAATTTTAGATCTCCCTGCGTAGTTTGTGGTTAAACCGCTTCTTAACCAACTTCATTAAAGTGGTGTTCCAGCCGAAATTATACTTTTTAAATAAAAATACTCCTATAATACACAAGCTTAATGTATTCTAGTAAAGTTAGTCTGTAAACTAAGGTCTGTTTTGTTAGTTTATAGCAGTAGTGTGTTATTTTATTAACTTACAGCAGGCCGTGGCCATCTTAAGTGTGGGCATCTGAAGCCAGACTGTATTTCTTCCTGCATCTCATCCTTACAGATCTTGCACATGCTCAGTGCAGCACAAGCAGTGTAATAGGTTTCAGGTCAGGTTTTCATAGCAACGGCAGTGTCAGAGGAAGTTGCCGCCCCTTCCCAGAAGGCATTGCAAACAGGAAATGATGCGATGGGCCACGGCCAGGGAGGAGGAAGTGAAAAATGAATACAGCGGGTATACAGTAGGTGCTGAGAAAAAAATTAAAATATATCCAATTCGTTTACAGTGCACAGTTTAGTGAGGGATGCTGAAGAGTTGTAAAAGTGGGTGGAACTCCACTTTAAGTTCCAGGCCACATGTCTTCGTATAGTTTCACTAAAGGCAAAATGTGGAGAGGGATTAGAACACATGTCAGGTTTTTATTGTTGTCTGTTCCCCTGTTAGGAAGATTCACCCTCTTTATTTGTCTATGTAGACACTAGTTCTGGTGACACCCCCAGGATTCACTCACTTTGGAGGGATTTCCCCACCTCTTCCCCTGACTTCTCTGTCAAGAGCAATGGCACAACGATCCACCCATCCCAGCATGCCAGAGTGCTAGGTGTTATCCTGGACTCTGAACTCTTTCAGCCCCACATCCAATCACATTCCAAAGCTTGCCTCCTCAACCTCTGCAACATCTCCAAAATACGTCCCTTCCTAACCCATGAAACCACAAAGCTCCTGATTGACTAGCACCTTAAAAACCGCTCAGCCTCTGCTACTCCTCTCTGCCAATCCCTCCACTGGCTGCAACTCACCCAATAAATTAAATTCAAAATACTAATAATAACTTACAAAGCCATCCACAACTCTGCCCCCAGCTACATCACTAACCTAGTCCCAAAATACCAACTAAATTGTCCTCTTCGTTCCGCCCAAGACCTCCCTCCTGCTCTCTAGTTCCCTAGTCACCTTCTCCCATACTCGCCTCCAGGACTTCTCCCGAGCCTATTCCATCCTATGGAACTCCCTACCTCAATCTGTCCAACTATCTCCAACTCTACTCACTTTTAGGCGATCCCTGAAAACTTTTCTTTTTAGAGGGGCCTATCCTGCCTCCACTTAACAACTATACTTTTATCTTCTTCATCAGCTCATCCCCCACAATTATTGCCTTTTGTATCACTTGACCCTCCCTCTTCGATTGTAAGCTCTAAGGAGCAGGGCCCTCTGATTCCTCCTGTATTGAATTGTATTGTATTTGTACTGTCTGCCCTAACGTTGTAAAGCGCTGCAAAAACTGTTGGCGCTACATAAATTCGGTATAACAATAATAAAAAATAACTGGTAGGGAAGATTTAGCAATCCTAGGCTGTGATTTTCCCCAAATAAAGGAGGACATGGCAGAGTCTATGGGTTAAAAAATCCTATGGGTAAGAAATATGGGTGCTGCTTCTAGAATAAAGACATTTGGGAAGGATCTTCATTTTGGAGTAATGTGGCCTAGAAAGATCAGGGAAATAGAACTCCACACCTGTAATTTAGATTCCATCTGTGTAAGAATGGGGGTTAAAATTAGAGGTACAAATTTAGACAAATTCTTCTGAATATGAAACCCCAAATATTTCAGGTGGTCTGTCATTTGCAAATGGGATCAGTGTAAATAGTCATAGGAGCTTGGGGGACCAATAGGGAATGTGTATAATTTTCCCAGCTCACTTTTAGCCCTGATAGGTCCCCAACAATTCACAACAAAGCTTGAAAGGAGGCCTGAGAGCCATCGGTATATACTAACGCATCGTCAGCATAAAATTACATTTTCTTCCCCAGGGAGCAACAGCAAGTGCTGCCAGTCAACAGATATTGCCTAACAGAAGAAGCCAGGGGTTCCATGGCAAAAGCTTTGTGGCCATGGCAAAAATTATACCCCTGTCCTGTTTAGCAAGCAATACCACCACCAAATGTGAGCCACTCAAGTGAAACAAAGCTGGGCTCACAGTTGTGGCATGGTATTCCCATTAACCACTTCAGCTCCGGAAAGGATTTACCCCCTTCCTGACCAGATCACTTTTTACAATTTGGCACTGCGTCGCTTTAACTGCTTATTACATGGTCATGCAATGCTGTACCCATTTTTTTCCCACAAATAGAGCTTTCTTTTGATGGTATTTGATCACCTCTGCGGTTTTTATTTTTTGCGCTATAAACGGAAAAAGGCCGAAAATTTTGAAAATAAATGATATTTTCTACTTTTTGTTATAAAAAAAATCCAATAAACTCAATTTTAGTCATACATTTAGGCCAAAATGTATTCGGCCACATGTCTTTGGTAAAAAAAAATGTCAATAAGCGTATATTTATTGGTTTGTGCAAAAGTTATAGTGTCTACAAACTAGGGTACATTTTCTGGAATTTACACAGCTTTTAGTTTATGACTGCCTATGTCATTTCTTGAGGTGCTAAAATGGCAGGGCAGTACAACCCCCCCCCCAAATGACCCCATTTTGGAAAGTAGACACCCCAAGGAAATTGCTGAGAGGCATGTTGAGCCCATTGAATATTAATTGTTTTTGTCCCAAGTGACTGAATAATGACAAAAAAAAAATGTACAAAAAGTTGTCACTAAATGATATATTGCTCACACAGGCCATGGGCATATGTGGAATTGCACCCCAAAATACATTCAGCTGCTTCTCCTGAGTACGGGGATACCACATGTGTGGGACTTTTTGGGAGCCTAGCTGCGTATGGGGCCCTGAAAAACAATCACTGCCTTCAGGATTTCTAAGGGCGTAAATTTTTGATTTCACTCCTCAATACCTATCACAGTTTTGAAGGCCATAAAATGCCCAGATGGCACAACCCCCCCCCCCCCAAATGACCCCATTTTGGAAAGTAGACACCCCAAGCTATTTGCTGAGAGGCATGTTGAGTCCATGGAATATTTTATATTTTGACAGAAGTTGCGGGAAAGTGACAATTTTTTTTTTTTTTTGCACAAAGTTGTCACTAAATGATATATTGCTCACACAGGCCATGGGCATATGTGGAATTGCACCCCAAAATACATTCAGCTGCTTCTCCTGAGTATGGGGATACCATGTGTGGGACTTTTTGGGAGCCTAGCCGCGTACGGGGCCCCGAAAACCAATCACCGCCTTCAGGATTTCTAAGGGCGTAAATTTTTTATTTCACTCTTCACTGCCTATCACAGTTTCGGAGGCCATGGAATGCCCAGGTGGCACAACCCCCCCCCCCCCCCAATGACCCCATTTTGGAAAGTAGACACCCCAAGCTATTTGCTGAGAGGCATGGTGAGTATTTTGCAGCTCTCATTTGTTTTTGAAAATGAAGAAAGACAAGAAGAAAACATTTTTTTTTCTTTTTTCAATTTTCAAAACTTTGTGACAAAAAGTGAGGTCTGCAAAATACTCACTGTACCTCTCAGCAAATAGCTTGGGGTGTCTACTTTCCAAAATAGGGTCATTTGGGGGGGTTTTGTGCCACTTGGGTATTCCATGGCCTCCGAAACTGTGATAGGCAGTGAAGAGTGAAATCAAAAATTTACGCCCTTAGAAAGCCTAAAGGCGGTGCTTGGTTTTCGGGGTCCCGTATGCGGCTAGGCTCCCAAAAAGTCTCACACATGTGGTATCCCCGTACTCAGGAGAAGCAACAGAATGTATTTTGGGGTGTAATTTCACACATTCCCATAGCATGTTTGAGCAATATATTATTTAGTGACAACTTTGTGCAAAAAAAAAAAAAAAATTGTCTTTTTCCTGCAACTTGTGTCACAATATAAAATATTCCATGGACTCGACATGCCTCTCAGCAAATAGCTTGGGGTGTCTACTTTCCAAAATGGGGTCATTTGGGGGTGTTTTGAACTGTCCTGGCATTTTATGCACAACATTTAGAAGCTCATGTCACACATCACCCACTCTTCCAACCACTTGAAGACAAAGCCCTTTCTGACACTTTTTGTTTACATGAGAAAATTATTTTTTTTTGCAAGAAAATTACTTTGAACCCCCAAACATTATATATTTTTTTTAAAGCAAATGCCCTACAGATTAAAATGGAAGGTGTTTCATTTTTTTTTTCACACAGTATTTGCGAAGCGATTTTTCAAACGCATTTTTTTGGGAAAAAACACACTTTTTTAAATTTTAATGCACTAAAACACACTATATTGCCCAAATGTTTGATGAAATAAAAAAGATGATCTTAGGCCGAGTACATGGATACCAAACATGACATGCTTTAAAATTGCGCACAAACGTGCAGTGGCGACAAACAAATAAATTTTTAAAAGCCTTTAAAGGTTACCACTTTAGATTTACAGAGGAGGTCTACTGCTAAAATTACTGCCCTCGATCTGACCTTCGCGGTGATACCTCACATGCATGGTGCAATTGCTGTTTACATTTGACGCCAGACCGACACTATTATTATTATTTTTTTTTTTCGCTTATTTATCTTGTTTTTAAACTGTTCCTTTCATTTTTTTTTTTTAATCATTTTTATTGTTATCTCAGGAAATGTAAATATCCCCTATGATAGCAATAGGTAGTGACAGGTACTCTTTTTTGAAAAAATTGGGGTCTATTAGACTCTAGATCTCTCCTCTGCCCTCAAAGCATCTGACCACAACAAGATCGGTGTGATAAAATGCTTTCCCAATTTCCCAATGGCGCTGTTTACATCCGGCGAAATCTAAGTCATGAAATGCTCATAGCTTCCTGTTTCTTAGGAAGATGTTTGGAGCCACTCTGGTCTCTGATCAGCTCTATGGTCAGCTGGCTGAATCACCGGCTGCATTCTCATGTTCCCTGTTGAGACAGGAGAGCCAGAGAAAAACACGGAAGATGGTGGGGGGGGGGGGGTCATTCCGCTAGGATTGCTTTTACATGAAAGCCGACCACTGGCTGAAAAGAATGATACCAAGATGATACCTAAACCTGCAGGCATCATTCTGGTATAACCACTCAAAGTCGTGAATGGCGTACCTGAAGACAAAAAATGGTTAACAATAAAACACAGTAAACGGTAAAGTATAAAAAATTGCATACCTGAAAAGCAAATATGATAAAACATAATAACAATAAAACACTGCAGAATAGAATACAGTAAAAAAGAGCAGAACAATAGAGAGAGAATAGAGAGAGAGAACAATAAAACGACAACTTTTTTTTTTTTATATTATATATTTTTTTGTGTTTTTTTTTTTTTTTTTTTTTTTTACACTTTTTTTTGGAACTGTAACTTTTATAACTGTAACCGGTTCCAGGTTTGGGTCTCTCAAAATGCGATGGCATCTTGGGAGACCCTGTGTTAGTGTGCCTAGTCTGTGCAATTGTGTACGCTAATACTCAACTAGTGTATGGTAGCGTTCAAAACATTCACCAATGCAAACCAGGATTGTCAGGACAGGAGGGACAATAATAGCAGGTGTCACGCCTATATCCACGCTTGCTGCAGACACGAAATCTTTTTTGGGGGGGTTCGTTGGGTATGGGTACTCGGGAGAACATAAAGAAAATACCTCTCATACAGCCGACTGCATTTGGTTGGGGATGTGAATGGGGAGAGTACGGGCGCTGCAGAAGTGGTGGGTTCCCAATTATTAGGATTGGCGAATGCAGCAGGAAGGGCATTATGGGCACGACGGGCCTGTGTTTGTCTTCTTCTTGGTGGCAGCGGGACACTACTTGTGCTTGCCACCTCACCAGCTTGAACTGCACTTATGGGACTCGCCACGTCACCAAGTGTTACTGTAGTGCTGGTTTGACTACGACCGGGGTGTACTAGGCCGCTGGTGCTTGCCAGTTCACCAAAACACTACCAAAAAAACTGTTAGCGATCGCAGGGATCAGGCCTGACTCTGCGAACGCTGCAGTTATGTGTGTTTAGTGTTTTGTAAGTGACAGTGATCGATCGATCGATACTGCACTTGGGTGAGCTGGGCTGGGCTGGGCCGGGCGGAGGGGCAAAACGCAGGTGCTAGCAGGTATCTGGGCTGATCCCCCTAACACTGCGTTTTTGGGAACCCTAAACTGCTGGGGACGCTAGTATAGATCTGATCGGATCAGATATTGATCCGTTCAGATACATATACCACTAAGGGAGGTGTATGGTGCGTGCTTGGGTGTTAGCGGTACTGGCGCTAACCTGACGCTGCCTGGGGCTGGTGCTTGCCAGTTCACCAAAACGCTACAAAAAAAACCTGTTAGCAATCGCAGGGATCAGGCCTGACTCTGCGAACGCTGCAGTTATGCGTTTAGTGTTTTGTAAGTGACAGTGGTCTATCGATACTGCATTTGGGTGGGCTGGGCTGGGCCGGGCGGAGGGGCAAAACGCAGGTGCTAGCAGGTATCTGGGCTGATCCCCCTAACACTGCGTTTTTGGGAACCCTAAATTGCTGGGGACGCTAGTATAGATCTGATCAGATCAGATATTGATCCATTCAGATACTATACCACTAAGGGAGGTGTACGGTGCGTGCGTGGGTGTTAGCGGTACTGGCGCTAACCTGACGCTGCCTGGGGCGACGCATATCATCGCCGGGCGATCAGGGGGCTAAATCTTTATTCGGTAATAAACGGCGGGTGCCCTGACACTATAAAAATAAACTAACTAACCAGCGTCACCCGTACCAGTTATACGGCGATCACTGGTGAAAGGGTTAACTAGGGGGCAATCAAGGGGTTAAAACATTTATTAGATAGTATATGTGGGTCCCTGATGCTATAAAACGCTGACGGCGAACCTATATATTTACCTCCCTAACTAGCGTCACCAGTGACACTAATACAGCGATCAGAAAAACAATCGCTTAGTGACACTGGTGACGGGGGGTGATCAAGGTTAAAACTTTATTAGAGAGGGTTAGGGGGGTATCCTAGACCTAAAGGGGGCTAACACTAACTGCCCTACCACACTAACTGTCACAAACTGACACCAATGCAAAAAAAAAACAAAACAAAAAAAAACTGCTTGGTGTCAGTGTGACGGGGGGGGGGGGGGTGGTGATTAGGGGGTGATCGGGGGGGTGATCGGGGGTGTAATGTATGCCTGGCATGTTCTACTGTGTGTGTTTTACACTCACTCAGATGTCTTCTCTCCTCGGCGCCAGAACGGAAAATACCGAGCCGAGGAGAGATGACATCACTTCCTCTGCTGCTGTTTACTATACAGCAGCAGAGGAATGATTCTATTGGCTGGGAGCGATCGGGAGGGGCACAAATGGATGGCCTCCCCCTCACCTCCAATCGCCGGGGGACAAATGCCAACCACCTCGGGCACCGGGGGGAGCCCGATCGGATCCCCCGCCCGCAGGAGGCAGATCACGTACAGGTACGTGATTCTGCCTGCCCGTGCCATTCTGCCGACGTATATCGTCGTGAGGCGGAATGGCAACTGGTTAAAAAACCCTGTTAAGCTGTCAACACCCTTCCCCCAAAAAACAGGCATTCAAGAGACAGCAGTATAGCCTTTTGAATGCCTGCCAGCCACTCCTGTACCTCTGCTTCAAAATTGATCCACCGTGAACTGCTTTTCAGAGACTGCTAAAAGTGTAGAAGAGCCTTTAGGAAATTTTCCTTCACTTATTGCCCTGGTGACAACAGTTCCACTAAACAGAAGCTGAAAGAAAATCTGAAACAGGAGCATAGACGGCAATAAAAAACTGATGGAAGGTTTAACCATCCCATACTCTGAAACAAAAACGAAAAAATAAACATTCTGGTTGGACAAGTCTTTGCCATTAACTCATGAAATAACTCTTTTCCTATAGTGGTTCCTTTCAGAAAGCTGGACAGCCTCCAATCACACATCACAGACTTTGTTTGGCATAAAGAGGTCACACTTGGCAAGGTCTAAACCCAGGAAGAATCCAGCCTTTTCTTATTTCAAAGATATTAACAGGCAGCCAGACTCGCTCAATTAATTCAATAGAATGCTCGTTCTACTTTGGCAAGACTGACAGAATTAGAAGTGAACCTGGTTCACCCCATGCCACTTCGCTATTTATGGTCCGTTCACAACAGCAAGTTGCAATGATCGCACGGGTTGCTGGTGTGTGCTGTGAAACACAGCAAAACCATTACTCATACTTTCAGATTCAGAATTCAGAATGTTTTATTTTCAATACTGTTTGCTTACATGTGTCTTACTTTATCATTTCTGTTTTTGTAAAACTTTCTATGCATTGCCCACCTAAGGATATTAAATGTATAATTATTAAATGGGTTTTTGCTTGCTCTAAAGAATGCACAAATCTGAAGAGACCACGAGTTGGTGTTTGCACTCTATAACTGATATTACCTTATTTAGCTAACCTGTAAATGTTAGTGTGTGATGTGTGAAAGCCTGTGTGCCAGCTTGGCACCATGTTACACTCTAAATATGAATGTCACATGCTCTAAAAGTTGGAGTTAGTCTTTAAGCAGTTAAACCTTTCACTAAAGGCTGGAATTCCTTGCAAGGAATTAACCAGTCATCAAAAACGCTCGGGTCATTTTTTTTAAAGAAACATACAGTTGTCCCTTTCCCCATTTTTGCTTCAATCCCTTTTGACAAATACTACGGAATGGCAGTTTTCTCTATCATCTTCTGCAAGCTAAGAGGGGTCAATACAGCTGACAAGACGAGGACAGTTCTTATATGTTTGCTGATAGGGAATGATATGGAACAGCATATTGTAACATTTAAGCCTAGCAAGAGTGCCAATCCAGATAACTGTGTGACGCACTTCTTAGATCCTCTTGGCAGGAGAGATTGCCATGCACATGGGGTTTATCTCTGGAAATAGGTGGACCCTTTGGTTACCGATGTCCCTTACTGGCACCTCCAGCTCATTTTTCATTTTCAACAAACTGAAAGAAAGAGGGAAACAGAGTGCCAGCAACATCAGTGGGAGAGAGTGCGCAAACTGAACATGGCTAGACTCCAGTACAGGATTGAATGGTCACAACCAACTGCATCAGGATCTCTAAGAGCCAGATCTGGACCTGTAGATGTCTGGAACTGTTTTGTCTGCAATCAAGTTTGGCATGTTGCAAGCCACTGTCCAAAGAGGAGGAGGCCCAGCCCACCAGGTAATGCGACAAGTGCATCCCCTGCAGTGTTGTTTGTTGTTGAGGAAGTAAGAGACCATGTGGACAACCCAGGTCACAACGTTACAGTTGGACTGTACTATACTGTACAGGATCAGAGGTTATTACTAGTGTATAGCTAATACCCAGGATGTTAATGTTTCTGCAATGTCAAGGTGCTGGGGGGGGGGACAATTTCCCTTTCCAGACCCTGATGGTACATTGGATGAGCAGAGGACAAGGGACTGGAAACCCAAGATGCTGTGCTCTGATGTGCAACTTTTAAAACTTTAATGAGTTTATGATAGCTCTTAAGATGAGAATAAATCAAGAGAGTTTGCCTTTACTTAACTGTGACATTTCTCAGTGTGGCAGAATGTATGCGTCAAGTTGTAAATGAGTTGCAAAATAAATGTATTGAAACTTAGAATGAGGAATGAATATTTTTTTTTTACAGCCTTGTACACAACCTTGTGTGTCTGTAACACATTTGGGGTAAAGTTATATGTGGCTTTTTCCTTTGTTACCACAGTTTCAAATTCTACCATTGCTGATTTGGTACTGTGCGACCGGTAAAGACTACAGGGTAATGGAGCAAATCCTACCCAATCTGAGTCTACTTTCTCAGCAGCTGGTAGTACGGAGTTCTGTCAGGTTACTAGATTTGGTGCTTAACCTAGAACCCAGGTGTTATGCTGACAGCCCTTCAGATGAGACATAGTAGAAATATGTAATAAAAAAAAGTCAGAGGGTGGGGGTCCTTGTGTCCATGCAACAGAACAAGCTCTAAGTCATGTTGGAAAGGCCTTGCTCAAACACCTCAGGGATGTAAATATTATTATTATTGTTATACAGGATTTATATAGCGTCAACAGTTTGCGCAGAGCTTTACAACATAAGGGCAGACAGTACAGTGACAGTACAATTCAATCCTAAATGAATCAGAGGGCCTTGCTCATTCATTAGAGTTTACAATTTAGGAGGGTCTAGTGATACAAAATGTAATAGCTGTGGGGGATTAGCTGATGGAGAAAATAAAAGTATAATGCCGTGTACACACGGGCGGACTTTTCGACCAAACTCGTCCGCCGGAACGAATCCGTCGGACAATTCGAAAGTGTGTGGGCTTCATCGGACTTCCGACGGACCTTTTCGGTCGAAAATCAGACGGACTTTAGATTTGAAACATGTTTCAAATCTTTCCAACGGATTCGAGTCCAGTCGAAAAATCCGTTCGTCTGTATGCTAGTCCGACGGACAAAAACCGATGCTACGGCAGCTATTGGCTACTGGCTATTAACTTCCTTATTTTAGTCCGGTCGTACGTCATCACGTACAAATCCGTCGGACTTTGGTGTGATCGTGTGTAGCCAAGTCTGTTCGTTCGAAAGTCTGTCGGAAGTCCGTCAAAAGTCCATCGGACCTTTGATGCCGAAAAGTCCACCCGTGTGTACACGGCATAAGTGTTAGGTAAGGGCAGAATAGGCTTCTCTGAACAGGAGGGTTTTCAGGGATCGTCTTAAAGGGAGTTCCACAGGCTAGGAGAGGCTCCAGAAAAGTCCTAGAGGCGAGCGAGGGAGGAGGTGACTAAGGGAACTAAAGAGCAGGAGGTCTTGGGAGGAACTTCTTGGGAGGATGGTATTTTGAGACTAGCTTGGTTATAGAGCTGGGGGCCACGTTGTGGATGGCTTTGTAAGTTGCTGTTAGTATTTTGAATTTAATTTACTGGCTGAGCCGAAGCCAGTGGATGGATTAACAGAGAGGAGTAGCAGACACTGAATGGTTGGTAGGGTGGATGAACCTGGCAGCAGCATTCATGATGGACTGAAGGGGGGATTGCTAGTGAACTAGGAGCTTTGTGGTGTTATTGGTTAGGAAGGGGCGTATTTTGGAGATGTTGAGGAGGTTGAGGTGGAAAGATATGGACGATTCTACGTGGGGCCGAAAGGATACTTCACAGTCCAGGATTACACCAAGGACAAATGTCTAAAGATGATGGCAGAACAAATGACAAATCTGCTTGAACCCTTCCAATATGTAGTTTGCAGCCACTGGATGAAGTAAATTTATTGAGTGATCTAGTGGCTGATCCAGATCTATCATAAAGAGCGTGTATTAGCCCTCATCTATCTGCAAGGGGACAGACTGAAAAATACTTGGTGCTGGAATCCAACTGGGGAACTTTTATACCCCAGACAGAGAACCCCAACTTTTGATTTACACTGGTGATGCAGGGAATAATTTTCCACCCCTAAATACAAGAGTCATGACTATTCTTTCTTGAACCTTGATGTTCTTTGTGTATTTCTTCCAGATCTGTGCAGTAATCCAGCATGAAACCTTGCCTCTGTGCAGGAGCTTCCTGTAATAAAGACTGGACACTGGTGATCTCTCTCTTTGTACAGGATGACTCATCCTGCATCTGCCTCTGCCCGTAGTTTCTGCAGGCAGCCTGTAGTGAGTGAAGCCTCCAGAGTTCCTACCATAGCTCTGCTCTCTGCACAGGCTACGTGCAGTACAGTGATGAGGCCACTGTTATTTCTACAACATAATATCTGGCTTTTCAAATGCATTTGGTACACATAAAGTGTTTTTATATCCTTTGAGGCTATTGAGGAATAAATCTGAATGAATGTTTTTGTGTCTGGAGTTCAGCTTTAATTCAGAATACCAATAACATTAATTATACCTTCATAGCGAGGGATTAGACCCTGTGTGTTTTCTCACTGGACACCAGTCTATGGGTCTACTGTACATCCCAAATTGCACAGGCTAGGTGTGTCATTTTCATTTGGTCTCTGAGACAAATATTTGTGTTTTAATTCTTGAAAGTTCTCAAAAGTTTAATAACCCATAACGTTTTATGTTGGTTCTGCTGGGCATAAAGCATCTATGTTTGGTATCTACGCATAACTTTGTGTCCGGTGCACAAAGCAAAAATCTTACTTTTGCAGTGTCATAAGAAAGTATCATCTCTATAATTTTTGCTGCTTCGTTGGACCCAAACAGTGTAATACGGATCAATAGTAAAGGACTCTGCTAACACATTCAGCAATTGTGTGGCCCTCTCATTCACTGGCAATGTGTTCTTTCTCTTTAAGGCCTGAATTATCTTTTTTCTTTTGTACTTAGACAAAGGGTGTTAATCTAGTTATTACTAATTGTATGTTCACATATTAAGCAGACTGGAATTTGGTTTGCATCTCTACCATAAAAAAGTAGGAACCATATTTCAAATATTCTTGTTCATAATATTGTATTTTTTACATTTCTAGAGAGGAAGGAGGTGAATGGCCATCATATTACCCATGAAGCATATAGTTTTGAGCTGACTGTGGCTCTTGCTCACACGTTTCTTTTATATTAAAAGAGTCACTCTTCATTTTCATTTTAAGACTCCATGCACACTGTGGATGAGGAATGAGTCACCAGTGTTTAGGCGCAAGCAGAGGGCACAGGTGCATTGTTTAACCCCTCCGCCGGCAGCCTGCCAAACGCTACAAGAGACTGACTGCTGGATGGTGCACCTAGCAGTACTAAAATTTAGGGTAGTATGAGCCCAAGTATATAGGCATTCGTCCCTGTGTGCATATCACCCTAAACATGAGTACTACTAGGTGCACAGTCCAGCCCTCTCTATCCATAGCAGCTGTCAGCCTCTCAGAGTTTGGCAGACTGCTGGCAGCAAGGCTGGACGGTGTACCTGTGCCCTCCACCTGCACCTAAGTAATGGAGCCTTATGCACTGGGGCTACATGACCAGTGTGCATGGGACCTAAATGTATCAAGGACAATAAATATGACAAAAAAATAGGGGTTTTTTGGCAGAATTTACACAGGTCTGAACTATTTTCCTCCAGACAGTTGTTCTCTGTGTTAACCCTTCCTGCTAACAACATGAAAGGTCTACAGCATCCTACTTTCTCCTCTTTCTTCCGATACTGACTTTTAGAAAGTCACATTACTGTAAAGCCCACCACAAAAACAGATTCAGTGTATCAAACCTTCAATTGTGGCCATGGGATCCAGACTCTAGCCAATAGCACTCTTATTCATATTGCTTTTGTATCCAAACCATAGACGGTTAACCTTTTCATAGCCAGATTATGTTTTGCATTCACAATATACTGGGGTTGATTTACTAAAGGGGTAAAGGCATTTTTACAGAGCTTAGTGAATGAGATGAATCTGTGTAGACGTCAATTATCCAATGATGTGCAAAGAAATAAAATCAAATTTTTTTTTTAATTTTCCTTGCACGTGATGGGTGATCTTTGCAAATTCTTACTAGATTCACTAAGCTATGACCAGTTCACTGATGTTGCAACTTGGGTGAGCAGATTGATGATACTGGGTTGTACCCCTGACATGTGCCAAGGAATCCCCAGGGTACACAAGAACCACTGCATTAAAGTGGATGTAAACCCAAAATTTATTTATTTATTTATTTTTTATGTCATATTGTAGAGTATAAGATTTCCTATCATTTGAGCCCAGTCTTGCCACACAGAGTAAATCCATCTCTGAGCAATCCTCTTTTATTGTTCAGTGAGAAAATTCTTGACAAACTGAGAAAAACTTTGTGAAATACTCCCCCTTGCGGTGAGTGACAGGTGATTTACATATCTCGTGCACCAGCCTAAGTAAGACACAGGCAGTATTTTTTAATTCCCTCCCACTTCTTTCTTCAGCAGCTCTGCCAGGATTGGCTGTTCCACATAATCTCAGCCCTGGCTGCAGACACTCCACTGGTCTGATGGGGGGGGGGGGGTTGCTGCTGGACACAGCTATATATATATATACTGTATATAGCTGTGTCCAGCAGCACTCCACCCCCCACCCCCCCCCCCGTAAATGACATGTGTAGCGTTTCCATCCTTTCCTCCGCTCTGCATCCTGACAGAGCCCGCTGGAATGGAGGGGAGTCGGCTGCGGGGGATGAGGGGGGTGGAGGAGGAAGACACAGCGGGCGGATAAGGACAGGAGGGGGGCCAGAGAAGAAGGGGAGGTGGTGGAGAGAACACTGTTTAGTAGGAATGGGTGGAAGGCGCGTGATCAGACGCTTACATCAAGAAATGTACGGTTTATTTATGTAAAAGAATACAGACATATAGATATAAAATCATACAAATACTACATAATATTATAAAAAAAAAAAAACAGGTAACAAAATAAGTACTAGGAAGTTAAAATTGGGGTGTGCCCATATTGAGGCAGGTATTTAAGAAAGGCTGACGAGTTTCGAGGAAAACCTCTTCATCAGAGCCAGGAGAACTGGAGCACAGTCTGTATGGGCCGGTTGGCCGACATGTGTACATGGGGAGAGGTGGTGTTGCTAGTAGGAGGATGTGTCCTGTGATGGACAATTGATTATTCCAAGTTCCATACCTAGGTGTTCTATGGATGTAAATAGATTGTATTTTCTTTTTGCGGTGCTGTTAGGCTGTCAGATGTGCCTGTCTCAGGAGAAGTGTGTAAACACAGCCGCAGACTGTAGAGATCCTTTGGAGTGGAGAGCCGTGTGATCCTGGCAGCAGAAGGGGGGGGGGGAGGAGGGAGGAGGTGTCCTTGAAAAACCTTTCCTATCCCTAGGCAGCAAGACGCTTTCTATCCAGGCATCAGCTGCCTCAAGGACACCTCCTCCTCCACCCCCTTCTGCTGCCAGGATCACACGGCTCTCCACTCCAAAGGATCTCTACAGTCTGCAGTAGGCTCTTTTCCGTGATCGGAGATGTACCGCACCACACCACCGATCTTCGCGCGAGCGGCATGTTGTGAAGGATGTCATATGACGTCCAGTCACAACAATTAAACCACCGCCCATCCGTCATTTTGCTATAGGCCAGGCAGCATATGGTTAAAAGAAGAAAAATAAACTTACTGGTTGGATCACCACAGGAAAATAAAGGAAAAAAGCCTAAATAAAATAAAATGAATGATGCCACCACATTTAATCCCAATTTCAAAAAAATTGGGACGCTGTGTCAAATTTACAGCCCCAATTCTAAAAAAGTTGTGACGCTGTGTAAAATCTACATAAAAACAGAATGCAATGATTTGAAAATCTCATAAACCCATAGTTTGTTTTGAAGCAGTGGTGACATAAAGCAAGAGTTTAAATTGAGTCTTAAGTAAATCGGGTGGGTGCTTATTCAAGAGAGCTTTGGTAGGGTCAGGTGCAAGAGTAAACCCAGCAAGCATGGACAGCACACGAAACACCTCAGCCCAAAAGGTCACCACAACAGGGCAAGACCACAAGATGTGCAAATGGGTTCCTCGAAAACATTCTGGAGGATAAGATGTAAGAATCTTGTTAATCCTCGCTGGTACAGGTAACATCTGGTGAGGAGTTTGAAGTTTGTTTCTAGAGCTAATATGTTCACCAAGGAAGATTTAGTGGATTGCCAAATGTCAGCCCAATCCTCTGGGCCTAGCTGGATATTGAGGTCTGAGTTCCAGCGAGTTAGTAGCATATAGTGGAGGTGCAAAGGTAGGAGGGGGAAAACAGATGCATGTATAATTTAGATATTGAGCCAGGGACCCTTGGGTCTGAGGAGCAAATATGTTTGGTTTGCAATTGTTAGTTTGGCCTACAATATAGGAGTAAAAGTGAGATATTTGAAAGTATCAGAAGATTTCCAAATTTGGTCATATAAAATATAAGGTAGAGCAGACATCTGTGACTGACAGTCACCAGCTCTCTGCTCAGGGAGCCCTGAGAATCGAGCGATCAGTAGTGTTTCATCGCTTGGTTCTCAGCCTTAGAGCTGGCGCGTGAACCGATGCTTCATCCACCTAGGCAAGTATGCTTTAAAAAAAAAAGAAGCAAAAAATAAACTCAACTTCTCTTTTAAGTTTGGCATATCAAATTTCCAAAACATGAGCAAGCCTGAAAGAAAGCACATACATCCGACTTGCATACGACTCATATTTACAAACGGAGGAAGCGAGAGGAAATCTGCCCCTAGGAAGGGAAATTTACTCCTGTAAGAGTTATCATGGGAAAAAGTATCCACTGAAGCTTTATCACCAATCCTTGTTTCCAAAATTTTCAAAATCTGTCACAGGGACAGAAAGTGAGGTAAAATATTCTGAACATAGGTACAGACAGACAGCAAAATTAACATTACAGAGGTGTTAACCTTGCCTTATGATATCTATCCAAAACGTTAAAAAATTGGTTGGAGTTACACCTAAAATAGACCTGTTCCAACTTACATACAAATTCAACTTAACCTCCCTGGCGGTATTCCCGAGTGTGGCTCGGGGTTAAAATTCAGTACCATTAGCGGTAACCCCGAGCCACACTCGGGATCGCATTGCAGGATCCTGGGGTGGCGTTACTTACCTTGTCCCCGGGATCCTGCGATGTCACCCGCAGTGTCCGAGGGCTCCGTCCTCCTCCGAAGCCTCTCCGTGCCAGGCTCCGTTCCCTGCGAGCGGCGCGGCGCACGGGGGCGGAGCCTGGCGGCAAATTAAAAAAATAGTAAAAATCATAACACATACAGTACTGTAATCTTACAGATTACAGTACTGTATGAAATGCTTTCACATCCCTTTTGTCCCCAGTGCTTTGGCCCATGCCCTGCATGCAGTTTTATATGATATATACTGTTCTTTCTGCCTGGAAACTGGAGATTGTCCATAGCAACCAAAAAGTGTCCCTTTATGTCAAAAGTGGCTTTAGACCAGCTAGAAAACAGCGATAGTAAATTAGAACACTTGCAGAATTGAGCGATAGTGAATTGTGGGGAAATTTATTTTATTACTATTTTTTTTTTTTTTTTTTTAATTATTTATTTTTATTTATTATATTATAATTTATGTTTTTGTGTTTCAAACTTTATCATACCCGGGATATCTACTAGACTGGTTTGGACAGATTTAAGTGTGTTATTGTTAAGATTTACAGACCTACAATATAAAACGCCAAATTTCCATGCAAAATAATTGTACCGCTTTCAGCACCTAAAATCCGAAATAATCATACCGCCAGGGAGGTTAAGAACAAGAATCTTGTTCCTAACCCAGGGACATGCCTGTATTTCTAATCCAAGGTTTAAATTTTTTAAAACTCTTTAATGACTGGTATGGTACCAATGGATTGGCACGAAGCACAATTGGCACCTATATTTAAAAAGTAATCAACATACTCACCCAGTATTTACAGCATAAGTTTACGTTCTATACAAAACATCCCAGAGCAATAAGGACAAGTACTGCAGATAAAGAACCTTTCAGGCAGGAAGCTTTCTCAGCTGGAGAAGAATGGCTTAGCCAAGTGACTAAACTTTGCTCTGGCTCCCCAACATGTTCCCATAGTTTTTATCATCACAGCTACAGAATCTTTCACCAATAACAACCATATATCAAGCAGAAGAGGCCAAACAATTTTTTCTGAGCGACTTGGTGGCCCTTTTCAGCGCCAAAGCACCTGCTTACAATTTGACCCTGCTAGAGAGAAGGGGGCTTACATCCCTTAAGGTGTCCCCCTCCCCGTTGTGGCTTACATCCCTTGGTAGGGTTTTGAGCATACAAGCCAGCAGAAAAGGGAAGATTGACCATGGTCATAAATTCATCCAAATACAATTCTAAGGTGACTACTGATGCCAATACGCATAAGGCTCTAAAGAGGGACCTCACTCTTGTACCACAGTCTCTATCCTGGGGAAGCTACATCATGTTTGTACTGACTTCCTAAGACACACAAGTAAGGCAAAAGAAGCCCCTTTTAAGACTGTCAGCAGCATGAACCTGCTATATGAATAGCTACTATCAGGGGCGGCTGGTGCTCAAAATTTTTTTTGGGGGGGGCGCAAACAAACTGAAAAATACTGACCCCCCCATCAATTGCAGCCTCACTGTGCCCATCAAATGCAGCCATTGTGCCCATCAAATGCAGCCACTGTGCCCATGAAACGCAGCCACTGTGCCCATCATACCTATCATATGCAGCCACGTGTGCCCATCATATGCAGCCACTTGTGCCCATCATATGCAGCCACTGTGCCCATCATATGCAGCCATGGGTGCCCAACATATGCAGCCACTTGAGCCCATCATATGCAGACGTTGTGCCCATCATATGCAGCCAGTTGTGCCCATCATATGCAGCCACTGTGCCCATCATATGCAGCCATGGGTGCCCAACATATGCAGCCACTTGAGCCCATCATATGCAGATGTTGTGCCCATCATATGCAGCCACTTGTGCCCATCATATGCAGCCACTTGTGCCCATCATATCCAGCCACTTGTGCCCATCAAATGCAGCCACTTGTGCCCAGTATATGCAGCCACTTGTGCCCATCATATGCAGCCACTTGTGCCCATCATATGCAGCCACTTGTACCTATCATATGCAGCCACTGTGCCCATCAAATGCAGCCAGTTGTGTCCATCATATGCAGCCACTTATGCCCATCAAATGCAGCCACTTGTGCCCATCATATGCAGCCACGTGTGCCCATCATATGCAGCCACTTCTGCCCATCATATGCAGCCACTTGTGTACATCATATGCAGCCACTGTGCCCATCATATGCAGCCACTTGTGCCCATCAAATGCAGCCACTTGTGCCCAGTATATGCAGCCACTTGTGCCCATCATATGCAGCCACTTCTGCCTATCAAATGCAGCCACTTCTGCCCATCAAATGCAGCCAATTGTGCCCATCATATGCAGCAACTTGTGCCTGAATGCAGCCACTTGTGCCCAGTATATGAAGCCACTTGTGTCCATCATATGCAGCCACTTGTGCCCATCATATGCAGCCACTGTGTTCATCAAATGCAGCCACTGTGTTCATCAAATGCAGCCAGTTGTGTCCATCAAATGCAGCCACTTGTGCCCATCATATGCAGCCACTTGTGCCCATCATATGCAGCCACTTGTGCCCATCATATGCAGCCACGTGTGCCCATCATATGCAGCCACTGTGTTCATCAAATGCAGCCACTGTGTTCATCAAATGCAGCCAGTTGTGTCCATCAAATGCAGCCATTTGTGCCCATCAAATGCAGCCACTTGTGCCCATCATATGCAGCCACGTGTGCCCATCATATGCAGCCACTTGTGCCCATCATATGCAGCCACTTGTGCCCATCAAATGCAGCCACTTGTGCCCATCATATGCAGCCACTGTGTTCATCAAATGCAGCCACTGTGTTCATCAAATGCAGCCAGTTGTGTCCATCAAATGCAGCCATTTGTGCTCATCAAATGCAGCCACTTGTGCCCATCATATGCAGCCACGTGTGCCCATCATATGCAGCCACTTGTGCCCATCAAATGCAGCCACTTGTGCCCAGTATATGCAGCCACTTGTGCCCATCATATGCAGCCACTGTGTTCATCAAATGCAGCCAGTTGTGTCCATCAAATGCAGCCATTTGTGCCCATCAAATGCAGCCACTTGTGCCCATCATATGCAGCCACTTGTGCCCATCATATGCAGCCACGTGTGCCCATCATATGCAGCCACTTGTGCCCATCAAATGCAGCCACTTGTGCCCAGTATATGCAGCCACCTGTGCCCATCATATGCAGCCACCTGTGCCCATCATATGCAGCCACCTGTGCCCATCATATGCAGCCAATTGTGCCCATCAAATGCAGCCAATTGTGCCCATCAAATGCAGCTACTTGTTGTGCCCATCATATGCAGCCACAGTGCCCACTGACACCCCCCCCCCACTCGCGGGGCTCGCGGCTCTGGCAGCAAACCCCCCGCACGCGTGGGTGCGGCTCTGACAGAGGGGACTTACCGCAGCAGCTCCTCTCCAATGCACCAGAACGGCGGCGACCTCCGCTCCAGTGTGTCTCCTCCACTCCTCTTCCTAAGTGCCAGGCATCCAAAAGGGTGGCCTGCCACTTTGGCCAATCAGGAAACAGGTCTGACACCCTTCCTCCTGATTGGCGGGGAGGAAGATTAGTGTGAAAATAGCGAAAATTAATTTGCTATCATCACACAATTGGGTGGGATCAGGGTGCACTCTCTGCACCCTAAGCCCACCCTATTTTGAAGCCTATTAGAGCCTCTGGCTCTAATCATGTGCTTGAAAATTTTCCACCCCTCCCGACCCCACCATAGGAATCCATGCATCCGGCATCCTGAAAGGGACCGGGCGCATGGATGGGGGGGCGGCGCCCATGCGCCCACAATGCACGAGCCGCCACTGGCTACTATACAATCAACCTGCCAAACAGAACTGAAGCCCTACAAAGTATGTTTCTTGTGGGACTTTTGTCTCAACACCATCTATTTCAAGTACATTGATAACTTCTACAGACAGAAACATGGCTGTGTTATGGGATCAACAGTATCTCCCATTGTAACTAACTTGTACATGGTGGAGTCGGAAAAGAGAACCATGAACTCTTTCAGGGGAATAACACCAAGTAATTGGTTCACGTATGTGTATGATACTTGGGTCGGGAATAGACTTCATAAAACAAGCTTTGTTGTATTTTGCTGGACTATGTGATACATGTTAAGGGACGGGGTGGAATTGGAGATAAAGGGCTACAGGAAACCAACTAGAATGCAAACTGGTGGTTTTTAGAACTCTGCTGTGATAGTAATAACAAGTACAAGGGCTAAAGGAGAAAAAAACACAGAAATCTTATGAGTTCCTAGAAAGCATTTGGTGACTGAGTTTCATTAGAACAGGATTCAACAGGGACAAAAGGTAGGTGGTGTGTGTGTCACAGTGGTTAGCACTTCTGGATTATTTTTTCCTAAGTGCATTATTTTAAATTTAGAAACAATGAACTGCGGGGGGCGTGGCCAAGGCAGGCATGTGAGAGGACGCATCTCCCACAGCTCCCAGCAGCGATCCGGTAACCGATCCTCCCCCAGCCCACATACCGACTTTCTTTTGCCCTATGCAGCACGGGCACGATCCTGAGACCCCAGGGGATCATCCGCCGGCTCTCTGCACCAGAGGAAAGTACCGAAAAGGACAAACTGAGATGACGGGCCTGGAGATCCAAGATGGCGCCGCGGCGTCCTCAGTGAAGCACACACCGCGCGGACAGGACAAGCTGAAAGACTCTGGGCCTAAAACAAGTAAGACGCCAACATTTTCTGGGAAAGATGCCCCTAGAGACATGATATACTATGCACAGAAAATGGCTGGGACATTGGGAACAGAGCAGCCATCCAGTCAGGCTGGGACACATGCTATGCAGGAGGCCATGCAGGCAGATAACACTCAGGTGCTCTGGGGAGAGGAGGAGGGGGAGCAGTCTGCCAATGCGCCTGGGGAACCACAAAGCGCAGCGGACCCGGACAATATGCAGCCTACTTTAGCTGACATACTCAGAGCTGTGAACAACTGTACAGCTTCTGTTAACACTTTGAAGGAGCAGTTTGGGGGTCTGAGAGAAGATATGTCACTACTAAGGCAAGACATACAGAAGATACGTGAGCGGACCACGGTTGTGGAAAGCAGAGTCAGTGACATAGAAGATCAGTTACCACCTATGACACAAGATACCAGAACAGCACTACAACTAGCCAGGGATGCATATGATCATGCAGAGGATCTGGAAAATCATTTAAGGCGAAACAATGCATAGTGGGGTTGCCTGGGAAAGTGGAGGGCAGGGACCCCACCACCTATGTCGAAAACTGGCTAATGGAACTCTTTGGAAAAAATGCATTTTCCCCAATGTTTGCAGTGGAACGTGCCCACCGAGTGCCTTCACGCCCTCCTCCACCAGGGGGCCCTCCAAGATCTATTCTGGCAAGAATTTTACATTACAAGGACAGAGAAGCAGTGCTGAGACAAGCTCTGGAAAAGGCAAATGTTCTCCATAATGGCGTCCGGGTATCCTTCTACCTGGACTTCTCGGCAGAAGTCCAGAGGCGCAGAGCTAAATTCACAGACGTGAAACGCAGATTGCGGCTTTTACAACTCCCATATGCTATGCTATATCCGGCGAAACTACGGATCGTGGTAAGAGGCCAAGCACAATTTTTTGAATCCGCTAAGGACGCTTCAGTCTGGTTGGATAGAAATGAGCAGGCGTTGAAACGGCAAGCTCCACAGGAAGAAGATTGAAAGGTCTAAACCGGCTGCTTGCAGAGCGCTGAGCTACTTGAAAATGTCCTTCTATATCCTTTTCTAGATGGGCAACCAGAGCATACCCTTTCTCCTTCTTTTCAATGTTGAAAGATGTTCCTTGGCTGGGGGACAGAATATTCCTAAGCAGTACAATGAGAGCAAATTGGAACAAAAGTTGAATTACGAATGACCATTTACATTGAAAAAGAGCGATGGAATATCGCATATGTTGTTAAAGTTGCCATGTTGGCAGAAAGTGCGGTTTATAGCACAAGAAGGTTTCCTTTTCCATTGCCCCCCATGGTTGCGGGGAAGAATTTACTAATGAGAGTCACAAGCAGAACGGATAATATATCAAAAGGGCACGAGTTCATCAACCTCACGGCAAAAGGCAAATCCAGTGGAACTATGCTACAGAAGTGGATCCACCACCTTGCACAGGTGCGCATAAATTACCTGTCAACATTACTTGCCTACCAGCAGACATGGCAGACATCCCGCTAGTATCTTGGAATGTTAGGGGACTCCACTCCCCACTGAAACGTACTATGATTCGTATGTGTTTGAAGAAATACATCCCCGGCATCCTTTGCTACCAATAGACCCACTTGACTGCGGACACTGTGAGCTTCCTAGGCTACCCTGGGTGGGAAAAGCCTATCATTCTACGAACACTTCATACTCTAGGGGAGTGAGCGTGCTGATTCACGGTAACCTGGACTATGAAGAAATTGCTAATGAAATTGATAGTGAAGGTCGATATGTTTTTCTCCATTGCAGATTGGGTACATTGACTTGTGTGCTGGCGGTGGTATATATCCCCCCCCCTTCACGGCGGCGGTGCTTAGGTCTCTGCTAACATTTCTGGGTGGCAGGCCTGACGCACCGCTGTTGGTAACGGGGGACTTTAACTGCTGTCTAAATCCAGTTGAAGATAGACACCCAGGACCCGGAGCCTCTGCCCTCTCCAGGGATACCCCCCTGGCGCGGTTGTTGCAAGAGGTGGGCTGGGTGGATATCTGGAGACACAGGAATCCAGGAGTTAGACAATTCACATGTTTTTCTAAAACCCATGGCTGTTTGTCTAGAATTGACCTGGGGGTGTGCAGCTTAAACATGCTCCCGTTTATTTCTGATATGATACATAGGCCTCGCAGCGTGTCTGACCACTCTCCAGTGGTTATACGGCTCATAATTGCCCTAATAGTTACATTACCCAAAGCCCCCTGGAAATTTAACTCTTTCTGGTTGAAACTATTCTGCTCACATGAGGGGATAGTAGGGAGCATGTGTGAGTTTTTCCGCACCCAGGATCCAAATGACTCGTTGGTTGGGCAGTGGGATGCCTTTAAGGCATATCTGAGGGGTGTATTAATCGCTGAAATGAATAAGGTTAAACAAGACTCATCCGCTCTTAAAAATGAACTTGAAGCTAAAGTACAAGAGATGGAACAATTGTATGTCGCGGATCCTTCTGATTCGACCAAGGAGGCATGGCAGGCAGCTTTGTCTGCATATTGTCAACTGCTATCCTCGTCGGCCGACAAGAAGAGATTCTTTGCAAAACAAGCTTTTTTTTGAGGAGGGCGAGAAAACAGGCCGCATACTGGCGAGAATCGCAAACTCATATCAGAAGTCCCCAACCATAGGGGCTATTAGGACTAAGACGGGTAACATATTTAATACGCCTGAGAAGGTGCTGCAGGAACTATCTACTTATTATGAAGACTTATATAAGCCGGGTACAGCTTACACACCCGAGGAGTTAGAACAATACTTAGGACAGATAGATTTCCCCAAATTAAACACAGATCAGAGGGTCCTCTTGGAGAACCCCCTTACAGTGGACGAACTACAGACTGCGGTTGGATCCTTTCCTAACTGCAAAGCGCCAGGGGAAGATGGAATTCCCATAGAGATATATAAACAGTATCCTACTGAACTACTACCCCAATTGCTTAAGGTCTTTAATAGAGCCCGAGAGGAGGGACGCCTACCAATATCAATGTCTAGGGCTAATATTGTTTTGCTACTTAAACCTGGTAAAGATCCAGTAGACCCGGGGGCATATCGCCCAATCTCTCTGTTACAGAGTGACGTGAAAATATTAGCTAAAGCCCTGGCCATTAGATTAAATGGAGTTATTACTTCAATTGTACATGGAGACCAGGCTGGCTTCATGCCCAATAAATCAACTGCGGTTAATTTGAGAAGGCTATTCCTTAATATGCAATCCAAAGCAGACAACATGGGTTCCAGGGCCTTGCTGTCTTTGGATGCCACTAAGGCATTTAATAGCATAGACTGGGACTATCTGTGGTCGGTCTTGCGGAATTTTGGATTTGGTCCACAATATGTCTCTTGGGTTAAGCTCCTTTATAGTCAGCCTGAGGCTACTGTGAGGGTGTCTGGCTTTCTCTCCCCGAGCTTCGCGTTGAGGAGAGGTACGAGACAGGGATGTCCCCTGTCCCCTCTCCTCTTCGCGCTGGCTATTGAACCATTGGCGATCGGAATCAGGGCAAATCGGGGCATTACAGGCTTCTGCTATGGTGACATGCAGGAAAAAATTATGTTGTATGCCGATGACACCATGCTCCTACTTGGTGACACTGGCCCCTCCCTTCAGGAGGCCATGTCGACCATATCTAAATTTGGGAGGTTTTCTGGCCTCCTCATAAATTGGTCAAAGTCTGCCCTTCTTTTATTGGATGGAGATGAAACGCAAGAGGTGTGCGCCACTTGCCCAATTCCGATTACTACTTCCTTCAAATATCTAGGGATTCAAATTACGTCCCAGCCCCGGGACTTTATACATTTAAATATACTTCCACTCCTACAACGCTTCTGAGACAAAATTAAGACCTGGAACTCTCTGTTAATATCGGTAGCAGGTAGAGTAAATTTAATAAAAATGATTCTTATGCCTCAGTTACTCTATTTTCTGCATAACACCCCTATGGTTATCCCCTTAAAAATATTTCATATAGTCAATGCCATTTTCTGAACTCTTATTTGGAAAAATGGTCCCGCCCGGATAAAATTAGAACACCTACAGAGACCCAAGGACTGTGGTGGACTGGCATTGCCCAACCCATGGTTGTATTACCTGGCCTCCCAATTACAGCACCTGATTGGTACATTTGTCCCGTCACAAAACTCATCCCACAGGCTAATGATTCATACAGTAGGTAAGGGACCGATCCATATGGCTTTAGAGGCTTTAGCCTTCACTAAACCACATAAAAAATACCCAACGTTTAGTCTGATTCAAAAAGTGTGGAATAAGTCCAAATATCTCCAGAATGCTGACGGATATACGGAATATAGTCCTATTTGGCACAATGAAACATATGGGGAACTAGCTAAATTACAATGCGGAGCTCATTGGAAGCAGTTTGGAGTCACTCATATCAAGCAAATATTCAGGGATGGAGTACTACGAACATTTGCAAACTTAAAGGAAACGTATAATCTGCCAGCCTCAATGTTATTTTACTATGTACAGCTCAAACATGCAATACACACACAGAGCCGCTCTTCGGAGTGGCATTTGTCCCCAACCCCGGTATTCAGCCTACTGAGGGATGCTGTCTCATCTAAAGGATTTATTTCTCAATGTTATGCCATCCTGCTACAGTCCGTGATGAGACGCCATCCCTTGAGGGTTAGAGAGAAATGGGAAACAGAGGTGGGACAACTAGACGGGGATCAGTGGGAGGAGATCTTTCAGGCAGTGAACCAATGTTCACTCAATGTGTCACAAAAACTCACCCAACTATATATATTACTGAGAACATATTACACTCCACACAGATTACATTTAATGAACAGGCAGGCGGAACCAACGTGTACCAGATGTAAACGTGAGCATGGAGACCTTATACACATGCTGTAGAAGTGCCCCAAGCTACACATGTATTGGGCAGGAGTGGTGCAAGACATTAACTCAATTTTTAATGTGAATCTTCCACAAGACCCTAGAGCGTGTCTCTTGGGGGCTTTGGAGGAATACGAATGGGAAGGACACACCAGAGAGGCTGTGCATAGCGTACTTTTTCAGGCCAGAAGGTTGATTATGACTCACTGGAAGTCTGATAGGCCCCCGACTATCAGGGAGTGGACGGATAATATTAACACAACTCTAAAAATGGAAAAGTTGATTTATCAACATAGAGGTAGCATGCCAAAATATGAAAAAATATGGGGTCCATGGTTGGATGTACCGGGATTAGCACCTATGGAGTTGGTATATGACAGGCTGCTAGGAATCAATGCCGGGTGAGACATGGACGGAGGTTGACTGTGACTGGAACAAGGTCTTAGCCATGTCATATCGAGACGGTTGATTGTTTACTGGATTATGTATTGTATAAGAGGAGCTATGTAACTCTGCTTACAATGTTTGTATTGTCCTTCCTGCAAACTCAATAAAATCTTGTTGGATTAAAAAAAAAGAAACAATGAACTGCAATTTCCATGTCTGTAGTAGGGTCTATACCCCTGGAGGTGTCTGTAACATGGAATATGATGTGGAATTGCTGCTTCTATCTTATGAATATATTTTTGTAAGTGAGGTCTTCGGAACTAGGCACAGTGCAGGCCAGTCAAGTTCCTCCACCCCAAACTCGCTCATCCATCTCTTTATGGACCTTGCTTTGTGCTCTGGTCCAAATCATTTGGTGGAAGGGGGATAATGGTGTGGTGTTGTTTTTCAGGGGTTGGGTTTGACCCCATAGTTCCAGTAAGGGGAACTCTTAAGGCATCAGCATACCAAGACAATTTGGACAATTTCATGCTCCCAACTTTGTGAGAACAGTTTGGGGAAGTCTCCTTCCTGACCTCAACCTGATAGAACACCTTTGGGATGAATTAGAGTGGAGACTATGAGCAAGGCCACCATTATCCAACATCAGTGCCTGACACCACAAATGCGCTTATGGAAGAATGGTCAAACATTCCCATAGACCAGGGGTTGGCAACCTTTGAGAGATGGAGATCTACTTGGACAACATTGAAGAGATCAAAGATCACCGGGGTGTGGCGCCCCTCCCCTTTTTTTTAAAGAAATTTTTGAGCAAGCCCCCCAATTAAAAGTAAAGACGCCATGAAGAAAACCTAGAAAAATCTACTAAAACGTCTAATATTTTTAAAATATTTTTAAAATGTCACTTTAAAAATATAAACTTAGCCTACCTTAAAAATATAGCTTCAGTGAGAAACTCGTCATTCATTTTCATTCATCCCTTTTTTCATGCCTGGGGAGTTGGTCATCCCCACAAATCTGATGCCGGAGTAGGATGCAGGGCAGTGTACAGAGGTCAGTATGATGTAGGGCAGCATACAGAGGTCAGAAGTATGTAGGGCAGCATACAGAAGTCAGTAGTAGGTAGGGCAGTGTATAGAGGTCAGTAGTAGGTAGGGCAGCGTACAGAGGTCAGCAGGAAGTAGGGCAGTGTACAGAGGTCAGTAGTAGCCAGTACAGGAGGGCAAGGTATAGGAAGGTCAGGGGAGCCAGGAGAGCACAGTACTGGAAGGTCAGGAGGATACAGTACAGTAGGATCAGAACAGCTGGGCATGGTTCTGGGGCATTAGAAAGGCTGGAGTGTCAGGGGGGTATGGGGCTCGGGCATCAGGAGGGCTGGGTGTCAGGAGGGCATCAGGGGGGCTGTGTGTCAGGAGGGCATCAGGGGGCTGGGTGTCAGGAGGGCATCAGGGGGTGGGTGTCAGGAGGGCATTAGAAAGACGGGTGTCAGGGGGGCATCAGGAAGGTGGGTGTCAGGAGGGCATCAGGGGGCTGGGTGTCAGAAGGGCATCAGGGGGGCTGGGTGTCAGGAGGGCATCAGCGGGGCTGGGTGTCAGGAAGACATCAGGGGGGCTGGGTGTCAGGAGGGCATCAGGGGGGCTGTGTGTCAGGAGGGCTTTAGGAGGGTTGGGTGTCAGGAGGGCACCAGGGGGGCTGGGTGTCAGGAGGGCATCAGGGGGTGGGTGTCAGGAGGGCATTAGGGGGATGGGTGTCAGGGGGCATCAGGAAGGTGGGTGTCAGGAGGGCATCAGGGGGCTGGGTGTCAGAAGGGCATCAGCGGGGCTTGGTGTCAGGAGGACATCAGGGGGCCTGGATGTCAGGAAGGCATCAGGGGGGCTGGGTGTCAGAAGGGCATCAGGGGGGCTGGGTGTCAGAAGGGCATTAGGGGGCTGGGTATCAGGGAGGCATCTGGGTGCTGGGTGTCAGGAGGGCATTAGGGAGGCTGGGTGTCAGGAGGACATCAGGGGGGCTGGGTGTCAGGAGGACCATCAGGGAGGCTGGGTGTCAGGAGGACATCAGGGAGGCTGGGTGTCAGGAGGACATCGGGGGGCTGGGTCTCAGGAGGACATCAGAGGGCTGGGTGTCAGGGGGGCATCAGGGGGCTGGGTGTCAGGAGGGCACCAGGGGGCTGGGTGTCAGGAGGGCATCAGGGGGTGGGTGTCAGTAGGTCATTAGGGGGATGGGTATCAGGAGGGCATCAGGGGGGCTGGGCATCAGGGGGGTGGGTGTAAGGAAGGCATCGGGGGGGTGGGTGTGAGGAGGGCTGAGGTGTCAGGGGCAGTGTACAGAGGTCAGTAGGATGCAGGGCAGTGTACAGAGATCAGCAGGATGCAGGACAGTGTACAGAGGTCAGTAGGATGCAGGGCAGTGTATAGAGGTCAGTAGGATGCAGGGCAGTGTACAAAAGTCCGCAGGATGCAGGGCAGTGTACAGAGGTCAGTAGGATGCAGGGCAGTGCACAGAGGTCAGTAGGATGTAGGGCAGTACAGAGGTCAGAAGAATATAGTACAGCATACAGAGGTCAGTAGTAGGTAGGGCAGCTAAACTAAAACTAGTTTTACTAAAACTAAAATGTCTAATATTTTTAAAATATTTTTAAAATGTCACTTTAAAAATATAAACTTAGCCTACCTTAAGAGATAGCTTCAGGGAGAAACTCGGCATTCACTTTCATTCACCCTTTTTTTCATGCCTGGGGAGTTGGTCATCCCCACAAATCTGATGCAGGAGTAGGATGCAGGGCAGTGTACAGAGGTCAATAGGATGCAGGGCAGTGTACAGAGGTCAGTATGATGTAGGGCAGTATACAGAGGTCAGAAGTATGTAGGACAGCATACAGAGGTCAGCAGTAGGTAGGGCAGCGTACAGAGGTCAGTAGTAGGTAGGGCAGCGTACAGAGGTTAGTAGTAGGTAGTACTGGGGTCAGGAGAGCAAGGTATAGGAGGGTCAAGGGAGCCAGAAGAGCACAGTACTGCAAGGTCAGGAGGGTACAGTACAGTAGGATCAGAACAGCTGGGCATGGTGCTGGTGCATTAGAAAGGCTGGAGTGTCAGGGGGGTATGGTGCTCGGGCATCAGGAGGGCTGGGTGTCATGAGGGCATCAGGGGGGCTGTGTGTCAGGAGGGCTTTAGGAGGGTTGGATGTCAGGGGGGCATTGTGGGGGCTGGGTGTCAGGAGGGCATCAGGGGGTGGGTGTCAGGAGGGCATTAGGGGGATGGGTGTCAGGAGGGCATCAGTAAGGTGGGTGTCAGGAGGGTATAAGGAGGGTGGGTGTCAGGAGGGCATCAGGGTGCTGGGTGCCAGGAGGGCATCAGGGAGGCTGGGTGTCAGGAGGCCATCAGGGGGGCTGGGTGTCAGGAGGACATCAGGGGGGCTGGATGTCAGGAGGACATCAGGGGGGCTGGGTGTCAGGAGGACATCAGGGGGCTGGGTGTCAGGGGGGCATCAGGGGGGTGGGTGTCAGGAGGGCATCATGGGGCTGGGTGTCAGGAGGGCATCAGTGGGTGGGTATCAGTAGGACATTAGGTGGATGGGTGTCAGGAGGGCATCAGGGGGGCTGGGTGTCAGGAGAGCATCAGGGTGCTGGGTGTCAGGAGGACATCAGGGGGGCTGGGTGCCAGGAGGACATCAGGGGGGCTGGGTGTGAGGGGCATTAGGGGAGGTGGGTGTCAGGAGGGCATCAGGGGGGCTGGGTGTCAGGAGGGCATCAGGGGGGCTGGGTGTCAGAAGGGCATCAGGGGAGTGGGTGTGAGGAGGGCATCAGGGGGGCTGGGTGTGAGAAGGGCATCAGGGGGGTGGGTGTGAGGAGGGCTGAGGTTTCAGGGACAGTGTACAGAGGTCAGTAGGATGTAGAGCAGTGTACAGAGATCAGTAGCAGGTAGTACTGGGGTCAGGAGGGCAAGGTATAGAAGGGTCAGGAGAGCACAGTACTGGAAGCTCAGGAGGGTACAGTACAGTGGGATCAGAACAGCTGGACATAGTGCTGGGGCATTAGAAAGGCTGGAGTGTCAGGGGGGTATGGTGCTGGGGCATCAGGAGGGCTGGGTGTCAGGAGGGCATAAGGGGGGCTATGTGTCAGAAGGGCTTTATGAGGGTTGGGTGTCAGGAGGGCATCAGGAAGGCTGGGTGTCAGGAGGGCGTCAGGGGGCCTGGGTGTCAGGAGGGCGTGTGTCAGGAGGGCGTCAGGGGGCTGGGTGTCAGGAGGGCATCAGGGGGACTGGGTGTCAGGAGGGCATCAGGGAGTCTGGGTGTCAGGAGGGCATCAGGGAGTCTGGGTGTCAGGAGGGCATCAGGGTGCTGGGTGTTAGGAGGGCATCAGGAGGGCTGGATATTAGGAGGGCATTATGGGGGCTGGGTGTCAGGAGGGCATTAGGGGTTCTGGGTGTCAGGAGGGCATCAGGGTGCTGGGTGTCAGGAGGGCATCAGGGTGCTGGGTGTCAGGAGGGCATCAGGGTGCTGGGTGTCAGGAGGGCATCAGGGTGCTGGGTGTCAGGAGGGCATCAGGAGGGCTGGATGTCAGAAGGGCATCAGGGGGGTTGGATGTCAGGAGGGCATCAGGGGGGCTGGATGTCAGGAGGGCATCAGGGGGGCTGGGTGTCAGGAGGGTATCAGGGGGGCTGGGTGTCAGGTGGGCATCTGGGGGACTGGGTGTCAGGAGGGCATTAGGAGTACTGGGTGTCAGGAGGGCATCAGGGTGCCGGTTGTCAGGAGGGCATCAAGGGGGCTGGGTGTCAGGAGGGCATCAGGGGGGCTGGGTGTCAGGAGGGCATCAGGAGGGCTGGGTGTCAGGAGGGCTGGGTGTCAGGAGGGCATTAGGGGGCTGGGTGTCAGGAGGGCATCAGGGTGCTGGGTGCCAGGAGGGAATCATGGAGGCTGGTTGTCAGGAGGACATCAGGGGGGCTGGGTGTCAGGAGGACATCAAGGGGGCTGGATGTCAGGAGGACATCAGGGGGGCTGGATGTCAGGGGGACATAAGGGGGCCGGGTGTCAGGGGGGCATCAGGGGGGTGGGTGTCAGGAGGGCATCATGGGGCTGGGTGTCAGGAGGGCATCAGGGGGTGGGTATCAGGAGGGCATTAGGGGGATGGGTGTCAGGAGGGCATCAGGGGGGCTGGGTGTCAGGAGAGCATCAGGGTGCTGGGTGTCAGGAGGGCATCAGGGGGCTGTGTGTCAGAAGGGCTTTAGGAGGGTTGGGTGTCAGGAGGGCATCAGGAAGGCTGGGTGTCAGGAGGGCGTCGGGGGGGCCTGGCTGTCAGGAGGGCGTCAGGAGGGTGGGTGTCAGGAGGGCGTCAGGGGGCTGGGTGTCAGGAGGGCATCAGGGGGACTGGATGTGAGTAGGGCATCAGGGGGACTGGGTGTCAGGAGGGCATCAGGGAGTCTGGGTGTCAGGAGGGCATCAGGGTGCTGGGTGTTAGGAGGACATCAGGAGGGCTGGATATCAGGAGCGCATTATGGGGGCTGGGTGTCAGGAGGGCATTAGGGGTTCTGGGTGTCAGGAGGCCATCAGGGTGCTGGGTGTCAGGAGGGCATCAGGGTGTTGGGTGTCAGGAGGGCATCAGGGGGGCTGGATGTCAGAAGGGTATCAGGGGGGTTGGATGTCAGGAGGGCATCAGGGGGGCTGGATGTCAGAAGGGCATCAGGGGGGTTGGATGTCAGGAGGGCATCAGGAGGGCTGGGTGTCAGGAGGGCATCTGGGGGACTGGGTGTCAGGAGGGCATTAGGGGTACTGGGTGTCAGGAGGGCATTAGGAGTACTGGGTGTCAGGAGGGCATCAGGGTGCTGGGTGTCAGGAGGGCATCAGGGGGGCTGGATGTCAGGAGGGCATCAGGGGGGCTGGGTGTCAGAAGAGCATTGAGGGGCTGGGTGTCAGGAGGGCATCAGGTGGTGAGTGTCAGGAGAGCATTAGGGGGGTGGGTGTCAGGAGGGCATTAGGGGGACTGGGTGTCAGGAGGGCATCAGGGGGGTGGGTGTCAGGAGGGCATCAGGGGGTGGGTGTGAGGAGGGCATCAGGGGAGTGTCAGGGGGGTGGGTGTCAGGAGGACTGAGGTGTCAGGGGGCTGGGGTGGAGAGCACAGAAGTTTTTTCAATGCAGAGTGGCGCAGGGAGGGTACAGTTGAAAACATACATATCCTGCCTCTTGGATCAGGGAGGAGAGGTGGGGAAGACCGTGGAAGAGAAAGAGCTTGGGCGTGCTTGGAGAAGAGCCTATTCCCGAGCGATTCTGTAGGCTTTCCCGCCCCGCAGCTGCAAGTATGCAAGGGGCTTTCTCAGCAGCCTAGGATTCGGTGCCCATGCGCCTGTGCCGCCACAGCTCAGGAGAAGACTGGGCGGCAACACTGGGATGTGTACACGAGTTACCTGTCACCTGTCAGCGGTCGACAGGTAGCTTGCGATCGACGGGTTGCCGACCCCCCCCCCCCATAGACACACTCCAAAACCTTGTGGAGAGTGTTCACAGAAGAGTTGAAGCTGTTATAGCTGCAAAGGGTGGGCCAACTCAATACTGAACCCTACAGACTAAGACTGGAATGCCATTAAAGTTCATGTGCGTGAAAAGGCAGGCGTCCCAATACTTTTGACAATATAGTACACACACACACACACGCACACACAGAGAGAACATAAATTCCCTTTGAAGTACAAGAAGGCTAAAGACTTGGCTAGTTGCTGTTTATATAGTAAAGGATATAACAAAGGTGAGATACCATGTATTTAAACACTGTGAACTGTGCACTGATTCACATTACATTGCAGCCCCCTTCCTGGATTAGAGCCCATCTCAAGTCTAATGCTTGTATACTGTTGTCTCTTGCTAACCAGGGGCAATCAATGAGAATTAGGTCAGCTTTTTATAAGATACAAATTGGACCCCATGCAGGAGGGTCAGCGGATTGGCGGCTCTGCCACCATTAGAGAGGAACATCTCTCCTAAATAAATCAAGACATGATTGTGGAGCTCTGCGCCCGCCAGACACAAACTCATTCACATTGATTTGAAGATAAATTATTGAAAGTGGCTTCGCTCACTTTCTGCATTTATAAGAACAACAAAGTGAGTGCATTGGCAAAAGAGACAAAAGGTAGGCACTCCTTGTCCTTTTCCCTTTGACTGACATGTCGCTTAATCTGCCAGATATCTTTTTTTAAGCAATGAATGCACTTCAATAAAACGTCTACATCTAGGAATACGAAAAGCAACACACATATTACACAGTTAAACAAACTGCACAGGACAGAATTCAACTCATGAATTACATTTTGCATTTAATAAAAAAAGAAAAACGGTTTAAGTTTGAATACACAAACACATTCTCTGAATTATGGCACATGCTGGATGGTGAAGGAATGGTCACCTTTGTTGGCAAATGGCACTGGTTGGCTGGAATAGGTTGAAAAGCATAACTCTTGTACAGAGTAACTAATAAAGAATTCAGCAAAGGCTGTTCTAAATGAACGTCTGCTTGCTTTCCTGGTCTGATGTAAATGGCTCTGCAGGAACCTGCCTGGTCCCAGCGCTCTCTCTTGTGCACAAACATCCGCTCCTGTACCAGTCTGTCTGGAACATGATCTCCTCTGTGCTGCTGAGAGAGAGTTCTTAATGTTTCCTTCTTAAAAGTCACATGGCCACTTGCACTCCACAGAAACCAACTTGCAAGGACCTTGTGATGGCCCAAGCTAATAGAGGCATTCGAGAGAAGGGTGAGAGTGCAGACCACAGGCACCTGGTGGGCACATTAACAAACTGGATGAGTCAGCTTTGTTTTAGTCTAAACTACTGTATGTTTCTTATTTATTATGCTTCACTTTCCAGCTCTGAGGGCTCTTTTGTCATCCTCAGCTTTATTATGATGATCAGCCTTCTGCTGGCTATCATCTGGTTAGAGAAGAATAAAGCCCAATTCGGATATTAAAAAGATCAAATGACCTCTTTTTCCCTGTTCATTCATAAACTACCATATACTTGCAATAAACACTGCGCAAACAAAGGGATTGCAAAAGAGTGCGCAATGACGCATACTACATTCAATTAAATGTCCTAACCGCGCGCTGCCCAGTATACATTTATAAACGTCCTGGGCAGCAAGTGGTTATACCAGGATCATGGCTGCAGCTGTCGCCCGATTACTTTTACGGTGCCCCCCCCCCCTTCTGCCACCTGCCACCATTTCTGTACTCTCCCATTCTACTGGGAACCCGGGACCTCTGTGCACAGAGGAGATGGACAAACATCTGTTCCCTGATTTCCTCTGTGACTAAAGAAGCCGGAAGAAACAAGGATTTTGTTACTTCTGATTTCAGTGCTTTCTTTATCTGGCTGGTACAGCCCCTGGCATCTGATCACACTGATCTGTGTTTGATGAAAAGTTCTGAAGTGCAGAGGGCCCATTAGACCCCTGATGTCTCCATAAGGAGTACCTGCTTATGATAGCAATAAAGTAAAATGGAAAAAAAAAAAGTAAAAAAAAAAAAATGTAAATAGAACAAATAAAAATAATTGTAAAAATGTTTTAATAAGCACCCCCTACCCCCCCTGTACTCTCACATGTAAACACAAACACACACTTAAGTCCTGCATGCATGCGCAAACAGTGATTGCACCACACCTGTGAGATATCACCATGTTGGAGTGAAAGCAATAATTCTAGCACCATAGCTCATGTTTAACTCTAAACTGATAACCTTCTAAGGGCTTTTAAAGTGTCCTTCTATGATTTGGATTTCTCTGCTGACAGCTTGTCTGGCTGTGGTCTTGGCACAATGGGAGTTTGTTACACTTCACATGGAGTATAGGGGTTGTAGCACCATACTTTTCTGTTATGGACGTTGCAAGCGATTAAAGTTGACCTGTACGAATGGATATATGAAAACTATTTTCCCACTCAGTAAAGAACAAGTAGCTTATGTGTATACAGGCGAAATACAGAGATAGTCCAGTACTGCAGTATGGGTATACAGACCCCGTTGAGTACAGCAATGTGATTACAATGGCACAGACAAGTACAAAAGTGTCATTACCTAGGTACCAGGTATGTTTCTAGACCCTGCCACCCAGGGTGTGTGCCCCAGGCTTTCTACTAAGTTCCCCGGGTTTCCTTTGAGATATGGAGATTATCCATTCTAAGCAATATACAGTTTTCAAATGTTATATAATGTATCTGCTTTTCAATTCATCTATTATTCATTTTGTCATCATAATGTGACATTACAGTTTTTAGACCATTTTTGTTCAGTTTAAGAGATATTAGTTTTAGATATGATCTAAAGTGATCATTATGGTAGCCTACCAGCCCCTCAACATTTTAATTTATATGCCCAAAGATTCCCATAGTCTTATAGGGCATTAAAAACACCCTTGACAGGCACAGTTGAGTACAGCAGTGTGATGAGACAGGTACAGTTGAGTATGGTAGTTTGGTTACACGTCACATACAATGTAAATACACAGAGACTGTTCAATACAGCAATATGATTACACAGAGACAAGTCAGTACAACAGTATGTACAAACAAATGGCCACTGCCCTCACCTATAACTGGCCTTTGCAGCAAGGAGCACATGGAAGGGCAAGGCATGCAAAACAAAACCAAAGAAATTCCCAGCTCAACTTACCTAACAGCCTGCAACCAACCGAATTATCGTGTCTAACAGTATTGCCGCGTACACACGATCGGAATTTTGGCCCGCAAAAGCCTGATGAGAGTTTTTTATCGGAAAATGCGACCGTGTGTATGCTCCATCGGTCTTTTGCTGGCGGAATTCCAGCCAGCAAAAGATTGAAAGCATGCTCTCAATTTTTCGGTCAGGAAAAGTTCCTATCCGAAAATGCGATTGTCTGTGGCAATTCCGACGTGCAAAATTCCTACGCATGCTCGGAAACAATTCAACGCATGCTCGGAAGCATTGAAATTAATTTTCTTGGCTCGTCGTAGTGTTGTACGTCACCGCCTTCTTGACGGTTGTAATTTCAGCAAACTTTTGCGTGACCGTGTGTATGCAAGGCAAACTTGAGCTGAATCCCGTCGGAAAAGCCGTCATATCTTTTTCCGACGAGAAATCCAATCTTGTGTATGCCGCATTAGTGTTAAAAACAGGGGATTAGTTTGCACACATTTGCAAATACATGCATAAGCTACAGAGCCCCATCAAGGCACCCCAGTAATATCTGCAGTTCTAACTCTAAATTTTGAGAGACTCCACAGTGGAAGCACATGCATTATAATGGATAGGCAGAGGGCAGGTGAGCCTGGAGGGAGCCCATCCCTTCTTAAAGGCACAGGGGGGCACTGTACTAGAAATTACAATTGCATGTCTTGCCCTTCCATGTGCTCATTGCTGCAAAGGTCAGTTATAGTCGAGGGCAGTGGCCATTTGTTTGTACTGTTTAAATATTGGTGAGGGGACACACTGGACACCTTTGCTGCCACAGTGCTATGTGCTGGGTGTCCAGTGCACCCCTGTGCCTTTTCGGATGGGCTCCGTCCAGGCTCACCTGCCCTCTTCCTACCCATTATAATGCATGTGCTTCCACTGTGGAGGCTCTTTAGAGTTAGGACTACAGATAATACTAGGGTGCCTTGATGGGGCTCTGTACCTTACACATGTATTTGCAAATGTGTGCAAACTAAGCCCCTGTTTTTAACGGATACTTTTAGACAGGCTAATTCAGTTGGTAGCAGGCTGGTCAGTAAGTTGATCTGGGAATTTTCTTTGGTTTTGTTTTGAGTACAACAGTATGACCACAAAGAGACAGTCCAGTACTGCAGTGTGATTAGACAGGGAAAGTCCAGTACAGTTGTGTGACTACACAGAGACAGTATAATACAGCTATGTTATTATACACAGTCCAGTACAGCTGTGTATTTGTGCACAGGGGTCCTGTGCGTCTTTTGGTCCGTTTCAGGTTGGAACTAAAAATTTGGGCCGAAATTTGACTTTAAACGGTGAATGGGGACGCACTGTACCCCTGCTGTGAGCCACATGTGGCAATACTGTGATCCCAGCCTTAATGAGAGAGTGAAGTCAGGGCTAGATTTCTATCATTGGTGCATGTGCACACACAAAACCTGGTGTTCAAAGTAACACCTTCAGCAAGGATCCCCTTTTCTTACCTGCTTAGTATTTTCTTAGTCTGTTCACTTCAGTCCTTTCACTTAAAATAGTGCAACAACACAAACATACTAGGTAAATGTATTTCAACTGATAATGGGGAAAAATTGTGTGGTCAATAACTACACAGAGAAATAGCCACCTGTTCGCCTGTACTGCCTATAGGCTCATGCCTACTGTGTGTACAGATTAGTACAGCAGTGTGACTAAAAAGATAGTTCAGAACAGTAACGTCACAACAAAGACAGTCCAGTACAACGGTCTTGTAAGTAGGCCGCCCATAATCCATACAAGTGTCCGGCACATGCAGATGGGCCCCACCTTCGCACAGGGTCTCGGGGCTGCTCTTGGCATTCTCAACCCACACCTTAACTGAATTCACGTGCAGGGATGCAGGTCGGGGGCCTTATACCACATTCTCCTGATTCTCATTATTTTAACCAGAGAATCCTCAAAGAACTTAGCCATGTTATAGCAAGAGCATTATTCCTAATTTATAAGTACAGCTTACTGATGAAAAGCAAAAATTGTACCAATATTCAAAAAAGGGCTGAGAAATAGACCTGAAAACTACAGACCAGTCAGCCTAACATCAATTGTTTGTAAATTATTGGAGGATGTAGAAATGTTTAAAAAAAGGCCTTGTTAAAAAAAAAAAGAGTGATGGCCAGCTAAATGGCTGATGAGGTTTAATATTGAAAATGTAAAGTAATACACTTGGGAGCTAAAAATATAAATGCAAGATACTTGCTAGGGCAGTGGCCTCCAAACTGTGGCCCTTTGCTCGCCTTTATCTGGCCCTTGTGCACCATTTCATCCACTTACTCCAACAGAGCATTATTCTTTCCACTAAAACCAAAAATAGGGCATTATTCCTCCCACTGAAACAAATGATGGTGTACTATTCCTTCCACTGACACCAACAATGGGGCACTAATTACTCCTATTGACTCCAATAATTTAACACTATTCCTCCCACTGACACCAACAATAGGGCATTATTCCTCCCACTGAAACAAATTATGGGGTACTATTCTATCCGCTGGCACCAACAATGGGGCACTATTTTTCCTGTTGACTCCAGTATTGGGGCACTATTCCTCCCACTGACACCAACAATGGAGCACTATTCCTCCCACTGACACCAACAATGGAGCACTATTCCTCCCACTGACGCCAACAATGGGGCACTATTCTTCCCAATGATACCAACGACGGGGCACTATTCCTTCCACTGGCACCAATGATGGGCACTATTCCTCCCATTGACACCAAATAAACAGCACTATTCCTCCCATAATACCAAAGATGAGGCACTTTCTACTCCCAAAATTCAAGATGTGGTTTGGCCACACTATGAGTATGCTGTCCAGTTTTGGTCACTAATCTTCAGAAAGGATCTGCTTGAACTGGAGAGAGTTTAGAGAAGGGCAAAAAAGCTAATAAGGGGGCTGGAGGGTATCAGTTATGAGGACAGACTACAAACAATACATTTATTCTCCCTGGAGAAAAGGTGCTTAAGAGAGGATATGACTGTAATATATTAATCCTTAGATGGGGATTCTAGCATTGGGAGGAAACCATTTAACCTAAGGTCTCTAAAGAAGATACATGGCCGCACGATGACTTTAGACAAGACGTAGCTTAAAGAGGAGTGCAGTCTCCTCACATAATTTGTAATAAAAACATCTTGGCCATTCTGAAGCTTCCCTCTAACCACTTTGCATATTATTTTATATATACTGTGATTCTGTACTTGCCAAATATGCTGCAGAAATCTCCCTCGACTAAGTCTTGCTGCAGCCATTTTAACTGTGGGCAGCTGAAGCTGCTGCCTGTCCAATTCATTAATTTACACAGACACACAGAGGCACACCTCCAGCTGTGCAGCCCTCATTGGCCCTCTTATGACTCATCCCCCCTCCCTTCCTGGCAAACTCAATAGAGTGGGAGAGAGAGAGAGAGCTGTGCATGATGTCATAAGCCTAGGCTTTTTACCAGACAAGAAACAGGAAGTGGGCTGTATATGGTATTTACTGGCAGAAAAAAAAACTGTTTTACTATCCTAAGTTAAAACAACAAGGGCAGAAGATTTAATAGATGGAAAGTTGAAAAAATGACTGAAGGTCCGCTTTAATTTTAAACTGCTTAAGGGTTTTTTTACTGTGAGAGCAGTAAGGATATGGAACTCTCTTTCACAGCTGGTGGTGTCAGTAGAGAGTGCAAATAGATTAAAAAAACTACTAGATGTGTTTCTCAGCAAAGACAGTGTACAGGGATATCGAAAATGGCAGTGACATAAATACACACACAAACAGATGAACGCACACACATAAGTTGAACTGGACAGACTGGTGTCTTTATTCAACCTTATCAACTATTTAACGATGTATGTAACCCTTTAGTGCCCGGAGCACAACTTACAGACAGGCCTGTGCTTCTACGTGGTCCAGGCCAGGGCTTGGGGAGGTTCACTGGATACCCATGATACACTGAGAGCCTCGGTCACCTGATGGTTGGAGCACAAGCGTTTCACTCTCACTGTCAGGGTGTGTTTTCCTTTCCCCAACTACCACCAGCTCCTGAGCTGACCAGATTTGCACCAGTAAATAGAAATCTCATTGTAAATATCACCAAAATTCTACTTACAAGGTATTGGCTGTGCCTTTCACTTCATTCTACCTTCTCTATAGTAGAACATCACACAAGGCTTGTTGATGTAGAATTACTTTTTTTTTTTTTTTTTTTTTTAATTAAAGATAGAAAAACAGTCCTTTCCAAATTATGGCAACAATTGTTCAGGCAAAACACAACTACACACACTGACTACACAAAGAAAGCCTTGTACAATACATTATTACAATAACTAAACCGATACTGTACAGAGATTGAGCAGTGTAACTGCATAGACACAATCCAACAGTGTCACTACTTAGGTGTGAATACACCAACATACCCTCTAGTACAGCAGTATGATTTTGCAGATACAGTCTTTTTTAATCAACAAAAAGGTTTTTATTGATGAGAACAGGGCATTACATTGTGTGTGTAAGACATATGTATGACATTTTAAGACATGACATTCACCATGGTTTAGATCCATCAGTCATGCAGAGCTCTCTCTATGTTATACACTTTAGCATATATTATATGACTCCAATTGTATAACCATTCATCCAGTTATCCCATCAGTAGCCTATCCACGCAATTTGGGGCGGAGCTCTGTCATATATTGGAAATTTTTTTGGTGATTTTCTATGTTGATATGTTTTTTTCCCGGATAAGAGTGGTGTTGACCATTTGAATCCATTGCGCCTCCTTTGGGGTACGTGCCGACAGCCACAAACGAGCAATCAGCTTCCTGGCCAAGTATATAAGTTTTGTGAGGGCAATGTATACCGGGGGAAGGTATAGGTCTTCATCTAGGCTGCCCAGTAAACACACCACTGGCTCCAGCCCAAGCTGGACCTGAACAACACTATTTATTCTAATGATAACGGCACTCCAATACCTCACTAGTTTGGGACACCTCCAAAGCATGTGAATAAGATCACCCAGATAAGCCTGGCATTTGGGACATATGTGAGAATCACCTCCACCCCATTTATGTAATTGTATAGGAGTTCAGTATACCCTATGTAGTATAAACAGGTGAGAAAATCTTTGTCCTGCTGACACTGATACCACTGGACCCACCCCCAGGATTTGATTCCACTGCTCACCATCGATGGGGCCTACATCTCGCTCCCACCCCTCTCTGCATGGTAACAAGTCTGGGGCTTGTATGTATGATAGGAGGTGGACATAAATTCTGGAGATGATTCCCTTCTTCTCCGGGTCGGAGTATATGGATTCAAGGAACGTGGAGTCTTCTAGCTGCAAGTTAGAGTGTCTGCTCTGATATCTAATGGCATGTTGTAGTTGTATATACTGAAAGTGGTGTCCTTTGAGTGCAGGGAATTCATTCAACAACTGGGTGAACGGCTTTAAGACAGATCCATCCAGTATTTGGGTGAGGAATCTAACCCCAGCTCTTTCCCACACTGATGGGTCGGGCACTCTAGTCAGGTCTGTGTAAAAGCGATTCCGCCATATAGGAGTCTGGCGGAGATATCCCGTCAAACCCAATATGGTCTTGACCCTCTCCCAGATTTTCATCAGTGACCGAACCGTAGGGCAGGTGGAGGGAACTCTAGGGAAACCCATCTCCATATTGGATAAAGCAGTGTAGTTCGTGTCATTGCCCAGGAGGAGACCCTTGGTAGGATCTAATCCCATCCCGAGATCCCAGCCCATGAAATGCTGTAACTGTGCAGACAAGTAGTACATTTGAGGGTGTGGGACCGCCATACCCCCCTGGTCCTTAGGGAGCTGTAGAGTGGCCAGTTTGATTCTTCTGAGATAAGAGCTTTGAACTGTGAGTCCATGTGCTGGAACCAGTATTGTGGTATCCAGATTGGGGCATTGTGTAAAATGTATAACAGCTGCGGCGCCCAGATAATTTTTTTGAGATTAACGTGACCGATCACCGACAGCGGCAACTTGCTCCAACTAGCCTGCTTCTGCTGGAACTTTTGCAGTATAAGTTTTAAGTTCAGGGCTATGTAGTCCTGTGTGTCCCCAGTCACCACTATTCCCAAGTATTTAAATGAGGAAACCACTTGTATGTGGGAAACGTCCTCCGGCAAAGGTGCTGGTAACGGATCCAGTGGCAACAGGGCTGACTTATGCCAGTTAATGGCAAATCCGATAGCTGTCCAAACAGGTTTATTAGTTGCATTACTGTTCTCAGAGAGGGGCCAGTATCTCCCAAGTACAGCAGAGTGTCGTCCGCATATAAGGAAATCTTTTCCTCCCCCTGTCCTTTGCGGAAACCAGTAATTCAGGGGAGGCCCATACCACAGCCGCAGGTGGCTCCAATGCGAGGGCGAACAGCAGGGGTGATAACGGACATCCCTGCCGTGTGCCCCGAAACAAAGGGAAGAGCTCCGATAGGGAATCATTTATCCTCACTCTGGCCATCGGAGCAGCGTACAGCAGCTGCACCAAGGAGATAAATTTATCTCCCAGACCAAAACGCCGCAAAACCTCCCACAGATATTTCCACTCCACGCTGTCAAAAGCTTTGGCAGTGTCGAGGGAAAAAATGGCCCTATTACCCAGGTTATCTACTGGGATTTGGGTATTAAGGAACAATCTTCTAATGTTCAGTGCCGTAGATCTAGCCGAAATGAAGCCAGACTGGTCAGAGTGAACCAGTTCAGCCACAACTCCTGAAAGTCTAATGGCTAATACTCTTGCTAATAGTTTGACGTCTGCATTAAGCAGAGATGTAGGCCTATAGGAGTCTGGCTGCAGTAAGTCTTTGCCCGGTTTTGGTAATACAATAATAATAGCCTCATTCATAGAGGTCGGTAAGTTACCTTCCTGTAGGGCACTGTTTAGTGTTTTTAGAAGATTGGGCAATAGGGTATCACCATATTTCCCGTATGTCTCTGTTGGTAGATCGTCAGCTCCCGGGGATTTATTGTTGGCCATCTGTGCTACCGCCAGTGTAAACTCCTCTAATTTCAGTGGTGCATTAAGGGCAGCGAGTCCCTGTTGTGTTACCCGAGGAAGAGAGCACTGGTCCAGAAAGTGGGCCAGATTCTCTTGTGTGGGGTGTAACTTAGATGTATAAAGGTCTTTAAAGAATTGTGAAACACGTCAGGTATGTGGGTCTGATCAGTAACTGTTACTTCGTCTGTGTTTTGAATGGCCTCTATATGGGTCGTACTCTGCTGGGTTTTAGCTATCATAGCTAGTAGATGACCTGTGTTTTCCCCTTCGTTAAAATATTTTTGCTGTAGCAAGAACCTTTTGTTTTCCGCAGCAGAGGTGGATACTTGTTGGTATAGGGCCTTTTCCTCCTGCCTCAGATACAGTCTAGTACAGCAGTTTGGGATTGATTACTCAAGAGACAGTTCATTACAGGGTTATCAGTGCTTGAACTCATTCCAATAGAGCAGTGTGATCATACAGATATAGTCCAAAGCAGCAAAATTCTTCACTAACTTCTGGGTCACTAACTCGGAAAAATAGGATTTTTTATACTCATGATAAAAAATTATTTTCTCTGCATTCACTGGAGGACACAACTCTGCTGTAGATCATCCCTAATTGGGTATATTGCCACCTGCAGGAGTTGGAAACTAGGTGTGCTAAGAATCCAAAGCCCAGGGGGCGGCCTCTGCTGGTGGCAAAAACCCCTTCCACAAGTGATGATCTATTTAGTTAGTGATGTGCTAAAGCAAAGCTGTGTCTGACAAAGAATAAAAAAGAAAAGCATGATCTCAGGATCCTGAGGCTAGCTACTCTGAGACTGGTAACAGAGGAATTTATGAAGAATTTCAGGTTGCCATTAGGGAAGTAATGCTCCTGCACGTGAAAGCCGCTAAAAAACAACTGTTATATCAGTCCCAGTGGATTTTTGACTGGGAGACTACTGGCTTTGTTGTCTAAAGAACAAGCTACTGCTATGCATATTTTATCCATTCTGATTGGACCCTGTTGATGGAACCGCAGGCTATCAATGCACAATTTGAGAGTTACTATGCTGGTCTGTACTCCTCGAGACTCTGAGGTATAGAACTCACATCTAGAGGCTGTTGACTTCCCAATCCTATCAGCTGAGTCAAGACGGATGCTAGATTCCCCAATAACCCTGAAGGAGACTCAGAGAGCAATAAGCTCTCTACAGGCTGGAAAGACCCCGGGGGAGGATGGTCTCCCCTCAGAGTTCTACAAAACCTATAGTGAACCGCTTGCTGAGAAACTCCAGGGGGTACTGATGTCATCCTCAGATGCAGCTTCTCTTCCTGTGTCCAGGGCTGCAAGCTGTGGTGGTGCCGAAACTGGGTAAGGATGTAGAACTTTGCTCCCCATATAGGCCCATCTCCCTTCTAAATGTTAATGCCAAGATATTTACAAAAATCCTGGCTTCCAGCCCTAATAAAGTTATTCTCTCCCTAATCCACGGAAATCAAATGGGTTTAATGCCGGCAAGGGGACAGATATCAATTTATGGAGATTCTTTACGATTGCTTATGCGCGGGGCAGTAACACCCCGGGGGCGGTGGCCTCTCTGGGTGCTGAAAAGGCTTTTGACTCGGTGGAGTGGGACTATTTGTGACAGGTGCTACTTAAATTTGGTTTTGGACCCAAATTCATCTCTTGGGTCCAACCACTATACTCTGACCCTATAGCCAGAGTAAGGACAAATAACACACTATATGAACCATTTCCACTCCACCGGGGTATTAGGCAGGGGTGCCCCCTCTCCCCGGGCTTGTTGGTGCCGGCACTCGAGCCTCTGGCAATACTTATTTAAGCGTCTTCTAGTGTCCGGGGTATACCGGTTGAGCCTCTAGTGGAGAAAATATCCCTCTATGCCGATGACAATATTATATTTGTGTGATGCCCAACAGTCCTTAGCTGCTGCCCTTGATATTATAAATACATTTGGTAGGTATTCTGGTGTTAGGATAAATTGGGATAAATCTGTGCTTTTCCCACTAATCCATATAGCGCCCCCTCTAAACTTTTCCGGCGCCTCTCGCTCGGGTATCTTTCTTTAAGTACCTAGGGATTCTCATTCAGAGGAATCTTTCTGTGTACCTGGATGACAACCTTTACCCAGTTTTGAATAGATTTCTCCAAAAATGTCTGGTGTGGAAAACATATTTGTCTCACATACTGTATTTCTAGGCAGCTAGGTGGATTTAAATGTAAAATTATTTTAAATGCTTTTTATCTGGTGATCCTGCCAGTAACACACTTCCTGTATTAGAGTGACAAAACTCATTCACTGTACTGTTTATTTGGAAGAGCAGTGTACTCATTCTAGGACTCTATTCTAATTGGACTACAAACATGTTCTCCTCTCTTCATCTTCAATGCATAAGGAAAAAGAGATTTTGTAGTTTGATCGATGGGAAGGCAGATACAAGTACTTTGATCCTCAACAATACATATAATTTAAGGCCTAAAATTTGATAACTGTAGGCATACTAAGTTAAAGAGACTCTGCTCCAAGCCACTCCTCTCCACTGCTGCTTGAAGCATGGGTGCCAAGTGCTATCTCCACCCCCAGATTAGATGCTGAAAAAAGTAAGCCACCACACACCAGAGGGATCACTAGTAGTATTTAGGTTTGTTGCTTGGGATATCCGCAAGCTTTACAGCACAGTCCCTGCCTTAGGACCATACCTCTACTGCATTTCACCCGATAGGGCTTAGTCATAGAGATACAATTAAGCCCTGTTGGGTGAAATGCGTTAAGGGTGGTGGTCCTAGGACAGGACTGTCAGTGTAAAGCTTGTGAATATCCCATGCAATAAACCTTGATACCAGTGATCACTCCAGTGCACGGTGGTTTCTTTTTTTCAGGATTTTGATAACTATGTAGTCATTTAATGGGGGTATAATCCACCTTTTTTCTCCTGCTAGAGGAGTACTTAGGTCATCAGTTTTTTTTCCTTTTTAATTCTTTAATGCTTTGCTTACATGTATGTCTTTTGTAAGCCTTGTATTTTTTTTATGCATTACTTACCTTTTTGGTATATTACAGTTTTTCCCCAGTAGGGCTATTTTCGGGGTAGGTGTTATCATGCCATGTGGTGTCTTCTCTTCCCCTCTCCCTCCCTACCTGTCTGGAATCCCTTGTGTAAAAGTGCTTGTAAAATACTAGAATCCCCTCCATTACAGTAACACACAAGGCAAACTGTGTATGTTTCTGCAATCCAACCGTGCCACGTACCTTCTTATAGCATCGCTGGGTGCTTCTGTGACCCGCCGGAGATCTGCAGAGGGTGGGGGGCCCGAGATCCTCCACTGACTGCTTGGAGAAGGGGAGATCAGCTGAGCGCTGCTCGGCGCTTCCATGGCCCACTAGAGCTCTGCAGAGGGAGGGGGGCCCGAGATCCCCCGCTGTCAGCTGAGGGGAGGAGGGCAGCAGGAGATCAGCTGATTGCCGAGCAGTGCTATTCCGAAGGTACTTGGCACAATTAGATCATACAAACACACACAGTTTACATTATACACTACTGCAACAGAGTGGATTCCAGCACTCTACCAGCAATTTAAACTAGGGCTTATATGGCAGCCCTTCCCGAAAATCACCCTGCAGGTGGAAGTGAACGCTTTACCCAAACAACTGCAGGGAAAGCATTTTGCGCATTTTCAAGAATTGTACTAGTCAGTTTTCTGGTGGAGAACACAGGTTTCAAACTAGAAATGAAGATGGGGCTTCTCACAAGCCTGTAAATGATAGCAGCCCATGCCTGTGTGATGGAACAGGATGCTTGTGTCCTTGTTGGCCACTGTGCTCAAAGGTTTCAAGAATATTCACTTTTCCTTTTCAACCGCTACCAGTGACACTTACCAACTGGCAGTACTGGCAATGTCTGAGTTATCTCTTTGCTTCTCTCCTTTTTTAGTAGATATAAAGAAGAGGTTAAGAGAAAGATATTAACCCTCCTGATCGCTTACAAAGCCAATCTCCTATAGTTGTTTTATGTGAAGATTTGAACCCAATAAACAGGGACCTTACTGTTCAATTGTACTGAAAGTATTCTTACTGTCAAATAATCTCTGCTGATGTAAGGTAAGCTTCAATTTGCATGCTATGGGTTACTTCATTTTGCATATCAGCAATGGTATTCACACTGCCCTATTAAATAAGGCCAAATGTGTTTGCTTGGGGTCCAAACCAAGGGTCAGAAGCATTATACCAGCTTACAAAAAAAAAAAAAAAAGCAACAGAAAGAGAACATAGTATTAAAGTGGATTTAAACTCAACATTTGGATCAGCTTTAAAAACTAGGGAGGCTTGAGAAACTGTGGCTATGGGTATTAAGCTGGCCATACATTATTCAGTTTCTTTGATCAGCCAGCTGCTCAAAAAAACAAAACTGTACAGATGATTGTATTGTCACAGCAGGACTCCTCTACTGCCAGAATACAATGATCAGCTCTCCAACTGACTGGCTGCAAGTGCTGATCGAACACAAATTTTCCAACAGTCCCGTTTGGGACGATCACTAGATTGAAAGGGAATGGCCATAGATGGATCTAAATCTAGCCCATTCCTGCTGAACCAGCTGAATTTCAATACATCTATGGCCAGCTATAGAATGAACATAAACATACCTTTTTGGTATCACAAGCAGATCTTGTGGGGCCACGTCATAATGAATCCACCTGAATACACGTCATAATGCTGCTGCAGTTTTACACTGGGGCACTGACATTAGCATTTTTCTATTAAAGTGGTGTAGACACCCATGATGCAGAGCCACTATAGACTGTGTGATACGAAGTGGGGTTGAGGTCACGTGACTTAGTACAAGAACACCACAGGATGTTAAGGTTACAGCTTCTGGGTACGTACCGTATATACACAGTATAGTATCTAATGCCTTTCCAATTGTTTCAAGCAGACCCAACAAAAAGAATACTCTTTGTTATTATTCTTTGTTATAATGGCCAAATGTTGCGGCCACCTTTATTGTCAACTGCATTCTCATACCAAAAGAACAACTTTAAAAAAGCAGACCCAAACCTTGAATTAGGATCGACTTTAAAGCCCAGAATGTTATTTTTGCCTGCTCAGGTCCTTTAAAAAGATATATTGCACAAGAAAAGATTTTATGGAAACAGTAAAGCTGGGTATACAAACATTCAAGAAACATTTTTCCATCCTAATCCTTAACATTTTCTCATCACTACAGTCAAAAACGAATATGGTTTTGACCTCACTAATGATTAGAAAAATGAACGAACATTCCCACAACAAAAAGAGTGGAACGAAATTCTATTAGTGTATATACCCAGCTTTTTCGTATTAACTCACACTGCAGATTTTTGATCCCATATAAGGCCTCATGCACAAGTTAAAGTAAAATAACGTTATAAAAACGTCAGTAGCTTTGCACTGAGTTTTTCAACTTTTTTCAACGTTTTTGCAATAGTGTTTTTCAGCATTTATTAGCGTTTTTCTGCGTTTGCGTTTTTTAGTGTTTTTTTTTTTTCAGAAAAAAAAATTATTTATTTTTTTTCAATGGATCAAAAACGTTAAAAAACGCAGGTGAGCGACCTTTCTGAGCGTTTATCGACGTTTATCAGCGTTAGAGCGTTTTTACAGCTGAAAAACGTCTCTCAGAACCCACTAGTTTTGGGTTTTTTTTACTGCTCATAAACGCCACTGCCCAAAACTGCTGATAACAGCCTATGTGTGCATGGACACATACGATAACATGATGGAGAGTTTAATGATTGTAGAAAAAAAAGTCTACAGCCAAAAACTGCCGTAAAACGTCAAAAAACGTCCAGTCTGCATGAGGCCTAAACAGTGGAAGCGTCCTACTGGCTGCTGCCACACTTATGCATTTTCACTGGCCCCCTCTCTTCACATGCAGTTTTAATCTGGTCGCCATTGCATTCATGGACTTGGCCACTAACTTTACCGACTGTGTTTGCACTTTTCCACTGACTTTCAATTTACCAGTGCATTTTTGCAGCAACTGCTACAAAGTCACCAGTGAACATTGCAAATGTAATGACGCACTAAGCACCACAAACTGAACACTATGCCAGGGCTCAAAATTTCAAGTCCTGAGCTACTAGCCAGGCCTTAAAGTGACACTAAAGGTTCGATTTTTATTTTTTAAAAATAACAAACATGTCATACTCACCTCCACTGTGCAGCTTGTTTTGCACAGAGTGGCCGAATGGCGTTTTCTGGGGTCCCCCGGCAGCTCTCCTAGCTCCTCCCCGTCTCAGATAACCCCCTGGGAGAAGCACTCTCCCGGGGGGTTACCTTGCGGACGCGCTCCCGAGTCCTGCATTCGACGTCCATAGCCGCCGAGTGAAGGACTCGGCCCCACCCCCGGCGCCCAAGTCATTGGATTTGATTGACAGCAGCGCGAGCCAATGGCTGCGCTGTTATCAATCTATCCAATGAATAGCCGAAAAGCCCGGGCAACGATCGAGCGCGGGACTTTCGAGGGCTCAGGTAAACCGGGGGGCTGGGGGTCTGGTAATCATCAGATGTTTTTTCACCTTAATGCATAGGATTCAAAAAACACATATAGTATACAAACCAAACAGTAAGGCCCGCCCACCACAATACGATAATGCGTCCCAAAAAATAAAGAAAAAAGTGATACACAGCAAGAAAAGGTGCATTGCATAAGTATGAACATTGCCTGTGAAGCTTGTCAACCCAACCCACACAACTCCCTCAACCCCCCATTACATATTTAACCAATATACACAACTTTATCAGTGCCCATCAGTGCAGCCTCACCTGTGCCCATCAATGCAACCTAAACTATGTTCATCAATGCAACCTCACCAGTGCCTATCAATGCAACCTCACCAGTGCCTATCAATGCAGCCTCACCTGTGCCCAACAATGCAGCCTCACCTGTGCCCAACAGTGCAGCCTCACCTGTGCCCAACAATGCAGCCTCACCTGTGCCCAATAATGCAGCATCACCTGTGCCCAACAATATAGCCTCACCTGTGCCCAACAATGCAGCCTTACCTGTGTCAAACAATGCAGCCTCAGCTGTGCCCAACAATGCAGCCTCACCTGTGCCCAACAATGCAGCCTCACCTGTGCCCATCAATGCAACCTAACCTATGTTCATCAATGCAACCTCACCAGTGCCTATCAATGCAACCTCACCAGTGCCTATCAATGCAGCCTCACCTGTGCCCAACAGTGCAGCCTCACCTGTGCCCAACAATGCAGCCTCACCTGTGCCCAATAATGCAGCATCACCTGTGCCCAACAATGCAGCCTCACCTGTGCCCAACAATGCAGCCTTACCTGTGTCCAACAATGCAGCCTCAGCTGTGCCCAACAATGCAGCCTCAGCTGTGCCCAACAATGCAGCCTCACCTGTGTCCAACAATGCAGCCTCACCAGTGCCTATCAATGCTGCTTCACCCTTGCAGGGGAAGAGAGAGGAGAGGAAGAGGATTATCAGAGAGCAGGGAACATCGCTGTAACAGCTGTCATTTGAATTGCTGAGTGTTTCCCGTGCTCGCTGTCAAATACAGCCCCGCCTCCTGGCCCGGGCACTTTGAAATTTGAAATATGTCAAAAGTTCCGACATTGGACCGATGTTCTATCAAAGTACCCGGGCCAGGAGGCGAGGCTGTATGTGACGGCGAGTGCGGGGAACACTCAGCAATTTAAATTAAAGCTGTAACAGCGATGTTCCCACTCTCTGATGATCCCGCCGCCAATCCTCTTTCCCTGGGTGATTGCTAGGAGGATGGCTTCTATTGAACCCCGCCTGCCGGCGTTGCTCGCCCCCCCCCCCCCGAGGCAGCCCCACACTCATCAGCAATCATTTTCAACTCGCAAAATGCAAGTAGGCAAGTGGAAATTTTGAGGGCTGCACTACGCTATACATTTTCCAGCCTGCTGAACTTTGTACATTGTCTAGAATACCTGGATGCTACAGGCATCATTCAGATATCCTTGTTTTCAGCTGGCAATTCTGTGCACCATAAGAACGTTCATAGCAGCAGTTCTGCCGCTTGATCGTTCTTACAGGTTGACGGAAGTGGACATCCCCCCTCCCGCCGCCATCCGGTGCTTCCCACAGGCTCTCCCGTGCCATCAGGGACCCGGAGAAAGAATCAGCCTCCGCCGGATGACGACCATAGAGATTTCCGGTGACCAGACATGTGAGATATCGCCGCGTGTGTTAGAGCGCAAGCAACAAGTCTAGCACTAGACCTCCTCTGTAACTCTAAATTGGTAACCTGTAAAACCTTTTAAAGTGTTGCCTATGGAGATTTTTAAGCCCTGAAGTTTGGCGCTATTCCATGAGCGTGCCAAATTTTAAAATGTGACATGTTGGGTATCTATTTACTCGGCGTAACATCATCTTTCACATTATACAAAAAAATTGGGCTAACTTTACTGTTTTGTTAATTTTTAATTCATGAAACAGTTTTTATTAAAAAAAAAAACGCTTTTGAAAAATTGTTGCACAAATACCGTGTGAGATAAAAAGGTTGCAACAACTGCCATTTTATTCCCTAGGGCACTGATGGCAAACCTCGGCAACCTCGGTACATTGCCCATGATGCTCATGCACTCTACAGTGTAGGTGAGCATCATGGGAAATGTAGTTCCAAAACATCTGGGGTGCCAAGGTTCGCCATCAAGGCCCTAGGGTGTCTGCTAAAAAAAACATATATAATGTTTGGGGGTTCAGAGTAATTTTCTAGCAAAAAAAATATGATTTTTACATCTAGGAAAGGAGCGCCAGAAAAGGCCCGGTATAGAAGTAGTAAAAGACTTTTCAGAGTTATAAAATTGCATAGTGATTGCTATTATCATTAGTAATTTTCATAACAACAGTAAGTTAGTAAGTTTACATAAAATAAAATAAAATAAAAATGGTTGTAAAATATTATAAAATATTACCTAGTCATCATTACTTAGAACAGGTTTTGCTAGTGACTGTTAATTTAGAGAAAATATGCAATACATTAAATTTTCTCAGTGAAATTAAAGAAAAATTCAGAAGAGTGACGAGAGAAGAATTAAAATAGAAAAAGAGGGAAAGGCATGAGTTAGGATACTAAAAGGCTATATGGTTAAAGCCTTAGGGGTCCCCCTATTGAAAGTAAAGGCTCAGGGGAAGCAAGAGGAGGCTTCAGAATCTCTGCTGTGACCATCTGTATGATAATGTCTAAGGGGCCTTTCACATGGGCTGATCAGACCCCAGTCTCTGGAGCGGCAGATGTCAGTGGACACCTGTCCGCTGACACCCGCCACCATCCGATCCTGTTTACCAAAAACAGACATACTGTATGGTGGTGTTATTCTTCATCCGTCTGGCGGATCGGATGGAAACGGACAGGCGGTTTCCATCTGATTGCCCCATATCGCAAATCGGGACTATGTCTGTCTCCACTCTGCATAGCAGAGCAGACACGGACTTCTCATCCGCCTGCTCAGCAGGGATCAGGGGTGAGATCCCCCACTGAGCAAGCAGATTCCGCTTAACGGAGGCGCTCATGCGAAAGGTGTAAATAAACAGATAAATCCGCGCTTAGGACAATATACGAGCTGCAGCCTCTCCCTAATTAGTTCCCCAAGGGGTCTAATTGCATAGATAGGATAGGTGGTCTGGGAGAAAAGTGGCGCTGCCCTATTGTACAATAAGGTATTTAATGGTGGATAAATTGCAACCTATGTTCATTAAAGTAGGTGCTTATAGGGGCTACCCCCCTATGTGCCTAAATGTGGTCAAACCTCGACCAATGACCGTATATGTGAAAAACCAAAAAAACAAGTGAAAAAATAAAAAATAAAGGGTTAAACTCCTATCACCCCAGTGTAAAAGAGTGCTTCATATATTCAGATTATCATAAATAATGTGGCCCCCTGCAGGGGTGTTTCTTTCTGGTGAGAGGGGGAGCACGGGGGGTGAGCACTTCAAGTCACCGTTTGAAATACACACAGAAGTCACTGCTTTATGTTCCTGAGGTTGATAAACTGCATATATACTGAACTCTGCTATCTACACCATCCGGTTAAAGCCATCTTCGGGTTTTAAATGGACAACATATTTTGAGAAATTTATTCATCTGCTGACATTTATAATATATAATTTTAAAAAGGTTTTTTTCATGATTCCCATGCGACCTGCTATGTGTTGAATCTCAATGTAATTTGAATTTGAGGCCATACCAATAATTCCCCTAGGAACTATAACAAAAAGATTTTGGCACTGGCACTTTATATTTATTATACATATTTTTTCACTTTTCAAAGGGAGTTTGCCCCTGAGAGAGCGCCATATTGTCACAATAGTTTTGAACTTTGGGGTGATTTCTAATTTAATAATTATACGTGTTACCGAATCAATTTCTATTTTCACAATATATATGTAACCTCTGGCACTGACACTTTATATCCATCACACACACTTCTTCACCCATAAGGAAATTTTTGCACCTTATAGGACGCCATAGTGTCACAATACTTTTGAACTCTGGGGTTAATTTTTAATTTTCCAGTTTTTAAAGAATCATTTGTCACTCCCACATTATTTATGATAATCTGAATATATGAAGCACTCTTTTACACTGGGGTGATAGGAGTTTAACCCTTTATTTTTTATTTTTTCACTTGTTTTTTTGGTTTTTCACATATACGGTCATTGGTCGAGGTTTGACCACATTTAGGCACATAGGGGGGTAGCCCCAATAAGCACCTACTTTAATGAACATAGGTTGCAATTTATCCACCATTAAATACCTTATTGTACAATAGGGCAGCGCCACTTTTCTCCCAGACCACCTATCCTAGCTCATGCGAAAGGGGCCTACAGAGAAATGTAAAACAACTCAGGAGGGAGGGAAGCATGGACATATTAAATCCATGGGTAACTATTTATTTATTTATTCTGTTGGTTGAACTAGATGGACTTAGGCTGAAATCCCACTATGGGCGGTGACCAGTGTTTTACTACATTGTAAAACGCCATAAATCACAAGGACACACAAAAAACAATTGTTTTCTGTGTGTCCCAATCAGACTGCAATTCAGCCTGGAGCTGTGCCGCAGTGAGCTGCGATAAAATGCACATGCTGCATTTTATCGCATCGCACCACACATGCACACAGGATCGCATATCACTGTACAGTAGCGCACCACATCATGCTGCTGTACAGTGAAATGACTGAAGTGTACTTTTGTACACTTTAAATAAAGTTCAGTAAAAAAAGGAAGCTGTATGATGCACTGAATCACGCACCACACCGCCCAGCCCACCGCAGTCAACACTAACAGCTGCCGGAGAGGAAACCGCTGAGGTTTACCTCTCTGGCAGCTGTTTGCTGTATGTGAATTATCCCTCAATGTAAAAATCTCAATGACCTTTTAGTTTAAGGGTATATTCACATTTACGAATGCACCCTGGTGGCGATTACATGCGAGAACATCAGCAGGGGTTTCCGTAGTTAGTTGTGAGTAAGCAGCCCCATTCAAAGCAGTGAGTGGTTGCTAGCTCTCGCTGCTAATTGCGCCCACTTGCATGTAATCCTTCATGCTTCAATCACCTACGAGCGATCGGCCGTGGACGCAGACTGCCACGCACTTTGCAGGTCTAAATGCACCCTTATAAGCATTCGTAACCAAATGGTTGTCATTGCACAAGCAAAATATACTCAGTTGTTTTAAAATCGATAACCCAAAATAACCGTTTACATGCCTTGGTACAGAAACATAAAAAAAAAAATCTACAAAGCTGAAAAATGATGCTTTGTAATGTTTATACCGCTCAACAGTAAAGAACAACATTACTAATAGAATCTTCTGCACATGCAACTCATCCTGCGTAGGTTCTGACTCTTGAAGACACTTTTATCTCTTGGAGCAGGTAAAGTGAATCTTGAGCAGACTAAATTCCGGGCACTGTGCTAAGTGATACTGCCCCCTCCAAATGTAGCAGGCCAGTAAAAGTATCCCAGTCCTGCTGCACAACTCCCATAGGGCTCCAAAGTGATCTGTCTCACTTTCTTGCTGCGTTACGGGAAGTCTCCCTGGAGAAAAGGTTTTTTTTTCCTGCTGTAATCGCAGACAGTCTCAGTGCTCATCCACATTTATTGCCATTAATGGCTTCAGTCTTCTCGCTGTATTTGAGCTCATCTCCAAGACGACAGGAGGGCTCAAAAGGTCTCGAGCACAGAAAGAAGGTCAGCCCTGATGGATTAATATACTGAGATAGGAATCCATCTTACATTTGGTCTTTGTGTAATGCATGCAATCACATTGGAAAAGGAGTTGATTAGAATCGCATCACGCGATGACTTTTTATGACAGTATATACTACAGCAAACAGAGCGGCGATGGCACGACAGTTATCCTAGTAGCGGGTCTCACTAAGAGCCCTAACATGTGAACATCTCTTTATAAAGATGATGTTACAGGCCTAAGCTGAACTGGTCAGCTTGAACAATCAGGGGACAGTGCTTCCCCTGGAAAATCCAATTGTACCAAGCATCCAGCTACCAGACAAGTACCCTCATTAATCTACTCTTTGTCTAATGTCTTCTTTCTCACACATCCTTAATATCCTTATCCTCCAACATGCACATACGTCTCCAAAATCATGTTATCCCATATTGGGTATCACAGAAAATGAAATGTGACATTTAAACCTTGTTATCTATCTTTCATCACCACGCTGCCGGTTTCTGCCTTTTCTCATTTTGTAATTTCTGTCCTTATACAAGTAGGGTACTTGCACACGGTACTGATGTGTGAACATCAATATTCCCGGTTCAAATGTCTTGCGTTTATTTTGTGCATATTTGCACGCATGCATAAAATAAATTCCAGCTCCCAGAATGCAATTCACATTAATAGTGCACACAGGTGCTTGCGTGTATTTGTGGGACTATGCACGAAAAACGCTAACCAGCAATGCAAATTTCAGGTTTTTTTTCGTTTTTCTTACTGATCTATACGCAGCACATGTTTATGCATCTGTGTATACAGGCGCAATGAAAACAATGGTCTGCACCTACAACAGTAAAAATATATGTACAGTGCTCAGCACAAATGAGTACACCCCTTTTGAATAGTAAGATTTTAATCAATATCCCAATGAACACGAAAACAATTTCCAAAACTTTGACAAAACTGAGTTTTATAGAACATTTGTTTAGCTCATTACATGAAAGTAAGGTTAATAATATAACTTAGAATACAAAATCTCAAATTAGTTAATGCAAAAATGAATACAAACCATAACAAAAATTACTATATCTAATATAGTAGTATGACCTCCATGATTTGTAAGGACAGCACCAAGTCTTCTAGGCATGGTATAAACAAGTTGGCGACATATTGCAACATCTAATTTTTCCATTCTTCAAGAACGACCTCTTTTAGAGACATACTTGGCCACTGAATCATTGTCACCCTGTTCTTCTTCAGAAATACAACAGTTGCCTTAGATGTGTGTTTTGGATCATTGTCATGTTGGAAAAGTGCACGGCGACCACGGGCACGGAGTAATGGCAGCATCTTCTCTTTCATAATAGAGCAGTACATCTGTGAATTCACAATATCATCAATGAAATGCAGCTCCCTGACACCAGCAGCACTCGTGCAGCCCCACAGAAGGACACTGCCACCACCATGTATCACTGTAGGCACCATGCATTTTCCTTTGTGCTCCTCACCTTTGCGACGCCATACAGTTGTGAATCCATCAGTTCCAAAAAACATTTATCTTGGTTCATCACTCCAGAGTACAGAGTCTGAGTAATCTTCTTTTGCAGCACGGGCCCTGGCACATTCTAGGTGTGCTTTTTTGTGCATGGGTATTAAATGAGATTTCCTTCATGGGCAACACCCATGCATGCCATTCCTCTGCAGTGTACATCGCATTGTGTCACGGGAAACAATCACCCCAGTTTGGCTTTCTACTTCTTTAGCTAACTGCAGTGAACTTGCATGGTGATTTTCTTCAACCTTCCTCATCAGAGGACGCTCCTTTGAAGGTGTTCACTTCCGTGGACGGCCTGGACGTCACTGTGAGATGGTTGCAGCTTCACCTTTGTTAAATTTTTGTATCACTTTTCCTACAGTATTCTGACTAAGTAAAGCTTTGCTGATCTTCTTGTAGCTTTCAACTTTCCTGTGTAAAGAAATTATTTTCTATCTCAGGCCTTGTGACATTTCTTTTCCATGTGGTGCCATTACTGGCAGCATGAAATGGGAAGGGGTTTTCTTTGTTAAGGCTGGCCATATTTGGTCGAATTTTGAAAGAATTTTCTTTTGAAAATCAGAAAATTTGTGTGTTTTGTGATCTGATGGTTCCACCATTGATTTCGAAATTCGACCAACCAAGCCTTTAATTTCACCTCATGATGCTACAGAAAAGAATTTTCGTGGCTGGGAATCTTCTTTTCTTGCACAAGCGCATTTCTTTTTCGATTACATTTCTTATACGATTCTCCCATCATTGATTATAAAATCATCAGTTTTTCAAACAATTTCCAATATGTCAGATTACTCAAATTCGATGGCTGCCCGAAAATCAGCTGTACCTGCAGCCCACTAATGGTGCGAAATACGAACGAAAATTCTTAGATGAGATTTTCGAAAGAAAATTCTTTTGAAATTCGACCCATGTATGGCCTGCCTAAGTAAGGCTCTTTTATAATTAACTGTCTGCTGGACACCTGTTTAATAAATAATTAGACTCACCTGTAGTTGAATTCTTGTTAATTAGGATTTTGTTGTCTAAAATTTTGCTTTGCTCCTAAGACTTTCATTGGGGTGTATTCATTATATTATATGTATTCAGTATATTGTCGCATAGTGTCCCATAGAAAATTTTGATTCAGAAAGCAAAGTAAAGGTTTTCTGACAAATCTGTCGGGGCGTGTACTCATTTATGCTGAACACTATATATATATATATATATATATATAAACTGTATGCGTAAAACACCGCTGTGTTTTCAGGCAGCAGTGTGCAAGAGCCCTTATACATTTCTGTTCCGTTTATAAACTAAATATGGCCATGCACCAGTCAAAATGTGTCTGGTTCAGCAGGGTCCGGCTGAATTTTGAACAGTGTGTGACAGTCCCTGTTTGATTGACTTCTGATGAAGGGACATGTAAATTTTGTTAAAAAAATTAAAATTGAAGTGCCTGATAAAAGTCTATTCCAATAAAAGTCAGGGGGACAATCAAAAAAGTAGCCAATGCATTTATGGGGTTCAAGAGTGCCCCCTTCATCAGGGCTAGAAAGAACATATGGACATCTCCAAATCAATACATTATCCCCTCCTTAGAGTCATATTCAAAACCAAACAGCCAATAGTACTGAAAGTGTCAAAATAATACTGTATACAAAAACTTAAGACGAATATGAGAACATAAAGACTAATCCATACTTTCAGTCAAGTACCGATACCTTTGCGGTGCGATCTGAGCACATTCAAAATGGGTTCAAATCGCACTGCAAAAAATCACATGCGATTTGAACACGAATGCGGTGTGACTCCTGTCGGAACCACATGCGGTTTCCTGGACTGCTCCTGTGTGAACCCAGGCTGAAGCCTCTATGGTAAGCCTGGGTTCACACAGAAGGGGTGCGGGAAACCGCATGTTATTCGGACAAGAATTCAATCCCATGTGATTATTTGCAGTGCAAATGTATCAGTTTGGGTATTGGAGCATTTGCATTGGAGCATTTGCATAAGTACTTGTGCAAATGCTTAGAATCGGCACCGATACCGGTATCCGTGCAACCTTAATCTATGCCATTTCAGTTCATCAATTGGGTAAAAAAAATATTATTTCAATTATTATGATAAAAATTTTTAATAATTTATTCTGGTTAATATATAGACTTAATGAGAAATAAATATATAAAAAATTGTAATATATATCCCAAAACTGATATGTGTATAACATAAACCATGCATTATACCAACTGACTGTACAATTGCTAAATTAAAAAAACAATAATACTAATAAAAATAATAATCATTATTTTTAAAATAATACATTCTGATTAAAATATGGACCTAATGGGAATAAATAAATATATGTTGGAAATATTTTCTTGATCAGCTTCTGCAGCCAACCCGCTGCAGACACTGATCAGTGTATTTTGACAGCAGTCGTTGCAGTTGCAGAATACAATGCCTCAAGAAGGGGGCTGGGGGATTCTTCCTTCCACTTCATTTGCGGTGGATGAGGGAATTTGTTACATAACTGGCTGAACAGAAAAAAACAGTGTATGACCAGCTTAAGAAACTTAAAAAGATCAATCTATGGGACCACAAAATGTGTACCTATGTAGCTATATAAGGGCAAGCCCAAAAATGTGTGTTGTTGTGGGTTTTGTCCCACTTTTATGAAAGCAATTATTATAATACGTGACTTATACAATGCCAACAGTTTGAAGAACGCTTTATATAATTTAGATGGTATAGTTACAATTCAATCCAGTACAGGAGCATTCTGATACTGCTGCAAGATATTGGCAGCGCCACATAGGATGACAACAGGCATGTATAAGTGTAAAACCCTACTACAGCTTTACCTTGCTACTACAGGCTTCTAAAGTGAGACTGCAGTTGGAGGTATCAGATTGAAAAGTACAATTAGTATACTGTAAAGCCATGTGCACACCAGATGCAGCAAGTATGCTTGCCTGATTACCAAAACCCAATCACAGACTGCCTGCTCACCAAAACCCAATCATAGACTGCTTGTTCCCCAAAGCCCACTCACAGACTGCCTGTTCACAAAAAGCCCAATCACAGACTGTCTGATCACAAAAAGCCCAATCACAGACTGCCTGATCACCGAAGCCCAATCACAGACTCCCTGTTCACAAAAAGCCCAATCACAGACTGCCTGTTCACAAAAAGCCCAATCACAGACTGCCTCATCACCAAAGCCCAATCACAGACTGCCTGCTCACTAAAATCCAATCACAGGTTGGCTGGGTGTCATCACTGACACTTATTGTGTATTGTGTCCACTACTCTCAGTATATCATTAGCTTTGCATTTGCTGATCATGTTCAATTAATACATGCAGAGTGTGAGATGCATTCAGCAAACACAATACTGTCAATAAGTTCTGACAGCTGTGATCACAGTAGACATCAATGATGACTTCTCCTGACATGAAGTCAGCCTGCAGGCAAGATGTGGTGAGCTCAGCCCCCACCTAATGGGTACAGGCATATATCCCTGCTTTATCTAGTGTATACATGATGTTTACATTTACATTCCTGGTTGGAGGAGTCTGTCAGTAACCGATCAACCTCTACAGAAGCAGCTTATGATTTTTACACTAAAAGTACAGATTAGCAAAAGCTGAATATCTTGAGATAGTGAAAATATGGCTGTTTGTGCTTGTAAAGCATTTTTTCCCCCTTTCTGTGAACCTCCTGCCTTCTCCTGTACAATGTTGGCTCTCGAACTCGGTGCAGGAAGCACCAACCAGCAGTGGCCAAAGGACCAGCAGTGCAGAAAAAGAAGCCTGCGGCACAGCTGCACATGGACTCTGAACAGTGACAAAGTGGACGGCGCTAGAGAAAAATCTCGCAGGAGCTGGGTTTTAATGTAGCAATTTGATTCAATTTTCCACTCTATAAAATTACCCATCACCGCTCCTTGCTGTCTAACAGACACCTTCACTCTTAATTTAACAATCTGATCCAATTCTGCCAGGGAAATTGGAAAAATTTATCACCTGTGAAATTTTATTTTTCCTCGGTTGTATCTGTTTTTGTAAAACTTCATTAACGACGATGACTTGCTGAGGAAATAATGTTTTCTTTCTTTTTTTTTCCTGATCTGCTTGGGACACGAGAAATAGCCCCAGCAGAGCCTGTAGGCTCATTAGCATAATAAAACAAAGAGAAGCTTACAATGAGCAAAGACAGCAAGCCTTTGGAAAAATGTGTGGGTGCAATGATGCCCTTTTGTATTATGGATAACCTCTTACCTGGTACCACCTCATAGATATCATCATCATCCTCAATTGGGCTATCTGCTCTGTCCAGACTAGTACGCTGACCCATAGAAGAAGAATTTAGGCTTTCCACATCATCATAGGACTCCTCATCATCTTCACATGGTATAGAGGTTGACAAGATATCTGGGCAAATATAAGAACATCTTACTAAGATATGTTAAAGGGATGGCTGTAAATGACATTACACGTACATGGTTAAGCATGCCTATACCGTATATGCATAATTTTACCCATATCTAGGGTATTTTCAGACTTTTAACATGGAAAGCGGTCTTCAAATATGCTTGTCTTTCTCAGGAGAGCATGACACCATGTAGCCCATTTGACAAGTATGTAAATCCTAAATCTATGTTTGGTCTGCTTGGTGTCATGCCTCATTGCTTCGTTTTCTTAAGCAGAAAGTTTATAATTTAAATAATACATTTTATTGGCTAACTCAAAGCTGCATTAAATTCAAAACCAATCCTTTGGTGTGATGGCTGCATTAATTTTATTTTTTTAGTCTTTTTTTGCTCTTTTTTCACCTGGTGATCTGGCCAGTAACATACCTCCTGAATTAGAGTCTCCCCACTTTGGATTAGGGCTGGAGACTGCACTGGACTGACTCGATCAGTCACTAATCATTGGTGGGTGGTAACTTGGGCGAGTAGGAAGAGATCTATTCCAGGGGTATATGCCCAATTTGAGGATGGTGGCAATGAGCCCTCTTGGGGCTTGGGTTGCTTCTTTCCGGTATGGCCTTACCGTCGTTTCCATATGTAGACTTAGAAAGGTGAATAGAAAAAGAGCGCCAGGTCCAATATGATGCAAGTTAGATGGCATGTTAGAAGACGTTTATTGAGAATAGCTGTAAGTACATCGAGCCAACACGCTTTGGGGGAACAGAGACTCCTTTTTCTTCAGGGCCATTTCTGCATGCTAATAGTTAGGAAGAATTCCCAAACAGGTGTGTCAATGGCAAACAATCAGAGGGATGCCAGTCAGAGTATCGGTGTTGTTTGCAGAGGCAACACTGAAGGGGGCATTTGGCACCACAGCATTTAAAAAAAACATTCTGGATGAAGGCGCGCAAGGGTACCTTTAGACAGCAGCATTGTTAATCTGGGGGGGGGGGGGTGTTAGATGTACTAGCAGATTTATATCCACTAACAAACTGAAGACAAACTTTAGCTCACACTGCAGTTACAAAAGCAGTAACAGCAACCGTTTTTTTCTTCTGGGATAAAAGATGATCATTTTAAGGACCCCGGTCAGTGGCAAATTTCTTGACTCGATGCTCTAAATGCTACATTTGCTGGGGAGCTTGTTCCGTTGAAGAATAACAGACTTACTGGCTGGATCATCAGATGAAAATAAAGAAAGCCTAAAAAAGAAAATGAATGCATCCACCACATCTAAGGATTGGTAAACTGCAATATAAGAAATGTTTGCTTTTGGGTTTAATAACACTTTAAGTTAAAGCGGAGTTCCACCCAAAAGTGGAACTTACGCTCATTTGTCTCCTCTCCCCCTCTGGTGCCACAATTGCCACCGTTCGGGGGGGAGGGGGAACAGGATACCTGTTCCCATTTCCGGGAGTCCACACCGCGGTCCATGACGTCACCGTGGGGCTTCCCCCCCCCTGTCGCTGGGCCAGTAGGAGAAAGGAATGGGGCCTCGCGCATGTGCAGTAGGGTTCCCGGCGCGAAGCCATAAGGCTACACTGCCGGGTTCCCTTACCCGCACTGGCGGCGGTAGCACCCGACAGCTTATGAAAACATCAGCTGCGGTTCTGACATTGCTGGACTTCAGGACAGGTAAGTGTCCTATTATTAAAAGCCAGCAGCTGCAGTATGTGTAGTTGCTGGCTTTTAATTTTCTTTTTTTTTTTTGGGCAGACCTCCGCTTTAATAAAGAAGGAACGCACATGGCAGGCTGACAAATGCTGCTGCTATTTGTGAGGCAATGGTTTAGCATCGTCTGCCTGCAATAGGAAGTACTGTTACTGGCAGGATTTCCGGGTATGAAATTTCGCAAAAAGGTTTTTATTTTCTCAAGAGAAATGTATACAGTGAGACATGACACGAGACATAATGAAAAATAGATTATAGGTTTATAAATACTTTGAAATCACATCTGCCCACTACTATTTAAAGTCTAATTTGACTTGGTAGTATAATTTTTTACAATGACAGGTGAATTAATATTCCACATAGTTATTAGCGTGTATTAATTTGCATTGCATATTATATAAATCCTCAACAATGATCTTGCCTCAAACTCTTGTAAAAGAACTGAACACAAGGGGGTTGATTTACTCAAACTGGAGAGTGCAAAATCTGGTGCAGCTCTGCATAAAAACCAATCAGCCTCCAGGTTTTTTTGTCAAAGCTTAATTGAACAAGCTGAAGTTAGAAGCCGATTGGCTACCATGCTTTTGCACTCTCAAGTTTTAGTAAATCAGTCCTAAGGCTTCCCACGCTGCTGGTCTGAGAAATGCAGTTTTGTTCACCAGCATACATTTTTAAATCATGTGAAATTCATAACCCCTTCCATATGCCTTAAAATTGTAGTACTGTTTAAACAGATCTTACACATATGCACAAAAGGGTGAAGTTAAACTCACCTTTCACCAAGAACTGTATTTGGTCAACCCAGTCCTTGGCCTCTGCTGGGCTGGCAGCTGTAAACTGACAATTGAAAGTTGATAAAAAGTGTTAGCTAGGCATTTTGACCTCCTCTTTTGCTTTGAATTATAAGCACTGGATATTACCTGATAGCTGCGGTTACCCGGAGACACAAGCTCAAAGCAGGAATCTCGACGAGAGTCTTTGCGGATGTACGGAACCAGCTTAGAGCTACAATCTTTTATCAAGAAGCCTCCTTTTGGAACTTTTCCTATAATTGAATGTGTTTTATGTTAAATGGCATCATCCTAAAGCATTTACATATCGTAATATATGCATTTGGTTTGCCAGTTACGTTAAGCAATTATTTTAAGAAGCTCTATCCCTGTACCATCTAGTATAGGACCAATCTATACCCTATTTTGTTGTTTCACGTTTTACTTCTCCTCTAGCTCCCCTTTCTATGTTGTCAGAAATATTCCCAAAGAACACTTACTGCAGGCAGAAAGACGTTGAGCATAAACAACATGTAGATAAACCATATTAGCACATAGCCTCCTCCTCTCAAACCCAGCATGTGGAATTCCTCCTTAGTTTATAATCACTGATAATAGTGCCTTGAAAAATATTCACACCCCTTGAAATTTTCCACGTTTTGTCATGTTACAACAAAAAACGAGATTTTATGTGATAGAGCAGCACAAAGTGGCACATAATTGTGAAGTGGAAGGAAAAAAATATATGGTTTTCAAATTTTTTAAACAAATAAATCTGTGAAAAGTGTGGCATCCATTTGTATTCAGCCCCCCTGAGTCAATACTTTGTAGAACCACCTTTCACTGTAATTACAGCTGCAAGTCTTTTTGGGGATGTCTCTACCAGCTTTGCACATCTAGAGAGTGACATTTTTGACCATTCTTCTTTGCAAAATAGCTTAAGCTCTGTCAGATTGGATGGAGAGCGTCTGAACAGAAATTTTCAAATCTTGTCACAGATTCTCAATTGGATTTAGGTCTGGACTTTGACTGGGCCATTCTAACACATGAATATGCTTTAATCGAAACCATTCCATTGTAGCTCTGGCTGTATGTTTAGGGTCGTTGTCCTGCTGGAAGGTGAACCTCCGCCCCAGTCTCAAGCCTTTTGCAGACTCTTAACAGGTTTTCTTCTAAGATTGCCCTGTATTTGGCTTTATCCATCTTCCCATTAACTCTGACCAGCTTCCCTGTCCCTGCTGAAGAAAAGCATCCCCACAACATGATGCCCCCACCACCATGTTTCACGGTGGGGATGGTGTGTTCAGGGTGATGTGCAGTGTTAGTTTTCTGCCACACATAGCGTTTTGATTTTAGGCCAAAAAGTTCAGTTTTGGTCTCATCTGACCAGAGCAGCTTCTTCCACATGTTTGCTGTGTCCCCCACATGGCTTTTCGCAAACTGCAAACAGGACTCCTTATGCCTTTCTTTCAACAATTGCTTTATTTTTGCCACTGTTCCATAAAGACCAGATTTGTGGAGTGCACGACTAATAGTTGTCCTATGGACAGATTCTCCTACCTGAGCTGTGGATCTCTACAGCTCCTCTAGAGTTACCATGGGCATTTTGGCAGCTTCTCTAATTCTCTCCTTGCCTGGCCTGTCAGTTTAGGTGGACAAATATGTCTTGGTAGGTTTGCAGTTGTGCCATACTCTTTCCATTTTCGGATGATGGATTGAACAGTGCTCTGTGAGATGTTCAAAGCTGGGATATTTTTTTATAACCTAACCCTGCTTTTAACTCCTCCACAACTTTATCCTTGACCTGTCTGATGTGTTCCTTGGCCTTCGTGATGCTGTTTGTTCACTAAGGTATTTATACTGAAATTAAATTACACACAGGTGGACTCTTAATTACTAATTAGGTGAGACGTCAGAAGGCAATTGGTTCCATTAGATTTTAGTTAGGGGTATCAGGGTAAAGGGGGCTGAATACAAATGCACGTCACACTTTTCAGAGATTTATTTGTAAAAAATTTTGAAAACCATTTATCATTTTTCTTCCACTTCACAATTATGTTCCACTTTGTGCTGGTCTATCACATAAAATCCCAATAAAATACATTTATCTTTTTGGTTGTAACATGACAAAATGTGGAAACTTTTAAGAGGTATGAATACTTTTTCAAGTCACTGTAGTTCACAAAGTCAACTGATGAGTTACCTTTCTCACTGGAATAGTAACAAAAGCTCATGTTGGTAAGAACACACCACCTCTTCCGCCATTCTGACCCAAATAAACCATGGTCTGGAACAAAGAATAGATACAAAATTAGAAAATGTTATCTTGCTCTTCTTTTTGATACATTAGTGTCCAGGTTTTATTGTCATATATAAATTAGAATCAAATCTGCAAACTGGAACAGCTTGGTTGTGTTGGGAAGACAGGATTGCATTATAGGCAAACTATTAAATGTCCAAATGAAAAACATTAAAAGTAAAAAAAAGTCCCTAGTTGTAATTATATTTCATCACAGAAATATATAATATTCCCAACCACCAAAAAGCTCTGCTATGCTTAGAAGTGCTTCATCAGCACAGCACAGCTAGGTTTAAAAAAGTAGAAACTTTTAACTTCTGGTAAAATTGTATTTTGAATAATAAGGAAACATCACTAGTGCCTTTGCATACTGCTGTCAAGCAGTATACTTAAACAATGAATGTCAATGATAGATCATGTTATTAAGGACTCCATCATACTATGCTTATCTGTGGCATTACTGCCCTAATGCTAATGTACAATATTCTGCACATTATTGTGCTCTGCATTAAGGTAGCTAATTCATTTTAAAAGGAATGAGAATGCACAGCAACATAAGAAGGAACAATGTCGCTTTGGCGGATTTTTTTTGTGCTGCCACTTATTGTAGTTGGGTACTGGGGTGACATTCTACATTCATGTAAATTACCACAATGTAATAGTGTGAAGTAAGCCTAAATGTTACAACCATTACTCAAGGTGGCCTCTTTCAAGAATAAAATTAACTTTTTGAAAAAATAGACCTAATTTTTTTCTTACATTTTGATCTGTGATCACTGGCAACACACAGGAACAAATGTGTAAAAACAGAGTTAACATGATACCAACCTTATTTGTAATATGAGGATATACGCCTATCGGTCATAACATTACTGACAGGTAAAGTGAACGATAAGTTGAAAGCATAAAAAAATGGCCAAACGTAAGGATTTGAGCAACTGTGACAAGGGCCAAATTGTAATGATTAGACGACTGGGTCAGGGCAACTTCAAAACTGCAGCTCTTGTGGGATGTTCCCAGTCTGCATCGGTCTGGACCTACCAAAAGTGGGTCAAGGAAGGAAAACCAGCAAACCGAGGACAGGGTCATGGGTGGCCAAGGCTTACTGATGTATATATGGAACAAAAGCAGGCTGTGTAGTCCAAATCAATAGAAGAGCTGCTGTACCTCAAATTGCTGATAAAGTTAATGCTAGTTCTAATAGAAGTTAGTCAAAATACTTTGGTTTCTCTTCAGATGTAATAAATATTTTGCTTTTCAGAGGAACAACTATGAGTTTTCTGTAATTTTTTGAGGCTTGGTGACCAACCGGGCTTAAAAGCTAAGTTCACCTTTTTTTTTTCTAAATTCCAGCTCCCCCCCATGTACCAATATAGCATTAATGTACTTCTTTTGCAAGAATAAAACAGCTTTCCATTAGTTCTGCACCGGCTTACCTAACTCTCTTCATAGCTGTTTAAACACACTGCTCGATTATTTCTGCCTTACTTCCTGGTCAAACCAGCTGAAGGTAGATGATGCAGGGTGTGTGCTAATGAGATCAGCTAGTCAACTGCTTCCTGTGTCATGACCTAAAGACTGACCAGAAAGTAAGGCACAAGTAATCAAGCAGTGTGGTTTTTTTTAATCAAAAGGACGTTTATTGAGCATAAAAAAAGGATACATACACAAGTACCAAGTGCAACAGGCACTAAACAGAAGGGTAACACCTTTGACATAACCTACAGAGAAGCAATGCATATGTCAGATCACATTAATTAGGGTATTCCTGAGAACCAGACCACTAGGGCCGGTGGGCTCGTGTGGAGGGGTAACATGTAGTTCTTTCCCATAGAGATATAAGGTTTGCAGGGACCATATAACATTGTACTCAAGAGCATAAAAAACAGTTGGATTAAGGGGAAACGAGCAAATGCGTGAGCCACACTGGAGGCTGTGCCTCAACCAGGGATTATCACTCAACCGTGCATGTGGATGAGTTGTCCAACCACCTGTCCCAAATTTTATTGTATTTGGATGGGCAACCTCTATGCAAGTACAACACCTTTTTTAAAGAGGAGGGTGGCATTCACTGCCCTTATCCATTGCTGAAAGGCAGGGGGGTCACTTTGATCCAGGTGCGAACTATTTGCATTCTGGCAGGAAATAGAGATTTTTGTAGAAATATGTTAAGGTACTTCTCCTCTTCAGGGATAGAGAGGATGCAAAGTAGACACTGGTGGGGGCAAAGAGATAGGGGAGAGCCCATGCAGTCATGAATGAACTTAACCACCTGTGACCAGTATTCCTGGAGTCGTGGGCAGGCCCATAGCAGGTGGTAAAATGTACCCTTGGGATCCCATCCCTTGGGGCAGGTCGGACTATAGACAGGTTTGAACCTAAATAGGCGAGTCGGGGTGAGGTAAGACCTATGCAGGATGTATAGGCATGTGAGTCGGTCTGGCAGTTTGGAGGATACTGTCTTAGAGGTGGCCAGTGCATTCTCCCAGTCTCCATCCTCTACAGCCCCCAGGTCCGTCTCCCATTTGGACTTCAGCCGGTACACCTGCAAAGTGGCCGCGGGCAGCATGAGGTTGTTGTAGAAAGAGGAGATCAGACCCCTGGGGTCCTGGCTGCGAACCACATCCACCAGGAGCAGCAACTCAAGCCTGGGGACAGAGTCTCCAAACTGGGAGTTGAGGGCGTATCAAAGCTGGAGGTAGCAGAAGAGCATTCGGTTAGGTAGGCCAAATTTGTCTTTAATGGCCTGGAATGACCTGACCGTACCGTCGTCCAGAACATGTGAGAGAAACAGTAATCCTTTGGCCGTCCAGAGGTTTTGGTCAGGGACCGTGAGCAGTTTGGGAAGTTGAGAGTTGCCCCACAGAGGTGTGTGAGTGTGAAATGTAGGGGCCTTGGTAATGGTCATGACAAGTTGCCAAAACTTACAGTGATGGAACTACATATTGCTTCTGGTGTCTGAGGGCCCATGGGTGCCACGCAGGATGAATTGGAATGGGTGGGCGACCAAGCCGGTGCAGGGAGAGCACACCAGGGTAGAGTGCCAGTCTCTGTCAATTTGGTTGTAGTAATAGAAATGGGACAGTTGAGAGGCAAAGGGTGGGGTCAGGGAGGGCAGTGCCACCCAAGTGAACAGGACATTTCAGAGTTCACCAGGGGAGTTTGTGTCGGGAGGAGCCCCATACAAATGTATTAAGGGTAGCTTCCATGGACTTAAAGAGGGAGGAATGTAGAGGGGCGCATGCCAGAATAAGTAGAGCAGCTTGGGGAGGAGAATCATTTTAACTAGATTTATACGTCCCATGACTCCAAGAGGTAGTCGGGACCAAACTCGGGTCTTTGTTTTGAGGAGGGCAAAAAGTGGTTCTAGATTCAGGCCTATGCAGTCTGCGGGGGCTCTCGAGCAGTGCACACCTAGGTACTTGATTTGACTTGCTCTGACCAGTGGGAGTGCGGCCTGGGCCACCGATGGGACATCAACATCCAGTGGGAGGATTTGGGATTTGGACCAATTGATTTGCAGGCCGGAATATTCTCCAAACTGCTTTATTAGCTGTAGAGCTGTCGCTAGGGAGGGGCCAGAGTCTTCCAAATAGAGAAGCATGTCATCCGCATAGGGGCTGAGGATCTCAGTCATCCGGCCCTTGTGGAGGCCTTTAATATGGGGATGGGCTCTGATGGCGATAGACAGTGGCTCCACGGCCAGGGCGTACAGCAATGGAGATATGGGACACCCTTGGCAAGTGCCCCTGGATAGCGCAAAGGAGTCGGAAATCCTGCCGTTGACTTGGATCCAGGCAGTGGGGGCCTGGTAGAGGAGCTGTAGGCCTTTGACGAATTTAGGGCCGAAGCCAAACCTGCGGAGACATTCCCAAAGGTAGATCCATTCCACAGAATCAAATGCCTTGGCGACGTCTAGGCTTACCACCACTCTGGATCCCGTGTTGTCATGTGTGGCCTGTAAATTCATAAAGAGCCTACGAAGGTTGAATGCAGTGTTCTTGTTGGGCATGAACCCGGTTTGATCAGGATGAATCAGAGTATTACTTTGTTGAGTCACAGGGCGAGAATTTTGGCTAGGATTTTTACATCTAGTTGTAGGAGTGAGATAGGGTGGTAAGATTCTGGAAAGAGGGGGTCCTTGCCGGGTTTGGGGATGAGAACAATGAGAGCTTCTCCCATAGATGACGGGAGGGTCGCAGAGTCGAAAATGTGGGTATATAGAGCCTGCAGTTTGGGAATGACGACTTCTTGAAACGGTGTATAAAATTCTAGGGGAAGGCCGTCAGAACCAGGTGCCTTAGAGGGTGGGAGGTTGCCAGCGCCTCGGTAATGCAACCTGAGGTGATAGGCGCTTCTAAACATTTGGGAGTGGGTAAGGGTGGGGAAGTCGATGTCCTGGAGGAACTGGGATAGTTCAGTTTGAGTGTGTTGTGCTGTGGATGTATAAAGATCAGAATAAAACCGCCTGAACTCCTCTGCCATCAAGCCAGGGGCTGAAATCTCAGCCCCAGAGGCTGCCTGGAGCTGGACCACAACTGGGGGTCTGTGGTCGAGGTGGGCTATATAGGCGAGCAGTTTACCCGCATGTTCGCCATGCTCAAAAATGCGCTGTTTACTAAAAAAAATACCCTGCTTCGCCTTTTCAAAGTGTAATTGATCAGTGCATCTAGATTGCAAACGGACAAGGGAAGCATTGGCTGCCGAGGGGTCTGTGAGGAACACCTATTTGAGGGAGCTCAACCGCTCTTCAAACTGTTGTAGTGCGAGTTTGGATGTGGCTTTGTGCCTTTTTATGCATGTAGACTGAACGGGTGTGGAGTTTGAAAGCCTCCCACACCAACCCGGTGGGCGCCGAGCCCAGGTTAAGGCGGAAAAAATGTGTCCATTCCCTTTGGACGGCGTCCAATTCCGGGAGGGGGAGGCCGCGGGAAGGCGTATTGTCACCCAGTACGGGGAATGGTCTGAGAGCACTCTGACACCGAACCCCACATCCATGAGGTCGGGCAGCAGGGTGGGGGAGATCAGTACCAAGTCAATACGGGACATGGCTGGTTGTGAGGGGGTGAAGCAGTGAACTCTGAAAGGAACCTGCCAAATCTAGTGATAGATGGGGGAGGTGACGTTTGGACATTTGTGCTGAGTCTGTCTATGCTGGGGTTAATCATCATATTAAAGTCGCCCAACCATATTACAGGTACTGTGGGGTGTTTGGCCATGAAAGCAATTCCCTCCTGCAGGGCATTGAATTGGAATGGTGGTGGGATATAAAATGCCATGAGGAGCACCTCCAGGCCACCGATGGCCGCATGGAGGAATAGGAACCGGCCCTGAGTAGCCGGCCGCAGATTGTGGAGCTGGAATTGCACTGTTTTGGCAATTAGGATGGCTATCCCGCGGAAGTTGGAAGTGTGGGGAGCATGATAGAGCTAGCCCACTCAGGGTTTTTTGAGTGCCATTTGGGTTTGGCCCGTAATGTGGGTTTCAACCAGGACAGACACGTCTGCACGTATAAATTTGAGGTTGGAAAGGATACCTACACGCATGATGGGTTGTGGGGGCAACAAAGAAACTGTAGAGCACACAACTGTGTGGGGTGAAAAGTGTGCAACTAGTCCAAGTAAGTGCAGATGGAGTGTCTGAGGGCAAAAAGGATCCAAGAAACAGGGAATGGAGGGGGAGAAGCGGGGCGCCCCGTGCACTGGCACTGGCATGGGGGCAGTATGTGGGAGCCGAGCTGTCCACAGGGAATCAATGATAAAAAAGGGGGGGGAGATCGGGCATGGAGGAGTAAGCAATGCAGGTCCGGAACAGCTAGGCCACAGCCAGGGGGTCCCGAGCAGCAGCGAAGAGGGTAAAGTTGTGCGTGGAGGTTTAACGATGTGCAGGGCCCGCCGCCTCGCGGTGTTCCAGCCATGACAGGACAGCAGCACGGTCTTCAAAAAATTGAGCATTTCCGTCGCAGACCACGCGGAGCCTCGCTGGAAACAACATTGCGTAGGTGAGGTGATGGATGCGGAGCTGGCGCTTGGCCTTTTCTTCTGCACCTCAGCAGAAAAGTCCAGGAACACTGCCACGGTGACATTGCCAACCGGGATGTTCCCCCCACTCCCGAGTGAGGCGCACAACAGTGTCCCGGTCCCTGTAATTCAGGAGTTTTGCGATGAAGGTTCGCGGAGGTGCGCCGGCCGGTGGAGGACGAGCGGCCAGGCGGTGAGCACGCTCCACCACAAACGTGGTTGAGAAGGCCTCTCTGCCGTAGGTTTTACTGAGGAGGTTTTCAAGGCATGTGGGGGGGTCAGAACCCTTTGTTCTTTCAGGGAGACCCACGAACCGGAGATTGCATCTTTGGAGTCTGTTCTCCATGTCGTCCTGCTGGTGCTGGGGCTGCTCCGTGGTCATCTGCAGGGGTGTGATGGCTGATTCTAGCAGATGAGTTATTGTATTTACACCTCCAATCTTTTGATATCAATCTTAGAGGTAAGGGTAGTCTAGCACAGGGAGACAGCCTCAAGGATTTTGGTGGCGTCACTGGAGGGTGACTCCTCTGCGGTCTGGATGTGTGCGATGCCATCTTCCTCCACATACTCCCGACCCTCATGGCGATATTTGTCCAGCTTGGCTATGGCCTCAGATGTCCGTTTCGGTGGTGAAATGGAGGCGGGAGTGCATTTATAGGAGGATTTCCCCAGAGGATAAGTGTACAGGATAGTTTCTCAGATGGAGCCCTCACTCTGCACACCCTACGCCATGTAGCTCCAGGCCATGCCCCAAAGCAGTGTATGAAGAGAGTGAGGTAAGCCTGTGTAGAATTCATGGAAAGCGATTTTATTTTTGCAAAATAAGCACATTAATGCTATATTGGTACATAGAGGAGCTGGAATTTAGAGAAAAAAAAAAGGTGAACTTAGCCTTTTAAAAAACAGTCAGAATACAGAATGCATCTCAGTTTGTTTTGTAGGGGGCTGTGTAGCCACAGACCTGTCAGTGTGTCCATGCGGACCCGTGTCCACAGCCAAAAGCATCTACAATGGGCACATGACCATCAGAACTAAACCAAAGAGCAATAGAAGAAGGTGTCTTTGAGGAGTTGACTTAGCCTCCAAATTCTCCAGATCTCATTCCAGTCTGTGGGATGTGCTGGAAAAGGTTTTCCCTGCAAAGGTAAAGCATAATGGGCTACTATGCATCGCATAGTAGCCCATTATGTGTCACTTATCTGAAACCGAAGCCTGCGATGTCCCCGCTGGCTGGAAGCGTGCATCTTCAGCCCTCTTCCTTCCAGGGCTACGAACTCCGGCTCTGTGACTGGGCGGAGTCGTGTGACGTCACTCCCGCGCTTGCGTGTGGGAGCTGCCAGTCACGGCATGACCCCAGCTAGAAACGGCACAGCGTGCCCTTTCTAAAGTGCGCATGCGCCCAATACATCGGCGCATGCACAGAAGAACTCGTCGTACGGGGAATTGTAAATATCTCCTAAACCATGTAGGTTTAGGAGAATTTCCAACACTTACAGGCCTTAATCTAGGCTTACCTGTAGGTGAAAGTGGTAGTACAGGGTGTACAACCACTGTAAAGAACTGCCACTGACGGCTTGGTGCCAGATATCACAGCATACCTTCAGAGGTCTAGAGAAGTCCATCCTCAACAGGTCACTGGCTTTTTTGTAGGGAGACCTACTCATTATTAGGTGGGTGGTCAAATGGTTGATTGGTGTATATGTCTTCATATATTTAACTGACCCCTAATATTGATCCCCCAGTATGGAAGGATGTGTGAGCTTATCACATTGTGCAGTGACTTAATCATTAATTTTTGTCAGAGAGGCTTTTCTGTATATTTGGAAAGCAAAAGCAGAGTGGAAAAGCCTATCCAGAACTGACAAGCCCCAATGAAGACAATAGAATTGGTCTTTATGGAAATTCAGTTTCAGCACTCCATGGAGATGTGCTCTAAATACTGTTGGATGAAGCACTGACTCAGAGAACAGTCTTGTAAATGACATTTTCTAAAAGTCCCCAGAGACTGGTTTTATAAATCCCCAACCTATCCTTGCTGTTTCAGTGAACATGTCACAGACAAGCGCAAAACAACTCCGTAATCCAGCTGGCCCAAGAGACAAACATTATTTTCCCACCTCATGGTATGCTGCACGATACACTGTAGCATAGGAGAAGCTTTCGCATAAGCAAGCATGCGTATTAACAAGCTTGGGCTACAATATTGACTCAAACTGTAAGTAAACCCTAACAATGAACTTATCTTGCTTGCTTCCTTTTGGTCTGCAAAATCTACAATTAAACGTTTTTGATTACACATTATATTGCCAAAAGTATTGTGACACCTGCCTTTACACGCACGTGAACTTTAATGGCATCCCAGTCTTAGTCCATATGGCTCAATATTCAGTTGGCCCCCACTTTGCAGCTATAACAGCTTAAACTCTTCTGGAAAGGCTGTCCACAAGGTTTAGGAGTGTGTCTATGGGAATGTTTGACCATACTTCCAGAAGCGCATTTTGTGAGGTAAGGCACTGATTTTGGACGAATAGGCCTGGCTCCCAGTCTCCGCTCTAATTCATCCCAAAGGTGTTCTATCGGGTTGACATCATACTCTGTGTGGGCCAGTCAAGTCCCTCCACCCCAAACTCGCTCATCGATGTCTTTATGGACTTTGCTTTGTGCACTGGTGCGCAGTCATGTTGGAACAGGAAGGGGACATCTCCAAACTGTTCCTACAAAGTTGGGAGCATGAAATTGTTCAAAATGTCTTGGTATGTTGACGCCTAAAGAGTTCCCTCACTGGAACGTAGGGGCCAAGCCCAACCCTGTAAAACAACCCCACACCATAATCCTCTCTACACCAAACTTTACACTTGGCACAATGCAGTCAGGCAAGTACTGTTCTCCTGGCAGCCGCCAAACCCAGTCTCGTCCATCGGATTGCCAGACAGAGGATCACAGAGTGATTTGTCACTCCAAAGAACACGTTCCCACTGCTCTAGAGTCCAGTGGCGGCGTGATTTACACCACTGCATCCAACGCTTTGAATTGCACTTGGTGATGTAAGGCTTGAATGCTTGGATGCAGCTGCTCAGCCATGGAAACCCATTCCATGAAGCTCTCTATGCGCTGTTGTTGTGTTAATCCGAAGGCCACACAAAGTTTGGAGGTCTGTAGCTATTGACTCTGCAGCTAGTTAGCGACTTTTGCGCATTTCAGCATGAGCTGACCCCGCTCTGTCATTTTATATGGCCTACCACTTTGTGGCTGAGTTGCTGTTGTTCCTAGTTGCTTCCACCTTTGTTATAATACCACTAACAGTTGACCGTGGAATATTTAGTAGCAAGGAAATTTCACAATCTGACTTATTGCACAGGTGGCAACCTATCACGGTACCACACTTTAATTTACTGTGCTCCTGAGAGCGACCCATTCTTTCACAAATGTTTGTAGAAGCAGTCTGCATGCCTAGGTACTTGATTTTATACACCTGTGGCCATGGAGGTGATTGGAACACCTGAAAGCAATGATTTGGAGGGGTGTCACAATACTTTTGACAATATAGTGTATCTGTTCAATAAGTGCAAAAACGTATCTGTTGATTAAGAAAAATAGGATTTTTGTCCTCATTTTAAATATTTTCATTGGAACTCTTAAGAGACATAGACTGTTGGTTTATACTGCCTTATGGAGGATTTGGACACTGGCAAGCAAAAAACATTGACCAGCCTGGTATAACCCCTCCCACTCCCAGCATGCATCAGTTTTGTAACAAAGCTATGTCCAGAGCAAAGCCATAACCACTGAGAGTGAAACAAGTGACCCTCAATGAAAAAAAATAATTTTACAGTGAGCTTAAGAATCAAATTTTCCTTCTTGCTCATTGAAGAACACAGGATTTAGAGATAACTGGGACATCCAAAAATAGTCAAATTATAGGTGGATAACGCAACAATAAATGCTAACAGGCCCACTACAACACAACAGAAAAAAAAAAACGGGGACTGCCTGCAGTTTAAAGCGGACCTTATGCCCAAAACTGAGGCCTGAACTTCCACCCAGTAAAACTTAAAGGTAAAAGAACAGAAGACCAGGTGGCAGCCATGCAGATCTTGTAAACAGTTGCCTGATGCCGAAAAGCCCAAGAAGCACTCAGATCTAGCAGAGTGTGCTTTGACAGGAAAGGTCGGAACCTGATCCCCACCCCCCCAAGACTATTGGCTTTAACGGTGTCTGGGCGACTGAGAAATGGTGGAGCGAGAAAGTAGTTTCCTATCGCGGGGCCCATCTGAGTTGACAAAGAGAGAGTTCGTCTTCCTAATTGAAGCAGTGGCTCTGAGTTAAACTCGTACAGCACAAATTACTACCAGACAATGAGGAGAAATTCCCCTTTGAAGTACTGGAGTGGGAAAGAGGGATGAAAGTACAAAGTCCTGTTTGGGGTGAAAGGTTGAAACCACCTTAGGAAGGAAAGAGGTTTCTTGGCCTCAACACTACCCTGTTTTTATGAAAAAGTTCTTTACAAGATAATGCCGCCAATTCAAACACGCACCTTGCAGAGTTGACGGCAACAAGTAAAGCAACCTTAAGAATAGGAGTGGAATGTGAAACATTGTTGATAGGGTCCAAATATGTTTTTTTGAATTACAAATTTTGATCCCATGGAGAGACAAGTGAACTACAAAGGGAACCACATGAGAGACACCCTGTACAAAAGTCTTAATCAAAGATTGGAAGGTTAGCAGTCTCTGAAACAAGATCAAAAGTGCCGCAATTTGTTACTTGATGGTACTCAGGGCCAATTGCTGGTCCAGACCCAATTGTAAAAAGGTCAGGATGTGCCTCACAGAATATTTTTCAGGATGAAAGTTTCCTTGCACTAAGCAAAAAAAGTATTCCACGTGTGATGTTAGACATTCTGGGAAGTGGAAATACTATCTTTAACCACTTAAGCCCCGGACCATTTGGCTGGCCAAAGACCAGAGCACTTTTTGCGATTCGGCACCAAGCTCAATTGCGCGGTCGTGGCTCCCAAACAAAATTGACGTCCTTTTTTTCCCACAAATAGAGCTTTTTTTTGGTGGTATTTGATCACCTCTGTGGTTTTTATTTTTTGCGCTATAAACAAAAAAAGAGCAACAATTTTGAAAAAAAAGCAATATTTTTTACTTTTTGCTATAATAAATATCCCCAAAAAATATATAAAAAAAAAATTTTTTCCTCAGTTTAGGCCAATATACGTATTCTTCTACATATTTTTGGTTAAAAAAATCGCAATAAGCGTTTATTGATTGGTTTGAGCAAAAGTTGTAGCATCTACAAAGTAGCGGATAGTTTTATGGCATTTTTATTAATATATTTTTTTTTTTACTAGTAATGGCAGTGATCAGAGATTTTTATCGTGACTGCGACATTATGGCGGACAGGTCGGACACTTTTGGCGCAATTTTGTGACCATTCACATTTATACAGCGATCAGTGCAATTAAAAATGCATTGATTGCTGTGTAAATGTGACTGGCAGTGAAGGGGTTAACGATCGCAGGTTAACGATCGCAGGTATCCCTGTGGACATCGAGTCCGCGGGACCCGCGATCACACTCACGGTGCTTGCGGCAGGGTTGCGCGCGTGCCGCCGGCGGCGTGCATGCTACCACACGGCGGCAAATTTAAAGGGATGTACACCCATTTGCCTGTCCGTGCCATTGTGTCGACGTCAATGTACATGCGGCGGTCGGCAAGTGGTTCAAAGGGAAGTATGGGATTTTTATTTTTATTTTAAATCATACTTACCTAGGAGGATGCAATATCGCTTTGATGCTGCATCTGTGCCCCGCCAGATCTAAGGCTGAGAACCGAGCAATCAAACACCGCAGATCGACCGGTTCTCAGTGTTCCCTGAGCAGAGAGCCGGTGTCAGTCACCGGCTCTCTGCTCTGCCCCCCCCCCCCCCCCATGGGCTCCTGATGCTCACCCCACATGGCCTATTCATGAGTACTGCAGAAACAGAATCACAAGGGGCTGTGCTACAGCTCTGGACATCAAAGGTGCTCCATGGCTAACTAACACAGTACACAAAAGATCTGGAAATCACCACAATGCACAAAAATGGCTGGAAAAAATACTCAAAAAATACTCAAACCTTTCACAGTAGAGAACGGTGTCCATCCTCCAAGGACACTAGCAAAAATTGAAGTATGCTGGGTGTGGGAGGGTTATCCCTGGTCACTGTTTTTTTGTTAGTGTAGAGTCCAAATTCTCCTGTAGGCAACAGTATAACCCATATGTTCCTGAATACAGTGTCCCTCAATATATCCTTTCAAAAGGAAAGTCAAATACCTGTTAATTTTGCCAGAAATGTTTTGAGCTGATGACTTCCTGTGCTGTTTGCCTGTGCACAAGGAGGGGTAATGGGAATGAGGAGGGGGGTTAGGAGAGGTCTGTGTCCTTTGTAACACACTAGAAATGAAGTAGGCAGAGCAGACACCACATGCTTAGGAATTCAGAGCTGTGTTGGCATATCAGAGAGAAAGGTATGAGCATACTATATAATTCTGGTGAATTAAGTTATTCTGGACATGCCACGTGTTCAAAGGATAAGACATGGGGAAATGGGCCATACATTTCAAGGCTAACATATAGCACAGTAGTCCCCATTCCAGCTTTTCTTCTTCTACATAACTTGATATGGAAGAAGACAGACAGAGCATTACAATTATCTGCAACTTTAGCTTTTCTGTATAATGCCTTATGCCATGTACACACGGGCGGACTTTTCGACTGGACTGGTCCGACGGACCGAATCCGGCGGACAATCCGACCGTATGCGGGCTCCATCGGACCTGCAGAGTACTTTTTCGGTCAATAAGCTGACAGACTTTAGATTTGGAACTAACGGTCGAAAAATCCGCTCGTCTGTATGCCACTCCGACGGACGAAAACCCATGCTAGGGCAGCTATTGGCTACCGGCTATCAACTTCCTTATTTTAGTCCGGTCGTACGTCATCATGTACGAATCCGTTGGACTTTGGTGTGATCGTGTGTAGGCAAGTCCGTTCGTTCAAAAGTCCGTCGGAAGTCCACCAAAAGTCCGTCGAAAGTCCGTCGGAAAGTCTGTCGGACCAGTCCGGTCGAAAAGTCCGCCTATGTGTACGTGGCATTAGGCTCTATATTTAAAATAAAAGCTCATGTATGTCTGAAGTGAAGGTCTACATGCAATTTTATTGAGAACAGTTCAACCTTACTCCAAAAATAATGGTTCCCTTTTTGAAGGAATAGTTTATCAGAATACAGCATATTGTGATCGATTAGAGTAATATTTTGTAAAAATATTTAGAAACACCAATCTCATTTTAATGGTTGGAGGATATGTAAAACAATCTGCTTTCATCCTTCCTACTATCCAATACATATATTAAAGATTAAAAGCCGATCTTACAAAGCCAATTCCTGTTTCAATAGAAGGAAATTCTGCCTACTTCCTGTATCAACCAGCTCTATTTCGTACAAGAGCTTATGCTTCTCCCAATGCACAGTTGGCTTCTGCTCCAAAATCTCTCCCCAGTAACATTATCTGCTATTTTAATCACACCTCACCTCATACCTGTACATCATATTACTGCCTGCTTCTCTACCAACACTTTCTGTCTGCTCCTCTACATTAATTTAATCTTAAAGCTGTGGCAGTTCCTAGACCTGGTATCAGTCTTCTGCAGTACTGGTACATCAGGACTGGAGTGAGAGAGGAAGGAAATGTACAAGGAGCCAATCAGTTTATGTGCAGAAGCATGCTGATGGGAGGAAAGAGCAAATAGTTAGTACAGCGGCTCCTCCCGAGCTCTTCAGTTTTTTTCTCGATCATCCCGCTGGGTTGAACGAAAAATGAAACTGTAATGCCCTGTACACACGATAGGTTTTTCCAATGGAAAATGTGTGATAGGACCTTGTTGTCGACCGTGTGTAGGCTCCATCACACATTTTCCATGGGAATTTCCGACACACAAAGTTTGAGAGCTTGCTATAAAATTTTCCGACAACAAAATCCGTTGTCGGAAATTCCGATCGTGTGTACACAAATCCGACGCACAAAGTGCCACGCATGCTCAGAACAAATTAAGAGACGAAAGCTATTGGCTACTGCCCCATTTATAGTCCCGGCGTACGTGTTTTACTTCACTGCGTTCAAGACGATCGGATTTTCCGACAACTTTGTGTGACCGTGTGAATGCAAGACAAGTTTGAGCCAACATCCGTCGGAAAAAATCCATGGATTTTGTTGTCGGAATGTCCGATCAATGTCCGACCGTGTGTACAGGGCATTAGTGTATACCAGGCTTAAATATACAGTATCCCACAAAAGTGAGTACACCCCTCACATTTTTGTAAATATTTTATTATATCTTTTTATGTGACAACACTGAAGAAATGACACTTTGCTACAATGTAATGTAGTAAGTGTACAGCTTGTATAACTGTAAATTTGCTGTCCCCTCAAAATTACACACAGCCATTAATGTCTAAACCGCTGGCAACAAAAGTGAGTACACCTCTAAGCGAAAATGTCCAAATTGGGCCCAAAGTGTCAATATTTTGTGTGGCCACCATTATTTTCCAGCACTGCCTTAACCCTCTTGGACATGGAGTTCACCAGAGCTTCACAGGTTGCCACTGGAGTCCTCTTCCACTCCTCCACGACAACATCACGGAGCTGGTGGATGTTAGAGACCTTGCGCTCCTCCACCACCCATTTGAGGATGCCCCACAGATGCTCAATAGGGTTTAGGTCTGGAAACATGTTTGGCCAGTCCATCACTTTTACCCTCAGCTTCTTTAGCAAAGGAGTTGTCGTCTTGGAGGTGTGTTTGGGGTCGTTATGTTGGAATACTGCCCTGCGGCCCAGTCTCTGAGGGGAGGGGATCAAGCTCTACTTCAGTATGTCACAGTACATGTTGGCATTCATGGTTCCCTCAATGAACTGTAGCTCCCCAGTGCTGGCAGCACTCATGCAGCCCCAGACATCACACTCCCACCACCATGCTTGACTGTAGGCAAGACACATTTGTCTTTGTACTCCTCACCTGGTTGCCACCACACACGCCTGACACTATCTGAACCAAATAAGTTTGTCTTCAGAAAACTGTTTGCGGGCTTTCTTGTGCATCATCTTTAGAAGGGGCTTCCTTCTGGGACGACAGCCATGCAGACCAATTTGATGCAGTGTCCAGCATATGGTCTGAGCACTGACAGGCTTAACCCCCAAGCCTTCAACCTCTGCAGCAATGCTGGCAGCACTCATAGGTCTATTTCCCAAAGACAACCTCTGGATATGACGCTGAGCACGTGCACTCAACTTCTTTGGTCAAACATGGTGAGACCTGTTCTGAGTGGAACCTGTCCTGTTAAACCGCTGTATGGTTTTGGCCACCGTGCTGCAGCTCAGTTTCAGAGTCTTGGCAATCTTCTTATAGCCTAGGCCATCTTTATGAAGAGCAACAATTATTTTTTTCAGATCTTTAGAGAGTTCTTTGCCATGAGGTGCCATGTTGAACTTCCAGTATCCATTATGAGAGAGTGAGAGTGATAACACCAAATTTAACACACCTGCTCCACATTCAAACCTGAGACCTTGTAAGACTAACAAGTCACATGACACCGGGGAGGGAAAATGGCTAATTGGGCCCAATTTGGCTTGGCTTGCATACACACGGTCACACAAAAGTTCGCTGAACTTTGACCGCCAAGAACACGGTGACGTACAACAGTACGACGAGCCAAGAAAATGAAGTTCAATGCTTCTGAGCATGCGCCGAACTGTTTCCGAGCATGCGTAGGAATTGTGCGCGTCGGAATTGGTACAGACGATCAGAATTTCAGAATGGGAACTTTTTCTGACTGAAAAATTGAGAACATGCTCACAATCGTTTGCTGGCTGGAATTCCGCCAGCAAAAGTCCGATGGAGCATACACACGGTCGCATTTTTGGACCAAAAGCTCTCATCGGACTTTTGCCAGCAGAATTTACGCTTGTGTGTACGGGGCATTAGACTGAGTATTTTGTTACCATGGCACCTGAAAGTTGATGGGATATATTAGGAACACAAAAAAAAAATAGGCAAGCATAAGGATTTTAGTGACTTTGACACAGGCCAAATTGTAATGGCTAGGCAACTGGGTCAGAGCAACTTAAGCTCTCCTGGGATGTTTCCAGTCTGCAGTGGTCAGGACCTACCAAAAGGGGTCCAAAGAAGGAAAACCAGTGAACTGGTAACAGAGTCATGGGCAGCCAAGGCTCTTTGATACATGTAGGGAGCGAGGGCTGGTCCATGTAGAAGAAAAGCTACTGTAGCTCAGATTGCTAAAAAAGTTAATGCTGGTTCTGACAGAAGGGTGTCAGAACATACAGTGGATCTCAGTTTATTGCGTATGGGGCTGTGTAGCAGGGTGCCCATGCTGAGCCGTGTCCACAGCCGAAAGCGCCTTTAATGGGCTATTGAACATCAGAACTGGACCACGGAGCAATGGAAGAAGGTGGCATGAGTCTGATCAATCATCAGAAAATATTCTTTTACATCATGTGGATGGCCAGGTACATGTGCGTGACTTACCTGTGGAAGAGATGGCACCAGGATGCACTATGGGAAGAAGGAAAGCTGGCAGAGGCAGTGTGTTGCTTTTGGCAATGTTCTTCTGGGAAACTTTGGAACCTGCCATTCAAGTCCTTGTCTCGATGGGTCAGGGTTGTTTTGGGGACAAATAGGGGGACCTACCCAATATTAGACATGTGGTTATAACGTTATGGCTAATTGGTGAATGTATGTATATATCAAAAGTTCAGAATGCAACTAAACAAAGTTATGGCAAGAGCGATCACTTCCTGTGAACAATTCTGAAGCGCACGCATGGCTTTACCTTTGTTTCTTTTTTCCAGATAACCTTGCTTCAAAAGTTTTTCAGGTTCTCCTGCATCTTCAGATTCTGAAATGAAAAGATTCCAATATTGTAAATAGGGAATCAGATGAAGTATTAATTTAATATAAATTTAATTTGGGTACAGTGTTGCATGAATGCGCAATTGTCAGTTAAACTAATGCAGTGCCAAAAAGCAAAAAATGGCCTGTCATGAAGGGGGTAAATCTTCCAGAGGTCAAGTGGTTAAGCCTCCTTTTAGGTGCATGCATAATGCCCCTTTTACTCACCCAGCCCTGAGCCCATTAAAACCACACCCACCAGTCACTATTGGTGCTGACTTCCAACCCAGATGCAGACATGACCAAGCACATCACTTTTCTACCTCACACGGAAAAAAGGAAGACGGGATTGCTGAGGCTTTTTTATCATAATCAAAATTTATTGTACAGCCAGACACTAAAATGTTGTCAAGAATAATTATTGATTGTTTATTATGACCTTAATTTTTTATTACTGCGATATTCCAAAATGTCTGTGGCTGTTAGCTACCACAACAGTCCATCAGGTATGAAATATATGTACTTACATTGTGCCAAGCTGGAACATTGTAATCCAAATCATACCTGGAGCTCAGTTTTAAATTTAACTTGTACTGAAAATGTACGACAGCTGCCACCGCTGAACTCTCCTTTTAAAGGCCAAGTCTGGGGTGCTGTTCAATTTATCCATTCAGTTGGGTCCCCCTTGGACTGCATGCTCGCTTGACTGGGAAAGGGGAAGAAATAAGTACACATACTTACCTTATTCCTCTTTCTCTTATCACTTGGCTCTATTCTCTCACTGACCTATGCTCTGGAATTCGCCAGACCGTACAATGCAGGACTGCTGGTCTTGCATTGTATGTGAAGAGAACAGAGAGCTGCAATTGGCCATATGCAGAAGATGCTTTCTGAACCATACTTACTGTGAATTGTGCTCAGGCTGTTTTTAGATCTTATTGCAAATTATCCTAATAGGAAATGTTGTTTTGAGATGGTTTCATTGCCTTCTGCAAAACAGACAAGGGCGCATGCACAGAGGGACTGCCAAGAACTTTACAATGAGCAGGTGGGATGGTCTTTTCAGATTTACCAATGCAGGCAGGGCTTGGATGTATCTCTAGTGACAATGAGTTCCTGCTGTTATTTGCAATGGTATTGTAAAAGAGGTCCCTCTCCTGGTAAAAAGAAAGGGGTCAAAATCAAATAAGGGATTTCTATATTTCTGGGCAACAAAAAAATTGTATTAATAGAAGTAATTATGGAGGACAAACTGACCTATAAATGGACCACATATATAAACATACCGTAATTAAAAAGGGCAGTATTTGGTGTCTGAACTTTTCATGTCACACATCTAGGAAAAAAAACTGGTCATACACACTAGAAGGAAATGTAAATTCGTTCTGAATCCCCAGCACCCAGGTCACTTAATTTACGATCCTGGCATCTCTCCGGACACAGAAGTGTTACAGTTGGGCAGCCAAGCAGTTAACAAAAAAAAAATTAGCATGGAAATTAAAATTCAAGGCAGCTTATTTAAACTGCGGTGCATATTTATGGAATATTTAGTATTCTGGTATGTGGCGTGCACAACATGGGAGGAAATATGAATATTACATTACTGTCCCCGAACCAGCATCCAGGACCCTGCTGGCAAGAGCATAACAAATGCCGCAGTAAAAAGTTTTATTTAGATGTTAAGTCTCCCGCCCGCAGCAGGATTTCGGAGAGCGTGCCGCACGCGACCATCACAACGCACTCAGGAATTGAATTACCCAGGGGGGAGACACTGCTGATGAGCTTTGCTGCGCTTATTTAATTTCATTTACTTTCAGTCCATTAGCAGCATGGGGCTTTCTGTATCCCCACAAGAATGTCATAGGCATGAAAACGCTGTATAAATTACAGAGAGATAAACCCTAAACTCACTGCTACACGTACATGTTGAGAGGTTCACTGAAAGGTCTGACCCCCTCTCCTCTATGCTTTTACTTTGGTTTTAAATATCTAAGATAAGTAATTTTTACAGCTTTACCAATTCCTGTTGTTTGGTATCGGGATTTAAGAAAAACTCCACTGAAAAAAAAGAAAAGAAATGTTTTTAATAATTCTGGGGTTCATCACTGGCCCCCGTCCAATGCTCCATCAGTGCCTCCCCTCCAATGCTCCAGCAGTGGCCCCCCATCCAATGCTCCAGCAGTGGCCCCCCATCTAATGCTCCAGCAGTGCCCCCCCCTTCCAAAGCTCCATCATTGCCCCTCCCATTCAATGCTCCATATGTGGCCACCCTCCAATGCTCCATCAGTGCCTCCCCTTCCAAAGCTCCATCAATGGCCCCCTTTCCAAAGCTCCATCAGTGGCCCCCAACCAATGCTCCATCAGTGGCCCCCCATCCAATGCTCCATCAGTGGCCACCATCCAATGCTACATCAGTGGCCACCATCCAATGCTCCATCAGTGGCCCCCCCATCCAATGCTCCCTCAGTGCCCCCCATCCATCAGTGGCCCCATCAGTGCCCCCGTCCAATGTTCCATCAGTGGCCCCATTTAATACTCCATTAGGGGCCCTGTGGAATGCTCCAGCAGTGGCCCCAATTCAATCTGCCCTCAGTGTCCTTCATCCAATGCTCCATCAGTGCCCCTCATCCAATGCTCCATCAGTGCTTCCTCATCCAATGCTCCATCAGTGCCCCTCGTCCAATGCTCCATCAGTGCCCCTCGTCCAATGCTCCATCAGTGCCCCCCATCCAATACTCCATCAGGGGCCCTGTGGAATGCTCCATCAGTGGCCCCACTCCAATCCGCCCTCAGTGTCCTCCATCCAATGCTCCATCAGTGCCCCACATCCAATGCTCCATCAGTGCTTCCTTATCCAATGCTCCATCAGTGCCCCCCTGTCCAATGCTCCATCAGTGCCCCCCTGTCCAATGCTCCATCAGTGGCCCCCATCCAATGTGCCATCAGTGTCCTCCATCCAATGCTCCATCAGTGCCCCTCATCTAATGCTCCATTAGTGCTTCCTCATCCAATGCTCCATCAGTGCCCCCGTCCAATGCTTCATCAGTGCTTCCCTATCCAATGCTTCATCAGTGCCCCCATGCAATATATCGTTGCTCTTTTACCCCAGACAAGACTACTTATTCCTATTTTTATTATTTAGGAGAAAAAGCAATATAAATTTGAATAGTACATATTATAATTTAATACAGGTATAGGTAAAACTCTAGTCTATGATTATTATTATTATTATTATACAGTATTTATATAGCGCCAACAGTTTACGTAGCGCTTTACAACTTGAGGGTAGACAGTACAAATACAATACAATTTGATACAGTAGGAATCAGAGGGCCCTGCTCCTTAGAGCTTACAGTTTTACAACAATATGAAACAAAAGAAAAATTGACAAACCACTGGGATTACTCAATCTTAGTTTAAAAGAAATATTGCAATTTCCTGGTTTGCATTAGTGTATTTATATTTTTTAACTTATGCCAGTCTGACCACTAAGCACAAGTATTTGGTCAGATTTAGTTGATCAGACTACTTTTTTCTAGTCTCAAAATATATTCAAAAGCAGTGGTGGTCAACTTTCTTGATATGGGGGCTTCAAATGCAGCCCCCAACATTACCAAAGGGCCTCACATAAAATCCAGTGAAAGTTCATTATCAGAGACAGCAGACACACAACAGGATATAGTCAAAAACTATGGGCATTATTATACAGGAGATGGTCAGGGACTTTTAGCATTATACAGGAGATGGTCAGGGACTATGGACGGACATAATACCAGTGATGGTCAGAGATTGCAGACATGATGCAAGAGCTTGTCAGAGACTGTTGGCAAGCTGCAGGAGACTGTCAGAGACTGTGAACATGCTATAGGAGTCGTTGGAGACTGAGGACATACTTCAGGAGACAGCCAGAGTGGAGCTGCAATAAATCACTGTTATAACCGAGCAATAGGGAAACACATATTAGTGTCTTCAAAAAGTGCCAAAAGGCCAAAAGGCCAAATGCAGCCCTTAGGCTTAGGATTTACTTAAAAACAAATAGCCTGTTCACTTTCCAAGGGAATTTTCTCTTAACTTAGTGTGGTGTAAATTCTCTTGCCAAAAGAACACCAAATCACACGCAAAGGGGGAAAAAAAAAACAGCATTTTTGCTTGCACATAATTAGATGATGGAAGTCAGCAGAACTTCACCTCATATATTCATCACTGGGCATTAAATTATTTACATATTCTTAACAAGCAACACAAAGGGAAGATTTACTAAAACGGGAGCGCTCAGAATCTGATTCAGCTGTGCATGGTAGCCAATCAGCTTCTAACTTCTTCAATTAAGCTTCAACAATAAAACCTGGAAGCTGATTGGTTTCTATGCAGAACTGCACCAGATTTTGCATGCTCCTGTTTTAGAAAAGCTCCCCCAAAAAAGTATAACTAAAGGCAAAACTTTTTTATTTGATTTTATATAGAGGGGAGAGGGATTAGATCCCCTGTATAGATTTTATAGCTGTCTGTGTCCCCATTAGGGAGATTAATCGTCTCTATTTTTCCTGTTTACCACTATCATTGAAAGTGAAAGTAAAAGAAAATCACACATTTTGGGTTGTCCCCAGGAAAAGTCATGGAGAGGAAATCTTCCAATAGGGACACTGGTTCTGGTGAACTGGGGTCCCCAAGGAATGTCTTTGTTGGGATTGCCTCTCACTTCCTGTTTGGCTTTGGGACAGGAAGTGAGGGGGAACAATACCTCACGTACTGTGTGTAATACATGGAGGCATGATACACTGCATCTAATAGAGGAATAGGGCACTGCTTGCAATAGAGAGGAGAGAACATGCAGAATCTAAGAAGAAGGTAGAGTCCTGATTGGGATTTTACTGGTTTCCCACCTTTAAAAAAATATATATAAATGGTACTACTCTTAGTGCAAGTGGTAAATGAAGCTCGGACTGCAACATATGTTGCATCCATTGTAAAGCACCTGGAGCCTCAACATTCTATCCCTGCGTCCCAATATGCAGAAATAATCAGAAGCATTAGCAAAAGACTGGTGAAATTTCAGGGTGCACCATGATGGCACTGTCATGCTCCTGAAATGGGAACACTTGTTCCTGTGACAACTAAGAAAGTGTTTCCCTCACACTACAAAGATAACCTCTCATTTCCTGTTAAAGGAGAAGTAAAGCCAAAGTTCATTTCATTCTGAAGCCCACTGTCGGCTGACGTCACAAAGCCGATCCAGGCTCGGTAAAGATCACAACCATATGATGGAGATCCGCCCACATGCCTGGACCGGCACCTGGTTTGGCCTCTCATGGAGCTGCTGAGAGCCTGATATGGCCGCTCCCGCCCCCTCCACAGCCCAGTGCTCCAGTGAGCGCTGGAGGGGCAGAGACAGCAGTGGCTGACAGTCACCAGCACTCTGCTTAGAGAGCTGTGAGAACCAAGTGATCGGCGGTGTTTGATTGCTCGGTTCTCAGCCTTAGAGCCAGCGGGGGACATCTACCTAGGTAAGTATGATTCTAAAATAAAAACAAATTCCCATACTTCTCTATTAAGTCTACAAAAAGGAATTATTAGGAAACCTCCCTAAGGAGATGACATGGCACAGATGAAAAAAAATGACAGCAATTTAAGCCCTTCCATCTTAAAAAAAAAAAACAGTTTTGGCATTAAATATACTTTAATATATATTTATGACACACGTAAATAAGGATGAACAATCAATTCACTATTATTCGGTCTCATAAAGGTACACCAGACACACTGTACTTGTAGAAAATAAAGAGGAATGATAAAATTCCACTTTAAGCTCAAGAAGAGCATGAAGGACACAACTAAAGCCTGCCCGAAAATGGCAGCATTTATCATAATAAAACAAATACTGTAAATCTCTTGCTCTCTCTCCACAGCTCATTAGGCCAGCTCTGAAACATATATGCAACTTTGCAGGAGTCCTACCGGGTTAGTGAGTGAAGCTGTGAATTCCAAGCTTACCACAGCAGCTGGACGGCATGCATGAGGTTTTATGTATTCTGTGTTTGCTGATCTACTATGTAAACAAGGCACCAAAAACGTGAAAAGAAAAGCACTCCTAAAATTGAGATCAGACGGTTCTTCAAAGATTTCATTGCCAAGCAAAATTATATTGTGGCTTGCTAAAATTCTGCTTCGAGACATAAGAGTACTATTCAGCAGATGTGATTTCCACACAGACTACGAGGCTTAGCATCACATGGCTGCTGCGTGTCACTTGCATTGAGTCACAGCTAATCACTGGGATGAAAATAAATGGATAAATATGCTGGGTCACAACCTCACACTTCTCTAAATCCAGTCCTTACAACCTTTCAAACATCCTACACCCTTACAAACTGTCCAGGATCAGATTACCCCCTTATACTATTAGAAGTTACCATGTACACCACCTACCGACAACGCTACAGCACAGGTCTAGCCTCAATGGCTATCAGTGCACAGACTTCATCAGAAAATTATCCACAAACTTAGGTTGGCCTTACATGGTGTGGATCTTCATCAGTTCCTGATAAACCAGCCAAAATTTGCTTTGTGGAAGGTTTTGTCAGCCCCCTCCCACCCAACATTCTTTGATATAAAAATCTAAAAAGAAGAGCAGAAATTGTGGGCTGAACAGTGGCTGCATCAAATTAGATGGAGTCGCTGTTTGGGTATTCTGAAAGCCCCTGGTGGTTATTTCTGAATACAATAGCCACATCAAGAGATTCATCAATCTGCATTGCATAGCGTGGATTGAGAATTTGGATGTAGCACCTTCTACTTAGGTAGGTGCTAGAATAGGATTTTTGTGTATAGGTAAGGTAAACTTGTTTGATTTGGTTTGTGTGGGTTGGAAGTGTCTCAGAGTAGCAGGTGGTGACTAACAGGCAGCGTCACTGAGACATCCCTCTTTCTTCTAGAGGATTCTAGAAGTAAAGCTGCCTGAAGTGTTCTAAGGAGCCCTGACCAATCCCCAACCTGGATTGGCAGGGGTCAGGCCTCCTTAAAGACCCGGGGTCAGCCCAGCTGGGGAGGGGGGGGAGTTGGGGGAGTTGTTCAGAGCTTGAAGATGGAGTGCTAGGCTGTTGGGGACTCTGAGGGAGCCCCCCAGTCTGGGGAGGGGAGTGACCTTGGTTGGGCCGGGGGCTCAGGTGTGGACAGAGCCCTTCAAGAAAACGTGAAGGTTCTGGACAGGAGGAGCAGAGAGGACAGCAGTAGCTAGCATTGCCGGGCAAGTCTTTAAGGAGAGGAACAACTGGTTGCAACCAGGAGGGCTGGTGAGTGACATGCACAGTCGGGAGGACTGGGCAGGCACGCCTGAGAGGACTGGGAGCATGCAGTCTGGAATGGGTGCAGAGCCAGTGGAGTGGACTGTGGCATCATGGGCAGTGGAGTCGAGAAGCTACAGCCAGGAGGGCTGGCAGGGCCTGAAGAGGGCTGACTGGAAGCAGTAATCCATCTGTAGGACAGCTAGCACTGGAGACTTTCTATTTTCTTGCTACATCATAGGGTCCCGCGGTCCCTGCCTGCAAAGGGAGGTTGCTAAGGTCTGGCTGAGTCAGAGTCAGGCCTAACTATTTAGTGCTAGCTGATCCTGAGATTCAAGAGCTGTGCAGGAGGAAGGAAGAGGAATAGTCTGCAAGCAAGGAAGGTGCTGGAGAAGAATGAAGTAGTAATGTGTATAGGGAGTGTACATAGTTCGTCCCAATTGATTGTTCTACAATTCATTGGGCATCCCATATTTTCCTTACCCCATCCAAGTTAAATTCCCTAAATAAAACAAAAACAAAAAAAACAAGCACATGGACTGTTCATTGTCTAATGCTTCGTACACACGGTCGGATTTTCAGACGGAAAATGTTCGATGGGAGCTTGTTGTCGGAAATTCCGACCGTATGTAGACTCCATCGGACATTTTCCATCGGAATTTCCGTCACACAAAATTTGAGATCTGGATCTCAAATTTTCCGACAACAAAATCCATTGTCGTAAATTCCGATCGTGTGTAGACAATTTCGACGCACAAAGTTCCACGCATGCTCAGAATCAAGCAGAAGAGCCGCACTGGCTACTGAACTTCAATTTTCTCGGCTCATCGTACATGTTGTATGTCACCGCATTCTTGAGGTTTGGAATTTCCGACAAGATTTGTGTGACCGTGTGTATGCAAGACAAGTTTGAGCCAACATCCGTCGGAATGTCCGATCGTGTGTACGGGGATACTGCTAGATGTAATATTTTGTATTAATCGTGCTGATTTATGCCATGCTTTCTCACCATGTGAGTTTCTTACATGTCTCTCTGGTGCACATGAAAGACTATGCTCTCTAAGAGAGTTAAGCCTAGTACACATGGGCCTGATGTTGGGTGGCTTCGGGTTGTTCAATAGAAACTGTCCAACATTCGGCCCGTGTGTACTGGAGTCGGCCGGCTTCCGTCAAAGGGGCATGGCCAAAAAAGGTCTGCCGACTGGCTCCAGATCAGCACTCTCAGCCAATGGCTGAGAGCGCTGACTGGAGTGTTCTGTCGGGGGGCCGTCCCCCTGTCAGAACACAATAGTACAGAAATCTCCCCTGCTGTTCTAACGTCGGATAGTTAGTACAGAGGCTCCTCCGGGGCTGTCAGTTTTTTTTTTCGTTCAGCCCTGCTGGTGTGTGGTAGGCTTTAGAGGGAAATTTACTAAAACTGTTGTACACAGAATCTGGTGCGGCTGTGCATAGTAACCAATCAGCTTCAGCTTGTTCCGTTAAGCTTTGCCAATAAAACCTAGAAGCTGATTGATTACTATGCACACCTGCAGCAAATTCTGTGTTCACCTGTTTTAGTAAAGCTTCCCCTTATGACTTGATTTACTAAAACTGGAGAGTGCAAAATCTGCTGCAACTGTGCAAGGTAGCCAATCGGCTTCTAATTTCAGCTTGTTCAAACTTTGACAAAAAAAAAAACTTTTGTGTCTAAGTACACTGCCCTCTCCAAACCCATATACCTAACCACAAAACTATGGAGCATATTCCTTTTGCACACCATACTGGAATTAACCATTTGGCACAGTGGGTACTGCAACGACTCCCCACTGTTAATGGAATGGATCATGATTAAGAAATGTTGTCAGTACACCGACAAGCTTGTCCCAAAATGCAAAGCTCTTTTTTATTGCATTATCACGATATGTGATCATGTGAAAGATATGTGATGGCACGAAAGATGTTTTGGGAATGTGCATGGACCCTTCATCACATGGCTCATGAAGGGTCTCTACGTGATCCTGAAGCATTATCGTTCTAGGAGTCCATGCATTAAATAAGAGTTTTTCACTTTGAAACAAGCTTGCCGATGTGCTAACAACATATCTAACCCCATAACCAAACTCTTCACCTTAAAGTGGTTGTAAACCCTCACATACAGTATAGCCAGTAAAGTGACTGGCCTCAGGTTATACACAGAGAGGAAACAAATCCTCATACATATGTCGTACCTGTTCATCTGCAGTCTTCTCTTCTCTACATCCATTCAAAGTGCAGAATTTATAAAGCTTGTCCGAGCTGTCAGAAATAGGCAGTGGAGAGCTGAAATTACACACTGCAGAGCTCAGTGAGGAGAGCTCTGAGAGTTGATTGGAGAGGAGGGATACAATCCCATTCACACAGCACACAGGAACAGAGCTGAGGCTGTAAATCAGCCAGAGCTCCCTCCCCTGTCACCTTTTTTCTCTTGGTGTCTGGAAAACTTGTCAGAAGTGACTCATGCTAATAGCAGAGAAAACAGGCAGCAGACAGAAATGACACTTGCTCTGGGTAGAGATAAGTACACACTATAGAGGGATATGCTTCCTTAATATTACATGTCTGTGGTGTACAACCACTTTAAAAGGATAAGTATAGCCAAAACTATTTTGGCTATAATTCTCTTATGGATCACAGAAGTGCAGTTCGCTCTGCACTCCTGTGATCCGTTTTCTGTCAGCTGACGTCACAGAGTCAGTACAGGCTCTGAAAGCATCCCGACCATATGGTCAGGATCTGCTCAGGAGCCTGGACTGGTAGCTGGCTCAGCCTCTCAGTGATCTGCTGAGAGCCGGTGCCAGCCCCAGACTGTCAGTCCCCTGCTCTCTGCTCACAGAAAGCTGAGAACTGAGCGATCAACAATCTTTGATTGCTCAGTTCTCAGTGCAGAGCCGGCAGGGGAAAGATGCAACACTGGTTTAATGCTGCATCCACCTAGTTGAGTATACATTTTTGTTTTTAAAGTCCAAACTTTTCTTTTAATCTAAAATCTAACACTAACAATAAAACCTATACTTATACAGTGCCATTAAATGGACACATGGGATGTCCCACCTGCTATCTGAAAGGACTTCTTTTGTTACAGTATTGGACAGTATTGGTCTCTAAGCAGGGAACAGAATTCAAAACTTCAAACCATCCGTGTGCATGAACACCTGAAGTGCAAATGTGCTGTAGAGTAACAATCCAGGTGCTTTTCTGAGCCCCGGAGTGCACACATCAAGCCATAGAAGTGAAAGGCTCTGCCAGGTAACGTGATGCTTTTTTGCATCAGTATTTACACGCACATGTTTTCCCTGAAGACTGCCTATCCTTGTTTCACATTATTAGATATTTCTGTTGTTTTGACCACACCTGTGTATTCAAGTTGAATGTATTGATCTTTTGCATATGCTAAGGATTAAAATAAATTGAGATAAAACAATCTGTGCGCTGACAAACGTCTTAGTATCTCAGTTATAACACAGTTTCTCTTTCCATAATGTTCTGATGCTCCTCTCTTCGGTTCTATTTCAGTCCTATCCCACCAGCTGGAAGACAATAGTTTGTGTTGTCACAACATAGCAGGTGGCATCAGAGTGATTGTGAGTCATAAAACAGATGTCATCTTGTAAAAGGTAAGTGATGCTCTTTACACATTGAAGGTAGAAATATGTCTCAACTTGAAATGGCACATACATACAAAATTGGAAACTGAGGTCACAAAAGGTAAGCCATTGAGGCCTGACAAGAATGATGGCTTCACAAACTTTTATTTGTTTTTTAATTGCAGGATATTGATTAGTTAAATACCATATTGTATATTTATATGTTCTGAGTATTTAGTTGTTTTGTCTTTCACCAATAAACCCAGGGCCATCTTAATAGCATCATGGGCCCCTGGGCAAAGTAATGCTCTGGGGCCCCTACAATAGAGACAGCGCAGGTAAACAGACATCAAGTAGGTAGGAGGCAGACAAGTGGAGCTTCCCCTTTTGGGTGGAGCTCCGCATTTAAACAAAAACAATCATTCTGTACAGCAAAGAAACAGTGGGAAAATACTACATACATAAAGTAACAAAGCTGTCCTGTGCATAGAATATATCTGCTAGATCGATGCCTCCCCAGCACTATGGCCCCTCTACACCCCAGATATCCCCCCAGCACTCTGACCCCTCTACACCCCAGATATCCCCCCAGCACTCTGACCCCTCTACACCCCAGATATCCCCCCAGCACTCTGACCCCTCTACACCCTAGATATCTCCCCAGCACTCTGACCCCTCTACACCCCAGATATCCCCCAGCACTCTGACCCCTCTACACCTCAGATATCCCCCCAGCACTCTGACCCCTCTACACCCCAGATATCCCCCCAGCACTCTGACCCCTCTACACCCCAGATATCCCCCCAGCACTCTGACCCCTCTACACCCCAGATATCCCCCCAGCACTCTGACCCCTCTACACCCCAGATATCCCCTCAGCACTCTGACCCCTCTACACCCTAGATATCTCCCCAGCACTCTGACCCCTCTACACCCCAGATATCCCCCAGCACTCTGACCCCTCTACACCTCAGATATCCCCCCAGCACTCTGACCCCTCTACACCCCAGATATCCCCCAGCACTCTGACCCCTCTACACCTCAGATATCCCCCCAGCACTCTGACCCCTCTACACCCCAGATATCCCCCAGCACTCTGACCCCTCTACACCTCAGATATCCCCCCAGCACTCTGACCCCTCTACACCCCAGATATCCCCCCAGCACTCTGACTCCTCTACACCCCAGATATCCCCCCAGCACTCTGACCCCTCTACACCCTAGATATTCCCCCCAGCACTGTAACCATATACCATAAGATACCCCTTGTATTGTGACCCCACTACATCCCTGATACCCCCTACACTGTGGCTTCTCTACATCCCTGATACCTCTAGCACTATAGCCACCTAAGCTACCCCAAGCACTGCTACCCCCTATACACCTCAAATCCCCCCTCAGCATTGTTTTCCCCCATACACCATTGATATCCCCCAGCACTATTATTCCATCCATGTAGCACCCCCTTTTCCAGTGGAGATACAGTGCATGTAAACTTTTGGCCCTGTGCCCACCTCCAGCACTGGACTCACCTATACCAATCAACCAGGCAGAAGGAGGGGCGGAGGAGGAAGCATTCCTCCGGCCATTCCAAGCCTTTCGGTGCAAACAGTGCTGGACAGTTGAGCTCACCATGACACCATCCACAATGCTACTTCCGCAGGTGAGCTCTCAGTGCTGCCGACTCAGCAGCTCCCACTCCAGCTCCTACCATGCAGCCTTCGAGTCCTGAACATTCAAGCTGCATGGGGCGGGGTCAGAGCATCACTGGCACCCTGGCCCTGCCCCTCCCTGCTGGCTGTGAAATAATAGGTATCGTTCTGCACAGCAGTCTCTCAGTGCCATCATGGGGCCCCCAATTTCCGGGCAGCATGAGCTCAAGGACCAGCTGGGGAAAGTGCAGGCGCCCCCCATGCAGCTGGGGCCCCTGGGCAGTGCCCAGGTGTGCCCTCTTATTAAGACAGCCCTGAATAAACCTGAGCACTTACAGCTCCCAGCCTGCGGAATTATCTTCCACTTGTTGAGGTCATGCCTCTACTTCCACTTCGTGTAAGCAATCTGCCAGTGTCTGAAAACATCACAGACCACTGGTGCCCAAACTGCAACCCAGGGGCCACATGCAGCCCTTTGTCACTTATTGCGTGGCCCTCAGAGTGTTTTTTTTGAGGGCACCGTAGGGAACATAAGTGTGGTAGCATGGATTTGTAAAGAAGCTGTAATATTAGTGAACTATCAACTCCAGTCTCTGATGATCTCCTTCAGCATGTCTTCAGTGTGACAGTTTTTTATAGTAATACGATCACAGATTATATGATGCCTTTTGGGGGTGTCAGGGGCCACACATGAGGCCCCTAAATAAAGAAAGTTGATAAATACTTTCTTAGATCAACAATATTCTGTAATGCAATAAATCTATATTAAAGTTGGCCATACACTGATCAAAATTCAGCCAGCTGAGCAGGGACCAGCCAAATTTCAATCAGTGTACAGCAGTCCCCACTTAACAGAAGTAGATCATTTGAGCAACTTCTGTTAAACAAATATGCTGGAAAACTTTTCTTGATCAGTGGCTGCAGCCTATTAGCTGAAGCTGCCTGTAGGGGGGTAGGCGGGCGGTACTTCCTCCACTTCCCCTCCTCATAGGGTGCCAAGTGTGGGTCACATAGGGGGTCTACGCTAGGCACCTTGGTAAGGGTCGCTGCCTTACACATGAGGTATCTTTACTTGAACAGACGAATGAACTATAGGTGACTCACGCAATGTTAATGTACACCACTACAATTACTGTTGCATTTTGGAGGGACATGCAAAGCCAATGCCCTCTCCACTTGTCCAGCATATCTCTGCTACCTCACTCCCAGTTATGGAATGGGGTCCTGCCGTGCACATAGCGCGGACTCCATGCACGCACTTCCTTGACTCTTCCTCTTCTGTACCTGTGCACAGGCAGAGGATCTCTGTGGTGCTGATCTGCTCCTCTTGCTATAGTAGACAATCTGCTCTCGGAGAGAATGCCGACAACTCCTCCTGCAAGAGGCTATCCCACCTGCCACATGTACACGCTTAGGACAAGCTGCATGTAAAACATTTGTTACCCTTGGTAACCACTTGTGTCTTCACACTGTATTAACTCTTGTACTGCTGTCTTCATACCCCAGTATGTCTCAACTGACCCAACTGTGAAGTATGTGTGCCGGTTACTTGCATTACACCTCTTTGGTAACCAGACCAGGCAAGGACAAAGTTTCAAAAGCTTTACTAAAAACTCTCAGCATACAGAACAAAGTGCACAGTCTTTTCCTAACATCCCTAACCTCTAACTCAGGCTTTGTAGCTGCCCCAGCATACCTGCACAGGATAGAGTCCACAGTTGGAATCTTTGGGCAACTTGCAGATCTTAGCATTCCCATACACTGTAGAAGGATCTTTAACCAAAGAGTGTCTGGACTTGTCAGCAGACTGGATGGAGGGACTTCAGCAATGGCAACATGTCTTATACTATGTACACCCCCCCAAATCCAGACGCCATCCCTGTTTTATACAGCACAACACCGGACCAGGGGGTTGGTCCCAAGAAAGCCTGGCAACAAAGACACAGGAAGCATGTTAACTCTAACCCTCCCAGCCGGGTAAGCATTAAACTAAACCTGCTTACATGGCCACTAGTGTATTCTGAAACCTGCTTGTCACGCTGTTCAGAAAATGCCCTGGCGGGAGGAAATGTCTTCATCCACCTCGTTTGTGAGGATAGAGGAATCTCTTTACTCACAGTGCAAGCCCTTCATCTCTCCGCATTCTGATGTGCAGATGAAGATGAAGGTGAAGGTGAAGATCGGAAGCAAATATAAAGATACAGTATATTTTAGGTACTTCTATAAGCATTTAAAAATCACTTTTATGAATTTAAATCTACACATAACAGAACTAAAGGATGATTTAAAAAAAATTTAAGTAAGGTAACTTATCTTACCTAATATTAAAGCCTACGTAACACAGTGGCTTTCTCACAGAGGTTCTATTTCTGGAGCTGAGATTTAGCTAAATGCTGCAAGCTCTGCCAATGAGATCCAACTCCCAATGGTCTTTCTCCCTTGTATCCTACATTCAGCATGCACACTTTACTTCTCAGTACCCATGCCACAATGTGATGGCTCATTCAGTGCAAAAAGTTTACTAGCCAGTTTTCACAGCAGTGTATGAGCATTTACCCTTTCAGAAACAATTTTCTAGGGTATATACAGTTGTGCTCATAAGTTTACATACCCTGGCAGAATTTATGATTTCTTGGCCATTTTTCAGAGAATATGAATGATAACACAAAAACTTTTCTTTCACCCATGGTTAGTGTTTGGCTGAAGTCAATTATTATCAATCAACTGTGTTTACTCTTTTTAGATCATAATGGCAACAGAAACTACCCAAATGACCCTGATCAAAAGTTTACATACCCCAGTTCTTAATACAGTGTATTGCCCCCTTTAACATCAATGACAGCTTGAAGTCTTTTGTGGTATTTGTGGATGAGGCTCTTTATCTTCTCAGATGGTAAAGCTGCCCATTCCTCTTGGCAAAAAGCCTCCAGTTCCTGCAAGTTCTTGGGCTATCTTGCATGAACTGCACGTTTGAGATCTCCCCAGAGTGGCTCAATGATATTGAGGTCAGGGGATTGAGATGGCCACTCCAGAACCTTCACTTTATTTTGCTGTAGCCAAAGACAGGTCGACTTGGCCTTGTGTTTTGGATCATTGTCATGTTGGAATGTCCAAGCACGTCCCATGTGCAGCTTCCTGGCTGATGAATGCAAATGTTCTTCCAATATTTTTTGATAACATACTGCATTCATCTTGCCATCAATTTTGACCAAATTTCCTGTGCCTTTGTAGCTCACACATCCCAAAACATCAGCGATCCATCTCTGTGTTTCACAGTAGGAATGGTGTATCTTTCATTATAGGCCTTGTTGACTCCTCTTCAAATGTAGCGTTTATGGTTGTGGCCAAAAAGCTCAATTTTTGTCTCATCACTCAAAATGACTTTGTGCCAGAAGGTTTGAGGGTTGTCTCTGTGCTGTTTGGCGTATTGTAAGCGGGATACTTTGTGGCATTTGCTTAGTAATGGCTTTCTTCTGGCGACTTGACCATGCAGCCCATCTTTCTTCAAGTGCCTCCTTATTGTGCATCTTGGAACAGCCACACCACATTTTTTTCAGAGAGTCCTGTATTTCACCTGAAGTTATTTGTGGTGTTTTCTTTGTATCCCGAACAATTTTCCTGGCAGTTGAGGCTGAAATTTTAGTTGCTCTACCTTACCATGGTTTGGTTTCAACAGAATCCCTCATTTTCCACTTCTTGATTAAAGCTTGAACACTGCTGATTGACATTCTCAATTCAGTGGATATCTTTTTATATCCCTTTCCTATATTATACAGTTTAACTACCTTTTTCTGCAGATCCTTTGACAATTCCTTTGCTGTCCCCATGACTCAGAATCCAGAAACGTCAGTGCAGCACTAGATAAAAGATGCAAGGGTCTGTCAGGAGTCCAGAAACTCAATGAGCTTTTATACACACACATTATTTACAAGCAAACAGATCACAGGTGAAGATGGTTACATTTAATAGATAATCAAACCCCTTTACCAGGGTATGTAAACTTTTTATCAGGGTCATTTGGGTAGTTTCTGTTGCCATTATGATTTAAAAGGAATAACACAGTTGATTAATAATAAATGGCTTCAGCCAAACACTAACCATGAGTGAAAGAAATGCTTTTGTGTTATCATTCATATTCTCTGAAAAATGGCCAAGAAATCATAAATTCTGCCAAGGTATGTAAACTTATGAGCACAACTATATCAACCCTCACTGATCACCCACCAAAGTATGCACATTAACCTTTCAGTTGCCAGTCCACAGCAGATGTGTTAACCCTTCAGTAACCAATCCCAATCATATGTGTATTAACCTTTAAGTGGCTAGTCTTTAGCATAAGTACATTAACCCTCAATGGTCAGTCTCCAGCATATGGGTGTTAACCCCTCAGTGGACAGTTACTAGCCAATGCACATTACCCCTCAGTAGCCAGTCTCCAGCCTAGGGACCAGTCCCCAGTGTATGCCCATCAGAGTGTCTTTCACAGTACCACTTATTTTGAAAGAACAACCTCCCACCCACTGGTACATTATGTAGTCAGTGCCGGGAGCCAAAACCTGTGTAAGCTCTAAGTCGGATAGATAATGTCCAAGCTTACACAGGATTAATGACTTCCTTCCCTTCCTGCCATGACACTAGCCTGGTGATCTGACACTCAGACTTTAGCAGACTATCCTGGGAGCAAGGGGGGAATCTCACACTCACAGACTCCTCTATACCAGTGAATAACTGGGTAAAGCTTGATGACTCTAATGGCCCAAAAGAGCAGTGGGGAAGTTCAGCAAAGAGAGAGAATCAGTGGAGACAAGGCTTATATTTCAAAAGAACCCTGAGAAAAAGTAATCTCTTTTCAAGCACTATGTTGCTTATTAATGCCTTGGTTATAGATGATGAGAAGGAGAGGGGGTGAGGGGGGTGACTTGCTGCACTGACTCCTCAACTTGCATGCATAAGTATCAGCTTAAGCTTTTAAGCTGTGCAAACAGGCTTTTTACAACAAAGGAGAACATGAGATACTAAAAATATTGTGAAAATGGACCTTAAGGTTTCTAACTAGCTGGCTGGATAGAAGAGCACATAAAATGTATATGCAATATTTAATTTTTATCCTACTAAAAATAATTTTCTTAACTTTTCTAGTCCTAATTATAATATATATAAAGAAACCATGTACGAAAACACTTTGGTTCCCTTTTGAATAAGTACTAAACTATTTTGTTGGGATACAAAACTAAATCTAAAATTCTACCTTTACAGAAAATAACATATTAATGTGTTTATACATTTATTTAGATATATAACCTATTTTAAAATGCTCATAATTTTATTATCTGAAGTCCTGATATAATTCTGCATCTGCACTTTTCTGGGTGTGGGTTAAAATGAAAAAACTCCCCCAAGAAAAGAAAAAATACCATTCAGATTTCTGTTCATGTAGTCTTACTCTACTGAGGTTGCACTGTGCATCATTGACATTTACTATGAAGTTAAGAGTCAAACCCTCCTTTCCTTTAAGCCAAGGAAGCTCCTAACTTAGCCTCTGTTTGATCTGCAGTTGCACATTTCAGGGCTTTGCAATTCAGTAGGCTGAGAGACAACAGAAACACACTAGTAACTGTAATAGACATAATTTAAGGTGTCCCTTGAATGCAACTGTCTTGGCAAACCATTAAACTGATGGGTTTAGTTCTGCTTTAAGTCTGTCCCATTGGCCATTTTGTTCTGTACACCTCAGGGCTTCCATTCGATTGTAGAGATCTCCCAAGGCAATCATTACAAAAGTACATGGGGTTATTGATACAGTAAAGTAAAGATTCATGAACAGAGAGAAAGCAATGTCAGAAAATGCACAGGAAATATATTATGAGTTGATAGAATTTGGAAATAATGTGAAGTTTTTGTGCTTTTAGCATAAATGAAACAAATCCTTGTCCTACAACAGCAGTGGACAGTTAAGACAACACCAGGGGGGTTCCATGCCTCAGTTGAATGCACAGAACAGAAGAATAGAGAAGAAAACCTTTATAACTGGTGGAGGGGACATGACCAGCAGCACAAGTGTGCAGATAAAAATTATCTCCTTTTCATGCAGAAAACCTAACATTAATTCACCACCCAACCACCACACCAAAGTCCTACACAGCTGCTCAAGATGGCACTCAGCTGGCAACAAAGCCATGACAACACAAAGCATTTTCAAAGTAATGGGATTTACTAAAACAGGTATCAGATCCATTGCACACAGCCATCATGGCCTGTAAAACTTCCCCAACAGCAAAAACAAAATAGATGTGGGTTTGTTGGGAAAGGAACTTCAAATAGGAGAGAAAGGTTCTTTGAATGAAAAGACCAGCTCTGCTCCCTACCAGTGCATTAATCTTCCATCACAAAAGACAGAGAATTGGGCATAAAAAAGGATGATATAGGAAATAAGCTCAGATGAAATAATGAGATGTACAATATCTCACAAAAGCGAGTACACCCCTCACATTTTTTAAAATACTTTATTATATCTTTCATGTGACAACACTGAAGAAATGACACTTTGCAACAATGTAAAGTAGTGAGTGTACAGCTTGTATAACAGTGTCAATTTGCTGACCTCTCAAACTAACTTAACACACAGCCATTAATGTCTAAACAACTGCCAACAAAAGTGAGTACACCTCATAAGTGAAAATGTCCATATTGGGCCCAATTAGCAATTTTCCCTCCCCAGTGTCATGTGACTCATTAGTGTTACAAGCTCTCAGGTTTGAATGGGGAACAGGTGTGTTAAATTTGGTGTTATCACTCTCACTCTCTCATACTGGTCACTGGAAATGCAACATGGCACCTCATGGCAAAAGAAAGTCTCTGAGGATCTGAAAAAAAAGAATTGTTGCTCTACATAAAGATGACCTAGGCTATAAGAAGATTGCCAAGACCCTGAAAGTGAGCTGCAGCGAGGTGGCCAAGGCCATACAGCGTTTTTAACAGGACAGGTTCCACTCAAAACAAGCCTCACCATGGTCGACCAAAGTAGTTGAGTGCACGTGCTCATTGTCATATCCAGAGGTTGTCTTTAGAAAATAGACATATGAGTGCTGCCAGCGTTGCTGCAGAGGTTGAAGGGGTGGGGGGTCAGCCTGTCAGTGCTCAGACCATACGCAGCACACTGCATCAAATTGGTCTGCATGGCTGTCGTCCCAGAAGGAAGCCTCTTCTAAAGATGATGCACAAGAAAGCCCGCAAACAGTTTGCTGAAGACAAGCAGACTAAGGTCTGATGAGACCAAGATAAACTTATTTTAGATGATGTCAAGCGTGTGTGGCGGCAACCAGGTGAGGAGTACAAAGACAAGTTTGTCTTGCCTACAGTCAAGCATGGTGGTGGGAGTGTCATGGTCTGGGGCTGCATGAATGCTGCTGGCACTGGGGAGCTACATTTCAGTGAGGGAACCATGAATGCCAACACGTACTGTGACATACTGAAGCAGAGCATGATCCCCTAGCTTTGGAGACTGGGCTGCAGGGCAGTATTCCAACATTAAACAACCCCAAACACACCTCCAAGACAACCACTGCCTTGCTAAAGAAGCTGAGGGTAAAGGTGATGGACTGGCCAAGCATGTCTCCAGAGCTAAACCCTATCGAGCATCTGTGGGGCATCCTCAAACGGAATGTGGAGGAGCGCAAGGTCTCTAACATCCACCAGCTCCATGATGTTGTCATGGAGGAGTGGAAGAGGACTCCACTGGCAACCTGTGAGGCTCTGTGAACTCCATGCCCAAGAGGGTTAAGGCAGTGCTATAAAATGGTGGCCACACAAAATATTGACACTTTGGGCCCAATTTGGACATTTTCACTTAGGGGTGTACTCACATTTGTTGCCAGCAGTTTAGGCATTAATGGCTGGATGTTAAGTTATATTGAGGGGACAGCAAATTTACACTGTTATACAAGCTGTACACTCACTACTTTACATTGTAGCAAAGTGTCATTTCTTTCAGTGTTGTCACATGAAAAGATATAAAATATTTACAAAAATGTGAGGGTTGTACTCACTTTTGTAAGATACTGTATAATAAGGAACATCTGAAAATGTAGAGGGATAGAACCCTGACACATTTGTGACAAAACAGGTAAAATCCCCTTTTTGGACATACAGAATCCTTTCTGGCCATTGAAGTACAAAGGGACCAAAGAGTCCATGCACAATCAACAGCAATGAGTGCATCAACTAGACCTCTTCTTGTACAACTATTAAACAGCAAAAACACAGACAATATTCTCAGATTAGCAAGACAGAAATAAGAATTTAAATACAAAAATGCAAAAGGCACGATCTTTCATTTTTCTTGGAACTACACAACCAAAAGGGCAAAATGGCCAAACATGGCAGTCCAGTTTCAAATTATGCATTCTTCCAAATTCTGTGCTGTTCAAACATCTCTAATTACCTAGTGATCCTACCAGCATTTCTATTGATGAATTCTCTTCTTTTTTTCTCGGTCAGTGCTAACCATGGGTTCAGAATTTAGAACGAAAATTCTTAGTAAAGTTTTAGGAAAATTTGTACAAAAATTCTCAGAACATTCGTTTGTCATTCAAAGGATTTTGTTTGATTTTAATATTTGATTTTGGAATGAATGATCTTTACAGAACAAAAACCACATTGTTAGAAATTCCATCCTGCTCCTTCAAAATTTCTCTTCACTGTGGTCGAAAATGAACATCGATTTGATCCCATTAATTATTAGAAAATGAACAAATTTTCTAAGACCCTTCTTTTTCCAAGAATTTTCGCTACCCATCTATGGCCAGCAATATTAACAGCAGGACACCAGATCCATTGCATAGCCCAGCCAGGAGTGATCTGCTCTAGAACTGCACACAACTAGACAGAAAAAGGTATTCACACTTAAAGTATATAAAAAAACAAAAATAAAAATCAAGAATTATTAACTTTTACATTTTTTATTTAATAAATAAGGTAAACGAGGAAGGCTCACGTCACATACACCTTACAGTGCATTGAAAAAGTATTTATACCCCTTGAAATTTACCACATTTTGTCATGTTACCACCAAAAATGTAAATTTATTTTATTGGGATTTTATGTGATAGACCAACACAAAGTGGCAGGAAAATGATAAATGGTTTTCAACATTTTTTACAAATAAATATGTGAAAAGTGTGGCGTGCATTTGTTTTCAGCCCCTGCGAGTCTACTTTGTAGAACCACCTTTTGCTGCAATTACAGCTGCAAGTCTTTTTGGGGATGTCTCTACCAGCTTTGCACATCTAGAGAGTTACGTTTTTGCCCATTCTTCTTTGAAAAATAGCAGATTGGATGGAGAGCGTCTGTGAACAGCAATTTTCAAGTCTTGCCACAGATTCTCAATTGGATTTAGGTCTGGACTTTGACTGGGCCATTCTAACACATGGATATGCTTTTAATCTAAACCATTCCATTGTAGCTCTGGCTGTATGTTTAGGGTCATTGTCCTGCTTGAAGGTGAACCTCCACCCTAGTCTCAAGTCTTTTGCAGACTCTAACAGGTTTTTCTTCTAAGATTGCCCTTTTTTTTGACTCCACTCATCTTCCCATCAACTCTGACCAGCTTCCCTGTCCCTGCTGAAGAAAAGCATTACCGCAACATGATGCTCCTGCCATCACCATGTTTCACGGTGGGGATGGTGTGTTCAGGGTTATGTGCAGTGCTAGTTTTCCACCACACATAGCGTTTTGCTTTTAGAACAAAAAGTTCAATTTTGGTCTCATCTGACCATCTTCACACCTTCTTCCACATGTTTGCTGTGTCCCCCACATGGCTTCTAGCAAACTGCAGTTGGGACTTCTTTTTGCTTTCTTTCAACAATGGCTTTCTTCTTGCCACTCTTCCATAAAGGCCAGATTTGTGGAGTGCATAACTAACAGTTGTCCTGTGGACAGATTCTCCCACCTGAGCTGTGGATTCTCAATTGGATTTAGGTCTGGACTTTGACTGGGCCATTCTAACACATGGATATGCTTTTAATCTAAACCATTCCATTGTAGCTCTGGCTGTATGTTTAGGGTCATTGTCCTGCTTGAAGGTGAACCTCCACCCTAGTCTCAAGTCTTTTGCAGACTCTAACAGGTTTTTCTTCTAAGATTGCCCTTTTTTTTGACTCCACTCATCTTCCCATCAACTCTGACCAGCTTCCCTGTCCCTGCTGAAGAAAAGCATTACCGCAACATGATGCTCCTGCCATCACCATGTTTCACGGTGGGGATGGTGTGTTCAGGGTTATGTGCAGTGCTAGTTTTCCACCACACATAGCGTTTTGCTTTTAGAACAAAAAGTTCAATTTTGGTCTCATCTGACCATCTTCACACCTTCTTCCACATGTTTGCTGTGTCCCCCACATGGCTTCTAGCAAACTGCAGTTGGGACTTCTTTTTGCTTTCTTTCAACAATGGCTTTCTTCTTGCCACTCTTCCATAAAGGCCAGATTTGTGGAGTGCATAACTAACAGTTGTCCTGTGGACAGATTCTCCCACCTGAGCTGTGGATCTCGCCATCTCCTCCAGAGTTACCATGGGCCTTCTGGCTGCTTCTCTGATTAATGCTCTCCTTACCCGGGCTGTCAGTTTAGGTGGACGGCCATATCTTGGTAGGTTTGCAGTTGTGCCACACTCTTTCCATTTTTGGATGATGGATTAAACAGTGCTCCTAAAGATGTTCAAAGCTTGGGATCTTTTTTTCATACCCTAACCCTGCTTTAACCCTTTCGCCGTCAGGTCTGTACGTCATACGGACCTTACAGCAGGGGGTATTACACCCAATCCAGTGGCTGCAGCCACCGGTACTGTGTGTGAAGCTGACAGGCAGACTCTTGCCTGTCAGGTGAGAGCATTCATGCGGCGGCGAGTCCGGAACCTCCATGGCCAGTGCCAGTGGCTAGAGGGGAAGGAGAAGAGCAGACACACATTCGCTCTCCTCCCCTTCTTCTTGTGACCCAGAAAGCGAAATCTCTGACGTCATTTCTGGGTCAAGCTCTCGGTGTCTCCGGCTAGCTCAGCCAGGAAATAATGTTTTGCAATGCGATCTGCATTGCAAAACATTTAGTGGAGTACAGGGGAGACATACAGTGTCTGTTAGACCCCGCATATCTCAATCTCAGTAAAGAGAAGTTACACTCAAGCACATAAAATCCCCCCCAATTTTTTTTAAGGCCCTTCACCCACCCCCCCATATACACACGCGTGAACGTAAACGCATTTGTCGGGGCGTCTACGCGTGAAAATGTTTATTGCAATACACATGTTACGTATCGCACACCGGAGTGAGAGCAATAATTCTAATACAAGACTGACCTCCTCCATAACACAAAACTGGTACCTATAGGGGGCTTTTGAAGCATCACCTATAGAAAGTATAGGGTACTGAAGTCTGCCATTTCACGGACGCACAAAAATTTAAGGTTTGGCATGTTGGGTATCTAGTTACTCGGTGCAACCTCGTCTTTTATATTTTACCAAAAATGTGGGTAATTTATTGCATTTGTTTGCCCTAAAATTCACGCTAGTGTGTTTTTTTCTGACATTTTGAGTTTCCAAGACCTTTACGGGAAATGCAATTAGCGGACCTCCAGCTTTTGCAAAACTACAAGTCCCATCATGCCTCTGCCTCTGGGTGTCATGCTTGTGGCTATCAGAGTCTTGCTATGTCTCATGGGACTTGTAGTTCTGCAACAGCTGGAGGTCTGCTAATTGCATATCCCCGCTCTAGGGTATCTGCTTTCAGAAAAAAATATAATATTTGTGGGTTTTGTGTAATCTTCAGGCCTAAAATTATTTTTTAAACATGTGTGCAAAAAAACGCAAAAAATCGGCTCTGGTAGAGAAAGGGTTAAACCTCTCCACAACCTTATTCCTGACCTGTCTGGTATGTTTCTTGACCTTCATGATGCTGTTTGTTCACTAAGGTTCTCCAAGGCAATTGGTTCCACTAGATTTTAGTTAGAGGTATCAGAGTAAAGGGGGCTCAATACAAATGCACGCCACACTTTTCACATATTTATTTGTAAAAAATGTTAAAAATTGTTTATCATTTTCCTTCCACTTTGCAATTTTGTGCCACTTTGTGTTGGTCTATCACATAAAATCCCAATAAAATATGTTAACGTTTTTGGTTGTAACATGACAAAATGTAAAAAAATTTCAAGGGGTATGAATACTTTTTCAAGGCACTGTATGTAATCATCCATCCTCTGTTCACCATTCTACAAAATAAGGCATCAATCTATTTTTTACACAGTTAAGTAATACACCATACTATAAAAAAAGACATTGGTCTATTTTTAACACAGTTAAAAGCAGTAGTAAACCACATCCTTAAACAAACAAAAACAAAAAAAAACTATGCAAGACAATTGCATAATGTGCTAGTATGTATCGCATACTAGCACATTCTGAAATACTTACCTTAGAAAGGAGCCCTCCAGTGGCACGCTGTCACCGCCGACAGGGCTTCCATCTTCACCCGGTCGTCCTTCCAGGTTTGCATGCTCTGGCTGTCTGATTGGCCGCGCCACGATGACATCACTCCTGTACATGCGCGCGGGAGTCACAGCGGTGGCAGGAAGCTCTAAAGGGATGGCACAGGTATGCCCTCCAATTAGAGCGCATGCACCAGTAAGGTCACTGGCTGCATGCAGGGTGAATATCTCCAACACAGTGCAAGTTTAGGAGATATTCACTGTACCTACAGGTAAGCCTTATTATAGATTTACCTGTAGGTTCAAGTGAAAAAAAAAAAACTCTTTACTACCACTTTAAGTAATCCACCATACTACAAAAAAAGACATCAGACTACTTTTAAACAGTTACAACTGTTGTTACTGTGTTACGCAACTGACAGACATTCCATAGTATGCCATCATAATGTTATACTGGCCACAAAGGGAAAATTATTAGTAAACGCAAGATGACACATTATATGTGATCAGCATAGAACGTTTTCTGCTTAAAGCAGCCTGTTGTGCCTGTGAGCTACAACAGAGGAGAAAATTGTACATGTGGACATTTACATATTAAGAAATGAAACTTAAAATACTGAAAATTGTGACACAAAACAATACTGAGCATATTCAGTTTTGGCTCACTCCTCTCTGACTTTTCTACTGGTTAATAGGGCTGTTAACTACAGAAATTGGCCAATAGTAAAGATTGGGAAGGGACAGGGGCAACCATAACTTTATTAACTGAGGTCACCAATAGAGCTACTATGAATCGGAGCTTGGAGGTAGTCTACAAACCAAGTAACAGCATGTGTGCTGGCACATTGTTAAAGAGATAGTAAAGTACAATTTTTTGTTCTGCGAAATGAGCTGCTAATAGCAAATTACTCTTGCTGTTGTTTTTATAATTTTTCTCTTCTGCACTTTCTCCTTATACTGCTCCCCCCCCCCCCCCAGCCGTACTGCTGGACTCCAGGCTTGTGGGTGCCCCCTGCACCTTCTGGGACTTATGAAGTCCTGACGGAGACTCCAATACTCGTGCGCTCCCATTTAGTACTATGTACAGCTTTTTCTGAGAACAGATGTGAGTAACATTGGAGTTCTTAACCACTAGAGATCCGCGCTATAGCCGAATGACGGCTACAGCGTGGACCTGCTTTGCTGGGACTACGTCCATTGACGTCGTCCCGTGCGCGTGCGGCCTGCGCGCTCCCTGCAGGGTGCGCGTGTCGCACTCTGTGGTCAGCGAGTCTATGAGACTCGCCTGATCACAGATCGGAGTAAGGGGTCGATCCCGACCCCTTACCACATGATCAGCTGTCAGCCAATGACAGCTGATCATGTGACATCAACAGAGCCGGTAATCGGCTATTTTTTCTCCTCGCGCTGACAGCGTGAGGAGGAAAAAAAAGATGATCACCGGCGGCCGTGAGAGGGACATCAGTCCCGATCACGGCGAGTGCCACCAGATCATCAGTGCCCACCTGTGCCCTCTGCCAGTGCCACCTAGCAATAGGCAGCAGTGCCGCCTACCAGTGCCCACCAGCGCCACCCATCAGTGCCCACAGAGCCACCCATCAGTGCCCACAGTGCCACCCATCAGTGCCCATAATGCCACCCATCAGTGCCCACAGTGCCACCTATCAGTGCCCACAATCAGTGCCTCAACAACAGTGCTGCACATCAGTGCCACCTATCAGTGCCCATCAGTGTCACCTACCAGTGCCCATCAGTAGTGCCCATCAGTGCTGCCCATCAGTGCCCATCAGTGCTGCCCATCAGTGCCACCTATCAGTGCCACCTATCAGTGCCACCCATCAGTGCCCATCAGTGGCCATCAGTGCCGCCTTATCTGTCCCCATCAGTGCCGCCTTATCTGTGCCTATCAGTGCCGCCTTAACTGTGCCTATCAGTGCCGCCTTAAATGTGCCCATCCGTGCCCATCAGTGCAGCCTATCAGTGCCCACCAGTGCCACCTCATCAGCGCATATCAATGAAGGAGAAAAATTACCTGTTTGCAAAATTTTATAACAAACTATTAAACATGATTTTTTTTTCAAAGTTTTCCATCTTTTTTTGTTTGTTTAGCAAAAAATAAAAATACCACCAAAAGAAAGCTCTATTTGTGGGGAAAAAATTATAAAAATGTCATTTGGGTACAGTGTTGTATGACCGCGCAATTGTCATTCAAAGTGCATCAGCGCTGAAAGCTGAAAACTGGTCTGGGCAGGAGGGGGGTTTAAGTGGCCAGTAAGCAAGTGGTTAAAGGAACGTACACGAAGTGGAGACTCCAGCAGGACTCTACAGGTCCCCGAAGGCATCTATATAACTGGAGTTGGGCAGCGTGGCCAAGGGGCAGTATGAGGAGGTATACTGTGTCTCACTGTGCTACTAGTGCAAGCGCCTTTAAGTAAGTCTATGGAGGTTCATAGGGTGTTTGAGGGGTTCAGGGAAGTACTAGGCAGTGGACAGGGTGGAGTTACGAGGTTGACAGTACAGATTTGAAATCGAGGAGAACAAAAAAGAGAGGGGAAATGGTAAGATCCCTTTTCCTCCATCCTAGGTCTCCACAAATTTCTGTACCTACTGGAGGTTTTTTGCTGGAGTGGTGTAAGAACGGTATCTAGCAGCATTTTACGACTGGAAGTAGTGGTGGACTTAGTCCAATAGGGGATGTCACAGTTTATTCATACTTTACCTGCATGTATACCACATCTCCCTTGATAATTTCAAGAAAAAGGTTCCACCTTTGGAAAATTAATTGCATGCTGCTGCATCCTCACTGGATCTGGTCCCTGTTCTAATACTCCATTTAGGCCTGCATGTGAATGGGCAGGCAGCTCAACCAGGTCTGCACTGATCATGGCTGATAGCACAATACCCACTATCATGTCCAGTCTTATCCAGCAGCATTAATTAGTCTGTTCCAGTGTTTGGCTTTTATTGCTTTAGAACGTTCATAGCATGGACAAGCTGGATGAGGCAGATAATACAAATGGATCCCACGTGTGGTATTTATCTTCTCCTTTATCTCCTTTAATTTTTATAGTCACTTGCTTATCACAATACATACCAGATTACAGGAGACCAGTTTTGGTACTTTTGTATAATTTTAAAACAACATGATATATGGCATAATTCCCCTTTAAAGGGGAACCCCAGATATTACTTTTTGGTTTAAAGTAATTAAATAAAGATAGTATCAGCACAATAAAGCTGTGGAAAGATTTCAGCAAAGAAAATTGGAAATGGGGTCTTCCTTGGCTACTCTCTCTGCATACAGGCAAGCAGGTATACGCTGAAGCTAGAGAAAACATTTAAGAAAAAAACTGCCTTTATTTAGTCATTATTTTCAGTTTTTTTTTTTATCATCCTTTGAGTCAAAGTGTCATTTATAGTAAGAGGGACCCCATTCCTTGTTTTAGAGTCTTGTACATATGCCATCATTCTAGTCATTCTCTACATACATTATTCTCACACACAAGGAGGTCTCCCTCTCCTCTATTCCTTTTATTTTTTTCAGGATCAAAAGCCACAACCTGATACTATTTATGGCTTGTTCAGCCAAACTGGAATGGCCTTTATTAGCACTTATTTATGTCTGAAAGGATGTCTTAGGTCTTGTGTTCAGCAGCCTTGTTATACTGGATCATTAGTTTCACCATCTGGGTCACAGTGATTGTTAAGTTGACCATACACGGAGCAAACTTTGTCCAGTTCCTAATGAACGGGCTGAAATTTGATCAATGGATGACATCTTTCAATAAAAAAAAAAAAAAAAGGAGAAAAATTGTCGGCCCAACAGAGTCTGCATCCAATCACTGGATTGGATGCAGGTACTGTTCAGGTATTAATGGAATAGCCTCAGGAGGAGATTCATCCATATACTCTGTTGAGAATGGATGGCGGAATCTGTTATGCCGCAGACACACGAGCGGAATGTCTGACAGAAAAAGTCCGATGGAAGCTTTTCATCATATATTCCGCTCATGTGTATTCCTCATCGGACTTTTTTTTTAGAAAATTCTGACGGACCTAGAAATAGAACATGTTCTAAATATTTCCGACGGAAACCAATTCCTATCGGGAAAATCGCTCGTCTGTATGCTGTTTTGACGGACCAAAAACGACGCATGCTCTGAAGCAAGTACATGACGGAAGCTATTGGCTACTGGCTATTGAACTTCCTTTTTCTAGTCCCGTTGTACGTGTTGTACGTCACTGCATTCTTGACGGTCGGACTTTGGTTTGACCGTGTGTAGGCAAGACCTCTTGAATGGAATTCCGTCGGAGTTCCGTCTGAGAAACCTTCGGAGTTTATTCAGACGGCAAAACCAGTCGTGTGTACAGGGCATTAGACTCATTTTGTTCAGCCTGCAGAAATAAGTGGGTGTATGCCCAGCTTTAGCCCTGGGCACCAATACTTTTAACACGATGTTGTGTTATTCTTGGTAAGGAGTTTCAGGGAATAAGTAAACGTATCATGAGGGGACCATGAAAAGAGACCCGCCAAAGCTGATCTTCAGAAAATGCTAGTTGCCCGGCCAGTATGCAGACTTGCTGGTTGCAAAACTGTCTGAGTTTTTGACCTGGAAAAGTACAGTATACAAATCAAGGAAAAGTCAGAGAAAAGTCAGAAGTCTCTATCTGTATACTTGTTCCAGGTCATTGCCTCTAACTACTAAAATGAGAGGGTCAACAAGTCTCATGACAGACTTCTGTTAAATTAGAGTAATGCCGCGTACACACGAGCAGACTTTTCAACCAGACTGGTCCGATGGGCCGAGTTCGGCGGACAATTCGACCGTGTGTGGGCTTCATCGGACCTGCAACGGACTTTTTCAGTCGACAGACTTTAGATTTGGAACATGTTTCAAATCCTTATGTTGGAACTCCGTCGAACTCAGTTCCTATCAAAAAGTCAGTTCGTCTGTATGCTAGTCTGACGGACAAAAACCGACTCTAGGGCAGCTATTGGCTACTGGCTATCAACTTCCTTATTTTAGTCCGGTCGTACGTCATCACATAAGAATCCATCGCACTTTGGTGTGATCGTGTGTAGGCAAGTGCGTTTGTTCGGAAAGTCAGTCGGAAGTCTGCCGAAAGTCCGTCGGATAGACCGTCGGACCAGTCCGGTCGAAAAGTCAGCTCGTGTGTACGCGGCATTAGGCTTATGATCATGGGTTAGGAAATTAATGTAGAACAAATGTTACATTTTAAAAAATTCGGCCTGTACATGTGTGTGTGTAAATGTTAAGTGCCATCATTTATGTGTGTACTTTATTCTTTCTTGTATTAACCCCTTGCCGCCGAGTGTATGCATATATGTGGCTTTGGCTTTAGGGGGTTATACCGGGATGATGCCCGCAGCTGCAGGCATCATCCCAGTAACGTTTTTTAGAGCAGGCTATTGGCTATCCAGGGATAACAACCGATGTGGCTAAAAGCCGCTCGGTTGTTATCCCGGAGGAGCGGGAGTGGACATCCCAACTCCCGCCGCCTTCCGCCGCTCTTACCGGGCCTCCCATCCCACCGGAAGACCCAATCCTCGATCCGCCACTTCCGGCGGCTAGAGACAGACTGGCACGAAGCCGGAAACGGCTCTGTTCCAGTCTTCTCTCTGTAAACACGGAAGTGACGTCACAATGATACTTCCTGTTTACTTGGCTGCCAATGGCCCCTGTTTTTAAAAAATATACAGTATTCAGAATCGCCGTTTTCAGCGATCTGAATACTCTGAAGTGCAAAGGAGGGATTGGGGGTCTTTTAGACCCCCAATCCCTCCATAAAGAGTACCTGTAACCACCTTTTACTGTCACAATGGATGTTTACATTCCTTGTGACAGCAATAAAAGTGATAAAAAATAAAAAAAAAAAAAACACAATGTAAAAAAATAAAAATTAATGAAATTAAAAAAAAATTAAACATTTTTTTTAAGGCGCCCCTGTCCCCGCAAGCTCGCGCAGCAAAGAAAACGCATACGGAAGTCGTACCCGCATGTGAGGTATTGCCACAATTGTCAGAGCGAGAGCAATAATTCTAGCACTAGACCTCCTCTGTAACTCTAACCTGGTAACCGTTATTTTTTTTTAAATATCGCTTATGGAGATTTTTAGGTACCGTAGTTTGTCGCCATTCCACGAGTGTGCGCACTTTTAAAGCGTGACATGTTTGGTATCTATTTACTCGGCGTAACATCATCTTTCACATTATACAAAAAGTTGCGTTTAAAAGACCGCTGCACAAATACCGTGTGACATAAATATTTCAACAATCGCCATTTTATTCTCTAGATTCTCTGCTAAAAAAATATACATAATGTTTGTGGGTTCTAAGTAATTTTCTAGCAAAAAATACAGATTTTAACTTGTAAACACCAAATGTCAGAAATAGGCTTAGTCATGAAAAGGTAGAGGTGTAGACTCCAGAGAGAGACAAATAATTTTGCCCCTGTACAAATCGTTAGGAATATGCAGTTACGTTTTGGACACCTCAAAAATATTATCACAAAAATTATATTGGGGGACAAGAGAAAGTGCACAGAAGGGCAACCAAACTGATAAGAGGCAGGGAGAAGATCAGGTATGAGGAAAGATTAGGTGAATTTAATTTTTTCTCTCTTAAGAAGAGGAGATAAAGGGGCATATGACCAACATGTATAAATACATAAGCAGTCCATATAGTGAACTTGGTGTTGAGTTGTTCACTTTCTGGGTCTACTATGCAGGCACTTCTGGGAAGAGTGGACTTCTGTTTAAGAGTGCCTGCATAGTTCCAGCACAGATGCCATTGCATCACCAGTCATTAACATAAGGGGGCACCACTTATGCACCACCGACCACCAATGTAAAAGGGCACTTCACCACTGACCACCCCGAAGGAGACCATTGACCTATGACTACTAACCAAAGGGGTTACCTAATCAATTTCCACCAATGTCAGGGGGCACTTCATCACTGACCTCCACTGACGTTACTGATGGAAGGAGGTGCTGCCCTGACCACTCTGCAGCATGCATACCCTAGATCACATATGTCAAACACAAATCCAGCTCTCCACGCCTTGTCACGTGGCCCTCACACCCAGTTTTGCAGCCGAAACATGGCAGAACACCTCTACCACCACCTCCTGCTCCCTGCTGTTACTTGTAAACAGAGAAGCCTTCTGTTTTCAAGGGAAAGCTTTCCTCAAATTTAACAGATCCCTGCATGCGCTCACGGCTGGAACAGATCTCCATAGAGTGAGAGAACGATCTCCCTGCAAGGCACACCACCTACAGAAGGAGTTACTAAAGCCAGGCCAGGTAGGCGAGAGGGATGCAAGGAAGCTTTGAGGTAGGTGTGTGTGTGTGTGGAGGGGGTGTTTGGTGTTGAGGTTGCACACCTTGAACTCTGTACACAGCACACCCCTGAACTCTGCATGCAGCGCACCACTAAACTGTGCATTCTGTACATAGCGCACCCCTGAACTCTGCACCTAGTGTACCCTTAAACCCTGCATTCTGTATATAGCACTTACCTGAACTCTGTACCTAGCGCACTCCTGAACCCTGTACTCTATACATAGTGCACCCCAGATAGAACCGGCCCTTTGAGGGCAACAAAACTGCTGTTGTGGCCCGCGATGAATTTGAATCCCAGCCCTAGATATATTACTGACTGTAGCACTTTATAAGCTGTGCTGTAAATTAACCACTTCATGACCACACTATATCCGAATGACAGCTACAGTACAGCCAGACAGTTCTGGGAGGGTGCCATATGATGTCCTCCCATGATCGCACCTGCTGCGCGCCCGCTGTGGTATGTGAGCGGCGTGCTCTGTGATGGCTGTATCCTTAGGACACAGCTGATCACAGATTGGGCCAATCACAGCGGCCCTTTACCACATTATCAGCTGTATCCAATCACACACTGACAAAGTGAGGAGAGGAGAGCCGATAACCGTCTTGTGTGAACAGGACATCTACCAGCCTCATCAGTGCCCACCAGTGCAGCCTCATCAGTGCAGCCTATCATTGCTCATCAGTGCAGCCTCATCAGCGCACATCAGTGAATGCCAAAAATTACTTGTTTGCAAAATTTTTAACAAACTATGAAAAATGTCAAAATTTTCGGTCTTTTTTCGTTTTAGCAAAAAATAAAAAAACCAGTGGTGATTAAATACCACCAAAGGAATATCTGTGTGAAAAAAATGATATAAATGTCATATAGGTGCAGTATTGCAATTGTCATTCAAAATGTGACAGTGCTGAAAGCTGGAAATTGACCTGGGCAGGAAGGGGTTAAAAATGTCCAGTAGGCAAGTGGTTAAATATACAGCCTGACCAAAGTGATGCTATATAGTCCTCTACCATTTTCATTCAAGTGGAAATATAAAATTGACACAGGCAATCTGTGCTAAATCAGACTCTGTAATTCAGCCAGGGTCAATACCGGGGAAATGAGGACCAGGTCTAGCCAGATCTATTTTTTGTCATTTTTGGAGCAGACCAGATGCAGCAGGAAGATGCGGCATGACAGATTGATGTGTGTGTAGTGCTAAAAGGAAGTGACATCACAAGCTCCATTTTCTTCTTGTTTCTCTTTAGTTAGAGTGGAATATGAGTATCCACCTTTCACTAGTACAGATAAAAGCATCAGTTATCAGGAAAGGTGGGGTTTATGAAAACCGTGTCCGTCTGTCCTCACGCCTACACAGATAAATACTCTTATCAGCAGGCGCACAAACAGTCGCACACCTGCACTGTGCAGTCCGATTCCTACCCTGACACTGAACTCTGACTAATCTTTTAAGAGAAAAAGTCACAATGATTAATTTCACATCTTAATTAATACAAACAAACAAGGAAGGGGATGGAATGCTGCCAGTGACAGCTTGAGGAGGTGATGAAGAGCAGAGCACATCTGACTGGTGCCTGGCCTTTCATGTGAGGACTGTAGCCTAATAACATGTAAATATCATCAACTTCACATCACAACCTATCCAAATATTTTCATTTCTGTGGCTCAGCAGACACTGTATGTAGCCTAATCCCAGGCTCTTTCTGTGCAGGCTGGGGGAGCTGGAGATCAAGCAGAGCCAAAGAGAAAGGCCATCAAGGCACTGGAAGTAGGGACACTGGAGGGAGGGAGATACTGTTCGAGAAACACAGTACATGTACTATATGTGATTGGGGGGGAGAAACGATCGACGTTATCAGGGTTTGTAACGAGAGCACACACTGACAGGAGAAAGCCCCATGCAGACTGTGCCGAGCACCTCAGAAAAAAACAGGGAACAGATGTTTGGTATGCTGAAATCACTGACGTGAAGCAATGCGGGAAGGTTAGGCAGATTAGAAAGAGAGAGAACTCAAAAAGCAGAAAGATCGGTCAAACAAGCAAAGGATTGTCGAAAACACGAAGTAGAAGATGAAAAAAATTACACTACGCTCCGAAAAAGGAATACCTGACCTTATCTATGAAAGAGTCATGATCTGGACTTTTAATACACTGGGCCTCTGAAGGTTTATATCAGGGATATGCAATTAGCGGACCTCCAGCTGTTGCAAAACTACAAGTCCCATCATGCCTCTGGGTGTCATGCTTGTGGCTGTCAGAGTCTTGCTATGCCTCATGGGACTTGTAGTTCTGCAACAGCTGGAGGTCTGCTAATTGCATATCCCTGGTTTATATCAAGCGTCATGCATCCTTTTTTTCCACTAAGATATCGCATGACTTAGCACCTATACAATTCTGAACATTTCATTCATGTGCTAAAATCATGTACGAGGGCTGTGCCAAAAATAATTCAAAAGCAGGTATAACTTTATTAACTTACATAGGTTGTACAAATTTTACATCTTGGCGGAATAACTCTTCCTCTCTAGTAACCCATCTTCTTTTTCATTGCCAGTTAATAATAAATACAAAGCAGAAGCAATGTGCCATCACTGAGTTATTGATGAAAGAGGGTTGCAGGATGTCCAACATCCACAGGAGACTACAGAATGTTTACAGAGATGTCATCATTGGTGACTCTTGTCAATGGTGTCATCTCCCTAAACATTCTGTAGCCTTCTGTAGATGTCAGATAGACGGCACCCCTCCTTCATCAAGAACTCAGTGATGGCACGTTGCTTCTGCTTGGAATCTATTATTTACCTGCAATGAAAAAGAAGAAGAAACGTTACTATAGAAAAAGAACTACCCTACCAGCATGTGAAATTTGAACAATCTATGTAAGTTAATAAAAAAAGTTATGTCCATTTTGCAGCCTTTGCATTAAAAGAGAAATATGGGAAAGATTGTTTTTCTTGAATCATACTTACCTAGGTGGATGCAGCATTGCTCTGATGCTGCATCCCCCGCCGGCTGTAACACTGAGAATTGAGTTATCGAACATCGCAGATCGCTCAGTTATCACAGCTCGGTAAGCAGAGAGCTGGTGACTGACAGTCACCGGCTCTCTGTTCTGCCCCCCCCCCTATGCTCCCTGGACCACTGGGCTGTGGAGGGGGCTTATGCGGCTGGCTCAGGCTCTCAGTGGCTTGCTGAGAGGCTGAGCTGGGTGCCAGTCCAGGCATGTGGGTGGATCCCAACCATATGGTCGCGATCTTTCCCGAGCCTGGATCGGCTCTGTGACGTCAGCAGAATTTAGCTCGCTGTTTGCTGAAAATGGCTCACAGAAGTGCAAAACGAACTGCACTCCTGTGATCCACAGGAGAAGTACAGCTAACGAGCTTTGTCTGTACTTCTTCTTTCAGGCCCCACCCCATGACTTAGTTATTGCTAAAAGTACAGAAATCTGTAGCAGCAAGACGCATATTGGGCATGATTTATTTTATTTATATATTTATTACAGGTACTTATATAGTACCGTCAATTTAAGCAGTGCTTTACATATACTGTATATTGTGCATTCACATCAGTCCTTTCCCTCAAAGGAGCTTACAATCTAAGGTCCTGAAGTCACATTCATACATACATACATACTAGGGCCAAGTTTTACAGGAGCCAAGTAACCTACAAGCATGTCTTTGGAGTGTGGAAGGAAACAGGAGTACCCCAGAGGAAACCCACGCAGGCACAGGGAGAACATGCAAACTCCAGGCAGGTAGTGCCGTGGTTGGGATTCAAAATGACAAACTTAGTGTATGTAAATATTTTGACTTTCATGCTGATCAGTGGTAAAAAAGTCAGTTAATACATGTTTTTGCATGATAAAGCAATGATTTCTAACCAATATGCTGTACCATGCAAACACCTTTGTTGCCATTGTCTGCAATGTGCTGGTCACTCAGCTTTGGGGCAGTCATTGAGAAAGCCCCTGTTTCTGTTCTGCACACATGAAAAGGGAAAAGCGGGGAAAAAAGCAGGTTTTTAACAATACAAAGCTTCCTCTGATTAGCTGAGGTGGAGATCATGACATCACCTGCCCGCCTCTCCACCTCAGCCAAAAAGAGGAAGCTTTGTATTTATTGATTAAAAAAAATGTTGATGGCTGAGCAGGGTTTATTCAGACTCAAATTTGTACCGGCAGCAGACAGGAAGTCTGGAACACAAAGCTGTATATACTGTATGTAGCATCTGCTACATACAGTATGCAGCACTAACAGCAGCCACATCAATAAGTAAAGGAAACAGTTTGTTTGGGCCAGCTTGGTCTTGTGATTTATCAGACCCCCCCTTCACAGATCACGTTACATGCAGTGTTCACTATGAAACAACGTTTCCAAAAGGAGAAGGTTGAATGAGGTAGTGGGTCCCCATCTGGAGCATGACAGAAGCCTTGGAGCTATTAAGTAATTGGCAGTGTTGCAGCAGGAAGAGGACAGGGCATCCCTGCACAAAAGATTTCTAGAAGAAGTTCCAGCTGCCTGCATGACTTGGGAAATACTTCAATAAAGGTAAGTTAGGTCACTAAAGCTGTAGAGAATATAGATTTTCTTTTTTTTTTTAATAAACTTTAGCTTTAATACTAATGACACACTTTGATAAAACTTCATACTACTGACACATCCATTCCTATGACACCTAAACCTACTTAGAAATTTTGACACATCCATGCCTACCTAAGCTGGTTATACACTGATAGATGTAAAAATAAAATCAGAATCCTTCATCTAAGCCAACAGCCTGGATGAATTCATTCTTCCTGGCGGGCTATTTTATTCTGCTTCGGGCTGGATTTAGCAACTGTTCAGCTGAAAATTTTCACCTGGCTTCTTCTATTTTATAATCAACGGATATTGGGTGGGAGGGGGCTGAGAGGACCACCCATTAGGCGAATTTCCTCCAGTTTGTTAGGAACCGGCCATAATCCACACAACGTATAGACAGCTTTAGAACTTTAAACACATGTCTAATTGAATAGAACTTAAAGTGATACTAAACACACACACACTGTTATATACCATTTACATCATTTCTTCTCTTTCTGTATGTGGATGAAGAGATTGTAATTATTTTAATAAAAAAAGAAAACATTTAAAGTACCTTTTTCCTAACAATATTCAGCTGTCACATGACCTAGCTCTTTCCCAGCCTGTCTGCAGGGAAACATAAGCAGGAGGAGCTTCTATTCCTCTGCTGCTGGTCACATGTTAAGAATAAAAAAAAAACAGCCTTTGGAATACAGAGTAAAAATAAAATAAATTATATCAATAAACAGTTTCAATTTGTCATACAAATATATATTTGAGATCAAATTGTTTATTTTTGGGCAATAACATAGTATGGGTGGATTTCGGACAGTCACAGGCTGCGTCACGCCCCTCCAGCCTGTGTCTTAGAATAACTCTCCAAATATCACCCAAATCGTCCTCTCCGCGCTTCTCAAGACCTCCTACTTTCAAGCTCTCTCGTCTCCTCCTCCCATGCTCGTCTCCAGGATTTCTCCAGAGCCTCTCCCATCCTCTGGAACTCGCTACCTCCACTGGTGATCCCTGAAAACTCATCTCTTCAGGAAAGCCTATCATGTCTCCAACTAATCTCCTACCACTTCCATCAGCTCATTCCCCAAGGTTACAACCTTTTGTATCACCTGCCCCACCCTATTAGATTGTAAGCTCTTCTGAGCAGGGCCCTCTTAATCTTCTTGTATTTTATTGCACTGTAACTATATTGTCTCCTTTTATATTGTAAAACGCTGCATAAACTGTTGGCGCTATATAAATCCTGTATAATAATAATAACACCTCCATCGATCTATATGTAATATCCTGCCCCCATTGTGTATAGCCGATTAGTGGGCATGGAGTGGGCTGTCATTTACCACAGTGTATATGCCCACATGTGTGACTCTATAGTCACATGGGCTGCGATGTGACAGGGAGGAAATGTTCAGGCTAGAAATACACTGAAAACTGTGCACTAGCTGCCAACACTGCTCTGCAATATCCCCAACTGCAGTGGGGACATGGACAGGAGAGTGAGATAGAGAAAAGCAGGATCAACAAAGTTTTCTTGCAGGATACAAAAATGAATACCATAGTGATTGAGTGAGTATGAACAGCATGTAAAACATCATTGATAGTTTTTAATGATGTGGGTTTAGTGACACTTTACGTTTGAACATAACCAACTTATGCAACAGTTCTAATGTGCGCTTTTACATATTACATAATGTTGCCACAAATCAGCTTTCTGCTGTATATTCGTGTAATTAAAATAAACAGTTTCCACTGATTTTATAAAAAAAAAAGCTGTTAAAAACAAAAAAAAATGGAATGAAAGCTAAATAATTTATCTAGTAAAGTATACAGACAGCCAAAGTATTCCAAAACTATAAAAAGCATTAAAATATGGAAAACCACAATAGGAAAGCATAGAATCAAAGAGGGGAGAAGTAAAGGGTAGAAAGAGGAGCAGCAAATGGTCAGGTGACAAATGAAACCAGAGAGAACAATGTCAGGGCAATCAAGAAGGACATGAGAAACCACAGCCAGGGGAGCAAGACTAGATGAAAACAGTGACAGGAGCAAGTACAGACAGGAGATGGTTTGTGGGAATGGTGGCTTTCCAGAGACAGGTGTAATGGTCCTGACAACAGGGAAACAGAGGGCACAAACAGGAGCATGTCTAGTTGGAGAGACCGAGTGGGAAAATAAATAGATCAGAGTCTAATGAAGGGGCCCATCCTGCTGCCGTTCACAGGAGCAAACATTTTTTTTAGCAGCTTGATAAAGATTCACACGCTGTTCAAATCTGTTCACTTCTAAGCAGTGTTAATTTTGTAAAAAAAAAAAATATTTTCGTCGACTAAATTACCACTATTTTAGTCAACTAAAATACAACGAAAACTAAAATGGCATTTTAGTCAAAAGACTAAACTACAACTAAAACTAAAATAGCATTTTAGTCAGAAGACTATGACTAAAACTAAATCGAATGTTTACATCAAAATTAACACTGCTTCCAAGGCAGAAATCCAGATAACTGCTAAAAGTGATCAAGAAAGCCAAATAACACATGTCATTAGAGGCTACATTAACCACTTAAGGACCGGAAGGATTTGCCTCCTTAATGATCAGGCCATTTTTTGCGATACGGCACTGCGTCGCTTTAACTGACAATTGTGCGGTCGTGCGGTGTTGTACCTAAAAAAATTGATGTGCTTTTTTCCCACAAATAGAGCTATTTTTTGGTTGTATTTGATCACCTCTGCGGTTATTTTTTTTTTTTTGCGCTATAAACAAAAAAAGAGCGACAATTTAAAAAAAAAAAAAAAAAACAATATTTTTACTTTTTGATATAATAAATCTCCCAAAAAATGTAAAAATGTCTTCATCAGTTTAGGCCGATATGTATTCTTCTACATATTTTTGGTAAAAAAATCGCAATAAGCGTATATTGATTGGTTTGAGCAAAAGTTATCAAAAGCGTCTACAAAATAGGGGATAGATATATGGCATTTTTATTATTTATTTTTTACTAGTAATGGCGACGCTCTGCGATTTTTAGCGGGAGTGCGACATTGCGGCAGTCAGATCGGACACTTTTTTGGGACCAGTGACGTTTATCTAGCGATCAAAGCTAAAAATAGCCACTGATTACTGTATAAATGTCACTGGTAGGGAAGGGGTTAACACTAGGGGGCAATCAAGGGGTTAAGCGTTCCCTAGGGAGGGGTTTCTAACTGTGGGGGGAGTGGACTGACTGGGAGTAGAGATAGATCGCTGTTCCTGATCACTAGGAACAGCAGATCTCTCTCTAATCCCCTGTCAGAACGGGGATCTGTCTGTTTACATACACAGATCCCCGTTCTGGCTCTCCGAAGATCGATCACGGGTGGGCGGCGAATATCGCGGCCACCAGCCACATGCATTGGCATCGCGCGCGCCCCCCTTTAGCTTCTTAAAGCGGCTGACGTAGTATGACGGCGATTTGCGCAGTCATGTCAACCTGCCTCAGTACAACTGCCACGGCTGGTCGGCAAGCAGTTAAACATGCCCTCTGCTATTAACCACTTGAGCCCCGGACCATTATGCTGCCTAAGGACCAGAGGTCTTTTTCCAATTTGGCACTGCGTCGCTTTAACTGCTAATTGCGCGGTCATGCAATGCTGTACCCAAACGAAATTTGCGTCCTTTTCTTCCCACAAATAGAGCTTTCTTTTGATGGTATTTGATCACCTCTGCGGTTTTTATTTTTTGCGCTATAAACGGAAAAAGACCGAAAATTTTGAAAAAAAATTATATTTTCTACTTTTTGTTATAAAAAAAATCCAATAAACTAAATTTTAGTCATACATTTAGGCCAAAATGTATTCGGCCACATGTCTTTGGTAAAAAAAATGTCAATAAGCGTATATTTATTGGTTTACGCAAAAGTTATAGCGTCTACAAACTAGGGTACATTTTCTGTAATTTACACAGCTTTTAGTTTATGACTGCCTATGTCATTTCTTGAGGTGCTAAAATGGCAGGGCAGTACAAAACCCCCCCAAGTGACCCCATTTTGGAAAGTAGACACCCCAAGGAAATTGCTGAGAGGCATGTTGAACCCATTGAATATTTATTTTTTTTGTCCCAAGTGATTGAATAATGACAAAAAAAAAAAATATTTACAAAAAGTTGTCACTAAATGATATATTGCTCACACAGGCCATGGGCCTATGTGGAATTGCACCCCAAAATACATTCAGCTGCTTCTCCTGAGTATGGGGATACCACATGTGTGGGACTTTTTGGGAGCCTAGCCGCGTACGGGGCCCTGAAAACCAATCACCGCCTTCAGGATTTCTAAGGGTGTAAATTTTTGATTTTACTCCTCACTACCTATCACAGTTTCGGAGGCCATGGAATGCCCAGGTGGCATAAAACCCCCCAAAATGACCCCATTTTGGAAAGTAGACACCCCAAGCTATTTGCTGAGAGGCATATTGAGTCCATGGAATATTTTATATTTTGACACAAGTTGTGGGAAAGTGACACTTTTTTTTTTTTTTTTTTTGCATAAAGTTGTCACTAAATGATATATTGCTCACACAGGCCATGGGCATATGTGGAATTGCACCCCAAAATACATTTAGCTGCTTCTCCTGAGTATGGGGATACCACATGTGTGGGACTTTTTGGGAGCCTAGCCGCGTACGGGGCCCCAAAATCCAATCACCGCCTTCAGGATTTCTAAGGGTGAAAATTTTTGATTTCACTCTTCACTGCCTATCACAGTTTCGGAGGCCATGGAATGCCCAGGTGGCACAAAACCCCCCCAAATGACCCCATTTTGGAAAGTAGACACCCAAAGCTATTTGCTGAGAGGCATGGTGAGTATTTTGCAGCTCTCATTTGTTTTTGAAAATGAAGAAAGACAAGAAAAAACTTTTTTTTTTTCTTTTTTCAATTTTCAAAACTTTGTGACAAAAAGTGAGGTCTGCGAAATACTCACTATACCTCTCAGCAAATAGCTTGGGGTGTCTACTTTCCAAAATGGGGTCATTTGGGGGGGTTTTGTGCCACCTGGGCTTTCCATGGCCTCCGAAACTGTGATAGGCAGTGAAGAGTGAAATCAAAAATTCACGCCCTTAGAAAGCCTGAAGGCGGTGCTTGGTTTTCGGGGTCCCGTACATGGCTAGGCTCCCAAAAAGTCTCACACATGTGGTATCCCCGTACTCAGGAGAAGCAGCAGAATGTATTTTGGGGTGTAATTTCACATATTTCCATGGCATGTTTGAGCAATATATCATTTAGTGACAACTTTGTGCAAAAAAAAAAAAAAAAATGTGTCTCTTTCCCGCAACTTGTGTCACAATATAAAATATTCCATGGACTCGACATGCCTCTCAGCAAATAGCTTGGGGTGTCTACTTTCCCAAATGGGGTCATTTGGGGGGGTTTTGAACTGTCCTGGTATTTTATGCACAACATTTAGAAGCTTATGTCACACATCACCCACTCTTCTAACCACTTGAAGACAAAGCCCTTTCTGACACTTATTGTTTACATGAAAAAGTTATTTTTTTTTTGCAAAAAAATTACTTTGAACCCCCAAACATTATATATTTTTTTAAAGCAAATGCCCTACAGATTAAAATGGTGGGTGTTTCATTTTTTTTTTTCACACAGTATTTGCGCAGCGATTTTTCAAACGCATTTTTTGGGGAAAAAACACACTTTTTTAAATTTTAATGCACTAAAACACACTATATTGCCCAAATGTTTGATGAAATAAAAAAGATGATCTTAGACCGAGTACATGGATACCAAACATGACATGCTTTAAAATTGCGCACAAACGTGCAGTGGCAACAAAATAAATACATTTTTAAAAGCCTTTAAAAGCCTTTACAGGTTACCACTTTAGATCTACAGAGGAGGTCTACTGCAAAAATTACTGCCCTCGATCTGACCTTCGCGGTGATACCTCACATGCATGGTGCAATTGCTGTTTACGTTTGACGACAGACCGCCGATTGCGTTCGCCTTAGCGCGAGAGCAGGGGGCGACAGGGGTGCTTTTTTTTTTTTTTTTTTTCTTTATTATTTTTCTGCTTTTTTTATCTTATTTTTAAACTGTTCCTTTCATATTTTTTTTTTTAATCATTTTTATTGTTATCTCGGGGAATGTAAATATCCCCTATGATAGCAATAGGTAGTGACAGGTACTCTTTTTTGAAAAAATTGGGGTCTATTAGACCCTAGATCTCTCCTCTGCCCTCAAAGCATCTGACCACACCAAGATCGGTGTGATAAAATGCTTCCCCAATTTCCCAATGGCGCTATTTACATCCGGCGAAATCTAAGTCATAAAATGCTCGTAGCTTCCGGTTTCTTAGGCCATAGAGATGTTTGGAGCCACTCTGGTCTCTGATCAGCTCTATGGTCAGCTGGCTGAATCACCGGCTGCATTCTCAGGTTCCCTGTTGAGACAGGAGAGCCAGAGAAAAACACGGAAGACGGTGGGGGGGGGGGCATTCCCTCCCACGGCTTGTAAAAGCAGTCTAGAGGCTAATTAGCCGCTAGGATTGCTTTTACATGAAAGCCGACCGCTGGCTGAAAAGAATGATACCAAGATGATACCTAAATCTGCAGGCATCATTCTGGTATAACCACTCAAAGTCGTGAATGGCGTACCTGAAGACAAAAAAATGGTTAACAATAAAGCACAGTAAACGGTAAAGTATAAAAAATTGCACACCTGAAAAAGCAAACATGATAAAACATAATAACAATAAAACATTGCAGAATAGAATACAGTAAAAAAGAGCAGAACAATAGAGAGAGAACAATAAAACGACAACTATTTTTTTTTATTTTATATATATTTTTTTTTTTTGACACTTTTTTTGTAACTAACTTTTGTAACTGTAACCGGTTCCAGGTTCGGGTCTCTCAAAATGCGATGGCATCTTGGGAGACCCTGTGAAAGTGTGCCTAGTCTGTGGAATGCTGTACCCTACGCTAATACTCAACTAGTGAATGGTAGCGTTCAAAACATTCACCAATGCAAAGACCAGGATTGTCAGGACAGGAGGGACAATAATAGCGGGTGTCACGCCTATATCCGCGCTTCCTGCAGACACAACATCTTTTTTGGGGGTTCGTTGGGTAGGGGTACTCGGGAGGACATAAAGAAAATGCCTCTCATGCAGCCGACTGCATTTGGTTGGGGATGTGAATGGGGGAAGTACGGGCGCTGCAGAAGCGGTGGGTTCCCAATTAGGATTGGCGAATGCAGCAGGAAGGGCACTATGGGCACGACGGGCCTGTGTTTGTCTTTTTGGTGGCAGCGGGACACTACTTGTGCTTGCCACCTCACCAGCTTGAACTGCACTTATGGGACTGGCCACGTCACCAAGTGTTGCTGCAGCGCTGGTTTGACTACGACCGGGGTGTACTAGGCCGCTGGTGCTTGCCAGTTCACCAAAACGCTACCAAAAAAACTGTTAGCGATCGCAGGGATCAGGCCTGACTCTGCGAACGCTGCAGTTATGCGTTTAGTGTTTTGTAAGTGTCAGTGATCGATCGATACTGCACTTGGGTGGGCTGGGCTGGGCTGGGCTGGGCCGGGCGGAGGGGCAAAACGCAGGTGCTAGCAGGTATCTGGGCTGATCCCGCTAACACTGCGTTTTTGGGAACCCTAAACTGCTGGGGACGCTAGTATAGATCTGATCGGATCAGATATTGATCCGTTCAGATACTATACCACTAAGGGAGGTGTACGGTGCGTGCGTGGGTGTTAGCGGTACTGGCGCTAACCTGACGCTGCCTGGGGCTGGTGCTTGCCAGTTCACCAAAACGCTACCAAAAAAACTGTTAGCGATCGCAGGGATCAGGCCTGACTCTGCGAACGCTGCAGTTATGCGTTTAGTGTTTTGTAAGGGACAGTGATCGATCGATACTGCACTTGGGTGGGCCGGGCCGGGCGGAGGGGCAAAACGCAGGTGCTAGCAGGTATCTGGGCTGATCCCGCTAACACTGCGTTTTTGGGAACCCTAAACTGCTGGGGACGCTAGTATAGATCTGATCGGATCAGATATTGATCCGATCAGATACTATACCACTAAGGGAGGTGTACGGTGCGTGCGTGGGTGTTAGCGCTACTGGCGCTAACCTGACGCTGCCTGGTGCTTGCTTGCCAGTTCACCAAAATGCTACCAAAAAAACTGTTAGCGATCGCAGGGATCAGGCCTGACTCTGCGAACGCTGCAGTTATGCGTTTAGTGTTTTGTAAGTGACAGCGATCGATCGATACTGCACTTGGGTGGGCTGGGCTGGGCCGGGCGGAGGGACAAAACGCAGGTGCTAGCAGGTATCTGGGCTGATCCCGCTAACACTGTGTTTTTGGGAACCCTAAACTGCTGGGGACACTAGTATAGATCTGATCGGATCAGATATTGATCTGTACAGATAATATACCACTAAGGGAGGCGTATGCTGCGTGCGTGGGTGTTAGCGGTACTGGCGCTAATCTGACGCTGCCTGGGGCGACGCATATCACCGCCGGGCGATCAGGGGGCTAAACCTTTATTCGGTAATAAACGGCGGGTGCCCTGACACTATAAAAAATAAACGAACTAACCAGCGTCAACCGTAACGTTTATACGGTGATCAGTGGTGAAAGGGTTAACTAGGGGGCAATCAAGGGGTTAAAACATTTATTAGATAGTATATGGGGGTCCCTGACGCTATAAAACGCTGACGGCGAACCTAAATATTTACGTCCCTAACTAGCGTCACCAGCGACACTAATACAGCGATCAGAAAAATGATCGCTTAGTGACACTGGTGACAGGGGGTGATCAAGGGGTTAAAACTTTATTAGGGGGGGTTAGGGGGGTATCCTAGACCTAAAGGGGGGTAATACTAACTGTCCCAACACTGTAACTGTCACAAACTGACACTATGCAGTAATCAGAAAAAAAAAAAAAAAATAAAAAAACCTGCTGGTGTCAGTTTGTGACGGGGGGGGGGGTTGATTGGGGGGGGATCGGGGGGCGATCGGGGGGGGGATCGGGGTGTTTTGTATGCCTGGCATGTTCTACTGTGTGTGTGTAGTGTTTTCACTTACTCGGATGTCTTCTCCCCTCGGCGCTGGAACGGAAACTACCGAGCCGAGGGGAGATGACATCATTTCCTTTGCTGCTGTTTAGCATACAGCAGCAAAGGAATGTTCCCATTGGCCGGCGGCGATCGCGAGGGGGGGGCCACGAACGGATGGCCTCCCCCTCATCTCGGATCGCCGGGGAACAGAACGGGACCGCCTCGGGCACCGGGGGGGTCCGATCGGACCCCCCACCCGCGGAAGGCAAATCACGTACATGTACGTGATTTTGCCTGCCCGTGCCGCTTTGCCGACGTAAATCGGCGTTAGGCGGTCCTTAAGTGGCTAAGAAGCATTGGGATTCATAATCATTTTAGTGTTCTCTACTGTAGTGGTTCTCAACCTCAGTCCTCAAGTACCCCCAACAGGCCATGTTTTGGGAATTTCTCTTAGATAAAATAGATAGATAAATAGATAAAAAATAGATAAAATAGATAAAAAGCAACTTGATGTTCATTAACACTTAAGCTGCTCTACTTCATATTTATTTTATTTTTTTTAAAGGATGGCGCCCTCATATTGTTATTTGATGTTCATTAAACCAGATGACTCTTATGCCCCGTACACACGGTCGGACTTTGTTCGGACATTCCGACAACAAAATCCTAGGATTTTTTCCGACCGATGTTGGCTCAAACTTGTCTTGCATACACACGGTCACACAAAGTTGTCGGAAAATCCGATCGTTCTGAACGCGGTGACGTAAAACACGTACGGCGGGACTATAAACGGGGCAGTAGCCAATAGCTTTCATCTCTTTATTTATTCTGAGCATGCGTGGCACTTTGTGCGTCGGATTTGTGTACACACGATCGGAAATTCTGACAACAGATTTTGTTGTCGGAAAATTTTATAGCCTGCTCTCAAACTTTGTGTGTCGGAAAATCCAATGGAAAATGTGTGATGGAGCCTACACACGGTCGGAATTTCCGACAACAAGGTCCTATCACACATTTTCTGTCGGAAAATCCGACCGTGTGTACGGGGCATTAGACAGATGATAATGGGCACCTGTGCCGATCAGAACACTGACTGGCTTTTTTTTTCTTTTTTTTTAGATCACTTTTAATTCACCAAAGGACAACAGGTGTAACAGGTAGGTATGTTCTTCAGTAACAGTAACAGCAATAGTTCATTGTGTTAAATAAAAACTATTTACAGTCTTGTGCTAATGCACCCAATTCATTTCTTAATTTGTTGGTAAAAGTTTCTTAAATATAATAATCTTAAAATACTTATGGTTCTTGTCTTTGTTTTTTTTTAGGTTAAAAAAATTAAAGAGGTAGGGGCACCCATTAAAAGTTTACCCTGGGCCCACTCAAGTCTTTAAGCTGCTTTGAATGACAGTACGGTTAGGTTTAGCTAAAGCAAATGCTGACTACATGGCTCTCCTGTGTATGTCAGCTCAATACATTTCTCACCCACTGTTGATGAAACGTATACTCTCTTTAAGCACTCTAAAGAAGGGCATAAGAATCTATTAATCTGAGATGTGGCTCACTTTTACTGTGCTCTGACTCTTGCATGAAGACCTAAGATCTTCGCACCCACCAAACTGCACTGACTACAGCTGTTAGCAGACTTCAATACAGCTCTGTTAATATATGGGTTTTATCACTCAACACATTGTATGTCAGTGCAGGTCTACACATAATCAGAACAAAAATGAATACAAGTACATTTCTGGTCCGTTGATATGCAATTTGTCCTGCAATAGCCTCTGTTCATCAAAGAGATGAATGTGCCATCAACATCAACGTAGGTCACTGGGCCTGTAGATCTCAGATGTTCACACACAAGTATGAGTACCCTCAATGAAGCCTTCAAATTGTGCTTCTGCAGAACGTTCTATAGCATTCTGGAGACATTCATTTTTATTTTTAACTTTCAATACTTATGTCCGCATGATGTAACATAAAACAAAGCAAAGACAGGTGAAAGGAAGTGCCAGGAGGTTATTGCAGTCAGGCACAACACAGATGGAAGGGATATCTAGTAATAGAGAGGAAATGGAGCAGGGGAAGAGGAAAGCTACACCGAAGTGCAAATATTTAATGGGAAAGTACACAGGGAATGTACAGCCAAACAAAGTACAACCTACAGCTACCCGAATCTGAAGCCTGTGCCAACATTTGTCCTGGACACTCTATGAATTCTTTCACCAGTGCTTTAACCATTTGAGGTATTTAGTAAGAGACATAGTGAGTTTTTTTAAGTTGTAATTTTCTGTCACAATTTTTTGGAAAACGAAGAAATTAAATACAAAAAACATTTTTGCTTTTTATTTACAATTTTTTTCTTTTTTTTTACCATACTGTGACCTATGAGGAGGTGATTAGTTTTTTTTTCACTATGATTGCTTATTACAGTGATGATCTGATCACTGTTATAAGCAATCATTTTCATAAATAGCACGTGCCCTTGTGATAACTTTGGCCACAGTTATCACATGGTACAGGTCGACTGTGCTTGGCCCCTTTACTATCTGATCACTATGGCCAATCATAGAGATCACAAGAGTGCACAATGAATGGCTATGAATGAAAGTAATTGTGTACTGATATTGTGTATTGACATATGATCACTGTGATTGATCACAGTGATCACATGGTACCAGGGACGGCCTCGGTACAACAATCTGTTTTCTGATGTGTCTTGTGGACACAGCGGGTGACAGATCATGTGGCAGCATGGTCCTTGGGTGTGCAAGAGGCTGCACTTGGAGGACATCACATGACGTCCACCCAGGATAACACTGCTCCTGCTTGGCCATCATTTTACAACAGGCCAGGTGTAAATAGTTAATAATGTATGCGTTTTTAAACTTCATCAATGTGCATTAGGCCATGCAGTTTTTTGTGTTTTTGCACGCTGATGCAAGCAAGCATTTTATATCTGATTTGTTGCATGCATTTTTTATGGTCTAACAAAAAAAAAAAGGGGGGGGGGTCATATTTATAAAGCAGTGGATGTGACTCTCACCAAACATTCACTGGATGTGTTTCTTCCTGGTACATGTTTTAAATTACATTTACCGATTCATCTACAGGAAATGTTCAGTGAAAGTCACATTCACTGCATTATACATGAACCCCAAATCCCTGTGTTAATCACACTATACAGCATTTCACTGCTTCCATTCTTTTCAGTGGGACCTTAAACCACAACTTCACTCAAAAAGTCCCGCTGGTTCACTCCCTCCCTCCAGCTTGTAACTCATTAGGTGAGAATGGTGTCACTTGCCCTGCCCCCTACTTGCATGCATCACATGTCCCAGCAAGCTGCAGGACCATTCACAAAGTGCTGCACGAGCTTGTGTATGTGCAGTGGGAAGCCAGCTGTGGTTTCTCACAGCTGGCTCTTGTATCCAGGCTGGCAGCACAGGGGGACCCACAGCTTTAATAATTGGCTGTGGGAAGATAGCACTGGACCCCAGGTATTGGTAAATACCTGATTTTTAAAAGTCAGTAGCTACATTATTTGTAGCTGCTGACTTTAAAAGAAAAAACAAACTGAAGTTCCTACTTAACATACCAAAAAAACAAACATTTATACTCACCTAGGTGGATGCAGCATTGATCCAATGATGCATCTATCCCCCACCGGCTCTGCAGTGAGAACTGAGTGATCATCACCACTAATCAGTCAGTTCACCCTTTCTACTCTGAGCAGAGAGCCGTGACTTTCAGTCACTGGCTTTCTGCACTGCTCCTCCAGCGCTCACTGGAGCGCTGGGTTGTGGTGGGGCTGGTTCAGACTCTCAGAGGATCGCTGAGATGCTGAGCCAGGTGCCAGTCTAGGCATCTGAGTGGATCCCAACCATATCTTTCCCAAGCTTGGACCGGCTGAGTGACGTCACCTGACAGTGGGTCACCGGAATGCAGAACGAACTGCACTCCTGTGACCTACAGGAGAAGTAGGGCCAAAAAAACTTTAGCCATAGTTCTTCTTTAAAGTGTTCAGAAACACAATAAAAGTCATGCAGGCCACGACTTATAAAGCTAGATCTACAGATGTATCTCAAAAAATTTGAATGTCATCAAAAAGCTAATGTATTTCAGTACTTTAAATCAAAACGTAAAACTCATATATTATATAGATTCATTACACATGGAGTGATATATTTCAAAAATGTATTTCTTTTAATTTTGGTGATTATAGCTTACAGCTAGTGAAAACTCAAAATTCAGTATCTCAGAAAATTAGAATATTGTAAAATTATTGTAGACTCGTGATGTCACACTCTAATCAGCTAATTAACTCAAAACACCTGTAAAGGTTTTCTGAGCCTTAAATGGTCTCTCAGTCTGGTTCAGTAGGTTACACAATCATGGGGAAGACTGGTGCCTTGACAGTTTTTCAGAAGGCAGTCATTGACACCCTCCACAAGGAGGGTAAGTCACAAAAGGTCATTGCTAAAGAAGCTGGCTGTTCACAGATTGCTATATCCAAGCATATTAATGGGAAGTTGAGTGGAAGGAAAAGAGTGTGGTAGAAGCAACAAGGATGCCCAAGCAACAAGAATAACCACAGCCTTGAGTGAGAGGATTGTGAAGCAAAGGCCGTTTAAGAATGAGGGGAGATTCACAAAGAGTGGACTACGGCTGGTGTCAGTGCTTCAAGAGCCACCACACACAGACATATACAGGACATGAGCTACAACTGTCGCATTCCTTGTGTCTAGAAACAGCTGCATCGGAGATAACGTCCGAAGCGTCTTACCCGAGCTGAGGAGAAAAAGCACCCGATTGTTGCTCAGTGGTCCAAAGTCCTCTTTTTTTTCATTTAATTTGTAAATCAAGGTCCCAGAATCTGGAGGAAGAGTAGAGAGGCACAGAATTCAAGTTCCATGAGGTTAAGTGTGATGTTTCCACAGTCAGTGATGATTTGGGGAGCCATGTCATCTGCTGGTGTTGGTCCACTGTGTTTTTATCAAGTCCAAAGTCAGCGCAGCCCTCTACCAGGAAATTATAGAGCACTTCATGCTTCCCTCTGCTGACCATCTTCATGGAGATGCTGATTTAATTTTACAGCAGGACTTGGCTCCTGCCCACACTGCTTAAAGTACCAATACCTGGTTTAATGATTATGATATCACTGTGCTTGATTGGCCAGCAAATTCACCCGATCTAAACCCCATAGAGAATCTATGGAGTATTGTGAAGAGGAAGATGAGAGACACCAGACCCAACAATGCAGACAAGCTGAAGGCCGCTATCAAAGCAACCAGGGCTTCCATAACATTGCAGCAGTGCCACAGGCTGATGGCCTCCGTGCCACGACGCATTGATGCAGTAAGTCATACAAAAGAAGCCCCAATCAAGTATTGAGGGCATACTATACTGTACATGGACATACTTTTCAGTAAGCCTACATTTCTGTATTAAAAACACTTTTTTATTGGTCTTTTGTAATATTCTAATTTTCTGAGATACTTAATTTTGGGGATTTACTAGCTATAAGCCATAATTATCACTCTGTGTGTAATGAATCGATATGATATATGAGTTTCACTTTTTGAATTGAATTACTGAAATAACAACATCAACTCAGATACAATCACTGTTCAGTTACTCAGACAGCTGCGGAACCAGGGAAGATTTCTTCATCCATGCTGTATAACAGGGATAGGCAACCTCAACCCTCCAGCTGTAGCAAAACTACAAATCCCATGATGCCTGTGATTGTGGGGGTCTTGCAATGTTTAATGGGACTTGTAGTTTCAAAACAGCTGGAGGGCTGAGGCTGCCTACCCCTGCTGTATAAGGTAGCCATACGCAGCTCAAATTGTGAAATTTCAGCACCACCTAACTGGATAAACTTAGAATAAATATATCAAAGGAGCTGGATGTAAAATTGTCAGCCAAACGGTGACTACATCCTATCAGCTACTGCCACTGTTTGGGTATTCAGACAGTGGTGGCAATTTGAATACAATAGCCACAAAAGGAGATTCCTCTATGTATGCTATTTAGCGTGGATTAGGAAATATATAAATATATGGAAAGCCTTAGATCTGAACTGGACTTATTTACTTCCATTATGACCCAGTGTTTGGTGTGTTGTTCCTCTACCTTAGCAGAGATCATGTGACCAATGCTTAGTTTTTACACGTGACACACCACCATGTGATCTTGGAACAGTGATTTCATCCACCAAGGTATTTCATGTCTTCTGTACAGTCTAAGCATGCCGCCAACCATCCATGTGACAGTGTTCAGGCCTAAGGATTGGCTGTTCATGCATGTGACAATCCACTGATTGTTGGACTTCGGTTCTTTAAATCATCGAGGTTTAGCATCACATGTGGGTATTACCTAGGGCATGCTGCATGCAAATCCAGTCCACCTAGTTATTCTCCAGACTGACATCTACCCATGAAGGCATTTTGATATTTGCATCTCCTTCCAAGAGCCAGCTTGCACCAGGGCTGGGGGCTCCTGAGGGGAGTACTAAGGCATGATCCTGTGATATTTTCAGGAAGATTTGTACAGCACTCTGATAGCCCCTCCCACCCACCATGACCTGCCTGCACAGAGAAGCACAGAGACCCAGTGATTACATCAATAAGTCTAAAATAAGGTATGTAATGAAGACAGAAAACTTTTATTAATTTTCGGTAGCAGTGAAGATTAAATGTCAGCTTTAAGGCTAAAGTCATATCTCTGCATGTATTTTACATGCATAACCATTTATTCCTATGAAAGATTGGCTTTTCTGGAAACTATACCAAAGTTTTACCAAACAGCATTTTTTTTATCACACCAAAAAACATATATGTTAACCTAGTCTTATCTTTGTCCATATCATATTACTCTGATTTAAGATAATAACTTGTGTCATGCTTCTGAAATTGAATGCAATTTCAAGCACAGAAGACCTAAATGAAACCTCTATTGTAGCCATAATCAAGATATCACTCAATAAGAGGTTAACACGCCATCTAGATATAGGATATGGCAGATGTTGGCTCACACTCCTTCCACAAGGGAGCAGTAGAAGATCATGATTGGGCATAATGATGTTTCCATCCCCCACTCTATCGCTACCTCCTAGCACCTTTCTTAACTTCTCAGTCATTCTTCTGTTCATATATTTGAAATGCCCAAGAACTGACCCCTTCAATAGCATTATATTATGATGATAATCTCTATTCTAATCACTCTCTGGGGGGAACAAAACCCAAACATGAATGCATTTAAATCCTTAAAAAAAAGATTGAGGCGGTACGGACAACTAACACCAAATAAGAAATAAACCCCCCCCCCCGAAAAATAGATTGAATCGCAGGCAAGTGACCGAATATATCGAAGATCACATATAATATATTCATCCATCCACTTGGAACCTTAGAAAACAAGGAGCTTGCAATCTTAGGTCTTTAATTCTGAGATATAACCTTACGGTTGTGAATGAACTTTGAAAATCCCAAAAATCTTACAAACAGCGCAGAGTAGCCTTCTAGAAGGCAAATACAGCATGCAATGAGTTACTGTATCTCACAAAAATGAGTACACCCCTCACATTTTTGTAAATATTTTATTCTATTTTTTCATGCGAAAACACTGAAGAAATGACACTTTGCTACAATGTAAATTAGTGAGTGTACAGCTTGTATAACAGTGTAAATTTGCTGTCCCCTCAAACTAACGCAACACACAGGCATTAATGTCCGAACCACTAGCAGCAAAAGTGAGTACACCCCTAAGTGAACCTGTCCAAATTGGGCCCAAAGTGTCAATATTTTGTGTGGCCACCATTATTTTCCAGCACTGCCTTAACCCTCTTGGGCATGTAGTTTACCGGAGCTTCACAGGTTGCCACTGGAGTCCTCTTCCACTCCTCCATGATGACATCACAGAGCTGGTGGATGTTAGAGACCTTGCGCTCCTCCACCTCCTGTTTGAGGATACCCCACAGATGCTCAATAGGGTTTAGGTCTGGAGACATGTTTGGCCAGTCCATCACCTTTACCCTTAGCTTCTTTAGCAGAGCAGTGGTCATCTTGGAGGTGTGTTTGGGGTCCTTATCATGTTGGAATAATGCACGCTGTCTACATGCTGTCTACATGTTACACGCTGTCTCCGAAGGGAGGGGATCATACTCTGGTTAACGTTGGAGGTGTGGCCTGGCTGGAACCCAGGCTGAGACTGCCACATACTTTTCCATTAGTGGATTTGCAGCAATGTGCGGCTTGAGGGATCTCTCCTTCACTACATGCTGATGTTTGGAGCCGAGACGAGCTATGTTCCTGGCCGGCACTCCCAGCAGTTGGCCATTGACTGGAATCCACATTTGTACATACGTACAGCAGGGACCAGCCAAATTTCGATCCATTTGAGGGCTAGCTAGTTGTACACAAGTCAATCTACTAATCGACCTGTAGAAAACCAGCCTGTCAGGTTTTTCCCGAATGATCAGTGCTGCCAGCTTTAGCAGGCAACACTGATCATTGTATTCTACTGATGGGGAAGGCTCCACAACACATTACAATGGCACAGCAGGAGGATTCCCATATCAAATATGTGGACGGGGGATTTGGCTAACTTTTTTTGTTCAACCCGCTGGCTGAAGGAAAAAAATGAATCATGTATGGGCTGCCTAAGTCCACCTTTAGCAAAAAATAAGTGCACCCTGCAGCCCTGAAGCCTGCAAATGATTGCAATGACAATCATAGGGTCACGGGTTCATTGCTCCAGCTCCTGTAGACTATTCCTCCAGCCTCAGGTCTATATGAGGTACTTCAGCTATAGGGCTGAAGGAAGTATCAATGGTCATCACTGCACTTGTGCTCTGTTAGGAACTACAAGGCTCTCTGCCATAACTACTAAGGGACTTGTAGTTTCTACATTCACAGATCTCAGTTAATGAATGAGGTTGCTGTGTGGGAGGAGGCACACACACCTGCGATTAATTAAAATAGTGACAGGAGCTGGTTGGGATAAGAACCCCAGATTCTATAAGTGAGGAAGGGGTAAAGGGTCTGCAGACTCTGGCGATGTTTCATGCTACATTCTAAATATGGGTATAACATGAACCATGGTCAGATATGAGGTGTTGAGTCTGCTTGTCTTCAGAAAACTGTTTGCGGGCTTTCTTGTGCATCATCTTTAGAATAGGCTGCCTTCTGGGATGACAGCCATGCAGACCAATTTGATGCAGTGTCCAGCATATGGTCTGAGCACTGACAAGCTGACCCCCCACCCCTTCAAACTCTGCAGCAATGCCGGCAGCACTTACATGTCTATTTCCCAAAGACAACCTCTGGATATGACGCTGAGCATGTGCACTCAACTTCTTTGGTCGAACAAGGTGAGACCTGTTCTGAGTGGAACCTGTCCTGTTAAACCACTGTATGGTCTTGGTCACCATGCGGCAGCTCAGTTTCAGGGTCTTGGCAATCTTCTTATAGCCTAGGCCATCTTTATGAAGAGCAACAATTCTATTTTTCAGATCCTCAGAGAGTTCTTTGCCATGATGAGGTGCCATGTTGAACTTCCAGTGACCAGTATGAGAGAGTGAGAGCGATAACACCAAATTTAACATACCCTGCTCCCCATTCGCACCTGAGACATTGTAACACTAACGAGTCACATGACACCGGGGAGGGAAAATTACTAATTGGGCCCAATTTGGAAATTTTCCCTTAGGGGTGTACTCAATTTTGTTGCCAACGGTTTAGACATTAATGGCTGTGTGTTGAGTTATTTTGAGGGGACAGAAAATTTGCACTGTTATACAAGCTGTACACTCACTACTTTACATTGTAGCAAAGTGTCATTTCTTCAGTGTTGTCACATTAAAAGATATAATAAAATATTTACAAAAATATGTGTGAACCATTGTCTCCCAAAATACATAAATACAGCTGTCAGTGCCTAAGTGACCAGTTACCAAGCCATAGCCCATAGGGTGGGGAGTGTATATAGCCCTGTATAAGTTACCACTTTCTCACAAAGTTAAAAGCTTCCAGTGGCCATTATGAGAGAGTGAGAGTGATAACACCAAATTTAACACACCTGCTCCACATTCACACCTGAGACCTTGCAGGCTTTCTTGTGTATCATCTTTAGAAGAGGCTTCCTTCTAGGACGACAGCCATTCAGACCAATTTGATGCAGTGCGTGGCGTATAGTCTGAGCACTGACAGACTGATCCCCCACCCCTTCAACCTCTGCAGCAATGTCTATTTCCCAAAGACAACCTCTGAATATGACGCTGAGCATGTGCACTCAACTTCTTTGGTCCACCATGGTGAGCCCTGTTCTGAGTGGAACCTGTCCTGTTAAACCACTGTATGGTCTTGGCCACCGTGCTGCAACTCAGTTTCAGGGTTTTGGCGAGAGCGGAGAGCAGTAACATCAAATTTAACACATCTGCTCCCCATTTATACCTGAGACCTTATAACACTAACCAGTCACATGATACCGGGGAGAGAAAATGGCTAATTGGGCCCAATTTTCACTTAGGGGTGTACTCACTTTAGTTGCCAGCAGTTTAGACATTAATGGCTGTGTGATAAGTTATTTTGAGGGGACAGGAAATTTACACTGTTATACAAGCTGTACTTAAATCTTAGAGTAAACAATATCACTCTTCCAGCACTTAGATAAAACAATATTAAAATTGATTAAACAGGCTGCTGCTATAATAATAAATACATATGTATCAGAAGTCTAAAAAGTTCATGTACAGTGAGCCAAAAGACTTAAAGTATAAGTAAACCCCCCTATCGTTTTCAGCCAAGGAAGCTGCCATCTTTGCCTCTGTTTAATCTACAACTGCCATGATGCTGCACATGTGCTCAGTTACGACACCAGTCACTGGATGGTTTGACAGTTTGGTTGAGAGCACAACCAATGGGAGTCTTACATTTCCGGCACGTGCCGGAAATGAAACCGTTTTATGGATGGGTTTACGTCCGCTTTAAGCAGTGCTCTTCAGTGTATTAAATACAGAATTTTTCACAGTTTATAATTATCCACCCTGTGACATGTGAGTTTAAACTGGAGCTTAATCATATTGAGTGTTCATTGGGGTGCTTGATGGATAGAGTATAAAAACCTTCACTGCACCACGTGATTCCACTCACCTCAAAATTCGCACTCACCAGATTGAGATAGGGTAAACGCTTTTTGAATAAATCTTTCACATTAACCAATTCATATAGGAAGGCCACTTTATCTATGATCAATCAAAAACTCCTGAGCAATTTGAAGCGTGTCGCTGGGCATTCAAGCTCTGATACTGCTGGCAATCCACAATAGCGCATAACTCCACAACACCTAAGTCCTGAACTTCTCATATCCTCTATTAGCACTTTCACCTAGCAGCAAAAAGGGTCACTGGTTCAAACCACGACACCATCTACCTGGAGTTTGCATGTTCTTCCTGTGCCTGCGTGGGTTTCCTATTGGTACTCCGGTTTCCTCCCACACTCTAAAGACATGCTGGTAGGTTAATTGGATCCTGTCTAAATTGGCCCTAGTATGTATGAATGTGTGTTAGGGACCTTAGGTTGTAAGCTCCTTGAGGGAAGGGACTGATGTGAGTGTGCAATATATATGTAAAGCGCTGCATAAATTGACAGTGCTATATAAGTTAATGATATAAATTAAATAAATATATAATGAAAAGATATAATAAAATATTTACAAAAATGTGAGGGGTGTATTCACTTTTGTGAGATATTGTATATGTAGAGTGCTCTGTAAATTGACAACGCTATAGAAGTAACGAAAATGAAACTCTAAATTAATAATAATAAAGGCATTTTACCTTAAGCGTAATAACGAATCATGGACTTGCAAAACTTTTATTATATTGTCTATATTGGACGACCTGTCAAGCACTGCGTAAACTGTTGATGCTATATAAATCCTGTATAATAATATTAGAATTAATTGTCCTTGATCAACATCTGACTTGCAGCCTTGGATATGCTGTACTCTGATACACTTTGCATGTCAACTGCTAGGCTTACACCCAAAAAAAAGAAAGCATTTTATTGTAAGTGCTGTTTAAAACCTGCACACTTTTCTATGGCTAAACAAAAACAGAATTATGTTATTTTCAATCCAAGATTTGATAATCTACCACAACTGGTTAATTTCATGTACAAAAACACTGTTTAAAGACTGATAAACTGGCAAAAGCCAAACGCATCCTCTGAAGACAGTCAGTAATGATAGTTTTTATGAATGACAGTGGAAGACTGTTGTATCGCTTCGTAGAATTCTGCTAAATATAAACACACCATTCTTAATGATGAATAATTTCTAGAAATTACATTTTTTGAATTGTTAAAAATCATTGTAAGTTTTTATTTTTTTTCTGTTCCTGGATATAATTTTTACATTTATCTGACCCCCGTTGGCATTTTTTGCTTACCCCTCTTTGGTTTTGTTGAAATTTAAATTAATTTTTATTGATTGGATGAAAAGTTGCTCTGCCATAAGAGTAGTATAGAATACAATGTGAACCAAAAGATCAAATGGATACAGGTAACTTAATTCATAATGTATGTATAAATTAAACGGATGAAGAAGACAGACTAATAACAGCAAAGAAGAAAAAAGGGAAATTATTTATTCTAATGACCAAAGAATTATGCAAGTAATGGACATTTAAGTTATGTTTTTAATGCACAGATATATGTTGAATTCATCAGTGAAAACATATTATTATCCTGGTTTCCAATGACTCTGGTAATCAGATATTCTTCAATAAGATTGAAAATAGGATGTATTCCACAAAAATTTAAAAATACTTTTTTATTTATTTCTCGGTAATGTTCTTCATTACATTGGCTAATAAGATCATTTTGTTTAATTGGTTTTCTTTTTGATCAAACATGAAGACGTAGACTTGATTGCAAAGGGTCCTTGAAACAGTCTGGGACCCCAGATGATGCTCTCTGTCTACATTGCTAATTTTCTTTTATTCCGTGCATGGGCAGTGTGCTCTCACAAGGTAGTCAACTCATTCCTGTAATAATTGACACACATGAATTACACTGTCTAATTTCCAGAGAGTAGTTGAATGAACCCAATAAGCCACAGATCCTGTACAAGGTTGTTGCATGACTAATTAATCAAATGAGCCGACAACCTTGATCATACTAAGTGCAGGTAATAGCAAAGATCTCATATACCAATTTAAAAATTAAGATTTTTGTATTTACTGTATTTTTTTTTTTTTAAGTCGACTGAGGGGCACAGAAGATCTGAAACAGACTGGGCTATACTGCCATTCTTAGAAGGTTAGGAAACGGACAAAAAAAAAACATTGCAGGCCAGCACCTGTATCTTCCTCTATTCAGCATGGCTCAGTTTTGTGAGCAAGCAGTACATAAGCTAATATAACAAAAAGGGACACAACATGTGTCCCTTAATGGAAAAATCGTTATTGCCCATTGAAGTATATAGAAATTGAGGAATTATTTCACAGTCAGGACATCCAAAAGTAGTCCTACTGAGAAGTGGGCAACAGCCACAGAGAAGTCCAATGAATTTAGGGACCATTCCACACCAGAGTATCTTAAGGAATTATTGCCTATATCAAGGCTAGATGAAGAAAAGGCCATGCAAAATAGAGGAACTGACACAATCAAAAAGAGGGCACCGACGATCAACCCGGAGCTCCAGGCCAGAACAAAGAATCACCTCTAGGAGGAAACTAGAACATGAAAAAAACCATGGCCCCCATCCAACTGGAGGACCATCCAACTATCCACCCAAAAACAGGTGGAAAACACACTATATAAAAATAGTACAGTCATGAACATCACATCTCAGCACCCAGGTGATGTACAGCAAAGGTCAGGGCAAAACAGAGACACATAAAAGAATCCCTAATGACTTAGATTTCAGAGAACCAGACTGAAGGGCTACATAAGAGGATATACCAGTTAAAGGGGTCGTCCCAAGGAGGATGGGAGGGAACTAACTCACCCCCCATTAGAGACTGACAAATAGCGCCTGGAACCTTTTGGTCCATACAAACCATATTTGTGTCTTGCACAGAGACCAGACTTCATAAGAAAGAGGAAAAGACTGAAAAGGCCTGAGAGACCATATTAGAAAACCATCCAATAGCAACCCCACAACCTGCGAAAGGCAAAGACAGGAACAAATCTGCTATACTTTGGGAAAATGTCAAAGGATCACAGCAAGTGTACTCTCTTTAGGGTAGATTTGAGCTAAACAGCCCCACTCAACGATGACCTATGGCTACAAGTGCTAGACACCTGGCAATTTATAGTTAGATGCGTTTTGCAGATGATTGGAACGCCAGAATCCAGGAAACTGACCTTCTTTAAGAAATGCTGCCTGATCGCTCCACAATGGGGATGCCAGAAAAAAGGAATAGGATGGGCATAAGGATTAATGCTGTGATGAGGGCCTGGAACCACTGTAGGATGTTGATGTGCTTGGTCCTTACCAGGATAATAAGCAGTAGGAGCTGATCCCTGTTGATCTTGTGGGTTACGGGTTCCCTCGGGAGGGATGGGACTGAGGTGTATCAAACACCACAAGGGGTGAAACCACATCTGAGAAAAAAGGACTCTCTTGTGGGAAGGAGTACAAGTCAGAGTGGAATACCATTTCCAAGGACAGGTTGCTACTAATGGCAGGGTCCTCTTTAAGGGATTAAAACCCAAAGTAGCACAGTTTCACAAATAAAGGTCACTGCCTACACAAGGTGAAGAGACATTTCAGTTATTTCAATATTTGAAAGTAGGGAATTAATCTGACTGTTAGCGAAATCCCAAAATATGAGAACATCAACAACCCGTTCAATAACATGCCTGTTAATATAAGTTTCTAGAGCATGGTAGGGAGAGACCACTGAGCTATACATTCTCTCTCAAAGAAAAAAAGCTATGCCGCATTCTCCAGAGGAGCAGAGGAAGTTACAGGGTGTTTCCAGTCCTCATAGAGGAATGACTTACAGTGACTGTAATGGTCTTTGTAGTTGTAGGAGCTCTAAAAGAACATAGGCCTGAAACAGCAGGCTGATCCTCTAAATGCAGGGTAGCGTGTACTGCATCGACTAGGTTAGAAACATCTAGGTTAGAACATAGGCCTGAAACAGCAGGCTGATCCTCTAAATGCAGGGTAGCGTGTACTGCATCGACTAGGTTAGAAACATCTCCTTGTAAATCTGAGAATTTGCAGGTAGCTAAAAAACAGCATTTCCTGCAGACTGTAAGGGCTTAGATGGGTCTTAGGCACATTTTGAGTTGAAGACCCAGAGTCCTAGGCCGCCCAACAGAGCTGAAAAAGACTCCCCAAGAGGATGGCCGCATAGTAATATGGGTCTTGGATCGAAGGACATCCAATAAATGCCTCCAGAAGCGGTAGGAAGGTATGGTCTGAAGTCACCTGCCGTAGTATGACTGTCCTCTATGTGGGCAGGGGAATGAGGCTGGAGAATGGATGACCCCTCTAGTGGTTCAAGAATAGCAGCGTGCTTCCTATAGGCTGAATAGTGGGAAAATTAGCACGGCACGTATGCATGGAAAACTTAACCTAGTGGATTATGTTACTGCTCAGTTCCCTAAGCCTTAAAATAATTGTCAACCTCTGAATTAAAAAAATTAACAAAACATATCCTGTTTTTCCAAACACCAGGCAATCCTTGGAGACGTGCTTCCCCCTTCACCCCAGCACAAAACAGGTGATTGACAGCTACAGATGTCAATGTTTCCCAGTGAAACCGTATAGAGGGGAGGGGGAGTGTCTTTTTCCTCCACTCAGGTCTCAGCTCTATGCTGTGCAATGTGTGACCTCAGATTCCTGCCCCCTACCTCCTGCAAGCCAAGCAATACCATCTAAACTGTTTACTTTGGAAGGTTGCAGATAAACAGGTACAGCTTATGCAGCAGGATTTAATTCAGCATTGTGTATCACCTGAGGCTAGTCACTTCAGTGAGCTTATGTAAGGGTTTATTATCACTTTAACATTTACCGTGGTGAAACCAATGCTGGAGAGAATTTGAAAAAGGCACCCAACAATACAAATTGAAAGGTAGTTCCCAGTCGGAATACACCACTTGCTTTAAGAGCGGGTGAAAGGAAAACACTTGCGTACCCTGTTGAGGCTTCAAAGAATCTAGGGAGGAACAAGGTGTTTCGGGGACCTCTTCTGGAGGCAACTTAAAAGCTGTACAAACTACCTGTGTGAGAGTATGGATGAGAAGCTTTTGTGATTGAGAGGTTGACATAATCTGAGCCTCTTCTGATTCATCAGAGGCAGATTCCTCAGATTGGATACCACCTGCTTTATCAGCCACCACCTTTTCTACCCAGTCTTGCATATAGGAGGAACAGGGGAAGGGAATCTATCACACTTTCTGCCACTCTGCGTGACAGAAGCGATCATACCAGTAATTTAGCTTTCCAAACCAGCCAAAGCTGATGGTAGATCCTCCCTAGTAATATATGCTGAGGTAGAAGCATTGGTAGCAGCCATAATGGCAGATAGACACAGTGGCTCAGATTGCTCGTGTCTACCGGTTCTTCAGGAGAGGCTATTGCAGTTCCTATTAGCTTCTACAGGAGCAATAGGTGGAACACTTGTGCCCTTTGCTGCAGCGGTCCCCTCAGTGCGCTTTCTGGAGGACATAGCTTGCTGAAGCAAATGGTAACTGGCTTTGTAAAAAGTAATACACAAGTCCCTCAGTACCACAATTTCCCCTTGGAAGACTCCTGTATAAATGACCTGGTCTTCCTGTTAGTGCAACATAACTAGGCTGCCACTTATCAACATCCAAAGGACTCACGTGACCCCAGGATAGGCTGCTCTGTGTCCCTCCAATCTGTCCAACAGGACTTCTGACTGCAGCTTTTTAAAAAAGCTTCCCACTGCTTGTGTAGCGCCACATGGATGCTCCCGCACCGTGTCCGCGCCTGTGGAGGGAAAAACGAAGGAAAAACACAGTACAGCAACTCATGCCCTCTAGAGGGCAAAACAAGCATAGCAAGGAAAAAGTCAGCCTAGATTTAAAAGAGTGTTGCAGGGGAATACCTAATAATCAGCCCATGCTTGCACAGGGCCACTCACTACTCCCGCCGCAGGACTATGGCCTAAGCCAGAGGTACAGCCTTCACCCATCACGGCGGGTATTGCCAGTCACAGACCTTCAAGGACTGGGTACCCTTTCATGTTTTAGGATCCACTCCCTTGGACCAGTATAGCACCCTGCAGGAATGCCTTAGCTCTGTGGTGTCCAAGATTCCACTACGCAGGGTCCGGCGCCCGGAGGTCGCAATACAGGCAGAACCTCGTAGTTGCTTTTGATCTTCTTTATGAGGCTCGGGTATTAGCATAGTAGCTTTTTTGAAATGGATCCGATTTGGAAAAGCCGTCCCTTGATTCTCAAGAACCTGTTCAGGATTACAGCATGGAAGCTCACAGAGAGTTTAAGAGTCACCATCCACCTTTAAGACACCTGCAAAAAAACTGAAGTACTTCCTGTATGTGAGGGGTTATATAGAGGGGGACTGCCTGTCTTTTTTGTTCTGCCAGTGTCCATTCGCCTATAGGTGGCGCACAACAGAGGTGGAAATGTAAATGGTTGCTCTGTGTCTCGTGATGTATGAGAAGGAAATAAGTATTTGATCCCCAAACAAAACATGACTTAGCACTTTGTGGAGAAACCCTTGTTGGCAATCACAGGGGTAAGACGTTTCTTGTAGTTAATGACCAGGTTTGCACACATCTCAGGAGGGATTTTGGTCCACTCTTCTTTATATATTTTCTCTGAAACATTAAGGTTTATTGTCTGTTGCTTGGCAACTCGAAGTTTCAGCTCCCTCCATAAATTTTCTATAGGATTAAGGTCTGGAGACTGGCTAGGCCACTCCATGACCTTAATGCGCTTCTTCTTGAGCCACTCCTTTGTTGCCTTGGCGGTATGTTTTGGGTCACTGTCATGGTAAAAGACCCATCCACGACCCATCTTCAGTGTTCTGGCTGAGAGAAGAAGGTTGTCATCCAAGATTTTACAATACATGACCCCGTCCATTGGCCCCTCAATGCGGCAAAGTCGGTCTGTACCTTTAGCAGAAAAACAGCCCTAAAGCATAATGTTTCCACCTCCATGCTTGACTGTAGGGATGGTGTTCTTAGGGTCATAGTCAGCACACACCACCAAGGCAACAAAGCAGTGGCTCAAGAAGAAGCACATTAAGGTCACAGAGTGGCCTAGCCAGTCTCCAGACCTTAATCCTATAGAAAATGTATTGAGGGAGTTGAAACTTTGAGTTGCCAAGCGACAGCCAAGAAACCTTAAGGATTTAGATGTGTGTTTGATGTGTGCAAACCTGGTCACCAACTACAAGAAACGTCTTACTTCTATGCTTGCCAACAAGGGTTTCTCCACCAAGTACTAAATCATGTTTTGCTTAGGAATCAAATACTTATTTTACTCACTGAACTGCAACTTAATTTATAGCATTTGTTTTATGTATTTTTTTCTGGATTTTTGGTTAATATTCTGTCTCTATCATGTAAAATACATCTATGATAAAAATTATAGACCCTTCATTTCTTTGTAAATGGGCAAACTTCCAAAATCTGCAGAGGGTCAAATAATTATTTCCCCCACTGTACATATGGGACCTCCACGTAGGCACCACCACTACATTGATTGTTGATAGCTTCCGGGTCTCATGCCCTGCTGCTTACTGAACACCTGCTTGGCACAGGCTCTATTCAAAGAACTCCTGCTATTTTTCTCATCACCTCTCCACTTCATCCAGTGGTGCCTATTTTAGTGATTTTTAGCTTCCAGGGGGATTGATCTCACAGGTATGGCACACATTACAGTCCAAGCTGTATAAATTGCCATCCCTAGAATTAATCTTTAACATTTTATCATTTAAATAAACTTAACCTCCTTAACCTCCACAACATCTCCAGAATTTGACCCTTACCGACTAATGACACCACAAAGCAATTTATTCACTGTTTGATTATTTCCCGCCTTGACTACTGCAACTCTCTCCTTAATGGCCTACCCTTACGCAGGCTATCCCCCCTTCAGTCTATTATGAATGCTGCTGCTAGACTAAAACATCTCACTAACCAATCCGTGACTGCTGCTCCTCTCTGCCAATCCCTTCAATGGCTTCCCCTACCCCACCGTATAAAATTCAAAATGCTAACCACAACATACAAGGCCATCCACAACATCGCCCCCAGCTACATCACCAACCTCATCTGCAGATATCGCCCAAATCGTCCCCTCCGCTCCTTCCAGGACCTCCTGCTCTCTAGCTCCCTTGTTACCTCCTCTCATGCTCATCTTCAGGACTTCTCCAGAGCCTCTCCCATCCACTGGAATTCCCTGTCCCGGTATATCCGATCAGCCCCTAACCTGTCCACCTTTAGGAGATCCCTGAAAACTCACTTATTCAGGGAAGCCTATCCCACACCCACCTAACAATTCCATAAAATCATTCCCCGCATCTATTACCTTTTGTACCACCACCCGCTCCCTTTAGAATGTAAGCTCTATGAGCAGGGCCCTCCTGTCCCTGTATTTCACTGTACTGTAATTGTGCTGTCCCCCTTCTACATTGTAAAGCACTGCGTAAACTGTTGGCACTATATAAATTGTGAATAATAATAATAATAAGAAGAAGAAGAAGAAAACCTGTTTTTTGTTTGGATGGCTGTATGTTCCCCTTTGAATATATATATATATATATATATATATATATAAAAAAGAGAATAATTTCTTATTCTGCTTCAGTATCAGTATTCGGCTGTCATTCTGTACTCTGTGGCCAGCAGACTCAGTAACTGTACAGTTTTCCTACGCCAGCAGTTAGCGCCACATGAAGGGGCAAAGATCAATCCAATTTGTTCCTTGTGGCAAATGTTGTCGATGCAATTCCAAGGAGGGTTATGTACAGTTTGTATCAACAAGATTCCCTGTTGATAAGATAGCAAAGCACCAGATGCTGGTCAATGGGGATTTAAAGGAATTTCTATTTAAGAATAGATTTATGCCAAATATGTAAGTCATGGCTCATTACAATGTTTGTAATCACGTTGGCAAACATGCACAAATGTCAGTCTACATGGGGTTAAAGTGGACATAAACTGTAAAGTTAGATCAACTTTAATAACACAGTCAAGGACTACAAATACAGATTAGGGGTGTGAAACTGTGCAATACCTTTCCTGCCAGCTGTAAAAAGTAGGTCCTGCAGTGCTCCAGCTCATGGACATGGGACCTGAAGCCTCCATGTTGGGACTCAATCTACAGCAGGTCTACACTATGACTACTAACATCAGCAAAATCTTAATTTACTTTCATTGAAACTCTGCTGGCAACTAAGCTGCAGAAAAAAATGTCTGAGCAGCAGTAAACTGCCACTGGGTAAGACCCAAAATTGGAGTACCATACAGCCTGCTATGTAAATATAACAGTGACTTTTCAGCACAACCCTTAGCTTGCCTCACTAATGCTCCAACTCTAATCAAATAGGTGTAACTTTACGAAGTCAGTCTGCTATAAAGCATAACACGTGAACCTTAAATTCAAGATCTTCCAAGATACTTAAATTTCAAGGTCTTTTGATTTCCTTTTCAAGCATAGCTTACCTTCCCCACACAGTAACAGACATGAAACCCTTAGAAGCTCCTGGGGTCGAATTTAGCTGGAAGTGAATCCAGCATTCTGGCAATTCCCGTATGCAAGAGCAGAGGTTACTTTTAAAGAAATTTCATGTCAAAACAACCAGGGGATCCAAAGGACAGATCACATATAGACAGTCAAAGACATGCAACTCTTTATTCTTCCTGTAACGCCATGTTTGGGTCCACATCACAGAAGCCGCCTATAAGCAAATAGGGCCACTTATCACATTAAAAATTACAAGTAGTAAATCTATCACATAGCCCTTGGTGTAGCTGCTGGACTTTTGCCTACAAATGATTAGGAGTATCAGAGTAAAGGGGGCTGAACACAAATGCATGCCACACTTTTCAGATATTTAACTGTAAAAAAAAAAAATGAAAACCAATTATTATTTGCCTTCCACTTCAAAATTGTGTGCCACTTTGTGTTGGTCTATCACATAAAATCCCAATAAAATACATTTACGTTTTTGGTTGTAACATGACAAAATATGGAAAATTTCAAGGGATATGAACAAGGCACTGTATATAGATAGATAGATAGATAGATAGATAGATAGATAGATAGATAGATAGATAGATAGATAGATAGATAGATAGATAGATAGGACTTTCTTCTTACATTGTGAATGTAATAGATTTTTAATGTGGTTGGCTATTAGGAACAATGGACATTTCTCAGAAAAATCCATACAACATTTTTCCTGGTCCATATACTGTAACTTGGAAGGTTTGAGACTAGTACTAGAACACAATCTCTTGTTTAGAAAAATCCACTTCTACACAGACTCTAGGTACAGCCTTGGGCAGCTTTCCTGCTAGTCTTTTTGTCAGATTCCTGGAGAAAAAGTTCATCTATGTTCATTTCTATTGTACAGACATGGTTATGATAAGCAGAGATTTTCTTATTTGGAAAGGTAACACCACCACTTTTTCCAAATGTGGGATCTTTTTTTAGTTTGGTAACTTACCTTTGTTTATTCCAAACCATCAGGGAGAAAACGCATGCTATATTTACAAAGTGCACATTCCAGGCATATTCTCAGAGGATTAACCACATCACAATTCTGTGCATTTGCTCAGAGCCTGATTAGCGGTTGGTTAAGATGGCTGTGTAACTTGTCTTCCTAGGATATCCCCAGGAGGTACTCGAACACTCAAAGCAGTCTTTAAATACTCCAGAATATGTAAGTTTAAAAAAAGATCATTCCTAAAGTTCAGCTTTGAAATGCAGTAATAAATATTACATATTGGGATTTTTTTTTCTTTTTAACACATGGGTATACTTTGCATTTGTATGGGCATACATAGCAATAGTATTTTTTTTCTGTTGTGTTAACCATAAATAAATGCAAGTTTGTAGTTTAAGTGATGCCTTTTTATGTCTAACTTAAATTTTTAAAGATGCCTATCATGGGACATAATACCTGGAGAAGGAAAATCTTGCATTCAATAACCAATAAAATGTATCATCTGAACTACAAAAATGTTGTAAAGGAATATAATAATTAGATGGGATTGTAATGTCATGATGATATCATTACTTTCATTTGAAATAACTTGCCAACTGATTTGGTCTATTTATTAATTATATGCCTTACATTGCCTGATAAAGGTATCCTGTGTGGTTTGAAAATATTGGTCTGTGATGAGGACTATTGTCCACTGATGTCTGAATAAAGATTTCATATTTCGTGGGAAAGATTTGCTGTTGAAGATTCTTGTGTAAAGTTTCATTTTTTATGGCTTCATCCATCTGATCACTTCACCGCCTGTCCTAAAATATATAATGTGTGTCAGACACAAGCATAACCAATTATTCTGGCATGCGTCTTTTTCCTAAGAGTAACTTCTGCTTACGCATTTTTTCATTACAGATTTGTGAAAGGCATATGGTAAGTCTTTCTAACTCAAACTGATTGTGCCAGTCTTAAGCTGGCCATACATGGACTGAAGTTTGTTCGGTTCAGCTGTGACCGGCCAAATTTTGATCCATGTATTGTCAGGGAGGTCGTACTGCCCTGTTGGATTTTAGCGGCTTGATCAGCAGTTTCGGCATTAGCCTACAACGCTGATCAACTGCTGATCAACATATTCTTACTGCAGGGAAGTTTCTCCGCTGTCAGAATACAATAGCTCAGCGGGGAGGATTCCCTTATCCACATCAAATGGGTTGACTGTGGAATTGAGTCAGTTTTTTTTTTTCATTCAACCTGCTGGTTGCTGCCTTAGGGAAAATCATACTTGAAATTCCACTGATTTAGGGAATTATATAGTTAACACTTCAGTGCACAAAAAAAAAAAAATCTTACTTTTGATTAGATGCTGGTTAGCTAAAATTCGAAAAATTAGTTTATGTGTTAAGCACTTTGGTAGCAGCATTTAATAACTTCAGCCACCAATTTGAAACAGCGATTACGAAAGAGTCAAATTATCATCAATAGAACTATTAATTAGGTTAGAGTGAATCTTTATGATGTAGGGGAGCCAGAATGCCACGGGGAATATCCTGTCCGTGATGATGGTCAATAAAAGGTATAACATGGTAATGGGTCCATCCACAGCTGCAACAATGAACCAAATCTTTAAAATTTTACTCTATTCTGAAATACATTATACTGGGGTGTTGTTCATTCAAACAGAAAAGATGTAATACAAAGGCTGTAATGAAAGTAATGCAAAAGTGAGTCGTTGGTCGTAAGTCGGTATAGTAACTTCCTCTAAAGTAACTACTATTTCATAGCAGGTAAATAATGGATTCCAAACAGAAGCAACGTGCAATCATTGAGTTCTTGACTTGTCATTAGCAACTCTTGTCAGTGGTGTCATCTCTAAACATTCTGTAGCCTTCTGTAGATGTCTGACAGCCTGTACCCTTCCCTGGTCAAGAACTCAATGACTGCACATTTCTTCTGCTTGGAATCCATTATTTCCCTGCAATGAAGAAGAAGAGTTACTATAGAAGAAGAGTTACTCTACCGACATGTGAAATTTTAGCGACCTATGTAAGTTAATAAAAAACATTTTTGCACTACTTTCGGTACAGCCCTTGTAATATAACTACTGCATTCCAAGTAAGTGGCTTAAATGATGCTTTAAAAATCTTTAGACATAGCAAATATATTAGAAAGTTTACATCTTATGCCATTTTTCAGTCTAGTTCTGAATCATACAGGGAATTCCCACTCCAAACATGATAAAATAAATGCGCAGTCTCCATTTAAATACACTGACTGTGTGCGAGGTGCGCATTGAAGAAATAAACCATGTTCCATTGATCGCTTCAATTTCAGTAACTTGTTCAGGCATTGATCTTCCTCGTGCCATCAAGAATGGGATTAATAATACAGCATGCCATTGATTACTGTAATACTGCTGATCATACCTGCCACTGGGGCTACTCAGAGAAGCCTTGTCTCTAATAGTCTCACTAGAGGACAGTAAAGGGGAATATATCATTACTAGATTCCTACTTAGCTTTAAGCAAACCTTCCCAGCTCCTGTGGGACTAAGCTTAAACAGTTTTGTAAAGTACTAGCAATCCACCCAACAGAAAAATATATATTTTTACTATGAGTCTCATCTTGTGATTTATCACAGTTTGGTAGAATTATGTTTCATTCTCAGGGCGTAGAGTAGAAAATTATAAAATAAAGGTAAGCGAGCTGGCAACAGACTTATTCAACATGTTCCCAAAAGTCAAAAGACCTGTGGGGAGGAAGCACCTCAGCTGATTTCTTACAGAACACATCCCGGTAATCGCTATATGCAGTGGGAAGATCAGAAGATACAGATGTGGTAGCAATCGGAAGTCTCTCCTTGGGGGCAACCTTGAAAAGGCAGGACGAAAAACATGAGGGACCCCAAGCCAGGATCTGCCCAGAGATCCAGTCCACATGTGGAGAGTGGAGCTGTAGCCATGGAAGGCCCAATACAATGGGGGTAGATGCCTTGGGTAGAATGAGGAAGGATATCCACTCCTGGTGGAGTATCCCTACAGACATCTTAATAGGTACAGTCTGGAAGCGGATAGGGCCCCCTGGGAGAACAGTAGCATCAATTGCCGAGACTACCAGTGGCGTAGTGAGGGGCAAAAGGGTAAGCTTCATGGAAGAAGCAGTTCTCCAGTCCAAAAAATTGCCAGCAGCCCTGGAATCTAGCTATGTAAAGATCGATTGAGGAAAAGCGCCTACATGAAGGAACACCGGAAGAAGACGAGAAGGTGAGGTTTCTGGGTCCAATACTCCATCTTTCAGATGTATTAGACCCAAGCATTTCCTGTATGAAGCGAGCAGGAGTAACAAAAATGACCCTTGCCCCCACAATAGAGACACTAGCCCAGAGTTCTGCGCCTAACACATTCCTTCAGGGGTTAGCCTGGTCCGGCTCAGCTGCATAGGTCCCTCAGCAGGCAGAAGATGCTCCACGGGATGAAGGGAGGGGTGCTCAGACTGGCTAGGGCCCAGGGAGTGCTGGTGTGTTTTTTCTAGGGAACTCTCCTGAAAACGAATGGCGATCTGGTTACACAAGGAAATTACATCATACAAACCAGCGGGGATGGCTCTTCCCACTAATTCGTCTTTCACTCAGTTAGAGAGGCCATGTAAAAAGGTTGCAACCAATGCCTCATTGTTCCAGCTCAACTCAGCTGTGGAGAGGAAGGAAATGATATAGGATACCTTTGCCCGATCAGACAGGAAGTTTTGAGGCTGGAGCTCAAAATGAATGGTGCATAAACTGAGGAACCCCCCGCAGGCCTTGGAGTTGTAGTGAATGTGTGGCTGTGACTGCAACCGGAACAGGTGCAGCCGCCGATTGTACTTGAGGTTGCTGACTCAGGGTTCCCAAGGAGGCCTGTAGCTGCTCGAAGTGGGAAGCCAGATCCTGGAGGAATCGCATCACCTGTGTCTGATTCTATTCCTCGATCTCAAGTCTGCGAACTATGCCCTACAATGGATCATCTGCAGGTAGCAGCACGTCAGCCGGGTCCATGGCTGATCAAACTGTCAGGTCATCTGTGTCCAGGTGACAGATGCACCCCGTTGGGGTCTGGAGTGCACCACAAGGTAGTGGAACCTACGGCTGACTGCTGTGGATGGAGCTCTAGGTGATACAGAAGAGCAGGTACTCTGTAGTGCCAACATGGATGACACTGGGAGCTAGAGCATGAGATTTCCCAGGGCGCAAAATCTAAGAGCCAGCGGGTGTTTACCAGTTTGCCGCTAGTGGTGGGGATGGAATTAGCTGCAGTCTGGCTCCAGGTGGCAACCACTAGGGCCTCCCAGCTCACGCTTACGGTAGATCACAGGGATGTAGAGAGGAAGCTGCAGACTATGACAACAAAGGATAGTCAGGAGATAGCCAAAGGTTGGGGCAAAAAGCAGGTAAGGATAGTCATGACATAGCCAAAGGTCAGGGGAAACAAGCAGGTAAGGACAGTCAAGAACAAGCCAAGATCGGTAACTGGAATCAGACATAGAACACACAGCATGTAGCACACAATATTGATCAGCAGGGCTGGCTTGCAGTGCACAGGTTAATATAGAGTTCCCTGATAGGGGCTGGGGTGGAGTCATGCTTTGAGGAGAGATTACTTAAGCAGCCAGGTGAGAGTGGCTGGCCTCTTAACCTCCCTGGCGGTATGATTATTTCGGATTTAGGTGCTGAAAGCGGTACAATTATTTTGCATGGAAATTTGGCGTTTTATATTGTAGGTCGGTAAATCTTAACAATAACACACTTAAATCTGTCCAAACCAGAGTCTAGTAGATATCCCGGGTATGATAAAGTTTGAAACACAAAAACATAAATTATAATATAATAAATAAAAATAAATAATTAAAAAAAAAAAAAAAAAATAGTAATAAAATAAATTTCCCCACAATTCACTATCGCTCAATTCTGCAAGTGTTCTAATTTACTATCGCTGTTTTCTAGCTGGTCTAAAGCCACTTTTGACGTAAAGGGACACTTTTTGGTTGTTATGGACAATCTCCAGTTTCCAGGCAGAAAGAACAGTGTATATCATGTAAAACTGCATGCAGGGCATGGGCCAAAGCACTGGGGACAAAAGGGATGTGAAATCATTTCATACAGTACTGTAATCTGTAAGATTACAGTACTGTATGTGTTATGATTTTTACTTTTTTTTTAATTTGCCGCCAGGCTCCGCCCCCGTGCGTCGCGCCGCTCGCAGGGAACGGAGCCTGGCACGGAGAGGCTTCGGAGGAGGACGGAGTCCTCGGACACTGCGGGTGACATCGCAGGATCCCGGGGACAAGGTAAGTAAAGCCGCCCCAGGATCCTGCAATGCGATCCCGAGTGTGGCTCGGGGTTACCGCTAATGGTACTGAATTTTAACCCCGAGCCACACTCGGGAATACCGCCAGGGAGGCTACGCTGAGCACATGGAGAGATAAGCTGACAGACAAACATTACTGCATATCCATGACAATTTAAGTCCCAGGGCTAGTTTAAAGCAGCAAACCATGCTAAACGCATGGGAAGTACAGTGTTGATGCATCGATCCTGGGGCATTGCACAGTTTTCTTTATTTTTGATTTTTATAACTTAATTAAATCTCACAAATGGCATTTAATTCAGTTCTATACATTACAGTGGCTTTTTGATGTAGTAATTTGCGTAGCGACACACCTTGAAAAAAGTACTACGTACAGTACTTTTTGCAGCACACGCCACCACAATGTGGTGTGAACAGACTGCGAAGAAAACAAATTGCCTTGTTTTTGCGTTAGGACTGCACTGAGCAAGGCTGCCAAACACAGCCCAAAGTAAATGGTGTTAAGGGGCCCTTACAAAATATATGCAGGCAAATCCAAAATTCTTTTTTACAGTGCTTCTGGGCATAACTAAAGATCCTTGACTCATGAGGCTGTGGAGTTTTGGAACCAAGCAAAAAATAAGGGTATCATCAGTTAAAGGGATTAAATAAACAAGGTCATCAATAAACAGTAACTGAGAGATGAAAATGTGAGCTGCTGCATACATAGGCTGTGTTATGCTTAGGGGTGTAAAATCAATTTTTGGGGAGGAGCGGAGGGGATAAATGAATTGGGATCTAACTTAGAACTATTGTTTTCTTTTATTTTTGATTAAATATATGCTAAATGTAAAAATTCCCATTGTGTGTTCTTATTTCAAACCCTTGTTTCTAATTATAGTTTTTTAATTATAAATGTATATGATGATCATATTTGCTCATTATCAATGCAGGCTGTGCTAGCTGGACCCTGATGATACTCTTATCTCACTACTAGACTAAGGCTGGCCACACATTATACAATTTTCTTGTACAATTTTCCATTAGATTTACCAAAACCATACAATACGAGATCAAATCTGAACACTTTCAATTTGTATGCAATTAGGCAGGCCCTTGTACTACATAGTTGAAGGTATTTTGTATAATGTACGGCTAGTTTAAGACTTCTTTCACACAGAGTGGGGTCCCCTCCAATCAGCAAGGGATCTATAAGCAGACCCCCTGCTGAATCAGAGCTGAATGGGACAGATGTGAGTTTTTTACATCTGTGCCATTTCTGATTGTGCCGGCGGACATGGACGGACCTGTGACAGTTCTATGGGTGGTCAGATACAAATGGACTCCACTGTCAGTTTACATCAGGTTACCTTCCATCCATCACAATGGGAAAGGGCACAGTCCTTTTCCGTTTTTTTTTTTTTTTTTGCACCTGGACAGACTCAGAGTTAGGCGGATGCAAACAGACACAAGGCCTTTGCCCTGATTCACACTGGTGCGATTTGACATGCAATTTGACATGTCAAATCGGCGGCAACTGCCGGCAGTGGCAGCGTCCTAATCGGTGCGACGCTGCATTTGAGGCGCCGCACCGATTTCAAAAAGCAGTTTCTGTACTACTTTTTGAGATTTCAGGTTGCGATTTCCATTGACATCTGTGCAGAAACCCACACAGATGTCTGTGAATTTTCACCGATTTCAAAAAGCAGTTTCTGTACTACTTTTTGAGATTTCAGGTTGCGATTTCCATTGACATCTGTGCAGAAACCCACACAGATGTCTGTGAAATCACCGCTGAAATCAGGACTGGCATGCAGTAGTGAAATTGTGCGAGTTCTGCTGAACTCACACGGCTTTATTCCCACAGCTCAGTGTGAACCTGGGCTTTAACATTCACCTGTCCATAGGACTGCATGGAGCTTCCAATCAGGTCCGCCTGAAAAACTGACAGGTGGACTTGATCGGATTGACCACGTAAAAGGGCCCTAAGGCCTCATTTACACTTGCAGTTGGGGGGGGTTTGGCGTGGTAAAAACATGAGATTGCGTTGCAATTTTACTGCCCCCCAATTGTTCCCTCTTAAGTTGAAAAGGCAGGAGACAGGGGAGTACACATGTTGTAGCCCCGATGCAATGCATGTGGTGTGGCAAAAATAATAGCCTCCTGTCACTTTTGGCGGGTAGTGATGTGCACGACCCATTCAACTAAATGGGGCCACACCACAATTGCCCCGCAATATGCGCAATGTATACAGTTGCAGCACTGTGGTGCAGGTTTATGGGGGTTGAAACAGGCAGTGAGGAGGCGACACAGTGCATAGGCAACTTTATGCTTTATGATCAAGTTCTTCTGCGTTTAGATGTATTTAGATACATTTAAACCTGAAGGCAACTAAATGTACAGTGTGAATTTTACAACTAAGAATCATTATATGCATTCATATACATTTAGAAATGGTCTATAAACACATATAAGTGCAGGTTTGTCAATGCTAGTGTAAAAAAGGCCTTAGTCTACGATTAAGGTCACATGAGGATGCTCATCTAAAACGTGTTTTATTCCTGGTAACTAAAATGTACATTTCATTGAAAATCATAATGTGATTTGCTCAAACTGAGATGTACCCCCCACTGATTGTGTATAGTGGGCATTTTTTAAAATCAGATCATTTTTATTAATATAAGAAATAGAAAAATACATCTATGTATAGGTATTTGTGCCGAGGGGATCAATGCCGCATCCATCAAACTCAGCAAGCTACCCCTCTCTGCCAACCCCTCCACTGCCTTCCGCTCACCCAACTAATGAAATTCAAAATACTAACAACAACTTACAAAGCCATCCACAACTCTGCTCCTAGCTACATCACCAACCTAGTCTCAAAGTGCCAACCAAAAATCATTCTTTGTTCATCCCAAGACATCCTGCTCTCTAGCTTCCTTGTCACCTCCCCCTATGCTTGCCTCCAGGACTTCTCCCATCCTCTGGAAATCCCTACCCCAATCTGTCTGATTATCTCCTACTCTGTCCACTTTTAGACCATCTCTAAAAAACCCTTCTCTTTAGAGAAGACTATCCTACCCCCCTCTAACAACTGTACTTTTGTTTTCTCCATCAACTCGTCCCCCACAGTTATCACCTTTTGTAATGTATAATCCCTTTTGGATTGTAAGCTCTAATGAGCGGAGCTCTCTGAATCCTCCTGTATTGAACTGTATTGTAACTGTATTGTCTGCCCTCATGTTGTGAAACGCTGCGAAAACTGTTGGTGCTATATAAATCTAGTATAATAATAATAATTTGGATTTATATGAAAAGATGTATGAAATACATAGTTTTTGTGGATAAGACTTCTGTCCAATATATGTAATTTGGGACATCTCCACAGCATATGTATAAGCCTGGGGATTGTGCACATCTTGGGCACGTCTCGTATGGACGCCAAAGTGGTCATGTTTTTCTGGCATTGGAAGCTTTTTTGGAGAGAATCCTTCACTTCCCGCCTGGTAAAAAGGTTGTGCCTAAAACAGGCGTTAATGGAGCCTTGGATAACACTAAACCCTGGGGTTCTAACCTTTCCCCACTCTATTCAGAACTAAAAATTAAAAAAATTAAAAAAAAAGATTTGGTTTATAGGTACACTTTAATCCTCAAAGTTCATGCACTGTAGTTGTTCACTTGGTAATTCTGCAGTTACATAGTTACATCGTTAGTCAGGTTGAAAAAAGACACAAGTCCTAGATATCTAGTTCAACCAGAAAAAAAAAATAATAATAATACAATCCCATATACATAGTTGCCAATATTGCAAAAAAAAAATTCGGGACACTTTTTTTGCATGTGTGGTGGAGCCTGCTATAATTAGGGGGCGTGGCATTCGTTTGTAGGCGGGGCATACTGTAACAGAAAAATGGGTCGCGCGAAGCACGGCGCGACGAAAAATGGGCATGGCTTGATCGGAATAGAGGGCGTGTCTTAAATGGGCGTGGCTCGGAAGGGGTGTGGTATGAGATGAATGAGGGATGGAGGGAGAGAAAGAAAAAGAAAGAGAAAGAAAAAGAAAGAGAGAAAGAAAAACAGAGAAAGAAAGAGGGATGGAGTGACAGCAGGCCCAGGTCCTACACAACAGTAGAAATATGTGTATTCCAGAAAGTTTAACAAATCAGCAGATAAAGATACTCCAAACACCTGGTGTTGGCGCTTCAATCATCCCGGCACCATGGTTGTTATGGTGTCAGGATGATTGAAGTGCATTATTTCTATAATTACATTGTAATATATAAATGAAATTATTTAACTCACCATAATGCAGAATCAGTGGGAACCCTGAGCATGTCACCTGCCACGTCGCCTGCCACCAGATGCCGTCAGGTGTCCCCAGCGGAGTCCTCCCTTACATCAGGCATTTCCAGCTGACTCCTCCCTTACATCAGGCATTGCCAGCAGAGTCCTCCCTTACATCAGGCATTGCAGCGGAGTCCCCCTTACATCAGACATTGCCAGCGGAGTCCCCCTTACATCAGACATTGCAGCGGAGTCCCCCCTTACATCAGACATTGCAGTGGAGTCCCTCTTACATCAGGAATTGCAGCGGAGTCCCCCCTTACATCAGGCATTGCAGCGGAGTCCCCCCTTACATCAGGCATTGCAGCAGAGTCCCCCCTACATCAGGCATTGCAGCGGAGTCCCCCCTTACATCAGGCATTGCAGCGGAGTCCCCCCTTACATCAGGCATTGCAGCGGAGTCCCCCCTTACATCAGGCATTGCAGCGGAGTCCCCCCTTACATCAGACATTGCAGCGGAGTCCCCCCTTACATCAGACATTGCAGCGGAGTCCCCCTTACATCAGACATTGCAGCGGAGTCCCCCCTTACATCAGACATTGCAGCAGAGTCCCCCTTACATCAGACATTGCAGCGGAGTCCCCCCTTACATCAGACATTGCAGCGGAGTCCCCCCTACATCAGACATTGCAACGGAGTCCCCCCTTACATCAAGCATTGTAGTGGAGTCCCCCTTACATCAGACATTGCAGCGGAGTCCCCCCTTTCATCAGGCACTGCCAGCAGAGTCCTGTCTTTACACCAGGCATCCCCAATGGAGTCAGGCATTCCCAGCAGTGCAGAATGGGACAAAATAGCCGGGTGGCTGCCAATAGCAATTAAGCTGCGGCGCCACCCACCCCTGCCCCTTCCCACATCAGGTCGCAGCGGGGCGGGTCACAGCTCAAATTCTATTGGCAGTCACTCGGCCATTACTAAATAGTAATTTGGCCTCTGGGAAAATGGCAGCCGGTGGAGACATTGTCTCCTTCGGCCACAGACCTCTAGCAGCAGGCGGCGGCGGAAAAAATAAAAATTGGTAAAATTAGAATTTCCCGGGACATTTCCCGGGAATGGCTAAATCCGAGAAACGGGGCTAAATCCCGGCAATGTCCCGGGAACAACTGGTAAGAATGCATATACACAATCCTTCACCCACAGTTGATCCAGAGGAAGGCAAAAAACCCCAGCAAAGCATGATTCAATTTGCTACAACAGGGGAAAAAAATTCTTCCTGACCCCCGAGAGGCAATCAGATTTTCCCTGGATCAACTTTACCTATAAATGTCAGTCCCCAGTTATATTATGTACATTTATGAATGAATCCAGGCCTTTCTTAAAGCAATCTACTGAACTTGCCAGAACCACCTCTGGAGGGAGTCTATTCCACATGTTCACAGCTCTGTGAAGAAACCTTTCCATATTTGGAGATTAAATCTTTTTTCCTCTAGACGTAAAGAGTGCCCCCTTGTCCTCTGTGATGACCTTAAGGCTGGATTCACACCAGTCCGTTGCAAATTCCAGCACAGCTCTCTGTTGCGAAGAGAAAAAGCAGCTGTTCAGCACTTCCTCTCCATTTGTAGCTGCGGATCAGCTGAGCAGGGAGAGGGGAAGGTGTAGTGAGGAGGGGGACAGAATGCCTGTTCACAACGTAACGCGTCTGCGAATCAGATGTGTTCCCATAGAAGAATATGTGCCTGCAATTCGCACCGCACTGCCTAGGAAACGCACATTTTTTGGGGCAATGCGGAGTGCGAATGCAACGCACATATGTGAACCAGACTGATTGAAAGTAATAGATTTTAACATTTTCTGCATATTGGATGCGGTGTAAGTCGCAACAATGCATACTGCGAAAGCAACCAAAGAGTTTTTTTAAGGGAAAGAAGTGGAATGTTATGCAATGGCCAAGTCAATCACTTGACCTGAATCCGATTGAGCATGCATTTCACTTGCTGAAGACAAAACCGAAGGGAAAATGCCCCAAGAACTGAAGACAGTTGCAGTAGAGGCCTGGCAGAGCATCACCAGGGATAAAACCCAGCGTCTGGTGAGGTCTATGCATTCCAGACTTCAGGCTGTAATTGACTGCAAAGGATTTGCAACCAAGTATTAAAAAGTGAAAGTTTGATTGATGATTGTTAATCTGTCCCATTACTTTTAGTCCCTTAAAAAGTGGGAGGCACATATACAAACTGTTGTAATTCCTACACCATTCACCTGATTTGGATGTAAATACCCTCAAATTAAAGCTGAAAGTCTGCAGTTAAAGCACATCTTGTTTGTTTCATTTCAAATCCATTGTGGTGGTGTATAGAGCCAAAAAGATTAGAATTGTGTCAATGTCCCAATATTTATGGACCTGACTGTACATTTTCTAGTAGGTGTCCCTCGTTCCCATCTCAAAATGTTGGGAGGTATGCTTAAATTGGTTTGGTGTATGTTTTGAGGAATAATTACTGCACAATGCCTGCAACTACAGAGGTCACTAAATGTTTGTTTTAAAGCTGGTGCAGTGTTTTATTTTATTTTAATGTGTAAAGCCTACAGCTACAGTTCTACTTTTAGCTGAAGTGTCTGTAGAGCCCTTCAGAGACTTACATGCTCTTATCTGGCAGGCATACAAGTTTTCATCTATGGAGAGGGCAGATGAAGGGGGAGCAAGAAAAATTGTGCTGCTTGTGCCTACTTATTAGGAGAGAATGGTGAGATGAACACATTTTTTAACCAATTCAACTGCTCATTTGCCTTGACACTAGCCAATCAATTGCACCTGTGGGCCCACAAAAAATGACCAACTGTTATCTCATATATATGTGCATCTTTACTGTAATCAAGTATGCATCTTTACTGTAAGGGACTCTGTCATATAAGAATCATGGAAGCATAATATTGCTAAACCCTCCTTTTGAGAGTATTAGTTGGCCGTCATGCTAATGCTTTGGCTTCCATGCTTTTCAAGTTGCTGACCTGGAATAGGGAATCCTGGCATTTTTCTGACGTGTATGATATACAAGTACAGTATTCTTTTTCAATTGTTGAATTTTGCTTTAGCTTATGAACACAATTTTAACTTCAGCCAACTTAACAAATCACAGTAGTTCTGAGGAGGTCCAGATTACTGCACGGGTATATTAATGACTTTATCTATGACTCTAAAGCAGGGGTGCTCAAATTTTTGAAGAGTGGGGGCAACCTAAGCGATTTGGTAACCGGTCGCGGGTAACAATAAAATTCAATGATTCGGAATTTCATTTTTTTTTATTTTGAATAACATGATGAAGATTTTAAGCAACAACACAGTGGCTAAGTTGTTGGCACTTCTGCCTAGCAGCACTAGGGTTGTCAGTTCAAATCCCAACTATGACACTACCTACCTGGAGTTTGCATGTTCTCCGTGCGTCAGCGAGCTTAGATTGTAAGCTACTTGAGGGCAGGGACTGATGTGAATGTACAATACACAGTATATGTAAAGCACTGCGTAAATTGACAGTGCTATAAAAGCACCTGTAACAAATAAACAATCAGGATCATCATTTTACGTGGGACCAATCCCTGATGGATGTTTACCCACTGTTTAATCACAAAAATCCAATTTTTTATTAACCAGATCACCATTAATCCCATTCTTGTGCTCGGGTATAACCAGAAAAAAAGCTCTGAACCAGTCTAGGCAAAAAAACAGACCAGGGAAGCGTATGCCCTAGTAGTGCAATACACTTCTTTATTAAAGCGGGGGTCAACCTATCTATTGTATTTTTTTTTTTGGAGTTCATTCACAAACTTTTCTTCTCATGATTATCTACTCACATGTTCTGTGTAATAAGTCCGCCTGTGTCCGATTTCGTTGTAAAGAATAACTTATAAAATTCACTGAAGGCGGTTTCCATCTTCATTGTGGGCATTTGAAGCCCACAAGCATGTATTTCCTGGATGCGGTGAATGCTGTGCTCCCAGCATTCAAAGAGATGTTGTGATGACGCTGTTGCACAATGCATGCTGGGAAGTCTGAGACTAGCTCCCAGGGGACTGTGGGAGGGGCTAAAAACACGCCTACTCCCATGGGAGGAAAACCAGGAAGTGCTAAGAAGATTAGAAAAAAAAGGTAATTACGGCGATTTAAATTTTTTTTTACACAGCATGTCAGCATCTAGGCAAAGAAGAGAATGCATAGAGATAATGTTCAAAATTTGGGTGGAACCCCGCTTTAAGCAAAACTAAAATGACACATAATGCACTTACATGCTCCTGGAATTGCACTAAGCTCAACACATAACTGTGAGAGTCCACCTTCAGAACCCCTGTATGGGTGCCACCAGGGCCGCTATTAGAAATCATGGGGCACCGTACAGGCTACTGATGGGCCCCATTTACCCCACCCACAACCCCACCCCTGCCTCCGCCCCTGACCCCACAAGGGAGGGGGGGATCTGGGGGACTGGTGGCAGGAGCTGAAACATGTAACATGTTCCAAAAGTTGAACCTTTAATAACCATTATTATTCTAAACTTTTTACACTATTGTAAAGCAGCAGAGATGTCTTATTTCAGAACTTTGACTAATTAGCAGGGATGAGCTCAGGCGTGTTCGGACCGTAGTCTGAACTCACCTTAGCTATACCACCAGGAAGCTTTACAGCGTCCCACCAATCATAACTGGATCTGAATGGGAGAGATGTCAGTGTTCTGACATCTGTCCCCATACACCACGGACTTGTGTCCATTTACATCAGGCCTCTGATTTTGACCTGAATTGACATGGAGGTGAGCGGATCCAAATGCACACAAGTCAATTCATATCTGGACTCCTGTAGACCTAACATGGAGCTTTCAATCAGGTCCGCATGAAAAACTGACAGGTGGACCTAATTGCAAAGCTTGGGTGAAAGGTTCTTAACAGCTTTAAGACCACCCGCTGTCGTTCAGAATGGCACTGCTGCGCAAAATCACCGTAGCTGTACGGCGCTCGCGGATAGGTGGCGCGCGCCCCCACAGTGTCCACGGATTCGTTACAGAACCAATCAGTCTTCAGGTCCAGGCCAATGATTTCTGGCCTAGACCTGCTGATCGGTTCTGGCGAATGAAATGCCTCCCCTGCATGTGTAATGTAAACACAGGCAGGGGAAGTGATGTCATCTCCCCTAGTGGAACTCTTTTCAGTTCCAGAGGAGAGAGGAAGTCTAACAGTGAGTTGCACAACACCTCACCAACACCAGTACACGTAGGCGAACTTGTCACCCCATGATCGTCCCCCCCAGTTAACCCCTTCACTCCCTGTCACTGTATCACCAAATGCAGTTTTCTGATTTTTCACTGATCACTGTACTGGTGTCATTTGTGACACTAATCAGTGTTAGGGCAGTTAGTAGTAGGCCCAGGTATCCCCTAACCTCCCTAATAAAGGTTTAACCCCTTGATCGCCCCCAGTTAACCCTTTCACTTATTTCTGATCACTGTATTTAGTGTCATGCTAGTTAGCTAGTTACTGTCACCGTCAGGTTTTTATAGCATTAGGGTACCCACCATATATTGCTGAATAAAGGTTTAACCCCCTGATCCCCCCCCAGTACAGGTTTTAATGTCAGGGTCAGCCCCAGGCAGGGTCAGATTAGTGCCAGTAGCGCTAACACCCATGCAAGCACCATACACCTCCCTTACTAGTATAGTGTTTGAACGGATCAATATCTTTCTGATCAGATCTATACTAGCGTCCCCAGTAGTTTAGGGTTCCCAAAAACGCAGCATTAGCAGGATCAGCCCAGATACCTGCTAGCAGCTGCGTTTAGCCCCTCCCCTAGTCCAGCCCACCCAAGTGCAGTACCAATCGTTAATTACAAAACACAACACACATTATACTTACAAAACACAACACACATAACTGCAGCGTTCAGGGAGTCAGGCCTGATCACTGTGAATGCTAACTGTTTTTTTGGTAGCGATTGAAGCAGGCTCTGACAACCAGGTGTTTTTTTTCCTGTGAGTCACTGTACCTGTAAATTTAGAGGCCACAATGTCCAATTGGAGGTACCGTGGTGAAGAGGCCTACGCATTTCTGAGCATGACAGATGATAGTGAAGAGGAAGTCACCCATCTGTCAGATTCAGGCTCAGAATTACGAACCAGTAGACAGCAGCGGCACCCAACAGATAGCTCTGATGACGGAGTAGTGGTCGCTGCCAAGGTCATACCCGACCCCGTTCTTCTTCTGTTGTTGAGGTGCAAGAACCGCAGGCTCTCATATGGAGCAGAGAGCCAGTACTAGTGCTGCTCATTCTTCTGGTGAACTGGCAAGCACCAGTGGCCTAGCACATCCTGGTCATACATCCAGCACTGCAGTAACACTTGGTGACATGGCGAGTCCCATAAGTGCAGTTCAAGCTGGTGCGGTGGCTAGCACAAGTAGTGTCCCACAGCCACCAAGAAGACAAACACAGGCCCGTCAAGCCCATAGTGCCTTTCCTGCTGCATTTGCCAATCCTAATTGGGAGCCCACCCCTTTTGCAGCGCCCGTACTACCCCCATTCAGTGGCCACCCTGGAATTCAGGTGGAAACAGTTGATTTTACGTCACTTGATTTTTATTCATTGTTTTTCACAGAAGATCTCTATAGATCAATTGTGGACCAAAGCAATTTGTATGCTGGTCAATTCATCGCCGCTAATCCCCAGTAGACCCTTGCCAGAGAATGGAAACCTATTACGGTTTCCCAATTTAAGACCTTTCTGGGCCTCCTCATGGGCATAGTTAAAAAAGTAAGTTGCGGTCATATTGGTCCACTCACCCAATTCACCATATGCCCATGTTCTCTGCCTCCATGACCAGGACGCAATGCGAGCAGATCTTACGTTGCATGCATTTTAATGACAATGAACGCTGTCGTTCTCGGGTTGACTCTGAATTTGATCGGCTCTACAAGATTCGGCCCCTTGTAAACTACTTTAAACAACAGTTTGCAGCATTGTTTACTCCTGATCAAGTTCTCTGTGTTGATGAGTCGCTGATTAAATTTTCTGGCCGCTTGTCTTTCAAACAGTATCTTCTCAGCAAGTGTGTCAGATATGGGGTCAAGTTGTATAAGCTCTGTGACAGGGCAACAGGCTATACATATAGTTTTACGGTTATGACGGAAAAGATAGTCACTTGGAGCCTGAGAACTGCCCATACTACATAGGGAGTGCTGGTAAGATTGTGTGGACCTTGGTGTTCCCCTTATTCGGAAAGGGGTAGCGCTTGTACGTGGACAATTATTATACGAGCGTGCCACTTTTTAGTCACTTAATCATGAAATTGGTGCATGGGGCTTACCCCAGCGGCTTGTAGAATCCCGACTTAGACTGGGGGAGAGAGCCTGCTTGAAGTGTAATAATTTGCTTGCAGTGAAGTTGAGGGATAATCGGAATGTTTTCGTTCTGTCCTCCCTTCACGCAGATACAACTGTCCAAATTCAAACGGTGACTGGTGATGTGGAGAAACCCCTCTGTGTCCACGAATACAACCTAAATATGGGAGGGGTGGACCTCAACGACCAGTTGTTGGCTCCGTACCTAATTGCCTGTAAGGCCAGACGCTGGTACAAAAAAGTGTCTGTATACCTATTTCAATTGGCTCTGCAGAACGTTTATGTGCTATATCAAGCGTCAGGATGAACTGGATCCTTCCTTAAATTCCAGGAAGAGATCATCACAGCCCTTCTGTTTCCAGATGGTGCTGTGTCCCAACTTCCCAATGCAAATGCAGTGAGCCGGCTGCATGAAAGGCACGTCCCAGAAGTCCTTTGTGGTACCTCAGATCTGTGTCTGTAGGAAACGCGGATACAGGCGTGACACCTGCTTTTATTGTCTCTCCTGTGCTAACCAACCTGGTCTCTGAATCGGTGAATCTTTCCAATGCTACCACACACTAGTGGAGTAGTAGCATAGGGTACAGCACGTCACAGTCTAGGGTACACTTTCACAGGGTCTCCAAAGATGTCATCGCATTTTTAGAGACCTGAACCTGGAACCTATACAGTTACAAATAAAAGTGTAGGAAAAAAAAAAAGGAAAAAAAAAAGCCAAAAATAGTTGTAGTTTTATTATTTATTTATTTATTTATTTCAGGTACTTATATAGCGCCGTCAATTTACGCAGCGCTTTACATATACATTGTACATTCACATCAGTCCCTACCCTCAAGGAGCTTACAATCTAAGGTCCCTAACTCACATTCATACATACTAGGGACAATTTAGACAGGATCTAATTAACCTACCAGCATGTCTTTGGAGTGTGGGAGGAAACCGGTGTACCCGGAGGAAACCCACGCAGGCACAGGGAGAACATGCAAACTCCAAGCAGGTAGTGTTGTGGTTGGGATTCGAACCAGCGACCCTTCTTACTGCTAGGCGAGAGTGCTACCACTACACCACTGTGTTTTATTGTTGTTCTCTCTCTTTTCTCTCCCTTGTTCTCTCTCTACTGTTCTGCTCTGTTTCACTGAATTTTATAACTGCAATGTAATTGTTTTATATCTTACCGTTTACTGTGTTTTATTGTTAACCATTATTTTATTTGTAGGTACGCCATTCAGCTGCAGCACTGATGCATATATCTTGAAAGAAACAGCGCTTGCTCTCACGATACAAAAATCAGCGACTCCAGCGCTGTAGGAGGCGATTTCACCACCACAGTTAAAAAAAGAGCATATATGTCGAAGCATGGGAGCAGGGGTAGAGGGGCGATTTGCTCCTAACATTAGGGGCGGATTGCCCCCATGCTTCGGCATATATTTTTTACTCTTTTTTTGGCACAGATTGTTGTTGTTTTATTGAGGTAATGTTTTATTGTTACTATTGTTTGCTTTTCAGGTACGCTATTCAGCTGCAGCACTGATTTATTTATCTTGACAGCAACAGCGTTTGCTCTCACGATACATAAATCAGCGACTCCAGCGCTGTAGGAGGTGATTTCACCACCACAGTTTTAAAAAAAAAAACCAGAAAAACGCGCCCATCATTAGATGTGGGTGGATGCAGGGCGGTATTCTAATGGTGGGCATACCCACCTATCAATCTCTTTTTTTCGTTTAGCCCACAGGCTGCATGAAAAAAAAGAACATTGCAATATATGCCCAACAAGGACCAGCAACATACTGGTATGTTGCTGGACTTTGAGTAGTTATACCAGAATGATGTCTGCAGGTTTCGGTATCATCTTGGTATCAGTCTTTTCAGTCAGCGGTCGCTCTCATGTAAAAGCAATCCTAGCGGATAATTAGCCCCTAGACTGCTTTTACAAGCAGTGGGAGGGAACATCCCCCCTCCCGCCGTCTTCCATGGTTTTCTCTGGCTCTCCTGTCCCACCGAGGAACCTCATAATGCAGCCGGTGGTTCTGTCAGCTGACCATAGAGCTGATCGGAGACCAGAATGGCTCCAATCATCTCTATGGCCTAAGAAACCAGAAGCTACGAGCATTTCATGACTTCGGTTTCGCCAGATATAAACAGTGCCATTGGGAAATTGGGAAATCATCTTATCACAGCGATCTTGGTGTGGTCAAATGCATTGAGGGCAGAGGAGAGATCTAGAGTCTAACAGACCCCAATTATTTTTAAAAAGAGTACCTGTCACTACCTATTGCTATCATAGGAGATCTCTACTGTTACGATACCCTCCACGCTTTACACTTCTTGCCCACAGGCACAATCATTCCTTCCCTCTTTCAACCCCACCACTATAGACGAGGTTGCTAAACTACTTGCTAATGTCCACCTTACCACCTGCCCTCTGGATCCTGTTCCCTCACAAATGCTACGTTCACCCTCTGGCTCTATGCTACACTCTCTAACCCACATCTTCAATCTCTCCCCCTCTTCTGGCATCTTCCCCAACTCTCTAAAACATGCACTTGTCAGACCCATACTTAAAAAGTCCTCACTGGACCCATCCAATCTCAACAACCTACTCCCCATGTCAGACTTTCACGTACCTGACTGATGAACCCGATATAGCAGGGGAAGGCCTCCCTTACGTATCTGGTTCCCGGCCCCTGATAGTGTAAACAGAAGGCACAGGAGCGCAGAGTGGTATGAGAGCCTGGCGGGTGACTTGCGGAGATAAGGCCCAAGATCCTGGTGCAAGCGGATTGGAGGTACTTGGTAGGCTGGAGCACAGTTAACTGGTGCAGAGCAGGAGCAAAGTAGGCAGGTCCGGTCACAGGCAGAGTTGGCAGCAGGCGGTCAGCACAGTACAAGGGAGCAGGCAGGTTCAAAGTCCAGGTCACAGGCAGGGTCGGCAGCAGGCGGTCAGCGTGGTACAAGGGAGCAGGCAGATTCAAAGTCAAAGGCAAGCTGGGGTCAGATGCAGGCAGATAGCAGGGGAGAATACGATAGACAAGCCGGGTCACAGGGAGATCAAACTTTCAGACAGGCAAACAGGAAGCACGGGAACTGGGAGCTGCAGAACGGACAGCACCGAGCAAAGTGCACCAGCACACTAAATAGGGTGATTGGCGCCAAACACAGTGCGCGCGTGCGCACACCCGCGCAACGGCGCGCACGGGCACGCGCCCGCGCGGACTGGCGCGAACCGGCGCACACCAGAGTGCCTGACATTAACTCTGTTCTGGGATCTTCTTTGACAGTGCCCCCTTCTTAAGGGCGGCCTCCGGATTCCCAGCTGGGCCAGTCTATCTGCGTGGGCATTCTGAAAATCCCTTAAGAGTTCTTCAGCGTGCAGGTTGCTTTCCGGTTCCCAGGAATTATCTTCTGGTCCATACCCCCTCCGCTTGATTAAGTATTGGGCTTGGTTGTGTCTCTTCCTGCAGTCCAGGATTGCTTCCACCTCAAATTCCTCCTCATTGTTGATGATTACGGGTTCAGGCGGGCCGGTATTACGACCCGAAAAGGAATTGGGAGTAACAGGTTTAAGCAAGGACACGTGGAAGACTGGGTGGACCTTCAGTGTATTGGGTAAGTCAAGCTCATAGGTCACATCAATTTGGGACCCAACTTCCTTGAGGGGCAAGCCATCTTTAAGTTAACAGTAGACAACCAAACCTGGTTGCCAGGTTCTAACATGAGCTCTCCTCGCTTTTTCCTGTCGTACATCCTTTTATTGTATTCCTGGGTTTTAGCCATGGTTTCTCGTAGTAAATTGTTGGTGACGAAGAAGTTCATTGTTTCGGAGACTGCGGGAATCGCACATTCGGGTAAGGAACCGATCAGAAAGGACGGGTGAAAGCCATAGTTTGCAAAGAATGGTGTTTGTTTAATGGCCGAGTGCACAGAGTTGTTGTAGGCAAACTCGGCAATAGGCAGAAGAGAGACCCAATCGTCCTGTGAGAAGGCATAAAAGCAGCGGAGGTATTGTCCTAGAGTCTGATTAGTTCTCTCCGTCTGCCCATTTGTCTGGGGATGGTAGGCAGAAGAGAACGCCAATTCAATCTCAAGGGAACTACAGAGAGCCTTCCAAAACCTGGAAGTGAACTGAACACCTCGATCCGATACTATACTTGATGGCACTCCATGTAGTAGCACTATTTCCTTGATGAAGATCTTCGCTGTTTCCAAAGCTGAAGGTGTACCTTTCATGGGCAGGAAATTAGCCATTTTAGACAGTCTATTCACAATGACGAAGATGGTGGAGAAACTCTCTGCCAGAGAGAGCTCTATGATGAAATCCATTGAAATCATTTTCCATGGCCTTTCTGGAATGGGTAAGGGTCTTAATAGGCCCCAGGCCTTCGCTCGGCTATTCTTGCTTCAAGCACAGGTGGTGCATGATTCCACATAACTCTTGCAATCGTTTGCCAGCTGAGGCCACCAAAAAGTACTTTGTACCAGCTCTGTTGTTTTCAGAATACCAAAATGCCCGGCCAACTTGTCGTCGTGGCAGAGTTCCAGTACTGCCACCCTCAGATTCTCTGGAACCATGATTTTGTCCTTGTGTCGGAACAGACTATCTTGCATGCTTACATTAACTTCCGCAGAAGGAGACCAACTCCTGGAGGCTTGTTTAATTTGGGATATGAGATCCCCCTGAATTAGCAGAAAATTTCCAGCAGGGAGAATGGTGTCTGGAGGCAAGGATTCCCTGGAGTCATGGAACATGCGGGATAATGCATCCAGTTTGATGTTCTTGGAGCCAGGCCTGTAAGTGTAATGTGGAACTGAAATCTAGAGAAAAACAGGGCCCACCTTGCCTGCCGTGGTCTCAATCTCTTGGCTGTTCTCAGGTACTCCAGGTTTTTGTGGTCCGTGTAGACCAGAATAGGATGTGCAGCACCCTCCAATAGGTAGCGCCATTCTTCTAGTGCGGCCTTGATGGCCAAGAGCTCCCGATCTCCCATGTCGTAATTTTTCTCCGCAGTGGAGAGCTTCCATGAGAAAAAGGCTACTGGATGGAGGAGAGCTTTGGCACCTTGCCGCTGAGAAAGTACTGCCCCTACTGCGAACTCTGATGCATCCACTTCAAGGACAAACGTTAAGGCAGGGTCTGGATGTTTCAGAATAGAGGCGGAGGTAAATAGTTACTTGAGCTTTTCAAAGGCAGATTGCGCCTGAGGGGACCAACTGAATCAGTTCCCTTGCTTGGTCAGTTCAGTGATGGGGACAATTATTGCAGAAAAGCCCCTTATGAACTTCCGGTAGAAGCTGGCGAAGCCGATGAAGCGTTGGACCCCTTTTTTATCAGAGGGAGCGGGCCAGTCCAGGATAGCTGACACTTTTTGAGGATCCATCTTAATGCCGTTGATAGAAATGATTAGGCCGAGGAACTGAATGCACTGGAGTTCAAACTTGCATTTTTCCAATTTAGTATAAAGTCCATGCTGCCTGAGCCGGGTTAAAACATTCCGGACATGCCTGCAATGCTCAATGACTGAGGAGGAAAAGATCAAAATGTCGTCTAGGAACACTATAACGTATAAGTCCAGAAGGTCACGGAAGATGTCATTAACAAAGTGTTGAAATGTCGCTGGTGCGTTGCACAGACCAAAGGGCATGATGAGGTATTCAAAGTGCCCGAACCTGGTACGGAAGGCAGTTTTCCATACATCTCCCTCTCTGATGCGAATTAAGTTATAGGCACCACGGAGGTCAAGTTTGGTAAAGATTATTGCTGAACCCAGTCTTTGAAAAAGTTCAGGCACGAGGTAAAGGGTAACGATTCTTGATGGTTACTTTATTTAGTTCCCTGTAGTCGATACAAGGCCGTAGAGAGTGATCCTTCTTCTCGACAAAGAAAATGCCGGCCCCAGCTGGTGAAATGGATGGATGGATAAAACCTCTCTTCAGATTCTCATCAATATAGACCTTGAGGGTATCCAGCTCCTGCTCTGTTAAGGGAAAGATTCTCCCAAAGGGAACTTCAGATCCAGGCAAAAGTTCTATTGGACAATCATAAGGTCTATGAGGAGGAAGGGTCTCTGCCCCCTTTTTACTAAAGACATCAAAAAAGTCCCGTTAAGGAGCAGGGATCGCCTGCTGCGATTCAGTGTCAATGTCCAGACACAGGAATGCTGTGCAAACAGTGCTGTTGGCAGTAACTGGAAAGGAACTTGATTTCACCAGAGACCCGGTCAATGCTAGGGTTATGGGCCTGTAACCAAGGCATCCCCAGAATAATAGGGAAAAGTGGTGAAGAGATGCTGTCCAAACAAAGAAATTCCTGATGATGAGTGCTCATGATAGCCAGCAGAGGGATAGTCTCCTGGGTGACCGGACCAGAGCTAAGGTTGAAACCATCAGCAAGGTAGACAGCAAGTCCCTGTGACTTCGGTTGGAGAGGAATGCGGTGGTGAGCAGCAAAAGTTAGGTCAATGAAGCAGCTGCATGCTCCGGAGTCAATTATGCCCGAGACTGGAAGATCCTGTCCTGGAAGCTGTAGAATAATGGAGAAAGCCAGGTGGTTAGCAAGGTTAGGCAAGGCAGGTGCAAACTTAGAAGTTGAAAGGGACTTACGTGTCTTGTTAGGGCAAGATCTCACGTAGTGACCCGATTCTCTGCAATACATACATAGATTGTTGACACGTCGGCGCTGTCGCTCTTCTGGAGTGAGAGATGGGCGGAGAAGCCCGAGCTGCATCGGTTCAGAGGTATCGAGGACCGAGGTAGGTGGTACATGAGGGCTTTGGCCAACAGGGCTGGTAGCACTAGGGACCTTGGGAAGGACCCAGGTGGGACGGAATTGGTTGGTGGACCTCTCGGAACGGCGCTCCCTTAGGCGCCGATCAATATGAACAGACAGGTTGATAAGGTCATCCAATGTTTGGGGTATTCCAACCCCTGCCAGTTCATCTTTTTTAATTGAATCGGATAAACCCATATGAAATTGGTAACGCAGGGCAGCGTCATTCCAGTTCGGATCCGAACTCCAATGCCTGAACTCCAGGACATGATCTTCTGCGGGTCTGCGTCCCTGTTGTAAGGCGTGCAAGGCGGATTCAGCGGTGGCTTTTAACTGGGGATCCTCATACAGCTGAGACATAGCGGCAAAGAAGGTATCCAGGCTATCCAGAAATGTTGATTTTTGCTCCAGAAGACGGTGGGCCCAGGTCTGTGGTTCACCAGACAGAAGAGAAATCACAAAGCCCACCTTGGTTGCTTCCAATGAAAAGGTGCGTGGTTGCAAAGCGAAGTAAAGTTCGCAGGCATTGCGGATCGATCGGTATTTACTACGCTCACCAGTAAATCTTTCGGGTGTAGGGACCCTGGGTTCAGGGGGTAACATAACCACAGAGGGTGCAGATGAGAGTCCAGCAGCGGAAGCAACTTGAGGGTTGGCAGGTGAGGACAACACCTGGACTCGTCCCTCCAGCCTAGTATAACCTTCTTGAAGGCTCTTCACAGCTTGTGTGAGACCCGCCAGGTGTCTGCACAGTTCCTCCATGGGAGAGGTCCCCTGCTCGGGCTCGGACATGGCTGTCCGATACTGTCAGACTTTCACGTACCTGACTGACTAACCCGATATAGCAGGGGAAGGCCTCCCTTACGTATCTGGTTCCCGGCCCCTGATAGTGTAAACAGAAGGCACGGGAGCGCAGAGTGGTATGAGAGCCACTAGGAGATAAGGCCCAAGATCCAAGTGCAAGCGGATTGGAGGTACTTGGTAGGCTGGAGTTCAGTTAACTGGTGCAGAGCAGGAGCAAAGTAGGCAGGTCCGGTCACAGGCAGAGTTGGCAGCAGGCGGTCAGCACAGTACAAGGGAGCAGGCAGGTTCAAAGTCCAGGTCACAGGCAGGGTCGGCAGCAGGCGGTCAGCGTGGTACAAGGAAGCAGGCAGAGTCAAAGTCAAAGGCAAGCCGGGGTCAGATGCAGGCAAGTAGCAGGGGAGAATCCGATAGACAAGCCGGGTCACAGGGAGATTAAACTTTCAGACAGGCAAACAGGAAGCACGAGAACTGGGAGCGGCAGATCGGACAGCACCGAGCAAAGTGCACCAGCACACTAAATAGGACGATTGGTGCCAAACACCGTGCGCGCGCCCGCACAACCGGCGCACACCAGAGTGCCTGACATTAACTCTGTTTTAGGAAATTCTCTGACACCCCATCTCTTTGCTCCCCTTCTTATCCAAACTCCCCGAACGTCTGGTCTACAACCGACTGAGCATCCACCTCACTGATAATAGCCTTCTTGATCCCCTTCAGTCTGGATTTCGTCCTCAACACTCCACAGAAACTGCTCTCTTAAAACTAACAAACGATCTACTAACGGCCAAAACCAATCGACACTTATCTGTACTCCTACTCCTGGACCTCTCTGCTGCCTTTGATACGGTTGACCACCCCCTCCTCCTCAAAAAACTCCACGCCTTTGGTCTCCGTGACTGTATTCTTCGCTGGTTCTCTCACATTTATCCAACCGCACGTTTAGCGTTTCCTACAACTCTACTTCCTCTTCCTTTCTCAGTTGGGGTCCCCCAAGGTTCTGTTCTTGGACCTCTCCTATTTTCAATCTACACCTCCTTTCTGGGTCAGCTGATAGCCTCCGATGGCTTCCAATACCACCTCTACGCTGACGACACCTAAATCTATTTCTCTACCCCTCAGCTCACTCCCTCTGTCTCCTCACGTATCGCTAATTTACTATCAGATATATCAGTCTGGATGTCACACCACTTCCTCAAACTCAATCTATCCAAAACCAAACTTATAATTTTTCCTCCCCCATATCTCTCTGTCAAAATCGATGGCACAACTATAAGCCCATCCCCCACATGCCGAAGTTCTAGGTGTAGTCCTGGACTCTGAACTCTCCTTTAAGCACCATGTCCAATCACTGCCCAAATCTTGCCACCTCAACCTCCACAACATCTCCAAAATACGCCCCTTTCTAACCAATGACACAACTAGATTGTAAGCTCCTTGAGGGTAGGGACTGATGTGAATGTACAATGTATATGTAAATCGCTGTGTAAATTGATGGCGCTATATAAGTACCTTAAATAATAATAACAAAGCTCTTAATTCACTTGCTGGTCATCTCTCTCCTCGACTACTGCAACTCCCTTCTCATTGGCCTACCTCTACATAGTCTATCACCTCTTCAATCCATCATGAATGCTGCTGCCAAACTCATCCACCTTACCAATCGCTCTATCTCTGCTACCCCTCTCTGTCAATCCCTGGCTTCCGGTCGACCAAAGAATTAAATTCAAAATACCAACAACTACGTACAAAGCCAACCACAATTTAGCCCCCAGCTACATCATTAGCCTAGTCTCTAAATACCAACCTACTCATTCTCTTCGTTCCTTTCAAGACCTTCTGCTCTCTAGCTCCCTCATCACCTCATCCCATGCTCGCCTCCTGGACTTTTCCAAAGCCTCTCCAATCCTATGGAATGCCCTACCCCAATCTGTCCACTCATTTCCTACTCTATTAGCTTTTAGATGATCCCTGAAAACCTTTCTCTTCAGAGAAGCCTACCCTACCCACATCTAACAACATCTGTTTTTAATTTTCTCCATCAGCTCACCCCCCACAGTTATTACCTTTTGTTTCCACTTGACCCTCCCTTCTAGATTGTAAGCTCTAACGAGCAGGGCCCTCTGATCCCTCCTGTATTGATTTGTATTGTAAGTGTACTGTCTGCCCTCATGTTGTAAAGCGCTGCAAAAAATGTTGGCGCTATATAAATCCTGTATAATAATAATCATAATAATAATAATAATAATAGGGGATATTTACATTCTATGTGATAACAATAAAGATGCTGAAAAAAAATGAAAATAACAGTGTAAAAATAAAATAAAAAAGCAAAATAAATAACAAAAAAAAACACCCCTGTCCCCCTGTGCTTGCGCGCAAAGGCGAACGCAAGCATTGGTCTTGTGTCATATGTAAACAGCAATTGCACCATGCATGTGAGGTATCACCTCCTCTGTAAATCTAAAGTGGTAACCTGTAAAGGCTTTTAAAAATGTATGTAGTTTGTTGCCGCTGCATGGTTGTGTGCAATTTTAAAGCATGTAGTGTTTGATATCGATGTACTCGGCATATGATCATCTTTTACATTTTACCAAACATTCGGGCAATATAGTGTGTTTTAGTGCATTCAAATTCAAAAAAGTGTTTTTTTTTTTCTGAAAAAAATTGCATTTGAAAAACCGCTGCACAAATACTGTGTAGGGCCTTTGCTTTAAAAAAAAAGTATATATAATGTTTGGGAGTTCAAAGTAATCTTCTAGCAAAAAAAGTTTTTTTTTCATGTAAACAAGAAGTGTCAGAAAGGGCTTTGTCTTCAAGTGGTTAGAAGAGTGGGTGATGTGTGGCATAAGCTTCTAATGTTGTGCATAAAATACCACAACAGTTTTTCTTTTTTCAAGTTTTTAAAACTTTGTGACAAATCGAGATATGAAAAATACTCAACATGCCTCTCAGCTTGGGGTGTCTTGGGGAAGCAGCAGAATGTATTTTGGGGTGTAATTTCACATTTGCCCATGGCATGTTTGAGCAATTTAGTGACAACTTTGTGAAAAAAAAATATATATATTGTAATTTTTCCGAAACTTGTGGCAAAATATAAAATATTCCATGGACTCAACATGCCTCTCAGCAAATAGCTTGGGGTGTCTACTTTCAAAAATGGGGTCAAATGGGGGGTTTTGTGCTATCTGGGCATTTCATGGCCTCCAAAACTGTGATAGGTAGTAAGGCGTGAAATGAAAAATTTATGCCCTTAAGGGCGTGCATGGTTTTCGGGGTCCTGTATGTAGCTAGACTTCCAGAAAGTCTCACACATGTGGTATCCCCATACTCAGGAGAAGCAGCAGAATGTATTTTGGGGTGTCATTTCACATATGCCCATGTCATGTTTGAGCAATATATCATTTCAGTGACAACTTTGTGTAAATTTTTTTTTTTTTGTAATTTTTCAATCACGTGACAAAAAAATAAAATATCTATTGTGCTCAACAAGCCTCACAGCAAATTCCTTAGGGTATCTACTCTCCAAAATGGAAGGGGGGGGGGGGGTTGTACTGCCCTGTCATTTTAGGACCTCAAGAAATGAGAGAGGCAGTCACAAATTAAAAGCTGCGTAAATTCCAAAAAATGTACCCTAGTTTGTAGACATTATAACTTTTGCTCAAACCAATAAATATATGCCTATTGATTTTTTTTTTTCACCCGGGACATGTGGCTGAATGCTTTTTGGCCTAAATGTAGGACTAAAATTTAGTTTATTGTATTTTTTTTATAACAAAAAGTAGAAAATATAATTTTCTGTCTTTTTTCGTTTATATCGCAAAAAATAAAAACTGCAGAGGTGATCAAATAACACCAAAAGAAAGCTCTATTTGTGGGAAAAAAGGACGCAAATTTTGTTTGGGTAAAGTATTGCATGACCACGCAATTACCAGTTAAAGCAGCGCAGTGCCAAATTTTAAAAAGTGCTCTGGTCAGGAAAGGGGTAAAACCTTCCTGGGGTGAAGTGGTTAAAGGGGAGTGGTTTGGGGATGGTAAAAATGCAGCTTGGCCGTATGTTTTTACTGTTCCCCCCTCCACATCACACGTGTAAAGTAGCATCTCATTGTGTGCTCATGGTCATTGTTATGATGATCAGAGCACAGCAGATACTCTATGGCTCTGTCAGTGTAACATGGCTATTGGGTGCTGACTTTATGTCTGTACTGTATGTAACACACAGCCATAAATTAAGAAAGTCAGCACCCAACAGCCATGTGAGACTGAAAGAGCCATAGAGCACCTGCTGTGCTCTGATCAACATAATGATAATGACCATGAGCACACATGTCTGGGGACTGCACTTTAGCCTGTGTGATATGCCAGTGTGTCATTGTGTGTGCAGGGGGACTGCTTGCCTGTACACCGCCACTGCGATTACCCTTGCTGTGCTATCGCCACCTCAGCGATCAGTCTCTCCGCCAGCACTTACTGAGGGAGGGGAGCCACATTACAATGGAATCCATCCCCTAGGGAAAGCATTCAGTGAGTGGCCGAAACTTTAGTTTGTGCAGGTACACTGGTGCAGAGCAGCCTGCGGCGCGTGATTGTCTGCCTGCACCCGAAAATGGGGAAAAAGTCCCTCTTCTGCTCTCACCTCCTGGGCCCCTCTGTTAAACTGATGGGGCCCAGGAAATTACTATATGCATTGGTAATCAAGAGGGTGCAGCTTAATAAAGTTATTTAGCTAGTTTGTTTTTTTAGCTAGAAATTAACTACAAATCTCCTTTGGCCCCCCTGCTGACCGGGCCCAGTACAATAGGGCTGGTTGTACTGCCACTAAAGGCTCCTCTCCCCGTGTCTTTCACAAAAAGAGCTGCTGCAACCAAGAGGAATATTTACTCAAGTGCACCAAGCGGAACTTGGTGATGTCACAGACACAATGCAAAAGGGTATTTAAACCAGCTTGCAACACAAGCAGACATCTATAACAAATATATCCAGCTATGAGATAGCAGTCAGAGCATTTACTTCCTGCACACCACTAGTGATTTACTCCACCATATGATCTTGGTGTCTCTTTTCAGCCTGGTGGCAACATTGGAACATGTGGTGGAGTCACTAGCAGTGTGCAGGTTGCCTTTCCTACTGCTACCCTCACATTTCCGAATGCTGCTAAAATACACTGCATTATTACTCCGTGCTATTTCACTAGATATGGTACCTGATTAGAGATTCTGGTAGCCATTTCACAAACTGCCTTTTTATGTTAACTAGTTCACCTGAGGAAGATGTGTGTAATCCTATCCATTTTCTCTTAGTACACTTCTTTTATTTCTCTCTCACAGCAGCAGAATGAACCCACCTCAGAAGTCATGTTTCTAGATAAGTGCATAGGAGAGATGTCCCATGAGCTGGAATACCTTGTGTTGTCTTGCAGCTGCCATTTAAAGGGAAAAAGAGAAATGATACCCAAGACTTTAAATGTTATTATTATTTGTTTAAGTATGCTTCCCGCCAGCATTTCCATTTAATGTCCACAGCTGCAACGTGATTTTTTATTGGTTTCGCCAAAATAAGGCTCATGAGAGCAGCCATGTTGTGTTCAGTAAAAAAAAAAACAAAGTTTTCAATACTAATGCCCCTTTGCCATGATTAAATAGATTGATGTTACGCATGACTAATGATAGCAACATAAAGCGTTTCCTAATTACACTGGCACTTATAAGCAATTTTACTGCATGAGAAATTCATTTTTCACTTGAGACATGTTTACACACCCGGCTGCACCAATGAGTGCTAGCACTGCTTGGCCATTCTGCTAATAAAAAATCTGATCTATACCATGGATACAGCAGAAACTGGGGTAAGCAATTAGCATGCAATTATTTGTGCATTATTACATATAAACTTTGTTTCCTGTATTATTATTATTAAGCCAACTGCCTGTAAAGTGTACCCTTACAGCTGACGCTGTACACAACTTCTTATTGCAGCACCTGTATACCACATATCACAGTCATTGCGGCAACTGGAATTTTAGGAAGTACTTCTAGATGCATACATTCATTTGTAATGTACTCAGAAGTTTGAAACCTTAAAGTGATTGTGAAGCTTTGTTTTTTTTTTAAATAACAAACATGTCATACTTATCTCCACTGTGCAGTTCATTTTGCACAGTGTGGCCCTGATCATCCTCTTCTGGGGTCCCCCAGCAGCACTATCAGCTCCTCTCTCCGCATCGTATAACCCCCTAGGAGAAGCGCTCTTCCGGGGGTTACCTTGCGGGCGCGCTCCTGAGTCCAGCATCATTGGATTTGATTGAGAGCAGCGGGAGCTGCTATCAATCTATCCAATCAAGACCAGAGAACCCCAGGCAGAGAGGTCCAGCGCTTCTCAGCCAAGGGATCGAGGGGTCAGGTGAGTATAACCGGGGGCTAGGGGGCCGGCCACTGTCAGAAGTTTTTGTACCTTGATGCATAAGTTGCATTAGGGTAAAAAACACGAGGGTTTACAACGCCTTTAAGCCTCGTACACACAATGAGAATATAGGATGAATGATCGTCCGGTTTTTTGGGTTTTTTTGCATACTAGTCTTATATCGAAAATGAAGAGGTTACTAAAGTTACGAAAATTCTTGTATGACAGAATACAACTTCAGAAGTGATGTAATGTATTGTATTTCAACATATTCTTTCATTTCTGAACATAAGCAGCCTTGGTCACTAAATTTTTTTCAGACGAATACTGTACTGGTTAAAGGGTTTGTAACCCTACATTATGATTTTCTGCCATTCCCCCTATTTTAACCACGTCCCATATAACAAAATGACGTGTGCAAAGTGGTTAAAATATCCTGACACTGCGTTGATCGGGGATGGCTCGTGTCCCTCAGACATAGCCCATCCCCGAGCAGGGTAAACAGCCAATGAAATTAGAGAAATCCGAGTCAGCGAAGGAAACCGTCCCTCCAAAAAGAATAAGGAGATCAGGACCAAGATCAGAAGACCTGCCTACCACCAGCAGCGCCAGATCCCAGGAAGAGGAACCCAGTACCAGAACTGGAATTACACATCCAACCCAAAGAATGCAGGCCCAGTCCTACCTTCCCTATGCCCTGCCAAACCCCTTATGGTTGCCTGCCAGCTCAGGGTCCACTATAATCCCCCCTTTCACTGCACAGCCAGGTGCGCAGTCCAACACTACAAATTTTTCCCAATTAGATTATTTGTATTTGTTTATCCCAGATGATTTGTTGCAGTACACGGTGGACCAAACAAATCTCTATGTAGAGCAATTTATTGCTTCAAACCCCAATTCATCCTACGCCCATATGTTCCAATGGCAACTTCTTACACTAGACGTATTAAAAATGTTTTTGAGCCTTACTAAGAAGAACGAACTGCGTGCCTACTGGTCCACCAACCCATTCACCACATGCCAATATATTTTGCTGTCATGTCCAGGACACGCTATGACATGATTATGCGTTTCCTACATTTTAATGATAATTCGCAGTGCGCTCCCTGAGATCATCCCAACCACGACAAATTGTACAAAATACCTAATAAAAAAAAAATTCCCAGCAATTTGCTGAAGTTTTTGTCCCAGACCAAAATATTTGTGTGGATGAATCCCTTATCCACTTTACTGGCCGGCTGCAGTTCAAACAATATATTCCAAGTAAGAGAGCCAGGTACAGGTAGAAACTGAATAAACTATGTGATAGAGCCACTGGATATGTGTACACCTTCCGGCTGTATGAAGGCAAAAACTCCCAGCTCCAGCTCCCTAATTGCCCAACATATATTGGAACCAGTGGTAAAATTGTCTGGGGAGGGGCGTGACCGGAAGCCAACCTTAATGGACGCTTGATCTCCTAGCTCCATCAGCCCGCAGCACTTAAGGCAATATAGGGGACGATCCACTACACCCATATGGGCAAATCGAGGACCACCCGATCCTCCAAACACAGGGGCACATCACAACCCCCTCCAGGAGCATCCACAGACCTCCGCGCCTTCTTCCTCCAGGCGGACATGTCCCAGAGCGGAGGAGACAAGATGGCGCTGGACACCCCCGCACCTGGATGCCGGAGCTCTGAACAGACCCCGCCGCCTCTTCTTACCCAGCATCAGCACCCGACAGGCGGTGATGGTCATTGCGAACCCAGATACGCATGCCGGAGCAGTGAGTCCATCCATCCACCCGGATCCCCAGACCCTGCAGCCACGTGGGCCGCAGCCGACCATGCTGCCTGCCTCCACACAGCACTATACACAGTGCTCTGCTGCGTTCCCGAGGCTGAGGGTCGGATCCAGTATCCTCAAAGCCCTCTGACTTTTCCCAGGACTATCCAGCTCTGCCAGGCCCTGCACATCCCCCCGAAGGGGTGCACCGTGACCCAGGAGATGACTGTGACAGTTCATGGGCCTTGGCAGTCTTCTCTCCCCCTCCCAAGGCACAGAGACTATCCAGATCCAGAGACCCCAGTGTCTCTAAGCAGCAATTTGCCTCTACACCCTCGTATGCACAAAAAGCCAGCACCCCACCCCATCTACCAGCAGAGACCCACCATACGAGGCCTCCCCAACAACCACAGGCGTTGATGTGGTCTGAACCATGGGATCCCCCATTAACTGGACCACATCTGCCATCTGAAGCAGAATCACTCAGTCCACGCTCCCCGCCACCTGGTCCATCCTCACCCTGCCAGCAATTTGGCCTGATACAGGCTCCACATGTGCCGCCTCAGTGGCACACATATCTACAAGCCATGCTAAAGAGGACTTTAGACAATTGATAGAGGACGTGAAATCCACCTGCCGCACAGAAATTCAAGTTCTCCAGACAGGTCTCAAGCACTTGGGCTATAGAGTGGAAATGGCTGAAGAAGAAATCCAGGAAACTAAACTGGACGTCCATAGAACACAACTTCAGGGAGAAGAACACCGTTCTCTCCTTAGGGACATGCAGAGGCACGTAGAGGATTTGGACAACAGGGGGTGCTGCAACAACATTCGGGTGAGAGGTATCCCAGAATCAGAGGGCACCGAAGACCTGCAATCAACTCTACAATCCATCTTTAATAACCTACTTGGTGAACCCCCCACGAAACATATAGAAATGGACAGAGCTCACCGAGCTTTGTGACCCAAGGGAGCTTTCTCAAAACCGAGAGATGTTACCTGCAGAATTACCTCCTATCCCCTTAAAGAAGGAATTATGAAGCAGGCACGCCTGGCACGCAAAGTTATCTTTGATGGGGTACAGATACAATTATACCCTGACCTCTCTTGGATCACCCTGCAAAAACGCAGACTCCTCCAACCTTTACTACAAATATTGCAGACCAAGGCAATTCCCTATCGATGGGGCTTCCCCTTTACCCTCACTGCAAAACAACAGGGCAAAACTGCTATACTGAGATACCCGGAGGATCTCCGTACGTTCTGCGACACCCTAGAAATCCAACCCCCACAGTTGCCAGACTGGGACTTGGTGGCCACCCCTCCAACACCGCCCACGGTCTGGCAGAAAGTGCCCACCCAGAAGCAGCTCGCAATCCTGTCAAGCACAAGAATTGATAAGCCTTATCGCACCTCTAAAGTTCATACCTTATTACAGGACTTGAACATTCCAGTACAGTTGCTCTACCTGTCCGGAACTTATCTGCCTGTTAAATTTCTAGTTTAGAGTCCCCAAAATTGCCCCTAACTAACTAGCCATTAAGGGCTTGTTTCGATCGAGCTCCGAGAGAGTAGACGTTCATCCGATCACCTCTTACCCCCTCTTGATTTGTAGAACAGAGATTTAAACAGTTTGTCTGTGTTACCTTACTAGTTACGGGCTCCCTGGTGCCCTCTCTCGGCCGGTCCATTGTATGCTTTTCTTTATCACTTGGTTCTAACTACTTACCTCGTTCTTCCCCAACTCTTTTTCTTCTTCTTTCCCCTCAGTCATCTTCAGGTATGCGTAGTGGTGTGTGTGAAGTGTCCTGGTCTCCTCCTGGGGAGGGCCGGCTCCTGGTCCCTGGCCTCAGACCCTGGTGCGTCTCCACTAGGTAAGCAAATAATCATCCTTCTGTACATAACCAGATGGCAAAGATCCTATCCTTAAATGTACATGGCCTAAACTCTAATAAAAAAAGGCATCTGGCGCTGAGGGAGTTCAGACAGTCGGGAGCTGATATTATACTAGTACAAGAGACACATTTCAATAAAGGGGGCTCGTTCGCATTTGCCTCCAAGTATTTTCCCCAGATATATCTATCATTGAGTATTCATAAAAAAGTGGGAGTGGCCATACTTATTAAGAAGGGAACCCCCTTCACTTGTGTAAATCAATATTGCGATCCTAAGGGCCACTTTATTATCCTACAGGGACTCTGGCATACACAACTCATCACGTTATGTGCCATATATGCACCAAATACTAAACAATACAACTTTCTCTCCAAGGTACAAGGTATATACTCGCATTTTTAAATCAAATCCTGGAGTTTTGGTGGTGGGAGGGGACTTCAACCTCGTCCAATCAGCAACTGCGGATCGCCAGGTGGTGGACTCCCGGGTGCCCCCACCTGGGATCCTTAGGGACTCTAGATTGTTTCGACAAATCTCTAGACGATATGCGCTCTTTGATGCATGGAGGGCCCTTCACCCAGGTGATTGGCAGTACACGTTTTACTCCACCCCCACCGTACACACTCCCGAATAGACTACTTTTTTGTCAATAATCATACAATTAAACTAATACGTGCAGCTCAAATACTCCCTATCTCCTGGTCGAATCACGCCCCCATTCTACTTACGCTGGAATTAGACATTCCTAACCGTAGATCCTATAACTGGAGACTTAATACGTTCCTTCTCCAACATCATCCTACCCAAGTAGAACTACATTCCACCCTTAAGCATTACTTCATAGAAAATGCCTCCCCAGATATTTCGCCATCCATACTCTGGGAAGCCCATAAGGCAGTCCTCCGCGGTAAATGTATAGCATTGTCCTCCGCAATGAAGAAAGACACACTAGCTGAAAAACAAAAGCAGAACAGGACCTTAGGGTGCTTGAACGCAAGCTCCAAGATACCCCCACAATACCCCTCCTCAGGAAAATAATCAATCTTCCTTCAACTCTTAAGGATCTCGCCCTAGGTCACATAGAAAAAACACTGACCAGACTGAAACAAATGTTCTATGACAAAGGAAATAAAGCGCATTCCCTTCTAGCTAACAAATTACGCTAAAAGTCCCACATGCAAACGCCACACCAGATAAAAAACAAATCGGGACAATTAATATCCCACCCTACGGAGATTGCCCATGTCTTTGCAGACTGCTACAAAAACCTCTACAAAAACCTCTACAACAACCCAGACATACCCAGCAATCCCCCCTCACCGGACCTATCCCACAAAATGCGAGAATACCTAGAACGCAGCGGAATTCCCCATCTATCACCATCTGATCTGCTGTCATTGAATACACAGGTCACGGATGAGGAAATAGAAGTTATAGATCTGGTGGATGTGGCGAACAGAGAAAACCTGGCATCCTTGCTACTAAGCCTGGATGCAGAAAAAGCTTTCGATCGCTTGGGGTGGCCTTTCCTGTTCGCCACACTACAACATATGGGTTTCCGGGGCCCCTTTTTACAAGCAATCAGACACCTTTATTCCAACCCCTCATCTCAAGTCAGAACCCCCTTTGCACTCTCCGCAGCATTTTCAGTGGCAAATGGTACTAGACAGGGGTGTCCACTCTCACCCCTGCTATTTGCGCTCTGTGTCGAACCCCTGGCCGCATCTATCAGGAACAATCCAGATATTCGGGGGATCTCAATTATTTCCCTCTTTGCCGACGACATTATACTCACATTGACCCAGCCCCATGTTACCCTTCCGATTTTGCATACAGAATTAGATCGCTTTCGTGTTCTTTCAGGATATAAAATTAACGCGTCAAAGTCAGAAGCACTCCCAATTAATATCCCTGATGCAGAGGTCACACTCTTAAAATCCAATTTTCCATTCACTTGGAAATCGACCGCCCTGAAGTACTTGGGAACCTTCATCACCTCCAAATTCAACACTTTGTACCAAGAAAACTCCCCCCCTCTTCCGCTCCATTAGATCCTCATTGCTCCAATGGAAAAAACACCATATCTCTCTATTAGGGCGAATCGCTTCGATTAAAATGACTATCCTCCCGAAGCTACTATATCTCTTTCAAACACTACCCATACCAATTCCATACAACCACCTGAAAAAACTCCAGTCTGACCTACTTCATTATGTTTGGAATTATAAAAGACACAGTTTCCCGAGATCAGAGTTGATGGCGTCCCGTAGTGAGGGGGGATTAGCATTCCCCAACATTATTAAATGCTATCAAGCAGCTCAGCTGCGAGCAGTAGCCTCGTGGTTTACCCACAATTCTTACAATAAATGGACAGAAATTGAAAAATTATGGCTAGCTCCCATACACCCAAATAATCTACTGTGGAATGCGAATGCGGACGTAGCCCCTGAGCTTATGCTGGGCCCCATGTCCCAAGTGAGACGGATATGGCGTACACTGGCTCATTCTCAAGGACTGTCATCAGAAAAATCATTTCTGACTTCTTTCATCTGTAATCTTAAAGTGCCGGATAGCCTTACTTATCAAATGTCACACCCCTGGACATCCCGGAATTTATTCCACTTTGGGAACCTGGTGGACCCTAGGACACGAAAACTATTGTCATTCTCTGATCTACAGAACAAATATGAACTTCCCAGACAGGTGTTCTATGGTATTTACAAATCCGACATTATGCACTTACTATAACTCCTACTCTGCAATTTTCCCCTCCATCCCCATTTGAAACTATAATTTTAGCAGGTAATACCCAGAAGGGACTCATATCGGGTATATATAGGATCCTAAATACATTTTCCCTGGAAGGGCAAGGCAAACATTCTTATATGACTAAATGGGAGAAGATCCTCAATGAGGAAATCCCTATAACACAATGGCAGGCGATATGGTCCCAAGCTGCAAAGAGCTCAATATGCACATTATATAAAGAAAATTCTTATAAAATTCTCCTACTCTGGTACATGACTCCAGAGGTGCTCCACACCATTTTCCCCACTAGTTCTGATAGGTGCTGGCGATGCCAGGGAGCAAAGGGCACCTTTCTACATATATATTGGAGTTGCCCATTACTATCCCCTTACTGGTCAACGGTCCAACAGTTACTAGCTCGCCTCTTGGAGACACAGGTCCAGGCGTCCCCAAAATTCTTTTTGTTAGGCCTATCACCACTTAAGCTTCCTACCCCATACAAGAAGCTAGTACGTCATGTTCTAACAGCAGTGCGATGCCTCATAGCATTACACTGGAAACACACTACCCCACCCTCTGCTGAGGATCTTTATTCCAGAATTAAGGATGTAGAACTGATGGAGAAAATGACGGCCAGAATACAAGACAGATTGGACGCGCATAACAGGGTCTGGGAGCTATGGCATCTCCGGGAGGACCCACCATGATCAGGTAACACCACCACTTGAATGACTTCTATACCCCCTTTACCCCCTTCTTTTTCTATTACCCCCCTCTACTCTTCTATACTGCATACCCCTGTGACTTGTATAGTTACAGATAATAAAGTTACAGTGTTGCAACAGTATTAACGTTACATACATGCCAATAGATTCGCTAAAAGATATATACTAAATCGCCATTGGCAATTAGCATTAGTATTTGTGAATAGATGTCTAGCATCAGCAATATATATGATAATTTACACTTGTGTATTGCCTTTACATTTTCTTTTTTTTTTTTTTGCATAATGTACCGCAAATACGATTGATAATAATAATAAAATGCTATTTGGAAAAAAAATTGTCTGGGACCTTGCATACCACCCCCTGTTCAAAAAAGGATACCATTTATATGTAAACAATTACTACAGCAGCTTGCCCCTTTTTCGTCAAAACATGGCTTGCGGTACCTTCAGAAAAAACAGGAAGGGCTTCCCACAGAGTTTATTATCAAAAAGACTACAAAGCGGGGAATCCGCATTCATGAGGAATGAGGAAGTGTTGAGCATGAAATGGCGGAACAAGAAAGATGTTCACATGATGTCTACAATCCACTTTGACACCTTGGTGGAGATTCAGAGAAGACACGGCCCCACAACTGTATTCATCAACCCGAAAATCTCATTACTGGTATAAAAAAGTTGCATTTCATCTTTTTCATATGGCCATGTTTAATTCGTATGTCTGCTATCAAAAATCAGCTAAAAACTAACCCATCAAATATATTGAAGATATATATATATATATATATATATTCAAATATATTGAAGACATTGTCACTGCCCTTATTTACCAGCAAGGACCCGCACCAGGAAGCATTCGCTCCTATAACATCCCCCCCCCGGAATCCAGAAGAAGACGCCAAAAGAGATGTTGTGTAGTCAGCAGAGGAGTTAGAAGAGATACCAGCTATTATTGTCCCCAATGTCCCTCCCAACCTGGCCTGTGTATCGGAGATTGCTTCAGAAATTATCACACATCCATCAGATATTAGTTCCACTTATTTTTAACAGACTGCCATTTCCCCGTTTCAAATACCTGTTCGGATCATTTGCCTGCTACCACATTTCTACCTTCCACGTTAACTGACCCTGGCCTGTTTACCAACGATGCATTTGCCTGCAGTTTTAAACCACGTTTCTGACTTCCACGTGCACCTACCTCGGGCCTGTAATTCAAACATGTTTTTTGCCTGCCACTTGGACTGATCTTTTGCCTTTCTACTTTCAATACACAGGGATCTCACATATGTGAGGGGCTTCAGAATAGTGTTCTGAGTAGAGAAAACTAGTTTTTGATTTTCTGTGTTCCCAGAACAGGGTCTGGTGTCCGGAGGCTTCAAAGAGATTTGGGTGAGAGAAACCTCTACCCCTGTCCCCCTAGCCCTAAGCTTGATGGTCCTTCCTGCTGCCTGGACCAATACTTTGGCTGCACTGACCATATAGCTGCCTGTAATGACCCAGGACTTTATGGACCATGTTTCTTCCTGCTGCCTGGACCTATACTTTGGCTGTGTTGACCATATCTCCCTGCTGCCTCTACTGACTATGGACAGTATTTCTGTCTGGACATATCTGCCTGCTACCTGAACCAATGCTTTGGCTGTGCTGACAGTATCTCTGCCTGTACTATGAACAGTATTTCTGCCTGCTGCCTAGACCATTGCTTTTGCTGTCGCTGACCACATTCCTGCCTGTTGCCTGGACCGATGCTCTCTCCTGTGGACCACTGCACTACTAAAACCACAAGTAATCTTTTGTTATTTGGTATGTACATGCTATGTGTTAGAAATATGAAGGGCCTTCAAAAATGTGATCGGTAGTCAGAAAATTATATGTGTAATTTATGCTCCTAGAACGCCTGGAGGTGCTACTATGATGTTGGGCCTCTGTATATGGCCAGGCTGTGTAAAAGTCTCACACATGTGGTATTGCTATACTCAGGAGGAGTAGCAGAAAGTATTTTGGGGTATCATTTGTGCTATGTACATGCTATGTATTAGAAATATTTTATACTATTTGTATAATTTTTGTTTACAACTTTGTATAAAAAAAAAAAAAGTTTTCATTTTCTTTCCACGTTTTCTGAAAACTTGTGGAAAAAAATGAACCATTTAAAAGACTCATAATGCCTCATAGAATATACTTTGGGGTGTTTGCTTTCCAAAATGGGGTCATTTTGTGGGCATTTCCATTGTCCTGGTGCTCCAGGGCCTTCAAAAGTGTGATAGGTTTTTATGAAATTATATGTCTAATTTATGCTCCTAGAACCCCTGCTGAAGCTCCCTGCATGTAGGGCCTCTGTATGTGCCCAGGTTTTGTAAAAGTCTCACACATTTGGTATTGTCATACTGAGGAGTAGCACAATGTATTTTGGGGTGTAATTGCAAGTATGCATATGCTGTGTATGATAAATAACTTGTTAAAATGACAAGTTTCTGTAAAAAAGTCTTAATTTTCCCAATAATTGTGGGGAAGAATTGCAACTTCAAAAAACTTACCAAGCCTCTTAAATACCTTGGACTGTCTACTTTTCAAAAAGGAGTTATTTGTACTTTCCTGGCTTGTTAGACCCCTTTCGCGCTGGGGCCGCAGTGCGTTAGCGGTAAAGCGCCGCTCTCGATTTACCGCTGTTTAAGTTAAACGTGCCCCACTAGCGGCCGAAGAAGGGATTAAAAGAGCCCGTGTTGCGGTGCTTCCGAATTGCTTTTCAGGCACTTTGGAATCGCTGGCCATTAGTTTCAATGGGCAGAGCGTTTTAGGAGCGCTGTATACAGCGCTCCCAAACTGCCCCAAAGATGCTGCTTGCAGGATTTTTCCTAACGTCCCGTGTTAAGCGTGTTAAAAGTCCCACTGAAATGAATGGGAGGCGAATTTCAGGCGATATTTCTAGTGTAAAAGGGGTCTTACTGTCTCAAGAAATTACATAGGCCATCAGTACATCAGGTATGATCAATTATCAATGATTAGCACCATAGCTTGTAGACTCTATAACTTTCACACAGACTAAATAATATAATACCAAAGATATGTAGCAGTATAAATTTTGGCCCAAATTTATGAAGAATGATTTATTTGCAAAATTTCACAATAAAAACTAAAAAAAGTGTTTGTCTTTCAAAATGTTCACTCTTTTTTCGGTTATATCGCAACAAATAAAAAGCCTGGCGGTGATTAAATACGACCAAAAGAATCTATTTGTGTGAAAAAAATTATAAAAATGTTGTTTGGGTACAGTGTAGCATGACTGAGTAATTGTCATTCAAAGTGTGAGAGCACTAAAAACTGAAAATTGGTCTGGGCGGGAAGGGGTATATGTGCCCTGTATTGAAGTGGTTAAACTGTCATCCTGCACAGTGTAATTGTTTGTTAAAATTGAATCCTCTAAATACCTTTTTGTGAAGTATCTTCAGGCCAGTCACACGACTCCTGGCCGCTCTGATACTCCGATCCAAGGCTACAGCAGAAGCCGAGCTCTCCCGCTAGCCACTTGGCTCCTCCCACTGTAGCCCTGGATCTGAGTATCAGAGCAGCCTGGAGTCACGTGAACGGTCTGAAAATACATCACAAAAAGGTATTTAGAGGCTTAATTTCTAACAATTACACAGTGCAGGATGGAAGCTTAAGAGAGGGTCTGGCAGCGATTTTTAAAAAATCGTAGTATTTTACTAACAGCAGCAGGGGAGGAGGACACAGAGACACAGACTCCCAAACTGAAAGGCAGGGAGGGAGGAGAGGACAGAGGAGCACACAGAAGAGCTACGGATGATGGAGGCTAGTAAAATGACCACGGTGTCAGGGCTCAGAAGCCATGATAAACCGTGGCCAGTTTACAAGGGGGAGAGCAAAAACTGGCAGGATTAGCCAGGTTTTATACAGCTTTCAGAGGGGCAGGTTAGATAGCACAAGCACTGTGCTGTTTAACCTGCTATAAGGTAACAGGATACCTTTTTTTTTTTTTTTTTAGGTTACAAACGCTTTAAATGAAAATTGTTCGTTCTGGTATCGTACGAGAAAAAAATTCATGCTGGTCCTTTCAGATAATTTCACGTGAACTGAACTGTTGTGATCGGTTCTTGAAAGCGATATTTTTCATACGATTTTCTCATGTGTATTAGGCATTACTGCAGACAGTGGACTAATTGCAGGACTGATCATCTTCAAGCCTACAGTCCTAGTTTTACCCACATAAATGTCATTCATCCGAGTTTTTGGGGATACATGAACAATTCATCCCCTGTATAATGGATTAATATAATTTTTCCCAAATTTAGTCACAGATCACATGTGCTTCAAAACTACAGTCTAGTTTTTTTTAAGAGCATTTTTAAAACAGTTAACTTGTTCTGAATCAAGAACTGCATGTCGGGTTAATACTTTTAATGGTTAGCAGCAGCCATTACAGCATGCCTTCAGGCATGTGACTTTTATCAGACCTATAACGAAAATAAGAATGAGCCTCGTGCCTTGAATGCTTGCAGGATAGCTGCCAATTAAAGCTTCACATCAGGCAGATAAAACACCATTAACTGTAAGTTATGTATTAACCATTAAATGCAATTAATATAAGTACCAAAACCCGTCTTGAGAACAACCTCTTATAATGCCCTGGACAACAATATTTGCATTGCAGAGCTAATCAGTCTGCTGTTACAAAACATGCTGACGAAAGAAGAAAGATGGCCTTATAAGTCTACTGCTGCTCTTTCAATGTCCAATCACAAGCTGAGAGCAGGGAGGTGGCCAAGCTGTATTGCTTAACCAAAGTAAAGAAAATTGTGCACACTGATTTGGCTATAATATTAAAATCTAAGGACTGGTAGGAGAAAAATTATTTCACATTCAAAACCGCTTCCATATTCATGTTTAAAGTGTGTCTGACTGTTTACCCAGAGATCACCTTTAAAATGATTTTTCTTTGCACAAAATGCATAGTTGTTTTTTAAATAATTCCATAACGGACATAGAGCCACACCTAAAATGTCATTCTCCCCAAGCAGTAAAGCTGAAATAAGTAGTAAAGCTGAGCCTGAAAGAAGTAAAGCAGAATTACTGCTATACCAAGTACGGTAGCTTAACAGTATTCTAAGTTCTTTTGCAGTTAAACTAGTACACAAATATATATTTTGACTTTGAAGTTAGCTTTTTGCCTGAAGTTATTAAACTGAATTGTATATCAGAAGTGTCCTCTTCAAAGTCACCATCCAATCCTTATTTTAGATAGATGTCAGGCTCTTTGCCCTTCCAAGTACCACTTAGAGTGAAGGACATTATTACTAGAGATTATGCCATCTTTTGCGATAAGGACATAAGGGGGATCTCCCGAGTGGGTTCTAAAGGGGGGCTGTTGAGGCAAAAGGTCTAAATTGAGATCCATTGGAGCAAGAAGTGACTGAATAGGAATTGTGATATGAATAATGCCTTCATAAAGGTACAGGCCAAAGAATGTGTGAGCAAAGGCTACTGAAACAAGACCATCAAAGCCGAAATCTGACCTTCAAGTGTGCTCAGTGGAGATCCATACCCAACTCAAGGCAGCTTGGAGTTCGGGTTACTGAATAAGATTGACAGATAAGACTCAGGTATTTAGCCTTCCAAGTACAATGGATGTGCACACTGGAGATGCATCATACTTCCCATTGGCTCGGGGGGCGAGGCAGGGGTGTCCATTGTCGCACTTGCTTTTTGCCCTGGTGGTGGAGTCATTAGCCATAGCTATTAGAACAGCGGAGGACGTAAAGGGACTTAGAAGGGGGAGCGTGGAAAAAAAAAATGTGCTATATGCGGATGATATACCCTTGCTTTTGGGAGATATGGAACACTCATTGATAACGGCAATGGATATCATAAAAAGATTTGGTTCGTTCTCCGGACTTTCCATTAACTGGGAAAAAACTGTTCTCCTCCCAGTGGATGGAATAGTACAGGGACTACCAGAAAATGCTAGACAATTACAAATAGTAGAGAGTTTTAAATATTTGGGTGTTAATAGAAAGGTAAACCCTAAGTTGTATATAATAAAAAATCTAGAGGCCTTAATAAAGGCATTTAGAACAAAATGCGGGACATGGAACCGTCTTCCTCTGTCAGTGGTAGGTCATTGCAGCTTAATCAAGATGACATGGCTACCACAGCTCTTGTATATCTTGCAAAATTTGCCAATATGGATCCCCGGGACATGGTTCACGAAACTGGAGGGCCTATTTAGGAAATTGATCTGGAGGAAAGGACAGGCTAGAGTCCTAATGAAGGTACCGCAGCTGCCGAGAGATAAGGGAGGTTTAGCTGTGCCACATCCCTGGAGTTATTTCCTGGCAGCTCAGTTACAACAGATGGGGGGTTGGGAGGTAGGTAATTCTACCACTAGTTATAATTCACGAGCGCTAATGTCTTGTACCCCACATATACACCTGATAGAAGCATTGAAAGCACTGGGTTGAATATGTATCATTTTTGTACTGTTTTTATGGTGTTTTGTATGAAAAATATTTCTGTGTTTATTGGAAAAAAGAAAATGAAAATAAAGGAGATGCATAATCTCCATTCTCGGCATCTTACAAACAGGTAAAGCATATTTCGATCGCTTTTGGCAAAACAACAGTGCCTGCTAACTAACCTGATGTAATGCTTTACTTTATCTAATGCTGTGCTGTCAATACATTTGATGCAGCCACAAGGTATACAAGTGTACCAAGTACTAGATTGCATAGTCTATGACCTTCTTGGACCCGAAAGCTTGGTGGAAATCACTGCCTCTAAGAGACCTCTCACCCAACACCTGGGATTCAATAGTCATGCCAGTGAGTGTGAAGCAGAGATCATATGACCTACGATCATAGGTCTGCAATGTGCAGAAGCTGCTACTAAGCATTAACAACCAGAAAAACCAGGTGGGAGTACCAGGTTCTTCTTGGCCAGTCCACAGCAATAAGGATACCTTCTGTGTAATGCACCCAAACACGTATATCTACTGCGTCTCCCAGTGGGTCTCAAAGTACATGTGAACCTGCCCACCTTGGAATGCTCTTAAGTTTAAATCCACCATTTCTCATTGTTGACTGATAGGATGGAATACTTCCTGGTGAAAAGACCATTCTACCAGGATAGGCATTGGTAATTACAAATCCAATCGCTAGGTTTCTACTCCTGGAATGCAGACTGCTGAGAGGACAGGCACATGGACTCCAACTCAGTAACAGATTTGTTCCACTTTCTCACCACAGTCACGTTTCTTATGCCCTCTTGCTGATTGGCATTGTCAGACAGTACCCTCACTGGATATACCTCACGGGATGAGCCTCCAATGGGTTTAGTGCAGCACAGACAGCCTTATGGCTCTGTATTTCTAGCAGTTTGGATTGTTCCTGCATCCAGCTACATTAAGCACCCAGAACATGTCTTCAACTGGAGAGGCTTGCGTCCTTAGTGAGAATCCTTCAGCAGAGGGGCAGGAAAAGACTAGCCAAAGTCTGCACCTGATCAGATTACATAGAGATCTGTGGGTAATATCGGCGCTACATTACCATTTGTGATTTTCCAGGTTCTTATGCAAACATTGCAAACCCTCTTCAACATAGGAACACTATGTTGTTTATTTGGCATATGGCAAATGGAAATGTATTCTGGAGACCAACTGCCTAAGAGAGGTTTTCCCTCTTTTCGAACTGATTTCCACTCACTTACTGCTAAGTCCATGAGACAGGAAATTAATGGAACTCTCCCCAGTGCAGAAGAGATGTGATAAGGTCAGGGATTTAATTTAGAGTTCTCACTTAATATGATGCCTACATGTAAATCTGTTTTTAACTTTTTGGCTGTTGAACTCAAATGAAGCTGCTTTTGTTTTCTTGTAACTATATTGCCATGGTGTTGAAGCTTGTGTTCGTAACCCAGGTGACTCCTGTTGTTGTTTACCCTTGCCCTGTGTGGGGGGGTTGTGCTAATGCTATTGTTTGTATAAAAGGCCTTGGAAAGATTAAAGAGCGGCAGTCCATTATGCTCAAGAACTGATACACGGATTTCTGACTCTGTGTCTTAATTCCTATATGAAGCAATAATTTGGCAAAGCAATATAAACTATAAGCAACTTATTTAACAGTTGCATCTAACATTTTGGCGCCCGGACGAGGAACTCACCGATGATACTACAAGAGGTGGATGAGCTACGCTGACGGAACAAAAGAAATAGGCATTCCGGGAATCACAGATCAAAAAAAACCTGCGCAGGTAAGAAAAAGCTTTATTTTTCTTATATTCTGTGCTCCCCTGATTTGTGCCTATCCGTTCTGTCAGTTACGGTTCTCCTGGTTTTAAAACACCAGCCTCTGTAGTGGTGAGTCTAGAATTACTGCATATTTTAGTTTATATTGCTGGAATTATTTGTTTGTTTTTGTTATCTGTGTTTGTCTTGTCTGTCTTGTTGAGAAAGTGAATGAGCCTTGTCAAGGATGGTATGAGTTAGAAGGGGATTGCCGAACTAAGCAACAGAATGCGCCTTACCTCACACGATTGGGAACCTGAGGGCTTGTGAGCTTGGGGGTCTGACGCTTATGCTTAACCTCACATCTAACTCATAAACCATAGACGGGTTGAGAATATAAGCCCTGTCTGCTCCATAAAGCAGGGATAAGAGTGTATGAGAGGGATTCCCAGATACGAGGGGGGGAATAAGGTCTCAACAAAGTCCCGAGATCTAGTCGGATACCTGGCCACTTAAAGGAATGCTTGTATATGTTGTAGCCGCATTTTTGTATATGTTGTAGCCGCATTCTGGTTTGTTATTGGGCTAGCATATAAAGTAATTATTTATTATTGGGCTAGCATATAAAGTAATTCGGTTTCAGAAATCTCATTCCGGAGAGGTTTCTAGAATTCTAGCACCCTAGGAGGAAGGCAACGAGGAACTAGTGTAACTTAGCTGGTTTGCTATTGGGCTAGCATATAAAGTAATTATTAATTCTTGTATATGTTGTAGCCGCATTATATTGTACACTAAGTGTCCCACACGCTACCTAGGCAGGACTGTTAGAATGGGCCAGAGGAACACAAAACCCCGTCAGGGAATTGTAGCGCATTATACGGTGCCACAGATAATTAAAAACATCTGTGGAGAAGATGAAGCACGGGACTTAAAGGATGTCCTTCGTAAATTTAAGGTGAAAGGAGCAGCGGGTTTAGACCTGGATGTATGGAGTGAAATAGTGAAAAAAAAAAAAAAAAAAGTGAAATAAAAAGGGACAGACAAGGAGAGGTGTTAGAGAAGCAATGGATGAGTCAGGTTCAATGCTTAATTAAGGTTTCAAATAGAGAAAAAGAAGTGGGGTGGAAATATAATCCAGATTGTGATGGTTGGGATATGAAAGATAGAAGAACAAAAAATGTTGAAATTTTAAATAATCTTAGTTCAACCATCCCACCCCCATACACTGACATAGAACGTAAACCACACAAGATATATCCTGTACTTAAGGGTAGAGAATGTTTTTTTTTGTTGTTTTTTTTCAGGTTTGTGGAGTATAAGAATTTCATTCAGAAACTGTAGCTCCCGTACGCACTGATACATGCATTATAGTAAAGCCAGCTGTTTTTTTGTAGATTTGTGACACAGTTAATGAATACACATGAAGCGACCTGGCAGGATGGGGAGGATCTATGCAGACATAAAAATGACTCTGACCCTGTTTAACCAGTTTATGACTGACCTGCAGACCGAGCTGAGGGGGATGGCAATACTGGAGACAGACAGACACATAGACTCAAGGGCTCCTTTTATTGTTAGATTAGAAGTTTTCTGTCAGGCAAAACAACAAGAGAGGGGGTCAATATCACCCATGAAACAAATGCCAGGACAGACTGTATCAGAATTTTACTTGTCTATGGAAAGTATGATGGCAGATGAGAGAATGGATTTAGAGCTGCCAGTCACGATCCGAGCCTTCAATAGACAGTTTATGGAAGGATTAATTCCACAGATAAGTGAAAGACTGAAAGCTTGCACACCACCCTTAATTTGTTGCGATTTTTGGCAGAAAAAGGTTGCAAAGGTTAATAAGAAGAAGTTGCAAGTGTGTCAGGAAAAGGTTATCTTTTTGGGACATTGTATATCACAAGGTACAAGACATCTCACTGAGGAGAGGATTCAAGTGATAAAGGGAATGTTACCCCCACGGAATTTCAAACAATTGCGTATGTTTTTAGGTATCGTGTCATATTGTAGACAGTGGATACCACATGCTAGCGCTTTGATGCAGCCATTATACGATTGTTTGAAAATTGTACCGTATATGCTTACAGAAATAGCTTATGAGTCGTTTATCACTTTGAAAAAGTTGTTGATTTCTGCCCCGGCTATTGGTATACCAGATTACACCAAGATATTTAATCTGTACATTGCTGAGATCACTGGACATGCCACAGGTGTTCTGACACAGGCACATGTAAAACAAAGACCAGTCGCTTACTTTTCAGCAGCATTAGATCCAGTATCTAGAGGTTCACCGTCTTGTGTACGGGCGGTAGCTGCAGTGTCAATTATCATAGATAAGTCATCAGAGATTGTTCTAGACAATCCAGTCGTAGTGCATACCACACATGACATACATGCAATCTTGTCTCAGGTACAGCCCAAACACATTTCAATGGCTAGGCAATTAAGATTACAGTGTACTTTACTCTTACCTCCAAATGTTACTTTTCAGCGCTGTACAACCTTAAATTTGGCCACCTTTTTGCCTCTTCAGTCACCAGATTTGGCAAGGGGGAATGATAGTACTAATAGTACTAGTGAGAAAAGAAATGAGGACACTGACACTCTTTTGTTTAAGGAAGTAAATGAACACGATTGTTTTCAGCTCATGGAACAGGAGACAATGGGATTCCCACATGTTACAGATACACCGATTTTAAACGCTGAGCACACTTTGTACATAGATGGCAGTAGGTTTGCTGATGACAAGGGTAAATATCACACAGGGTATGCTGTAGTGACTGATACACAGGTGACTTAAGCATAGCCCTTACCAGCCCACATGTCAGCACAGGAAGCAGAATTAAAAGCTTTAGAACAAGCCCTAGAATACTTAAAAGGGCGAGAAGGGAATATTTACACTGACTCCACTTACGCTTATGGTGTAGCGCACTATTATGGCCACATATGGAAGGCTAGAGGTTATCTGACAGCAGCAGGTACACCTGTAAAACATGGAGAAGGGATTAAGAGAGTCCTGAACAATCTTCAAAAGGTTAAACGAGTGGCCATCATGAAGATAGCGGCACACACGAGCGCAAAAACAATTGAGGCAAAAGGAAATGCATTTGCAGATTTGACTGCAAAACAGGCAGCTCTAGGGGAAGGAAGCCCTGAGACCTTAGCAGCGGTAGAGGTGAGTATCCCAGAACCAACATGGCAGCAGCTGAGTAAATTACAGGAGCAAGCAGGGGAGAGCGAGAAAGATAAGTGGGTCAGGATGGGAGCAGCACCAGACCTTGACAATGTATGGAGGGAAGGGGGCAAAATATGCCTACCTGCCTCTCTGTACCCAGCAATGGCAGCGGCAGTTCACCTACCCACACACGTCAGTTCCAATTCCATGTATAGGATTGTGAACCAAGGATGGCTCGCCCCCGGATTCAGTAGCACTGCAAGAAATTACTGTGCAGCCTGCCAAATCTGTCTCCTGAATAACCCAGGACAGAGAGTAAAAACCCCACGAAAACACCAGGTCCGGGCCCAATACCCCTTCCAGAGACTGCACATTGATTACATACAAATGCCTAAGAGCGGCCCTTTTGAATTTGTCCTCGTGTGTATCGATTTATTCTCAGGTTGGCCCGAAAGTTATCCAGTAAAATCGGCTACAGCTAAAGCCACAGCTAAGAAACTGATCACTGAGTTAATACCTAGGTTTGGTCTTCCTGAAACCATAGAATCAGATAGGGGGACACACTTTACAGGAGAAATCATGCAGAATGTGATGACCATGTTAGGGGTTCAACAAAGTTTTCACACCCCTTACCACCCACAGAGTTCAGGATCAGTGGAGAGAGTAAATGGGACAATAAAGTTAAAAATACAAAAAGCCATGCAAGAGTTAAACAAGCCTTGGCCAGAATGCCTGCCTTTGGCTTTGTTCTCTATAAGGTACACTCCAACAGGAAAGACAGGATTATCCCCATATGAGATACTTTTTGGGAATGCACCTAGATTAGGTCTATACTTTCCACAGAGTATGCAATTGCAATGTGATAGTTTGACTGCATATGTGATACAATTACAACAACGTCTAACTAAGATCCACAAAAGTGTGTATTCTTCTCTTCCAGACCCTAACTCAATAACAGGTACACATACTCTGCTACCAGGGGATTATGTATATGTGAAGAAACACACCAGAAAGACATTGGAACCCAGGTTTGAAGGTCCTTACCAAGTACTCTTGACCACAGCCACCTCAGTAAAGCTGGAAGGAAAACCTACCTGGATACACGCATCACATTGCAAGAAACAACCCGAGAGAACAACATGATGAAATATCTACTTACATATTTTTGTTGAAGATTGTTGTTTTACAAATATATGCATGGACTCCTGGTATTAATGTACTTGAAGTAGAGGAAACAACAACTTTCGAATGGGCTACAGATGATCCTAAAGTAGCAAATTATTATTGACAAAGGTAGACTAGTACATCTTTCCTCACAGATACAACAGGATACTGCACCACATTGGTGGGATATATTTAGTGGAATGTCTTCTACAGCAACCAATACCTTTCACTGGTTGTTAAGTCCAATGGTAATTATTATTCTAATATTAATATCACTTACAATCACGAATATATGTGTATACAGGAAAATAAATAGGAAAATTAGGAGAATAGACAGGGTATACTGATAAATGTGTATTGACATCACCCTACTCCTATAAAACTCCTCTTCTTGAATTTTAAGATGTTGGTAATACCTAGGGAGATGGGTTCTACCCCTCTGACAACTCGCGGTCAGGGAAAGGACTCTGGGGAAAAACTGACTAGAACTTATTCATGAGGACCCAGGGGGAAGGAGAGGATGATGTCAAAGGGGGAAATTGATAAGGTCAGGGATTTAATTTAGAGTTCTCACTTAATATGATGCCTACATGTAAATCTGTTTTTAACTTTTTGGCTGTTGAACTCAAATGAAGCTGCTTTTGTTTTCTTGTAACTATATTGCCATGGTGTTGAAGCTTGTGTTCGTAACCCAGGTGACTCCTGTTGTTGTTTACCCTTGCCCTGTGTGGGGGGGTTGTGCTAATGCTATTGTTTGTATAAAAGGCCTTGGAAAGATTAAAGAGCGGCAGTCCATTATGCTCAAGAACTGATACACGGATTTCTGACTCTGTGTCTTAATTCCTATATGAAGCAATAATTTGGCAAAGCAATATAAACTATAAGCAACTTATTTAACAGTTGCATCTAACAGATGTCAAAAAGGCTTTAATTATTAAACACTATCCAAAAATCACAAAAAAAGTTTCTGTGTTACATAACTTGAGGGCATATTTCTAAAGAAGCGAATGTGATTTTCACTAACGATTCACTGGGAGTGAATCAACCAGTATCATTTAAAATACATGCACCAGGATGTTTCACCTGTAGAGAATTGTATGGCGAATTTCAGATCCACTGCTTTATCAAAAAAGTCTCATAATAGGCTCCTGTACAAAAAGAGAGGTTGTGGTGTTGCCCTCAGTAACTGAAAAGCTGTCAGCACCCATGTACTAAATCGCTAACACCTGTATTCTGAGAACTAAACACCTGTATTCTGGCTGGTTGCCATGAGCAAAAACTCATAAAACCAAATATTTGAATAAAAGGAATTTTTTAATTTTAAGTGAAACTGTACCTTTCACCACATTATCAATCATCCATCTACAATAAGCTGTAAAATTCATTAATTCTAGTAGCACATGGGGCAACAAACGATTTATCATAGATATGATATTTTCAAACAATATTTTGCTCAAATTTGATTGCTCAACACAAAAAAGGAAAATATCGATTTGACAACATTCAACCCCGCTTTTCTGTCTGTTTAAAAAAAGGGAATAATTTATTAGTAAAACTATCCATTTAGTGCAATCCATTTCTGAAAGACATAAGCCTTTTAGTTAACAGAAAGAGTAAGGAAAGATATCAAGATATGATTTGAAAATATATTGATTAGCTTGAAGTATTCCTAGAAGTTTACTGTTAAGATGCAATGATATTTTAATGCTATATTAATAGATTTCTTTAAGACATGTTTAACATACCTTTTTTTTATAAAGCAAATCTGGTTACGGTGCCAGAGTGCCATGTGTATCTTAGTGATGATGTGGGAATAATGGCGGTGATACCTCACTATGGAGGCTGTTAGCGGATGTAAATCAGCTGATGATCTGTCAGAATCTTCACTCTGGCCGATGTACTGCCAGTTTATGTAGCGCCATTGCTGCCAGCATGTGAAAGATAAATGTGACCCTTGGTTCCCTGGGTGAGTAGGATACACGCACCTCCAGCAGCAACTACCCTAAGGGATAAAAGCACTTCATCAAATTGCCCGTTCTCTGGCAAAGAGAGCAAAAAGTGTTTGTATGTATGCGTTTGGTCACCTCCCCCTGTATAAAGAGAGGAAAAGACTGTAGTAAATTCACACACCTAACAGAAGAGGCTGGCAGTAAATCCAGGTCTCCTCCTCACCCCCTTTATTATCACATTCACAGCATGAAGTTATGAGCTTCCACACAGCTCCTGCTATAAAAAGGTGATGGATGATAGGGAAACCTCAGGGAGTTAATATATTCTCCCATTAAATTTTACTTTAATTGGTATTTGAGTCAATCAGAAAGCCACTAGACAGTGAATTAAGGAAGAGAAAGGAATGACGAGGGACAGAAGACTATGAGGCTTGCCCAGCTCACTGGGTACAAGGGCCTGCTCTCCTTATATTGGAAAGGAGAGCATAGTAATTTGCAGTAATATTATGAAAATCAGTTAAATGTGTGTCTATGGTATAGATAATTTCCCATGATCAAATAGAAACAATCACAGCTCATTTACTAATAAATAGGTCATTCATGAAATGTTCTTCTACAGCAATAATTGGATTTTTTAACTTATTGTACAACCTCATTCTTGGACTTCATCGAGGGACACATGATTCAGTGACAATCAGGGTATACTGTCACTTAAAGGAGGATTTGGACACTGGCAAACAAAAAAGAGTGACCAGTCAGTATAGCCACTCTTACTCCTAGCATGCCTTAGTTTTGTATAAAAGCAATGCTAGGAGTAAGATCAGGAGTGGGACCTGTGTCCTTAATGGATTTTTTAGTGAGGGCAAAAATCTAAATTATGCTGTGGAAGAAAACGTATTTCTTCCTCATTCAGGGACACAGAATTCAGTGACTATTGGGACATCCAAAAGCAGTCCAACTAAGGGGTGGGCAACAGCAACAAAATACTAACTGAGCCACCTGAAGGACCTTATGACCAAAGGTGACATCAGATGAGGCTTGAATATAAACCTGGTGAAACATAGAGAACATGTGAACAGATAACTATGCGGTGGTCTTCCAGATCTGGGGAGACAGTAGCCTGATGCCGAAACAGGCTAAACACTCACCGATAGACTTTGCCTTAATAGAAAAAGGTGGAACCTTATTCTTAAAGGATAAGTTCACTTTACCTGCAAAAAATGTGCATTTTTTTTAATGTGAGAGGCTATGCCATGGCTCTGGACCCAGAAAGCACTTGTTGGCTTCTATGCTATACTAGTAACAAGTTACTAACACTATATTAAGAAAGAGTGCAGTCTGAATGATAGCCTGGATGATAGTCTTTACGTCTGCAAGGTCACTGGCTGATTATAGTACTAACTTCCAGATAATGTAGCCACTTTAGGCCCATGAGATTGGACCCTACCTAAACAATCTATTCAACACAGTAGACTCTCACACTACATAGGTGCTGATAAATCCAAAGGAGAGAATACAGTACAATCATGTTGTAAAATGTGGCCATCATAAAAGTGGTTGTGGCCTACAAGACCACCTTCCCCTTTTGTTATGATAATAAGGACTTACAACATGTTTGTCTGGACTGAATAAAGCTTGTTATGAAGAGCAACACCACCAGAGTGTGGCCCTGTGTTTGATTTGGTGAAAAAAAAAGACCATAAACAAAGAAAGGCAGGGCCTCTAAGAAAAATATTTTATGGTAAGTACAAATATTAAATGTTCTTCTTATTCATTGAGGGACACAAGTCATAGATACCTGGGACAGTCAAAATGAGAGGTGGGCAGCACTGCAAAAAAAAAGAAAATACTCCAACAGGTCCCTACTAACAGAATAACCGGGGAGTGCTTGTAGCTCAAAGAGCTTATTGAAAAAAAATGGTGCCAGATGGGGAATCAGAGAACACCTGAAAACACATGTAAAGTGAAGACCAGGTGGCAGCCTTGCAAATCTGGGAAAAATCTGAGAAACAGTTGCCTGGGGCCAAAGAGCCCAAGAAGCACTCACAGATCTAGTAGCGTTACAGGAAAGGGTGTAACCCAATCCTTAAGACCACAGGCTTCAACAATGCTCTGTCACCAAGAAATGGTGAAGCAAGAAACTGCTTTACTTTGGCAGGGACTAAGAGAGTATGGGGGAGACTTACTAAAACTGGTGCACACAGAGTCTGGTGCAGCTGTGTGCATAGTAGCCAATCAACTCCCAGATTTTATTGTCAAAGCTTAAAGTGTAACTCCACTTTTGTTGAGAAAAAAACATTCCCCTCTGGGTGATCAATGTACATTGCAAGGATTATAACAAACTTTGTTGCAGATTTCTACCGTTTGTTACTCTGAAGAAATCCCTGTGTGTTTCTCTGTGCCTCTGTTCTGAGTAGGTCTAATTGGAGTGGTTTCATAATTAACTGTCAGGTGTGTAGCTACAGGGCACGAATGAAGAAATCTGCTGGGCCTGCATCCCTTTAGACGGGTTCCTATTGAAAGTATCTCTAAAAAAATGACATTTTTGTTGCAAGGGATGCCTGAAATCTGACTTGTATCTTAGTGTAGACTTCTGGGAAAATTGGTGAGCCAATCACACAAACAGGAAATTATGTTTCTGGGGAGTGGTCAGTACATACTCTGTGTACAGAAAACTCCAGGTAGCCATATTGCAAAATATTCTCAGAAAATTACATTGGCTGCAGATCGAAAAGGAAAGGTAATTTTTAATAACATTCAATCACAAAATGATTAGTGTCGCAATCATATGCGCTATATTATTTTTTCTTTATTTGCTTTTTTTTTCCCCACGAAAGTGGAGTTACCCTTTAATTGAACAAGCTGAAGTTAGACGCTAATTGGTTACTATGCACAGCTTGCACCAGATTCTGTGTGCACTAGTTTTAGCAAGTCTTCTCCAGTCCGTCTTTCTAAAGAAAGCACAGGCTGAAAGATAAATGCAAGAAGACAGAAGAAAAAAGTACAATGTTGGTTGAGGTGAAAAGCTGAACCTAACAAAGCACTGTTTTCTTAAAACATATCTAAACTCAAAAACAAAAATGCAATGTATTACAGCTTATGTGTCCTTAGATGAGGTGACTAAATTTGCTGTTTTGTTTTTCTGGCTTTGTTTCCTTTTTTTTTTTTTTGCTTCTGCTTTATTCTGTGATTGATACACTTTCTCTACTTTCTCTATCTAGGTGGCTACAATCACTCCTCTAGTGTATCTGTGGGGGCAGCCAAAAATATAGTATTGTCTTTGCTTTCAGTTCAGGACACTAACTGGTCTGCTTGCTGAAAATGTATTTAAACTGAACAAATAAAACAAATGCAGCCACCACATCTAAAAACTGGTAAGCTGTAATTAAGTTTTTATTCTTGGGTTTAGTTTAGGCTGGAGGGGGGGTCAGCAACCTGTAGATTGTGATCTATCAGTAGATTGAGGGCAGGTGACTGGTAAATCGCGGTCTGGGCTTGCTGACCTGTCATCCCAAAGCATCAAGCAGAGTGCAATTCAGAGGGACTACTTGAAGGCTAGAGCTGTAGTAGGGAGCAAGTGCCCCATAATCTGATGCCTCCTCTGTAGTGCTGGCTCCTGTCTCATGTAGAGTGAAACCAAATGCACTCCACCTCTTATCCCGGCTAGCGGTCCCCAGAGTAGTGCCAGCATAAGGAAAGAGATCTTCAGGTCAGTGTAAGGCTGGGTTCACACTATGTGCAGCCGCGGGGCAATTCAGGGGGACTGGTTCGCACCTGTTCACCGTTTCAGGTCCGAATTAGGTCTGAACTTTTGACTGAATTCGGACCTGAAACTGATCCAAAGACGCACAGGACTCTTCTGCTGTGCTCCCCACCGCCTCCCCGGAGATGTGTGAACCGGCTCCATTGAGAGCCAGTCACATTCTACTGTCATGCGAATTGGATATGGGAAAAAACCCACATCCAATTCACAATAGTGTGAACCCAACCTAAAGCAATTCACTGGCACCTGGCAAGCATGACTCATTCAAGTGACTGAGGCTGCTCTGCAAGTGCCCTGCAATCTTTTGCAGTGCAGCAAACAAGGATTTAAAGCAGGCAGCATTGTGTTTTCTCACCACCTGCTTTATCCCTTTGAACCCTGCAGAAGCATGCAGTTGCATGGAGCTTTCAGAGTGGCCCCATTTACTTGAACGGGTCGTGATTGGCAGGCGGTAGCACCTGCCAAAAGCAACAGGGGGTTCAAATCCTGCTGTGGCATGTGTACACCCTTGCTTGAGCAGCTAAAGGGGGTAGGGATCGAAGGCGGTAAACTCAAACTTAAAACTAAACTCAAACACAGGGTTTTATTACCCCTTTACTTTATGCATGAATGAGCCCTAAGGGTGCCGCTGCAGAATGCAACTAAGGGCTCATTCTGCAGACACTGCTGCTCCTCTGAAAAGCGATCCGAGTGTGTTCAACAGGTGGTGAGACAATATGTTTCCTCCTCACCACCTGATTTAAACCCATGATTGCCATGTAATGCAAGCGATTGGACACGGTAGTAAGGCAATTAGAGGTTTAAACCAAGTGTGAGGAGGTGACACTGGGCAACACTGTGCCTGGTGATATTTGACTTCTCCCATGTTGTTCAAGTAGATCTCCACCTATTTAAGGTTTTAACCCTAGTTTAGGCAAATAAGTTTGCTCCTGTCAGTAACAGTAGTTTATATTGCAGGCTGACCACACTAAGCCATTGTTTTGCAATTTGCACCAGCTTTGGCATCTTGACATGTAAACGCCTTCAGTTGACTATTGGGATCCCTATCTGATAGACCTAATAGGCGGTTAGCTGAAGGAGCATGCACAGCAGGTCCAACTCCTGACAAAACTTTACTTTGTGTTGAATATAGCAGGTAAGAGTTAGAGCCATTGTCAGGTTTTTTATTGCCATCTACCCCCTACTGGGAAGATTTCCCCTCGCATCTGAGCAGAACAGGAAATTCTGAAAAAAAAAACGTTTAAATGGGGTCCAAGACAAACACAAAAGCACATTTCTATTACACTCAGGAAAATCTTATCAATGGTGTCACAAACAGAGACAAAAATATGAGGGACACTTTAACTCTTCCCCATTCTACACAAACCTGCTGGAGTGAGTCTTTATATCTTTCCGACCATAATCACTATGGTCATGAAGGTTCAATAAGCAGTATAAGGCCACGTGGAAGTCAACATATTGACCAGTGCAGGCCAAAGCTTACTCACAGCTTTCAATGTGTTCCTGAAAAGGGACACATCCATCTAAGGACATCTGTCAATGCCTTGAATAGAAGACACACAAACTACTCCTTCAAGCTGTTTTGTTTTTTATTAGCACATCCCAATGGTATTAGGGCAACATGTACACATCCACAAACTACAATAGGGTAAACATTTAAACATGGATTCCATGTGTCCAGGACACCTTGGAACTAAATGATAGGCAACCAGAATGAATTGGCCCAATGGCAGTATATGTAAATGCTTGTAAAGGCAGAACAGCACAAAGAGTATGCACAATTTGTGAGGGCAGTGTTCCCAGGTTACCATTTATGGCATTTATTCTGCTGAGTCTTATGAAAAAACAATCTACCTACAAAGACCCTGGATTAAGCTCAACCCCCTTAAAAGCCATAATGTTAAACACAAAATGTAAAAACACCAAAAGTGCCTTTTGTTGCTTGTTGTATCACAATGCAATATAAGGTACTGATAATGATAATATGTTTTACAAATATTTATTTAATGTGCTAAAGTATACTATTCTTAAGAATACCACATCAGGCAGCCTCTAATATTCATAAACCATAAAAGTCCATTCAAATTTTTTTTAAATGTGATGTGCATAGGGATGTAGAATGCCATGGGCATTCTCAATCTGAAGAGATTAATATATAATATTCCAGAAGGTTACAGTTCCATGCAGGTATCTGATCTCCACTCATAAGCACTTTAAAGCAGCTGGTAGTACCTGGTATATGCAGTTAGGCACATGTGGTCCGGGTGGACTAAACACAATCATCACCTGTATGCTGTATATTCGTATTTGCCAGATAACGGCCATTGCACCTCCCTCGCACATCAGCCAGTGGCATCAAGTAAGTCCATAAAGTAGGAGGATTATACCATCCAAGTCCATTAGCCATTCAAAGGAAAGCCAGCCATATACTGCCCAACAATATTGTGGCAAATCCTCAGAAAAATAGTAGATAATGTAGAATGATACTTATCAGTCCCAGCTATTGTATCTCAGAAAAAGGCATGGCATGTGTCAAGATGAACGCTTGAACGGTTTCGCCGGCTTAGACCAGCTGCATCAGAGGCAAAATGGCATGTTTATATATTGTTTAAAATGGCAGCCAGGCATTCCAGCAACGTGCAAAATGATCATAAGTTGTTTTGAGTCTTATGAAAACCAATATTTTTGGTGATGCCAGAAGAAAAACTATCAGTAGGGGCTTCTGAAAAACTGGCAAACTGACACACAGACTAGCACAGCACAATTTTTATCATACGTACACTTTGGTTGCATACGTTTGGCCCTTTGCAGATTTATTTATATAGCTCAGTAGCAATAGCACTGTAGCTTTCAAATACAGTACATTTATAAAATGTGCGTTAACTGTAGATGGTACTATATGTCACTAGGTTTATGCAAATTTTGTTGCATTGGCTCCCCTATGTACTGGTGGGATTGCGGACAAGTAGGATCTCTATACCATATACTCTGGGCATGTAAATGTTCAACCAGCTTTTGGCACAAAATATCTATCATCATTTCTGATATTACTGGAATATTAACGCCTGTCAATCCAGCTTTAGCGCCACTAAAGTTAGAAATAGAGCAGTGGCTGAAAGGACACCACATCATTTTTACCCATATTCTCAAAACCCCAATTGTTAGAAACTGGAAATCCCAGTTGACAACTAATCCATCAGAGGTCCTCTCTCTAGTTAGAACCAATTTCTCTTAAGAAAAAGCCCTAAAAGCTCTGAGTTGCAACTCATACCCGACCTACTCTAAGGTAAGGCAACCTCTTATAGAGTGGAGTTCTGTTCACAAAACCTAAATTTAGAGATTGAGATCTCTCTTGGTCTCACTGATATGATATCAATGATCGGATATTATTTACTGATCCAATTTGGCTGTGTAACAATATTTCTGTTATTTTCTTTTGTTTTCACCCTGTACTATACATGAAGCATGAGCTACTAAGCATCTGTGTATGCTATATACTCTGCATTTGTATTAAAAAAATTAATTAAAATCTATTGACAAAAAAAAAAAATGTGCGCTAACATGAAAATGTATCAATAGGAATGGTGCAGCGCTAAAAAATATTAATGTAAAAATGTCCCAAAAGAATCAAAATAAATGTGGTCAAACAAAACTCCTCTCCGTCAGGAAGAAATAATACTCTAATCAGCGAGATCCACATTGAAAGGAGACACAGAAGAGAGATGAAAACACCGTCACCAACACCCAAACTAACTGACCCTTACCATCAGTGTATGGGTTATACACGTGTGTAGAAAAAAGGCAGTCTTCATAGAATAAACCAACGATCTTCTAATGGAGTAGCACCAACATATTCCCCTCTGAACTAAATGGAAGGCTTTAGATCTCCTTTTGGTAGCTGGATATTAAACCAAGTATACTCCAGTATGCATATGCACCTCAAGATCGTGGTACGTAGGGAATAAAAAGAAAACGCTCATTGCACAATCTCCATAAACAAGGATAATTTATAGAAAAGATAAGTCCAGCACTTCTAGCCACAAAGATGGCCGCCGTGTCACCGTCCCACCGCGTCCTGCCTCGTCAGCCCAACGTTTCATCATCAACATGCGTCTTCAGGGGCATAGTTATGACGCCCCTGAACTGGACTTCCGCCTGTCCAGTTCTGTCGTTCCTATAAATACACGTCAGTTTGCGTCATAACTACGCCCCTGAAGACGCATGTTGATGATGAAACGTTGAGCGATGATAGAGACTGGCGACGCAGGACGTGGTGGGACAGTGACAAGGGTCAGTTTGTTTGGATGTTGGTGACGGTGTTTTCATCTCTCTTCTGTGTCTCCTTTCAATATGGATCTCACTGATTAGAGTATTATTTCTTCCTGACGGAGAGGACTTTTGTTTGACCACATTTATTTTGGTTCTTATTGGGACATTTTTACATTAATATTTTTTAGCGCTGCACCATTCCTATTGATATCTCTTCAATTGTATCCAGCAATTTTTGTGTCAGCAGCTTCTACTATATGTTTTATTAAGCGCAACAGATTCTGTTTTTATTAACATGAAAATGTATTGTTGCTCCTAGCTATCAGTCAGAATCCTTGTTTCATTTTTAGCCATTGTGTTCAGAAATGAAAAGCAGAAGCTAACGGGCCCCTTTCACATGGCCGGTTTGTTGCGGCCGCCAGATTCCTGTGCCAGCCAGATTCCTGCGCCAAGAATCTGTGAAATCTTGCTACTGGAATAACTGGGTTATGCGATCAGCAGAGGTTTGAAAAAGCATGACTTTAGTGTGAAACGCGTCAACCTCTGTACATGTGTTCTATGTCCTGGTGGCAGTCTTTTATTGTTTCAATAAACATTGTTGGATTGGCGGTGGTGTGCACCCGAATTCCTCTTTCTTCATATTGCTATGGAAGCAAGCCAGGGCTAGCACCCAATCAATCCATTTGAATTACACTCACCTGGAGCAGCGTTTGCTCTCTCTTCCTACAATCAGCAGAGGTCGCTCTGAACATTTAAACGAATGGCGTGTTCACAGCAGCTGCTGCTAAATGCATGTATCTGCACACAGAGCAATTGGCGGTGGTTTGTCCGAGCCTGGACGTAGTCAGCTGAAAAGATAATGGATATCAGAGGTTCCCACTGGTCAACAATGTAAGACTGTCCTTCTCCCATTGACCACCAATATATGGGACCACTACACCAACTACAAAAAAGAAGCACTTTTACACTGACCACCAATGTAAGGGCCACTACAATTTCCACCATTGGTGTTTCTTTTCTTGCCATTATTATTTGTTCCATATCACGATTGTTACTGAGCATTAAATACATTACTCTGGGAATCAAATATGCTAGATACACTACATTTTTTATTCTTTTATGTATTAATATATTCACAACTTACTGACCACTCAAATGCAGTAAGTAATAATTCAGCAGGGGTAGTCAAATGTGGTCAAAAGAAATAATTTAGCAGGGGTTCCCCAAGATATGAAAATTATTTCAAGGGTTCCTCTGTATTAAAAAGGTTGAGAAAAGCCAATCTAGACCATACGCTAGAAGGGGACATAGACCAGCCCGCACAGCAGTGTTTGTGCACTTGTAGCTTGCTTGCTTAAGGTCATCTATGGGGAAGTAAGTGTTGCATCCCATGTTTTTGGTGTGTGTGCGGTCTGCACAAGTGTGTGCTTTGTCTGTCAGAGGTCAGAGTGCTCCAGTATTTTACAGTCCTTAAAGCCATGAGTTTGGCAGAGAGGTGCCCTGGGCTTGTGTTGTCTCAGTATCCAGATATGACTGAACTGTAGACCTCTCCATGCCCTGCTAGCCTCTCACTGTGCTCTTTGTCCAGCTGTATAAAAAGGTTACTGAAATCTGGCTGGCTCACACATCCTATAGCTCAACACACCCTCTCCTCTCCATGGACAGGAAATCCAGGCTGAGCCTGACCTCATCCTGAACTTTGCACATTGTAAAGGACTCTGATTGATCTTTAGAGTTTGGTTGAAGAGTCCATGTACTTGCATGCAAGGAAGAGAATGTTCCTTTTAGCCATATCAGTATATACATAAACATCTAAAAACATAATAAGGTTCAAACTTGGAAAATTATATAACTGTCTTAAGGCCTGGTTCACACCTTTATATGTGCACTCTATAACACACAAAAACACCTCATAGAAATACATTGAATTCAGTGAGGCTGTTCACATCTGTGTGCTGCCTTAGCAAAAATGAGACATCTCAGATTTTCTGTGCATTTTCAAATGCTGTGATTCTAAAAAAAAATAAGGGAAATGTTTTAAAATGCATGTTAAAAACTGATGAAAAAGTGGACACTATTTGATGTGAATCTGGCCTAAGAAATGAACAGAAGGACTCATATACACTGCCTTAGGTGGGTGCAGTATTTCCCACCTAGAAATATGAAGCTCACTGCAACCAGACCACAGACTGCTATTGTGTTACTGGTACGAATCATTGATTCAAAGGATAGGAGCAGTGGCTGTTGCTGCTCCTAGGTCCGTAAAATCAGGGGGTCCATCAAAGACAATACTGCCCAATACTTCACACAAAATGAAACTCCTAATGCAGAGGAAGCTTTAAATTTGCCTTCCAACTCTGTGCAGACTATTGGGAAAGACAGTAGGCTAATCACATGAACAAGAAGTAAGCTTTCTGAGGATGCTGTGTAGGTGTGTGTGTGTGTGTGTGTGTGTGGGGGGGGGGGTCACAGACAGAAGTGATGGGGTAGTTTAGAACCACACAAGCCAGGTATCTCAGAGACAGCTTTTTTATCCTTAGCAGAAACAGAGGCGGTAAAGCCATCTGAACTCTTCTACGTGCGAACTGTGTGGCAACTTCTGATGTGAAGTGGTGGGAGATCTCCATTGCTCAGTAGTTTTCTGCTCTTTCGCAAGTGCATACAGTTTTGAAGCTATTTATATTTAGTACAGTCTCGCCTTTTTTATTTAACCACTTGCTTACTAGGCACTTATACCCCCCTCCTATCCAGACCAATTTTCAGCTTTCGGTGCTCTCACACTTTGAATGGCAATTACTCAGTCATGCAACACTGTACCCAAATGATTTTTTGTTCTTTTTTTCATACAAATAGAGCTTTATTTTGGTGGTATTTGATTATCTCTGGGTTTTTTATTTTTTGCGCTATAAATGAAAAAAGACCGAAAATTTTGAAAAAAAACACATTTTTCCTAATTTCTGTGATAAAATTTTGCAAATTCGTAATTTTTCTTCATAAATTTTGGCCACAATTTATACTGCTACATATCTTTGGTAAAAATAACCAAAAATTTGTGGAAATTATTTGGTCTGTGTGAAAGTTTTAGAGTCTACAAGCTATGGTGCAAATCATAAAAAAATTATCACATCTGATGTACTGAGGCCTATCTCATTTCCTGAGACCCTAACAAGCCAGGAAAGTACAAATGCCCCCCAAATAACCCCTTTTTGGAAAGTAGACATTTCAATGTATTTAGTTAGAGGCATGGTGAGTTATTTGAAGTTGTATTTTTTTCCCACAATTCTTTGCAAAATTGAGATTCCCCCACAAAATTGTCATTGTAATACCTTATTTCTCTCACATGGCATGTGTATACCACAAATGACACCCCAAAATACATTCTGCTACTCCTCCTGAGTATTACGATACCACATGTGTGGGACTTTTTCACTGCCTGGCCACATACAGAGGCCCAACATGCATGGAGCACCATCAGGTGTTCTAGGAGCATAAATTACACATCACATTTCTCAACCACCTATTACACTTTTGAAGGCCCTGGAGCACCAGGACAATGGAAACACCCACAAAATGACCCCATTTTGGAAAGCTAACACCCCAACGTATAATCTATGAGGCATAATGAGTCTTTTGAATGGTTTATTTTTTTCCAGAAGTTTTTGGAAAATGTGGAAAAAAATGAAAACGCATTATTTTTTACACAAAGTTGTCCGTTTATAAGATATTTCCAACACATAGCATTTAGATAGCAAAAATGACACCCCGAAATACATTCTGCTACTCCTCCTGAGTATGGCGTGTGAGACTTCTACACAGCCTGGCCACATACAGAGATCCAACATGCAAGGAACACCGTCAGGTGTTCCAGGGACACATAGCATGCACATACCAAGAATTACACCCCAAAATACATTATGCTGAGCAAAGCGTAAACAAAAAAGATTACCTGTGGTTGTAGTAGCGCAGTTGTACACAGGAGGATAGCACTGGTCCAGGCAGCAGGCAGGGACTTGGTCAGCAGCGGCGAACACAATTGTCCAGGCAGCAGGCAGGGTTACTGTCCATATAAAGTCCAGGGTCAGTGCAGGCAGAGATATTGTCCGCAGTGCCAAAAATATTGGTCCTGGTAGTAGGCAGGTCCATGTGGTGTGGTCAGTGCAACAGGCAGAGGCATGACGGCAGTAAGTCCTACAGGCAGAAGTAGGGCCTCGTTCAGGACAGAATGGGGACAGGGGTAGAGGCTTCTCCCACCCAAATCTCTTTGAAGCCTCCGAGTCTCCAGACCCTAATCTAGGATTGAGAAAACAAAATAAATTGTTTTCTTCATCCAGAAAAACAATTCTGGAGCCCCTCACATATGTGAGACCCCTGTGTTGAATCCCACTAGTCCAGTTGCAGGGTACAAGATCAGTCCAAGAGGCAGGCAAATATCATGGTCAAACAGTCCAAGGTCAGTTCCAGATCAGGTAGAGGTATGTACAGAATCGTTGGGCAGAAGCATGGTCGAATAACAGTCCAGGGTCAGTTCCAGATCAGGCAGAGGTATGTGCAGAATCGTTAGGCAGAAGCATGGTCGAATAACAGTCCAGGGTCAGTTCCAGATCAGGCAGAGGTATGTGCAGAATCGTTAGGCAGAAGCGTGATCAAATAACAAGCCAGGGTCAGTTACAGAGGAGGCAGTGGCATAAGGCGTGTGAGGGTAAATTGCAGGAACGGAGGCTTACGTTTACCATACTTCACTAATAATTTACTGAAGTATGGTAACGACGAAAACATTCACCTATGCAGAGGCCTGGTTCAGAAGGACATTGTGCACAATAATAAGATGTGTCTCTTCTGAATCCAGCTCTGGTACACACCTTACATTTTTTTTGCCGTCGTTGGCCTGTTGGTTTGGGAGGGAGCTTATCTGGAAAGTGGCGTTCGGAGAGTCGACTTAGAACATCAGATCGGATATTTTCTGGGGGGCCGTTCGAGAATGTAAGGGCAGTGAAAACTTCCTCCTGGTAGCCAAGGAAGCGTTTGGGGTTTTGGGTGGAGTTACGATAAATGACATAAGAATTGTAGATGGCCAAATGAAAAAAATAAATTGCGACTTTCTTATACCAATGGTATGTCCGTCTTGTGGCAAGGTACGGTTCCAGCATCTGGTCATTCAAGTCGACTCCCCCCATAAACAAATAATAGTCAAAGATGCATTTAGGTTTCTGTATGGGGCCATTTCTTCTGTGGATTTCCATGAAGGTATCATCGTGGATTGAAGACATGTACACATCTCTTTTGTCTCTCCACTTCACTGCCAAAACCTCGTTGTTTCGTAGACTCGCTGTTTCTCCTTTTCTCAATTTTTTATTGACCAGACTTTGAGGAAAGCCCTTCCGGTTCTTTTTGATGGTACCACATGCAGGCGTCTTCTTCCGATGCAGGTTGTGGAACAGGGGCAGAGATGTGTAGAAGTTATCTATGTACAGGTGGTAGCCTTTCTCCAGTAGGGGGTATGTGAGATCCCAAACAATTTTCCCGCTTGATCCCAAGTAGTCTGGGCAATTAGGGGGTTGCAGCTGGGTGTCCTTCCCTTCGTACACTTTGAAGGCATACAAGTAACCTGTGACTCGGTCACATAATTTGTATACCTTCACCCCATAGCGTGCCCTTTTACTGGGAATATATTGCTTTATTTTAAGCCTGCCACTAAACTTAAGAAGGGACTCATCCACACATATGTTTTTGTCTGGGGTAAACAGCAGGGGGAATAGTGCAGAAATATAATTTAAAAGTGGCCGAATTTTGAAAAGTCTATCATAGTTTGGGTCATTTCGGGGAGGGCACTGGGTATTGTCGTTGAAATGAAGAAACCTCATTATCATGAGGTATCTGTTTCTGGGCATTACCTTGGAGTATATTGGCATGTGTTGGAGGGGGTGGGTTGACCAATAGGACAGCAAAGTGTTTTTTTTCGTGAGTCCCATGTTAAATGTGAGCCCTAAAAAAACCTTCAACTCCTCCACCGTTAGGTCTCTCCATTCGTAGGGACGGGCATAGTAGGACGTTGGATTATTCGCAATGAATTGCTGTGCATAAAGGTTGCACTGGGCCACAATACTTGACAGCATGTCCTCGGTAAAAATTAAATTAAAAAAATCTATTGGGGAAAAATTCTCCGTGTTCACCTGGACTCCTGGCTGGGCAGTGAAAGGGGGAATGTTGGCTTCTCCTGAATTAGGAGGAAGCCACAAGGGGTTCTGCAGGGCATAGGGAAGGCTGGCATGGGTCCTTGGCCTTTCTTGCCGAGGCACTGCGGTGCTGGTGGATGGCACTGCAGTGCTGGTGGATGGCACTGCGGTGCTGGTAGATGCCACTGCGGTGCTGGTGGACGGGACTGCCGTGCTGGTGGACGGGACTGCCGTGCTGGTGGACGGGACTGCCGTGCTGGTGGATGGGACTGCGGTGCTGGTAGATGCCACTGCTTCCCCACCAGAACGCCTTCGTTTGGCGGGCCGAATCTCTTCCTCCTCTGAGTCACTCAGTGTTTCACTACTTAGGACTGGCTCATAATTTATGTCCGACTCGGAATCGGAAAGGGAATCTGAAAAAGAGAGCTCCCCGTTGCTCTCGTCGGCCTGGGACAGTATTTGGTACGCCTCCTCGGCGGAAAAGCTTCTTTTGGCCATGGTTGCTAAGCCTGCACTGATGGGCACTGATGAGGCGGCACTGATGAGCACAGATGGGCACTGAGGTGGCACAGAGGGGCACTGATGAGGTGGAACAGATGTGCACTGATGAGGTGGAACAGATGTGCACTAATGAGGTGGAACAGATGTGCAGATGTGCACTGATGAGGTGGCACAGGTGTGCACTGATGAGGTGGCACAGGTGGGCACTGATGAGGCGGCACAGGTGGGCACTGATGAGGCGGCACAGGTGGGCACTGATGAGGCGGCACAGGTGGGCACTGATGAGGTGGAACAGATGTGCACTGAGATTGCACAGATGTGCACTTATGAGGTGGCACAGCTGGGCACTGATGGGACGGCACAGATGGGGCGGCACAGATGGAGCGGCACAGATGGGGCGGCACAGATGGAGCAGTACAGATGGGCACTGATGAGGCGGCACAGATGTGCACTGAGGCAGCACAGATGTGCACTGAGGCAGCACAGATGTGCACTGATTGGCACAGGTGGGCACTGATGAGGTGGCACAGGTGGGCACTGATGAGGTGGCACAGGTGGGCACTGATGAGGTGGCACAGGTGGGCACTGATTGTGCAGATGTGCAGCTGGACACTGATCACCGCTGGGCAGACAGGTGGGCACCGATTGGCACAGGTGGGCACCGATTGGCACAGGTGGGCACCAATTGGCACAGGTGGGCACCGATTGGCACTGTACTGATGGTGCACTGTATTGATGGGGCACTGTATTGATGGGGCACTGTATTGATGGGCACTGTAGGCACAGTAAATGACAAACGGACACTCACAGATCACTGACAGATCTCTCTCTCCTCACACGCTGTCTCTGTGTGAGGAGAGAGAGCCGGCAATGAGAGATGATCTCAATTGTTTACATTTTAGATCATCTCTCATTGGAGGCAGCGATCGTGCTGTAAACGGCCGCTGTGATTGGCCGTTTACAGCGATCTGTGATTGGCTGTGTCCAAGGGACACGGCCAACACAGAATTTCCCCGTTGCGCGCTCGTGAGCGCGCACGGGGAGCGAGGAAAGGGGAGGATGTCATATGACGTCCTCCCGGGAATTGACATCCGCGCTGAAGCCGTCATTCGGCTACGGCCAGATGTCAGGAGGTTAATGGAAAGTATGGAAAATTGAAGTCCTAGGTCTTAAAATTACCTAAGCCTTGTGAAGATCAAGGAAGGGTGCCCTTTAGGACAAAGCTGCCAGCTCTGAAACCATACTTGCAGAAGTGATGTTATGAGGTGAGCCACTTTCTGAGACAAGGGTAGCAAAGATCCCTGATAGGTTCAAAAGTAGGATTCTGGCGAACATCAAATTAGAATCCCATGGTTCCTGCAGAGGCCTCACAGGGAACGCATCATGAGTAATCCACTGTATAAAGGAGTGAAATAAAGCTGGCCATACATTGATTAAAATTTGGCAAGATCAGCAGGGAATGGCTGAATTCTGATAAATGTGTGTGGCTGTCCCTGTTCAACAGAAGTCGATTATTTGATTTATTTCTGTTGAACAGACAAGTTGAAATTTTTTTCTTGATCAGCAGCTGCTGTCAGAGAAGGGCTGGTTGGTATGGCAGCTGCAAGGAAACATCTGAAAACTGACTACCTAGATTTGAGTACTAGGACCTTTTTCGCCAATCAGGGATACCTTCCAGCCCAATCTATACTGGAAGTTTGGGAAAAGGATTTAGGGGAGGATATACAGGTGCATCTCAAAAAATTCGATTATCAAAAAGTTAATTTATTTCAGTAATTCAGTTCAAAAAGTGAAACTCATATATTTTATAGATTCATTACACACAGTGATACATTTCAAGCATTTCTTTATTTTAATTTTGTTGATTATGGCTTACAGCTAGTAAAAACCCAAAATTCAGTATCTAAGAAAATTTGAATAATACATAAGACCTATAAAAAAGGATTTTTAATACAGAAATGTTGGCTTACTGAAAAGTATGTACAGTATAGTATGCACTCAATACTTGGTCGGGGCTCCTTTTGCATAAATTACTGCATCAATGCGGCATGGCATGGAGGTGATCAGCCTGTGGCAATGCTGAGGTGTTATGTAAGCCCAGGTTGCTTTGATAGCAGCCTTCTGCTCATCTGCATTGTTGGGTCTGGCGTCTCTCATCTTCCTCTTAACAATACCCCACAGACTCTCTATGGGGTTTAGGTCATGCGAGTTTGCTGGCCAATCAAGCACAGTGATACCATATTCATTAAACCAGGTATTGGTACTTTTGGCAATGTGTGCAGGTGCCAAGTCCTGCTGGAAAATGAAATCAGAACCTCCATAAAACTGGTCAGCAGAGGGAAGCACGAAGTGCTCTCGAATTTCCTGGTAGAGTGCTGCGGCTCTCTGCTCAGAGTAGAAGGGGAGAACTGACTGATTAGTGGTGTTTGATCACTCAGTTCGCACTACAGAGCTGGCGGGATAGATGCATCATCGGATCGATGCTGCATCCACCTAGGTGAGTATAAATGTTTGTTTGTCTGTATGTTAAGTAGGGATTTCAGTTTGTTTTTTGTTTTTTAAAGTCAGCAGCTACAAATAATGTAGCTACTGACTTTTAAAAATCAGGTATTTACCAATACCTGGGTTCCAGTGCTATCTTCCCACAGCCAATTCTTACAGCTGTGGGTTCCCCTGCGCTGCCATCTTGGATACAAGAGCCAGCTGTGAGAAACCACATACCCTCCTTTTGGAGGGTGTCAATAACTGTATTCTGGACAACTGTCAAATCAGCAGTCTTCCCCATGATTGTGTAACCTACTGAACCAGACTGAGAGACCATTTAAAGGCTCAGGAAACCTTTACAGGTGTTTTGAGTTAATTTGCTGATTTAAGTGTGACACCATGAGTATATTGAAATATACTCAAATATTCAAATTTTCTAAGATACTGAATTTTGGGTTTTCACTGGCTGTAAGTCATAATCATCAAAATTAAAAGAAAGAAATGTATGAAATGTATCACTCTCTGTGTAATAAATCTAACTAATATATGTGTTTCACTTTTTGATTTGAATTACTGAAATAAATTAACTTTTTACTGATATTCAAATTTTTTGAGATGCACCTGTACATTGTATATATACCTGTACATTGTAGATATAGATTGTAAGCACTAACGAGCAGGGCCTTCTGATTCCTTGCACCAAATTGTTTTGTAACTGTAATGTCTGCCTTTATTTTGTAAAGCGCTGCAAAAACTGTTGGCGCTATATATATAATCCTGTATAATACTAACAATATATACATACAAAATGCAAATGCAAAAGCAAATACAAAACCACCTGGTGTATAGACGACTCTCCCTTGTCAGCAGATTCTGGAGTTTTGACATACCAGGGTTGCTTGAAACTAACGGAGGAAGTTGGTTTGTAGATGCACAATGTTTGTGTGGCACCCGAGAACGTGGCCCAGGTTGTGGTTGCTCCTTGTTAATCTTACATCCTCTCCCCCTTTTCAAGATGCTAAGCCCTTGTGGAGCTTACCAACCTATGGGCACCCTCTTGTGGTGACTTTAATTGGTAATAACTCAAATAATGGTGGGCAGCCCCCGTTTGCTCTCCTGTGGTGCAACAATATACCATCTGGGACCCATGACTTTGAGAGTGCTGGTGTCATCTTGAGATCCCATTATTTTGAGTTTTCATAAGATTCTTGACTTATGAAAACTCTTTCTATGACAATATACAATTCTTTGTGGATATCCAATGCCTTTCTGGATAATGGTGTAAGCTTAATGTAACTAGGATTCTCCCTGAAGAAGCCACAAAGGCGAAAACATGTTGAAACAAGAGCTTTTACATGAAGCCATTTTTTGACCACAAGAATTACTGTGAAGTTGTAATGGTTTTAATGTGCAGTTTGTTTATATGAAAAAATTAAATTATCGTTTTACCAAATATTTTGGGGCTATTTGGTACATGAAAAGTCCCATTTACTTCTCTTTTTGGTGTGGCAATTTACCTCTCCATCCGTTTTTGAGTGGGCAAACCCTTTTATCTTCAAACTGCCCTGCAGAAAATGCACAAAGAGTGCAAGGAAAACATATACGAGCTGATATCTAAAGGGTGTGTCATTTAGGTATCAAGGCCACAATTAGGCTTGTACATTCTATATCACGAAGCATTACACGCAAAAGTGAATTATAGGTAATTTACCATAATTTCCAGTTATGTCAATAGGGAGCTACAGTTGTGTGAAAAAGTATTTGCCCCTTTCTGATTTTTTTATTTTTTGCATATTTGTCACATTTAAATTACTAAGATCATCAAATTATATTATTACACAAAGATAACCTTAGTAAATACAAAATGCAGAATGGAAAATGGTTATTCCCGCGCTATCATGTGCAGGTATATGAAAGGATGGAAGAGCTGCTTGCACCGAATAGTCCAAGTAAACCCTACACTAACAGCCGAATCAATATACAGTATAGTGCTTTGAACTCTCCCATGGATGCCATTTTTGCCCAGTCTCTATCTTATTGTTGAAACATGAACACTGATCTTACCTGAGGCAAGTGAGGCCTGCAGTTCTTTAGATGTTGTTATAGGTTCTTTTATGACCTCCTGGATGAGTCGTCGTTGTGCTCTTGGAGTCATTTTGGTTGGCCAGCCACTCCTGGTAAGGTTCACCACTGTTCCAATTTTCCTCTATTTGTGGATAATGGCTTTCACCGTGGTTCGCTGGTGTCCCAAACCCTTAGAATTGGCTTTGTAATGCTTTCCAGACTGATACATGTCAATGACTTTGTTTCTCATCTGTTCTTGAACTTCTTTAGATCACGGCATGATGTGTTGCTTTTTGAGATCTTTTAGCGTGCTTCACTTTGTCAGACAGCTTCTATTTAAGTGATTTTTGATTCAACAGGTCTGGCAGTAATCAGGCCTAGGTGTGGCAAGTGAAATTTAACTCAGCTTTCCAAAAAATGGTAGTTAATCACAGTTCATTCATGATTCAGCATGGGAGGGGCAATTACTTTTTCACATAGGGCCAGTCAGGTTTGAACAGCTTTTTTCCCGTAATAAATGAAATAATTTAAAAACTGCATCTTGGATTTACTCAAGTTATCTTTGTGTAATATTAAAATTTGTTTGATGATCTGAATCATTTACGTGTGAGAAATATGCAAAAAGAATAGAAAATCAGGAAGGTGGCAAATACTTTTTCACAACACTGTATGTACAGTATCTCACAAAAGTGAGTACACCCCTTACACTTTTGTAAATAGTGTATTATATCTTTTCATGTGACAACACTGAAGAAATGACACTTTGCTACAATGTAAAGTAGTGAGTGTACAGCTTGTATAACAATGTAAATTTGTCTGTCCCCTCAAAATAACTCAACACACAGCCATTAATGTCTAAACCGCTGACAACAAAAGTGAATACACCCCTAAGTGAAAATGTCCAAATTGGGCCCAATTAGCCATTTTCCCTCCCCGATGTCATGTAACTCGTTAGTTTTACAGATGTGAATGGGGAGCGAGTGTGTTAAATTTGGTGTTATCGCTCTCACTCTCTCATACTGGTAACTGGAAGTTCAACATGGCACAACATGGCACCTCATGGCAAACAACTTTCTGAGGATTTGAAAAAAAAAATGTTGTTCTACACAAAGATGGCCTAGGCTATAAGAAGAGTGCCAAGACTCCAAGACTCAGAAACTGAGCTGCAGCACGTTGGCCAAGACCATACAGCGTTTTAACAGGACAGGTTCCACTCAGAACAGGCCTTGCCATGGTCGACCAAAGAAGTTGAGTGCACGTGCTCAGCGTCATATCCAGAGGTTGTCTTTGGGAAATAGACGAATGAGTGCTACCAGCATTGCTGCAGAGGTTGAAGGGGTGGGGGGCAGCCTGTCAGTGCTCAGACCATACGGCGCACACTGCATCAAATTGGTCTGCATGGCTGTCATCCCAGAAGGAAGCCTCTTCTAAAGACGATGCAAAAGAAAGCCCGCAGACAGTTTGCTGAAGACAAGGAGACTAAGGACATGGATTACTGGAACCATGTCCTGTAGTCTGATGAGACCAAGATACATTTATTTGGTTCAGATGGTGTCAAGTGTGTGTGGCGGCAACCAGGTGAGGAGTACAAAGACAAGTGTATCTGCCTACAGTCAAGAATGGTGGTGGGAGTGTCATGGTCTGGGGCTGCATGAGTGCTGCCGGCACTGGGGAGCTACAGTGCATTGAGGGAACCATGAATGCCAACATGTACTGTGACATACTGAAGCAGAGCATGATCCCCTCCCTTCGGAGACTGGGCCGCAGGGCAGTATTCCAATATGATAATGACCCCAAACACACCTCCAAGGTGACCACTACCTTGCTAAAGAAGCTGAGGGTAAAGGTGATGGACTGGCCAAGCGTGTCTCCAGACCTAAACCCTATTGAGCATCTGTGTGGCATCCTCAAACAAAATGTGAAGGAGTGCAAAGTCTCTAACATCCACCGGCTCCGTGATGTCATCATGAAGGAGTGGAAGAGGACTTGACTGGCAACCTGTGAAGCTCTGGTGAACTCCATGCCCAAGAGGGTTAAGGCAGTGCTGGAAAATAATGGTGAGATACACTTTGTGTGTTACATACACACTGCATAGGAGTTCACTATTTCCAGAAAAACTTGTTTTTCTATGTACTAGACTCTAGTAATTCCCCATAACTACAGCAATGATCATTTTTTGCATTTAACTGGAGAGGGGAAAAAAATAAGCTTTTGAACTAAGTTTGACACTGGGTGGTAAGCTAGTAGTACATGTAGCTACCCTTTACACATTATGAACAGTGAAAGTTAACTTATTCTTTATACATAGACTGGCCTACATGTAACTACTGAGGCCCAATCTCATGTGTCCTTGCTCTGCAATACCACATACAAAAACAAAATAAGATAATGACAATTCAGCTGTCTAATGCAATATACACTCTATGCGTTTGGCTAAAACAAGTTTTAACCAAGCTTAAAAAACAATGGCGCAAGGGGTAATTTTAAATACATCTTAACTAACACACCGTAAATCAAAATCAACACCTGGGGCATGATCAGAGCATTATGGGTCACAGGGCAAATTTAGCAAAAGAGCCTTTTTAACTCTATAAAATTTCATAGAGCATTAAATGTTGCCAAAGGGCATACCGTGAAGCAATGGGTATTAAACAGCAGAGAATATAATGGAGGAAATAACTGTCATGCAAGGCAAAATAAAGCTATAATTTGATTTGGTGTCATTTAGATTCCACAAAACCATTGTACACTTTACATAACAGGAGGATATATTTGCAAAACAGCTTCAAATGATCAGTTTTGGAAAACCTCACCAATTATAGTCGTACTCATACCATCCAGAGGCGTTGAACCCTGGATAGCTCGAGCAGACCTGTGCCCCCCCTATTAGTTACCTAAAATAATATAAGACATGATTTTTATGTTTACAGCTTGTTTTCTATTATAATTTTGATATATATCGATCATGAGAATGTACACTATATCAGTTATCACACCAAATAGCACTTCCATAAATTTTAAGGCAGACTTTACTACCTGTGTTTTTATGTGCTGTTGATTTTATGCAACGAGATAGGTGTAGTCAGGAAAATTTTAACGTAAGGTGACGTAAAAAAAAGATTACACAACATACAATATATCCACTTGCGACATATACATACATATGTGATAACTAATTGAACAAACTCCCATAGTTTTTTACGCCTAATTAAAAACTATTATTATTATAAATTTTAACAGCCCAAATTGACAGCATACATTTGGACAGGTCTCAACCAAAATATAATAGTAAGGATGACAGATTCCCTTTAAGCACTGGGAATTCCTCTTTCTTTTACAATCCACGCAGCTTGTCACCATGAAAAGGAAAGGTTTATCCTGGTAAGTGTGACAGGGTTTCTCCTAGGAATATAATTCAGCCGCAGGGGAACAACGGAAACAGCAGCAGAGTCCTGAATCTCAGCCTGCAGATTTATGGCCCTCATTTTCTCTCTTTACTGCAAATACAATCAGGCAGTAATAGCCTGACACAGGAATACTAGCAAAGCGTACCCAGGGCTGACAGAAAAGCAATGTCAACCAAAATCTAAGAGTTTATAAAGGAACAAACCTCTCCAGCAATAGCAATGAGAAGTCCATCAGGAAAGTGAGTGGTGCCTGTGTTTTATTCCTCACCTTCTAGGGATTACTACAAGCACACAGTGAAAGTAAGGGGGAAAAAAAGACAGACATACCAAAGGGACACCAGCAGAGGGAGACTGAAAGAGAAACACCAGCAACAGAGAGTAAAAATGTAGACTTTCTGCTATTGCAAACAGACTCTTCTCTGACTGTTGGCTTCATTACATACTGTATATACTCGAGTATAAGCCGAGTTTTTCAGTACTTTTTCTTTTGTGCTGAAAATGCCCCCCTCGGCTTATACTCGAGTCAAGCACTTTTCTGCAACAGAGAATGACATTTTCCGAACCAACTTTGGGGCCCTTTTTTTTCAGGGCCACTTGGTGCTAGGAACACAAAATTTGGTGTGCAAACCCGGTCAAACAAGCACTACAACATATCCAAAGCTGGGGTTCCTAGCTCTAAGTGGCCCCGAGACACAGGGCCCCAATATCGGTTCAGAAAATGTCATTCTCTGCTGCAAAATTGGTCAACTGTGTCCATCTGCAGCAATGTCATTTCGGGACCCTTTGGGTTAAGAGACCCCAAATTTTGGCTGCAGCTAGGGGGCATCTAGGAACCCTTAACTACCGAGTTTGAAGTTCGGGGGACCTATGGCTGCAAATGGGCACAGTGAGGCATGCAAATGGGCATTGTTGACCCTCTTTTCCACTTACAGTAGCTGCGCATTTCTCACCCTAGGCTTATACTCGAGTCAATCCGAGTATAAGCTCGAGTCAATTCCCAGTTTTTTGTGGTAAAATTAGGTGCCTCTGCTTATATTCGGGTTGGCTTATACTCGAGTATATACGGTAAGTCAAAGTTTGCTATTTCTTCCTAACTAGACATTCGGGCTTATTCAATATTTAGTTTGTGATATAGTACCAATAAATGATGTTGCGCCCAACAGGCTATATTCAAAGTGCAGTGACCCAGGACAATCAATTAGATGTGTTATTCAAAGCCATAACATACACCAGCACACCACAGATCTTGAAAATAAAGTCCAAGATACATGGTGTGCTGGTGATGTTCTGACTTATGGTTTCCAGCTGGTAGTTGCTACAGCACCCACCTACTTCAGGCCATGTGATGGGAATATTCTATGTGTTCTTTAACATGCAAACTAGAGCATACATTCTCTGCCCTAAAGCACTTTGGATCTTTTGAACCCTGCCCCACCACCACAATCATAAAAGCCAATAGGTTTTCTTTTTGCCTACTTTTATTTTGCCTACTTTTTTTTGGTCCAGTCTGCCCCCTCCCTCTCTTCATTCTCACCATACCCCCTCCAGCAGCTACTTGGCATATCCACATAAGATATACCAGGAGGCATCAGCTTACAGAGTGTGGCTGGAGGAGGGTGGACCCCGTGGCTGACCATTGGGGGACAGGCTGCAAGAACCCGGAAGAGGCAGCCAGCTCCCAATTATATCACAAATAGCTGGTGACATGGAAATTGCCAGAACATATATCGCCAGCACATCACAGATCTTGAAAATAACGTCCAAGATCCATGGTGTGCTGGCAATGTTTTGACTTGTGGTTTCCAGCTGGTAGTTGCTACAGCACCCACTTACTTCAGGCCATGTGATGGGAATATTCTACGTGTTCTTTAAAGTACAACATAGAGCATACCTTCTCTGCCCTAAAGCACTTTAAATCCTTTGACCCCCACCACCCCCACCACCACCACAATCATAAAAGCCAATGGTTTTTCTTTTTTGCCTACTTGTTTTTTGGTCCAGTCTGCCTCCCTCTCTCCATTCTCACTATACCCCCATCCAGCTACTTGAGATATCCACATCAGATATCCCAGGGGGCATCAGCTTACAGAGTGTGGCTGGATAAGGGTGAACCCTTTGGCCCACCACTGGGGGGTATGCTGCAAGAACCCGGAAGAGACAGCCAGCTCCCAATGATATTACAAAGAAATATGGTGACATGGGACCTGTCACAACATATTTTGCCAGCACACCACAAATTATGAAAATAACGTCCAAGATCCAATAGCTCAAGAATGTAGTATGCAACATGGTCACTCATGTGTCTCAAATAATCAGTGGGAAATTGCTTCTATAATTATCCAAAGATAGGCAGAGGTTTTAGAGGTTTTAGGGATACCCTGATATAAAACCTATAGCTGGAAGAAAGCCATGGCTTATCTAGATCTAGAATACTCTAACATTAGCCACAGAACAAACACATTCTATAGAACGGGTCCAAAATTACGTTTTTGGTGTGCAAAAGGATTAGGGTATGTAACATGCCTTAATTATTTGGCAATTTACTTTCTTTTTTACTAGCTATAGTTTTGTAAAACCAATAATGTATTTAAAAGTTCATGTTTACATAATTACACATAATCACGCTCTTTCCTGCTCCAATGGTGTTTACAGTCTAATGTCTATTCCAGAAGAAGACTCAGATATTTGTGGACACAAAAAGAAAATATGTATATTCTATGCACAAAGGTATTCAAGTATTGCTTCTTTCCATATCTAAAATATAATACAATAGAGTCAAACAATTAACATTGTGCAAGTTTGTAACATAGAGTATACATGAATTCAGATACGCACATTTTAAACAATGGTTTAAAATAATTTAAAAGGGAGATGCAAATTTTAAAACCCTGGTTTACCGATAATAAGACTTGTGCAAAAAGGCAGCGTACTAGTAGTATCCAAAGTGTAGTGCCACAAAGGAATTAATAAAGTTGGCCATACTTGTGAAGATTTTTCTTTTTTAGCCCAACAGTATTGATGGACGAATCTCCCTCTGCCAGCTACTGTATTCTGACCTAGTTTGGTCAGAATAACCAAACCAGGGACTGCAACTGTAGTCGCTGGTCAGGCAACTTTTTGCCTCCCAACTCCTCATATTTCAGGCTAAGTCACCGAAATCAGAACCCAAAGAGACACGTGTGTATGCCCAGCTTTGTGTTCTGACCTGAACAGTGGCTGTAGCCGATTGTCTTTAGTGACTGATTCACACAATTTTTTTCGGCTCCTTTGATTTCTCAATCAAAGTTTGTCAAGCCAGGTAGTGTCAGCAGTGTTACCTATGGCACAAATTTTGACCTGAATCACAGAAAACGGCTGAAATTCGAGTCATGTATGGCAAGCTTTAATGCAAAAGTTAAAGTGGAATTAAGCCCAAAACCAAAAATGAAATACACTATATTAACAAAAGTATTGGGATGCCTGCCTTTACACAAAGTCCTAGTCTGTAGGATTCAATATTAAGTTGGCCCATCCTTTGCAGCTATAACAGCTTTAACTCTTCTGGGAAGGCTGTCCACAAGGTTTAGGAGTGTGTCTATGGGAATGTTTGACCATTTTTCCAGAAGCACATTTGTGAAGTCAGGCACTGATGTGGATGAGAAGGTCTGGCTCACAATCTCCTCTCTAATTCATCCCAAATGTGTTCTATCGGGTTGAGGTCAGGACTCTGCACTGGTCCAAATCATTTGGTGGAGGGGGGATTATAGTTTGGGGTTGTTTTTCTTGGCCCATTAGTTTCAGTCAGGGGAACACCTGAGGCATCAGCATATCAAGACACTTTGGACAATTTCATGCTTCCATCTTTGTGGGAACAGTTTGGGGATGGCCCCTTCCTGTTCCAACATGACTGCGCACCAGTGCACAAATAAGGTCCATAAAGACATGGGTGAGTGAGTTTGGGATGGAGGAACTTGACTGGCCTGCACAGATTCCTGACCTCAACCCGATAGAACACCTTTGGAATTAATTAGAGTGGAGACTGCGAGCCAGGCCTTCTCATCCACATTAGTGACTGACTTCACAAATGCGCTTCTGGAAGAATGGTCAAACATTCCCATAGACTCGCTCCTAGACCTTGTGGACAGCTTCCCAGAAGAGTTAAAGCTGTTATAGCTGCAAAGGGTGGGCCAACTTAATATTGAACCCTACGGACTATTGCCCCGTACACACGGTCGGATTTTCCGATGCAAAATGTCCGATCGGAGCGTGTTGTCGGAAATTCCGACCGTGTGTGGGCTCCATCGGACATTTTCCATCGGATTTTCCGACACACAAAGTTGGAGAGCAGGAGATAAAATTTTCCGACAACAAAATCCGTTGTCGGAAATTCCGATCGTGTGTACACAAATCCGACGGACAAAGTGCCACGCATGCTCAGAATAAATAAAGAGATGAAAGCTATTGGCCACTGCCCCGTTTATAGTCCCGACGTACATGTTTTACGTCACCGCGTTTAAAACAATCGGATTTTCCGACAACTTTGTGTGACCGTGTGTATGCAAGACAAGTTTGAGACAACATCCGTCGGAAAAAATCCTAGGATTTTGTTGTCGGAATGTCCGAACAAAGTCCGACCGTGTGTACGGGGCATAAGACTGGGATGCCATTAACCAATTCAGCCCTGGAAGGATTTGCCCCCTTCCTGACCAGGCCATTTTTTGCGATACGGTGCTGCGTCACTTTAACTGACAATTGCGCAGTCATGCAACGTTGTACTCAAACAAAATTGATGTCCTTTTTTTCCCCCACAAATAGAGCTTTTTTTTGGTGGTATTTGCTCATCTCTGCGGTTTTTATTTTTTAGGCTATAAACAAAAAAAGAGCGTCAACTTAAAAAAAAAAAAACAACTATATTTTGTACTTTTTGCTATAATAAATATCCCAAAAAATGTAAAAAAAACAAAACAAATTTCTTCCTCAGTTTAGGCCGATATGTATTCTTCTTCATATTTTTGGTAAAAAAAAATCGCAATAAGCGTATATTGATTGGTTTGTGCAAAAGTTATAGCGTCTATAAAATAGGGGATAGATTTATGGTATTTTTTTTTTACTAGTAATGGTGGTCAGCAATTTTTATTGTGACTGCGACATTGCGGTGGACAGATTGGACATTTTTGACACTATTTTGGGACCAGTGAAATTTATACAGCGATAGAGCTAAAAATAGCCACTGATTACTGTATAAATGTCATTGGGAGGGAAGGGGTTAACACTAGGGGGCGATCAAGGGGTTAACTGTGTTCCCTAGGTGTGTTCTAACTGTGGGGGGATGGGACTGACATGGGGAGGAGACCAATCGGTGTTCCTACTTAGTAGGAGCACACAATCTGTCTCCTCTCCCCTGAGAGAACCGGGATATTTGTGTGTTTACACACACAGATCCCCGGTTCTCGCTCTGTCACAAGCTATCGCGGGTGCCTGGCGGTCATTGGCTCCAGGCGTGCGCGCCTGCTAAAGCGTCTTAAAGAGCCGACGTACAGCTACGATGACTCGCACAGGGAAGCCAACCTGCTGCAGTATAACCGTGGCGGCTGCCCGGGAAGGGGTTAAAGGTCATGCATGTAAAGGCAGGCATCCCAATTCTTTTGGTAATAGTGTATATAGCAGCTTACCAATAACTAGATGGGGTGGCTGCATTTGTTTTCTTTTCTTAGGCTTTTCCCTTTGTTTTCCCCTGATGATCTGGCCAGTAACACACCTCCCGTATTAGAGTTTGGGTTTAGAAAGCCCGGCCCCTAATGACACACCAGGTTCGCCCCAGGGCATTCTGTAAATGGCCTCTTGGGATATATGATGGGGGTTTCCCAGAACAGGACACGTCATTCTGCATTATGCCTAATGTGGCATTGGGTGGGGTCCCAGGAAAGTCCCCCTATTATATTTGAGGAGGGTGGGGAGCTGGCATAGGGGTGAACTTTTTTTGCGGATAAAGTTCTGCTTTAATCTAGCCATACATTATGTGAGTTTAGAACTGGCTAAAATTTACTTAGAGGGTGACCTTGTTGGCACCCTCCCACCGAACTTCTTTTGACTGAAAAATTGAAGGAGCTGGATGGAAAAAATTGTTAATTGAATAACAGCTGCATCCAAATCACATGCAGCCGCTGTGCAGGTGTCTTGATAGTCAGTAGGGCCAGCTGTCAAAATTCTATAGCTGAAATGGGAGATTTGTTTACCCGCGATGGAGGAATCGGTTCGATCCATTTTTGTTCAGCCCACAAGATGATTTAAAAAATTTATAAGTATAAAGCCAACTTAAGTAGACACATTAATTAAGTAAAATAAACAAGGATTCAATTGCTTTGAATTATCTTTAAGCTAAAACGTTTTGCACTTTTCAACTTTCTGGGACATTTTTATAAATTTGATATTTGAGTGTGGACTTTTTTGTGTAACTCTTACATTTTTACTCTTTTAACAAGACAAATCCTCTGTCATCGGTGCTAACCCATAAAACAAAACATGCAATCATATTCTTATGAAACGAGATACATAAATATCTAGAAATAGCATGCTTTATGAGCAGTATAGAGATTACACTACTACAGACACTGATCTGATGACCCCAAGCTGGACATGTCTCTTTGATCAGAAGGCTTTAGGTTAGGCCATAAAACAATCTTGTGAAAGTAATCTGCTCCTCCTTTTTCCTTCCTCAGCTATCCCCCAACAGAGGAAGGGAACCGTCTGTCCTGTGAGAACATCTTGAGATCAGATCATGGTGCATAAATGGGAGACAATCACATAACAGAGCAGCAGAGGAACAGAATTCACACCACAGCAGGCCAGCCATAAATGTTTTCTCCTTGCTGTGTTTACAGCCACCATTCAGTAGCAGCTTTATCTTTGTAGGGTGATAAATACCTCAGACTCATTCTGGTGTATTCTTGCTGCAGCTGGGACTCCAGACGCAAGCCTTTCCTTTGAACCATCCAAAAAACAGGAGTACAATAGCCATCCTCTGCCTGACAAAGAGCAGCTTCCTGTCCTGTTCAATATGATGGAGCTTTTCTCTGCTAGGTGATAAGAACCAATCCTCTAAACATACCAAAAACCTGGGAACAAAGATTTTATACATTCTTTCCCAAGATAAAACACCAAAAAAAAAATTATATAAAAATGTGTGCTGTTTTTTTTCACGTTAGAAATAATACAATTACCTAAAACCACACTGGTTTTTAAATATTTCCTGTGTTGGCTAATAAGATGATATATGTTGTCTTGTATGAGCAGGGCTTCATCAAGCCTGACCAAGCCTAACAGGTGGCTTTTGCTGCATGAACAAACCACTCATCTAGGCATTATGTTTTTTTTTGTTTTTTTTTTACTTTTAATTTTCTTACATTTTTTCTAACAGCCCTGTTAGTTGATAAAATATCCCAACGTCCCACTTTTGAGACTGAGAAAGGGATTGAGGACACAGATTCCTCAATCCTTTCTCTGCAGCCTCAGCTGCAGAGTGAATGAACTTTAAGTACTCTGTACAGAAGCTCCCTGTTCCTTTACAAACTGAAGCAATGTAAACACAGGGAGGGCCACAGGGGGATTGGTTCTAGTAATTGCGCCGACTCCTGCTGCTCTGGGCACCCCTTTTGAATTTTTGGGGCCTGGGCCCTGTACAGGAAGGCAGGTGCTACCCCTTATCAGCGGTCCTGTGTTTGAGTATTAAGCTGGCTATACGTGGTGCAAACATGGTCGATTGCTGACAAACTGGTCAAATTTCTCTCTGTGGGTGGCCCTGTCAAAACCCTCCCACCCAACATCCTTCAAATCAAAAACTGTATGCTGATCAGCCCCATCCAATCAGATGTAAACACTGTTTGGGGTAGTTTGATAACCGGTGGTGCTGCCTCTCAGAATGCAATAGCCACAGCAGATTTGCCCGTCGGTGTATTGGTTTAGCATGGATGGAGGAATCTGACCCTTTTCACTCAGCCTGAAAGTGACTTCAGCTTTCACTGACATTATATGTTATTATTACTAATGAGGTCAAGAGCACTATATTCCTCATCTAGTATATTGGTATCCCCTCTCTGTCAAAATAATAAATATTAAACTGTGGTCTAACTGCTGCAATCACCGAGAGGGTCTATCCGTGACCAATAAAGGAATGTGTAAAAGTGAATGGTACTGCGCTGTTAATATTATGATCAAAGTGTAACACTTAGACCGGGTTCACACTGGTATGACAAACGCTCCTACATTGGGAGGTCATGTGACATGACGTGTGAAAAGCAATGTTTCCCTATGAGAGCCGTCTTAACTGGTCTGACACAAGTTGGTCCGTTTTTTAAAAATGCTCCCTGCACTACTTTGGTCGACATTGATCTTACTTCAGTCCATTGAATATCACTGAAGTCGGATCAAAGTTGGATCACGGTCCTAACTGATCCGACTTTGGCATGTGACTTGTGCTCTGATGATCTTGAAGGGGAACTCCACGCCAAATTAAAAAAGAAAAAGGCATGGGTTCCCCCTCCAAGACCATACCAGGCCCTTCGGTCTGGCATAAATTTTAAGAGGAACCCCCACGCCGAAAAAACGGCGTGGGGTCCCCCCCGAAATCCATACCAGACCCTTATCAGAGCACGCAGCCCGGCGGTGACGTCATAAAGGGCGGGGCCTCCCAATGATGTCACCCGGTGACCCCGCCCCATGCCAATATAAGTAGTGGCACACAGCGCACCCAGCATTACAGCAGGACAGAGCGTTGAGTCAACATCAAAAGAACAGAGGGAGAAGACAGCGGAGAAGGCCCGGCAAAAGAGCAAGAAGACAGCGGATAAGACCCGGCAGAGGCAGAAGACAGCGGACAGAGGGAGAAGAACCAGAGAGGGCTAGAAGACATCAGCGGAAAAGACCGGAGAGGAGAGAAGAACCGGGGCTACTAGAAGACATCAGGGGAGAAGAACCGGCAGAGGCAGAAGATGTCAGCGGAGAAGGCAGAAGAGCCAGAGAGGGGATAAGAAATCGGAAGAGACACCGGAGCTGCCTTAATAAATTACTTTAAAAACTGTGTATTGTGTTTTATTTTTGAAACTTTTTTTAGGTAAATGGGTAGGGGTACAATGTACCCAATATTTTCACATAGGGTGGGGGTCCAGGATCTGGGAGCCCCCTTCTTTCAGATTCTGAAAAGCCCCCTCCCACAGACCCCGACAACCAACGCCCAGGGTTGTCCTCATCAACATGGGGACAAGGTGCTTTGAGGTGGGGGGGGCACAATGCCCCCCTGCCCCAAAGCACCCCCCCATATTGAGGGCATGCAGCCTGGTACCGTTCAGGAGGTGGGGCACTCGCTTGTCCCCACCCCCTTTCCTGACCTGCTGGGCTGCGTTCTCGGATAAGGGTCTGGTATGCTTTTTAAGGGTTAACCTTAACATCCATACCAGACCAAAGGGCTTGATATGGTCTTGGAGGGGGAACCCATGGAATTTTTTTTTTCATTTGGGCGGGGGTTCCCCCTAAAGATTCATACCAGACACAAAGTGCCTGCATTATCGGGATCAAAGTCGGATCCCTGTTCATTTCCCTGTTCACAGATGTCGGACTTCAAGTCGCAGGGCAAAGTCGGATCCACAGTCGTACGATTGTCGTATCGTACCAGTGTGAACACGGCCTTAAGCTGGTAGAGACATAATATTGAATCCAAACAGTGTACTAAAATCGAAACAATACAAGTAAATATATATACAGTGGGGACGGAAAGTATTCAGACCCCCTTAAATTTTTCACGCTTTGTTATATTGCAGCCATTTGCTAAAATCATTTAGGTTTATTTTTTTCCTCATTAATGTACACACAGCACCCCATATTGACAGAAAAACAAAGAATTGTTGACATTTTTGCAGATTTATTAAAAAAGAAAAACTAAAATATCACATGGTCCTAAGTATTCAGACTCTTAGCTCAGTATTTAGTAGAAGCACCCTTTTGATCTAATACAGCCATGAGTCTTTTTGGGAAAGATGCAACAAGTATTTCACACCTGGATTTGGGGATCCTCTGCCATTCCTCCTTGCAGATCCTCTCCAGTTCTGTCAGGTTGGATGGTAAACGTTGGTGGACAGCCATTTTTAGGTCTCTCCAGAGATGCTCAATTGGGTTTAAGTCAGGGCTCTGGCTGGGCCATTCAAGAACAGTCACAGAGTTGTTGTGAAGCCACTCCTTCGTTATTTTAGCTGTGTTCTTAGGGTCATTGTCTTGTTGGAAGGTAAACCTTCGGCCCAGTCTGAGGTCCTGAGCACTCTGGAGAAGGTTTTTGTCCAGAATATCCTTGTACTTGGCCGCATTCATCCTTCCCTCAATTGCAACCAGTCGTCCTGTCCCTGCAGTTGAAAAACACCCCCACAGCATGATGCTGCCACCAACATGCTTCACTGTTGGGACTGTATTGGACAGGTGATGAGCAGTGCCTGGTTTTCTCCACACATACTGCTTAGAATTAAGGCCAAAAAGTTCAATCTTGGTCTCCTCAGACCAGAGAATCTTATTTCTCACCATCTTGGAGTCCTTCAGGTGTTTTTTAGCAAACTCCATGCGGGCTTTCATGTGTCTTGCACTGAGGAGAGGCGTCCGTCGGGTCACTCTGCCATAAAGCCCCGACTGGTGGAGGGCTGCAGTGATGGTTGACTTTCTACAACTTTCTCCCATCTCCCGAATGAATCTCTGGAGCTCAGTGATCTTTGGGTTCTGCTTTACCTCTCTCACCAAGGCTATTCTCCCCCGATAGCTCAGTTTGGCCGGACGGTCAGCTCTAGGAAGGGTTCTGGTCATCCCAAACGTCTTCCATTTAAGGATTATGGAGGCCACTGTGCTCTTAGGAACCTTAAGTGCAGCAGAATTTTTTTTTGTAACCTTGGCCAGATCTGTGCCTTGCCACAATTCTGTCTCTAAGCTCTTCAGGCAGTTCCTTTGACCTCATGATTCTCATTTGCTCTGACATGCACTGTGAGCTGTAAGGTCTTATATAGACAGGTGTGTGGCTTTCCCAATCAAGTCCAATCAGTATAATCAAACACAGCTGGACTCAAATGAAGTTGTAGAACCATCTCAAGGAAGAAGAAATGGACAGCACCTGAGTTAAATATATGAGTGTCACAGCAAAGCGTCTGAATACTTAGGACCATGTGATATTTCAGTTTTTCTTTTTTTTATAAATCTGCTAAAATGTCAACAATTCTGTGTTTTTCTGTCAATTTGGGGTGCTGTGTGTACATTAATGAGGAAAAAAACGAACTTAAATGATTTTAGCAAATGGCTGCAATATAACAAAGAGTGAAAAATTTAAGGAGGTCTGAATACTTCCCGTCCCCACTGTATATAATAAAGTCCTTGGAGCTGGTGCTGACAGGATAAAAAACAGGGGAGGGTAAAGTGATAAAGTCCCTCTCCCACGCTTGTTTAGAATAAAGGAAATAAAATGGATGTCTTTTCTTTCTTGTGCAGTGACACCTAAATACAAAGTGACTGCTCACCTTACAGCTGTAAGGTAACAGCGTTTGACAATAGTAATGGAGGTCCTGGATGGTATAATCAGCCTCGCTGTAGACTTCTAAGGATGGATACCAATGAAATCATCTAGGGGGCCTTTTTCTCCTAATAGGTGATTCCCACTGGGACAAATGTATTAGATGTACTTCTTGGAAGCAGATAGGTAGCTGATAGGTAGCTGATGAAGTCACTTGGGCGTGACGCTACGCGTCAGGACAGACAGGCACACCGGAAATTACTTCGGCGTACGAGCTTGCCGCTCATGGACTGTATGTTTTTATCCTGCAGGTTTATGTGAGTACCATATAGTCTTATAGGAACACGAGGCGGAGCTATTCGAATCATTCTCATGGGCCAACTGTGAATCCAGATTGGTAAGCTTCTAGCACAGATGCTACCTAAATTTTAAAGCCATTTATTGAAACTTACATACAGCTGTTTCAAGCTTGTTAGCCCTCATCGGGAAATGGGAAGCACATAGACAATTTAAACAGTCAGGTTATGGCATGGGACCAAAAACCCTCTACTAGAAACTATGTAAAATACAGCATGGTCTTCCTAAAGAAAATTCCATCCTTGCAGTGGGGCTTCCCACATACTGCAACGGTTACATGATTGTTTATGCCCAGGGTAACAGTAACACAGACTTTTACTTGCGTAATACCTTGCCCTACCTGACAGCTTGTGCTCTCCTCTTCCCCCAGATGCTCTAGTTTATGAGTGGACCTCTTGGCACCTTCACATACAATGCATCGCTATTGGCCCTGCCTAGTACTTGATGAGGTCAGAGTTCCTGTGATGGCTAGAGGGCCTTATAGGAGAGGCTATAGGGGGTGGTCACATAGCGTGGAGGGGGCATGTAGAAGCGAGCGATTAGGTAAATAAAAATCCTTTTACTGGTAACCTAGGTGCAAGCATTTAACCCTTGGATTGCAGGGGGAGTCCCATTGCAAGGGAGGATTTTTCTATTCCTCAGAGTTCAGCTTTAAACAGAAGGTAGAAATCTTACCTAAAAATAATCTATAGATTAAATCTGGCCAAACAGTGTAGATGGAAATTGCCAGAATACACTGATCAAGAAATATTTTTCAACATATTCCTTCGATAAATTTCCAACGTCTGACTTTTCACTGTGTTGCCAGCTTTAATGTAGAAGTTCAACTTTTCACCAAAAAAAAATGAAAAGGTGAACAAACACCATACACCCCCCTTCCCACCCAGGTCCCCTCTGCATTTACCTACATGGATGATTAGCTTTCATTGCCCATGCAGCTGATGCAGGAGTCCAATTATTTGAAAGTCGTGGTCTTGTTCTGAGACAGATCAAAGTGATTACGATTGGTCACGTGTTGACAAGTGACTGTTTTGGCTAATCTGAATCACTATGATCCGTTCCACTGTCCTCAAGGAAAAAAGGCCGTGGGCAGTGAAAGCTAATCATCCATGAAGGTAGGTGCAGCAGGAAATATTAAAATGGGGAGGATGTACAGTATTGGTTCTTCTTTAATTTTTTATGAAAAGGTTATCTTATAAGATCTGCTACCTGCACTCCTAAACAGCAACCAACACTGCCTGGACTGGGCAAACAGCCCTGGCTGACTGCCCCGAGAAAATGCTAAAAGGTGGTTACAAAAAAAAACCCACTTGGAAGACCCCACGCCTGGGCAAATGTCCAATATCCTGAAAGGTTCAAACTCCAAATTTCTTAAGGTATGGGAACCATGGATTGCAACAATGGGGACAGTGGTCGGCGCAAAGGCAAAAAATTCCCAGTCTATTAAAGTTCATATGTATAAATAGGTGGTCCTAGGGCAAGCTGTTCCAAGAGTTGTAGCTGGCTCTAGGGAGATAAGAAAAGAAGCAAAAAGGGAAAGCGCCACTAAGTAGACAGGTAAAATTTATTAAACCCCTAAATAGGGCTACTCACACAACTGAGTTAAAAACAGGCTCATCTCTGAGTTTTGGTCCAGGGCACCATGCTGATCGTCCACCTGTATCGCTGGGGAGGAGAAGATGCTTTGGTATCCCAGGAGCTGGCAGAGAAAGTCCGCTGGTAGTGGTTCCTTGTCCCGATGGAACGCAGCGTAGGCACAGCTGCCTCCCCAACACTGTGGTTCACACTGCGTTTCATTGGGACAGGAGCCATCAGCTACCAGCAGACTTCCTCCCCCAGCTCCTGGGATACCAAAGCGTCTTCTTCCCCCCGTGATACAGGTGGGGGATCAGCATTGCGCCCCAGGCCAAAACTCAGAGACGAGCCTGTTTTTAAATCAGTTGTGTGAGTAGTCCTATTTAGGGGTATAATAAATGTTACCTGTCCTACTACACTTAATGGGGCTTTCCCTTTCTGCTTCCATGTGAACCATGGATCTCTTACAAGTGTCCCACACTCCAATGGGCCTGTTCAGGCCACATATGACCGCTACCTCCGAAGCTTCCTAGTCTGGTATGTCCCTTCCTCCTTCCCCCTCTCCTTCCTCCCCCTCTTGCTATAACCCCTTCCTTTCTCCCCTGGTTTCCTTCTCTGGTATTTATCTGTCTATCTATCATAGGGTCGTAGTCCCTTAGGGCTGGCTTCCTGAGGAAGCCCACTCCCGAGGCGTTCATACTGAGGCCTTAGGGATATAGCTGATGCTATTTGGTATCAGCTACTATGACTGTAGCCCTTGCTGTTTTTCATCTGTAATACCTGATCATCGCTTAGCCCCTGCGCGGGCTAACTATATGTCTGTTCTTGCTCTCAAACAACAATAAAAATATTGCAACACAAAAAAAAACACTTTTCTCCATGAAAGAAAAATATAATATGTACATGAAAGCAGGACATGAACAAAGCCCCCCTAACCCCAAAGAGGTGACCGATTAAAAGCTTGGAACGCGGTACTTTTAATAGAATGCTTAGGGGCCATGTCAGACAGTGCCCAGTCTTAGAACCTTCTATGGAAAGAAATAAATATCTGTAGAATTTCTGACAGTGTCAGGTGATTTAGCAAATCTCAAGCACTTGCTTAAATCAAGCATTGGATCGTCTCTTCTAACCCTTCATGTCTCAAGAAAAGAAAAAAACAGTCTGTGTCTCTATGGCTGCAAACCGAACTATAAGCTCTTTGGGGGCCGAGACGTATGTTGCAAAAATGTAATGGTTGAAACTTTGCACCACTACAGACCCACTCCTTTACATTATCCATGGATTAACAGGGTGCTTGCTCAAAGCACCCTGTCCCTGCTCATCATTAAAGGGAATGAATTAATAGAGGCCGCACTCCAATCTCCACATTTTCGGATTATTTTATTCAAGCATCCATGCGATAACTACAGCCACATTTCAAATCTATCACATCAAAGCATAGTTATAAATACAATATATAGGTAAAATGTGTTCTACAAGTGTAAATCCAGTGCAACATAGTGTACAGTGCTCAATATTAATGAGTGATCATCAAAAGTGCTGATGTGCATCAATAAATCAAAAGTTTATATTGTGCTTCTTCCACTGGGACCATATAATGGAGGAGGGAGGTGATAATGATGTTTTTAAATTGTAGTGATCCGGTGAAACCGGGCTCTCTGGACTCTCACCTTAGATAGAATAAATATGGGCATCAAAACAAGTTCTTTATTGGATGTAGTGTAGTGCCATTCAGGTAGGGCTTCTCTGGTGGTGTAGCGGTTCTCCTGATGTAAAGCACCTATCAGATATGGGAAAGAAGGGGGTTGCCCACCTGGGCTCCACCAGTCCGGTGGAATAAACAGGGAAGGGAGAGAGAGAGGCCTCCAATGGTGTAGTATGTTAAATAAAATTGCTATTTATTGAAAGTTAAAGTGGTCTCTTACATTGCAAATGATTAAAAACAGCATAAAAGTAAAAACAAGTTGAGGAGCGGCGTCTGAGGCGCCTCCTTACTGACTTCCGGTTTCGTCTGCTCTCGGCCACGCCCCACGCGTTACGTCACCACTCGTGACTTCAACTGGGGAAAAAAAAGGAGCCCAGGTGGGCAACCCCCTTCTTTCCCATATCTGATAGGTGCTTTACATCAGGAGAACCGCTACACCACCAGAGAAGCCCTACCTGAATGGCACTACACTACATCCAATAAAGAACTTGTTTTGATGCCCATATTTATTCTATCTAAGGTGAGAGTCCAGAGAGCCCGGTTTCACCGGATCACTACAATTTAAAAACATCATTATCACCTCCCTCTTCCATTATATGGTCCCAGTGGAAGAAGCACAATATAAACTTTTGATTTATTGATGCACATTAGCACTTTTGATGATCACTCATTAATATTAATATTGAGCACTGTACACTATGTTGCACTGGATTTACACTTGTAGAACACATTTTACCTATATATTGTATTTATAACTATGCTTTGATGTGATAGATTTGAAGCGCGAAATCACTTTATTATCATCATTTTGCTGAGTGTAAGTGAACACTTTCGATTTTGCTGCAGTCCGTAGAGACATCATCACTATTTACACACATTTACTATTATTTTTTCATCATCCGTTATTTTAGCTAGTCACGTTGATATTGACTCAGTCCGTTTACTCAATTTAGCGCGAGGTACTACACCATACAGCCACATTCTCCACCCAATACCAATACTTCCTTAACACATTTCACCACACAGTGCTTGATCACAAGTAACAAGGATCCTTTTGATCAATCCCTGTGTGATGAAATGCAGCTGTACTTATGGCATGGAGGCTTGAGTAAAATAATCCAGAAAAGTGGATATTGGAGTTCAGCTCCTATTCATGTATTCTCAAAAATGTAATGGTGCTAAATAGCACTAAAATTAACTCTAAAGAAAACAGATGGATGCACCCTGACAGAATCCTTACCAAGCAGAAGAAAATTAATACAATACATGCCCAGAAGGCAAAACTTGGTGACAAACATTAGAAACCGATGCATAGCCACCACTGGGCAATGTAGATTGCCTACAACAATTAATACTGAGAAGTCTGTTCATTTTTTTGGGAAAAGGCAAGAACAGAAATAAGTTGGGGCTGAGAATCACACAGAGATGTGATGGAAGGTTCAGAAGCTGAACACAGATGTGTTACTAGAGAGAAATCAATGAGGCTTAGACTCTGCAAGAGTTAGAGAAATAAAAACAACGCACAGCCATTCCAAGAGGCTCTGTCGTGTGACTGGCTCCAGCTGACCTGTAGGGAACATATGAGCTGTTAAATATGATTGCACAAGACAAGCAGGACTCAGGTTAGAGTGACTGCAGACAGCAGCCCAATACTTGCCTGTTTAACACAACCTGACAAACATCTATTGTCTGTCTCTGACAACACAGCCTTTCATATAATCACAGCAGACGGTATTCCCTAATTAGCCCTATACATTAATAACGTGTTCATTAATCCCGGGTTTTAAGAGCTAGTAGAAATAACAGGGATTGCTCATCATTGCTACAGCCATCATCCAGGCTGACAAAGGTCGCACGTTGAAAAATAATAAGAACATGTTAACGTTTTTTTCCGAAGAAAATATTATCTTCTTCCCCTTTCCCATTTTTTTATGGAAAGAGATTCTGCCAGTTCGCCCAGGAAAAAAAAGAAGTACTTTTAAAATGAGATTATGCACCTTCAGGGTACCATTAGGAAGTTTTACTGTACTGAGATGACATGAAGGCTCTGGAATTAATATCCCCGAGATGTTTCAAACCTGCAATAGCAATTATTGTACTACGTGTCCCTGGATAAATAATAGGGCCATTCAACTAATTAGCTACAATGATTTCAGCTCCCTGTAAATTCTGTCTCGCTCGGCCATAAAATAACACAGGGAAACTTTCTGTAACAAACTTGTGTCACCAAAGACTTCCATTATTTAATTCACAACGTGTGTGCTCAGGGTGCTATGGTTACAAGACAAGGCGTTTAGAAAGCAACTATATAAAGAATTACGCAGAGGAGGAATCCAAAGAGTGTATACAACTACATCAATAGGTGAAGAAATTATAAAAGAGGAAGAAGAAATCTGTCTTTAACTATAAAAACAGAAAGGAAAGTACAGGTGTCGACTATAAAAAATAATCAGTTTTCTGCTTGAATTTTTTAGTTTGTACTTGGAAAATGACAGCTGTGACCAGATTAGTTATAGTGATAAAAAAGGTAAAATTTTGAGCTGCCCCGAAACATTTTTTTTTTGCATTAAGGTAAAAAAAAACGTAAGCATTTACAGCCACTTTAAGATTATGGAGATCTCCGCCAAAAGTATATTCAAAGCTGAGGTTTATTTAAAAAACATTTTCTCTTTACAACTTTAGTTACAATACTTGCCTGTAATGAAGTATGTCTGTGGAAATCTTCACTGTGGGGCTTCCCCATCCTCTTCCTACTAATGAACCTGCTGTCCTGTTCCTCCTGGCACTGTGGGGGTTTACAGCTTTGGGTCTCCAGGCTCAGCTGCACTAAAGATAATCCAACATGAAATCCCTCCTGCCCTCTTCTCCACTGAAAAAGTTCTTTAACAGATGATTACGCTGTCTGTAACACGATCTGTGAATGGGGAAGAGAATCCTGTGACTGATCAGACTCTTCCCCATTCACAGATCATGTTACATCACTCATAGTCTTACTATGGGGCAGCCATTGTCAGCTGTCCATCCGGTACACTGAAACTGGTGCTGGGACCCAATCATGTGACCGGACCGGAGCGTCTTCAGAATAGGTAAGAATAGGCATCTTTCCTTTTACAGGGTAGATAAAATAGGCTTAGAATGTACCTGCAGACTTTCAAGGGGTATACTGTATGTTGCACATCTAATTTCTTGACTACTAATCACTTTTTTGGATATCCTGGAGTTCCAGAGATAGTAGAAACAGCCATAAAATTACCACATTTTGGGGGGAAAACACCCAAAAGTATTCTTTTTAAGAGGCATGGTGAGTAATTTAATTTTTTGCCACAGGGTTTTGAAAAGTAAAGAACAACATTTTTTTAAAAATTGCAAATATGTCAATTACAACCCCTGGCAAAAAGTATGGAATCCCCACTTTTGGAAAATGTTCATTCAATTGTTTAATTGTATAGAAAAAAACTAATCACAAACATGCCTCAAAACTATTTTCATATAGCATTCCAAACTTCTGGATGTAAGAAACACGTAAAAAAATGAAAAAGAAAGAAAACTGTAGTCAATTGCAATTGTTTTTGCAGAGAATTCTGAGAAAATATTATCAAATCATAAAACAAAAAAAAAAAAAAACTACAGTACACCACCAGTACTTTGTTGCACCACCTCTGGCTTTTTTAACAGCTCAAATTCTTTAGAGGCATGGATTTAACTATCGAAAAACAGTATTCTTCATCAATCCAGCTCCAACTTTCTTTTATTGCAGTTGCCAGATCAGCTTTGCAGGTTGGAGCCTTGTCATGGACCATTTTCTTTCATTTCCACCACAGATTTTCAATTGGATTGAGATCCGGACTATTTGCAGGCCATGCCGTCGACATTATATGTTTTTCTTTGAGGAAAGTTTTCATGGCTTTTGCCCTATGGCAAGATGCATTATCATCCTGAAAAATGATGTTATCACCAAACATCCTTTCAATTGATGAAATAAGAAAAAGTGTCCAAAATCTCAATATAAACGTGTGCATTTATTGAAGATTTAATGACTGTCATCTCTCCCGTACCTTTACCTGACATGCAACCCCATATCATCAATGATTGTGGAAATTTGCATGTTTTCTTCAGGCGGGCATCTTTAACAATTTAATGATTTCATCTCATCACCCTGCCCAATGCATATTTGTGATTCATCACTGAATATCACTTTCATCCAGTCAGCCACAGTTCATGATTGCTTTTCTTTAGCCCACTGTAATATTGTTTTTTTCTGTTTAGGTGTTAAAGAAGGTTTTTGTTTGGCTTTTCTGTATGTTAATCCCATTTCTTTAGGCAATGACTTACAGTTTGGTCAAAGACATTGACTTCAGTTTCTGACCAATTGTTCCTTATTTGTTTTGTGGTGCATTTTCTGTTTTCAGGGCATATTGCTTTAAGTTTTCTATCTTGACCCTTTGATATCTTCCTTGGTCAACCAGTATGCTTTCATTTAACAACCTTCCCGTTTGATTTGTACTTGATCCATATTTTAGACACAGCTGATTGCGAACAAACACAATTTTTGCAACATCCCGTGATAATTTACCTTCTTGTAGAAGTTTTATAATCCTCTCCTTTCTGTCAACTCACATTTCTTGTGTTGGAGCCATAATTCATGTCAATCAGGTTAAGGTTTGCAAGCACTCTTTTTTAACTGCAGACTAATTAGCAGATGTAATCTGATGCAGATGTTTGTTTTAGAACTGCAAAGTACATGGTGATTCCATCATCTTTTCCTCAGAATTGAGTGATTCCATATTTTTTTTTCTGCTTAATCTGCAAAAACAGTTGCAATTGACTACATTTTCCTTTCTTTTTTTATTTAAGGGTTTTTTAAAGCCAGAAGGTTGGAATGTTCAATGAAAATAGTTTTGAGGCACGTCTGTAATTATTTTTTTCTAAACAATTAAATGAACATTTGCCAAGAGTGGTGATTCCATAGTTTTTGCCTGGGTTTGTAATAGATTATTTCTATCACACTGTATGGGCAAATTTAGAATGACACTCCAAAACACACCCTACTACTCCTCCAGTGGATGGGGATACAAAATGTGTGAGACTTTTTTAAAGCCTAGCTCAATTAGGGGTGCACATCTTCACTGGCCTCACGATTCGATTACGATTATCTGGTCAACGATTCGATTCGATTCCACGATGCATCACGATTACCGACGAGCTCCCACTTCCGCTTGGGACACCTAGGCGGCCCTTCCGCCCTGCAATCTTCTGGGACACATCACAGTTCCCAAAAGATTGCCTGGCTATGCAGGACAGCGCAGTGAGACATGCGCACCCGGCTGTGAAGCTGCAAGCTGTCACAGCCGGGTTTCCCACAGTAGTATTGCCAGCGCTGTGGACAGGCAGGGGAGAGAAGGGAGGGTTTGGGTGGCCACGTCGCTGGATTGTGGGACAGGTGAGTGTCTTTTTATTAAAAGTCAGAAGATACACTTTTTTTGTAGCTGCTGACTTTTAATAAACAAAAAATTGACTGAAACTCTGCTTTGAATTAAAAATAACCTCACTCCCTTAAAAAGTGCACTAATCCGGTGCACTACAGGGTACAGGAATTCACACACACTGCTGCTGGGAGGTCAGGAGGGATTACAATCCACAGCTGACAAACAGCTCTGTGAAGTTCCCTGTACTGTCTCTGTGCTGACCAGTGGCAGCTGATGCTCAAAATTTTTGGGGGGCGCAAACTGAAAAATACTGAACCTCCCCCATCAAACACAGCCACTGTGCCCATCAAACGCAGCCACTGTGCCCGTCAAATGCAGCCACTGTGCCCGTCAAACACAGCCACTGTGCCCGTTAAATGCAGCCACCTGTGCCCATCAAACACAGCCACCTGTACCCGTCAAACGCAGCCACTTGTGCCCGTCAAACACAGCCACCTGTGCCCGTCAAATGCAGCCACTTGTGCCCATCAAACACAGCCACTTGTGCCCGTCAAACACAGCCACCTGTGCCTATCAAACGCAGCCACCTGTGCCTGTCAAACGCAGCCACCTGTGCCCGTCAAACGCAGCCACTTGTGCCCGTCAAACGCAGCCACCTGTGCCCGTCAAACACAGCCACCTGTGCCGTCAAATGCAGCCACCTATGCCCATTAAATGCAGCCATCACTTCACTAACCCCCCCCCCCACAATGCACGGGCCACCATTGGTGCTGACAGTTCCTTGGCATTCCTGTTTGCACCTTCCAGCACACTAGGAGTTAACAGTGGAATGTGCACAGGATAGCCAGGGACCTGTCAGCACGGAGCGAGAGGTGTAAGCAGAGTACAAATTTGTACTCTACTGTCTACTTACTGTTGTTAAAATTACTTTATTTTAATAAATGCTGTATTACAATGGATGATGTGCCCCACTGTATGTGCTTTTTAAAAAACTATGTCACTTAATACCGAATTTCACAGCAGTACGATACATGTGACTCCCGGCCCGTCCCGCCCCTCTCAGCTCTACTCTCATGTCTCCTGAGTCCTGACGTCAGCGGGGAATTCTCAGCCCCGCCTGCTGACTATAGCTATCGTATCAGAGGAGAGGCAGGCAGGGCTGAGAATTCCCCGCTGACGTCAGGACTCAGGAGAGCAGAGAGGAGAGCGGAGAGGGGCGGGATGGGGCGGGAGTCACATGTATCGTACTACTGTGAAATTCAGTATGAAGTGACATAGTTTTTTAAAAAGCACATACAGTGGGGTACATCATCCATTGTAATACAGCATTTATTAAAATAAAGTAATTTTGAAAAAACGCTCCGAGCGCTTTCCCGGGAGGGGTGGGGCTAGTCGTCATGACGTCATCCGCAATCGATTTTCCAGTCCTTATGCATTGATGCCGCATCGGGGACACCCGAATCGCGATGCATCGATGCAACGATTAATTTCAGCACTCCTAAGCTCAATGGTTCTCAACTACTGTCCTCAGGACCCACTAACAGGCCAGATTTTAAGTATTACCTTGGGGAGACGCAGACTAGACTCTTGCAAACCTGGCCTGTTAGTGGGTCCTGAGGACAGGAGTTGAGAACCACTGGCCTAGCTGCAAAGAGGGGCCCAAAATCCAAAGATTGCCTTCAGACAAGGGGCATAAATTACACATCCAATCATCTATCTATAACCTTTATCACCTGAATGTACTACACTGCTAGTGCTTGCAATTCAGAAGGTTATTCACTGCTTGACATAGTACATCTGAGTCTCTTAGCAGTGACCCCTTTATCCTCTAAATCAGAAGTGGCCGTTACTGAACTGCTGATTTTCTCAGGTCTCCTCCCCTCTGCCCTCATCAGTTATACTCAGAATTTGAAAGACTTCCTCACTGATGTCCATTTTTGGCAGCAGCTGTGCTGGAACCTTATGCACTGGTACTGGTGCTGGTTGGTGATTAGGACACCAGTTGTAGCCAATAATGGTACAAGATGATACTGTACTGGTGTGGCTGGCAATCAGGTTACTGGTACTTGCCTACACTGAGTCTGGTAACACTGTACTGGTGTATCGGTGATCAGGAACACTTCTGCTGGCTTACACTAACTCTGGTGACACTGGCACTGCTGTGGCGGCAATCAAAACACTGTTGTTAGTTTATACTGGCATGGTTAGTAATCAGGAACTTTGGCTGACTTGCTGGCTGCACTGGCCTGGTGACCGGTATGGGAGCAAACAAAGACACTGTTTCTGGCTGCACTGGTATGGTGACACCGTTTACAGGTATGGCTAGTTATCAGTGATACAGTGGCTGACTGTATTGGTCTGGTGACACTGTACTGGTGTGGCAGCCATCAAGGACACTGTGGCTGGCTACACTGGTCTGGCAACACTGTCTACTGGTATGGCAATTATCTGGGACACTTGGGCTAGCAGCACTGGTCTAGCATTGCGATTAGGGACAATGTGGCTGGCAGCTATGCTCTGATGACACAGTGTACTGGTGCGGCAGCGATCAGGGACACTGTAGCTGGCTGCACTGGTCTAAAGAGACTGTGTACTGGTATGGCAGCAATTAGGGACACTGTGGCTGGCTGTACTGGTTTGGTGACACTGAACGAGCTGCTGGCATCCACAGTGGAAAATACTCTGACTGCTGGCTGCAAAATGTAGCTTTGTTTACATGTGTGATTGTCATGTACCTGAGTGTTTTCAAACTGGGATCTTCCTGGTCCCACAGCTGCAGTCTTACCTGTTATGCCACGGAGGAGCTCTGGAGTTATTGCAATGTTCTCCCGGCTTGATGCATTGCCTTGGACTCACTAGCCCCACCTGCTGGCAGCTGCGGACAATGTACAATCAAGCAGCCCATAAATAGCAGCACTTCCTGTTACTCAGTGCCCGTTTGGACTAGCTCCCTGGGTGTATTGATGACTCTGTGATTTGGACTACCGTGTATTGAACCTGAGCCTGAATTCTTGACCAATCTCCAGCCTGCTGATTTGGTACTTCACCGCCAGCCCATGTATGACCTCCACCTGTCTGTCCATTCTTTGGAATTCGCTTTGCCTGATCTGTTGCTGACTTGACCTGCCTGACTACGTTTTCGTCTGAATCCTCAGCAAACAACCTCCACTTCGGACACTACCTACCACAGGTACCTTACATTACAAACGGGCCACAATGGCCATGGACCCTGCTGAGATTGATAAGGTGATTTAGCGCCAGGGACAATTGATTGTAGCTCATGAACAGCAACTTGCTTGCCTGGCCCCTCTGCACCGGTCCAGACACCGGCTCCTACTCCTGCTCCAATCAAACCCGCCTCTTCCGTACCACCCAACCTTCCCTTGCTTGAAAAATTGAGTGGTGATCCTGAGGACTGCAGATGTTTTTTAAATGTTTGCCATTTGCATTACCGCAACAACCCTGGGACGTTTACCACTTCATCTGCCAAAGTGACTTTTGTAATTTCCTTGTTAAAGGGGAAGGCCCTGGCCTGGGTCTCTCCTTACCTGGAACGCAATGATCCTGTGCTGCAAGACGCTGACAAATTTCTGGCTTCTCTCCAGACTGTATTTGGCAAGCCAGATAGAGCTTCTGGACTCACTTTTGGACATACAGCAAGGTACCAGGTCTGTGACACAGTATGCGATTGAGTTCCGTACCCTGCCTGCTGAGACTAATTTGGACTCAAGGGCATTAGGTGCAGCCTTCCAAAAAAGTCTTAAAGATCGCATCAAGGATGAATTAGTCTATAAGGATCCCCCCAAAGACCTTGAAAAATTCATAGAGCTGTGTGTTCGTCTGGATGTCCGGTATCATGAAAGGTGCCAAGAGAGATTTAGAACTTGCAAGCTTCCTAGGCTAGTTTACCGTTTGGCCCCTAACTTCCAAGCTCCACCTCAGCCAGAACATGAAATCTCAGTTGAACGCCAGGCACCTGTGGAACCCATGGAAATCAGCCGTCTCCACCTAACAGAGTCAGAGAACCAAAGGAGGCGTTCATTGGGCCTATGCATGTACTGTGGACTTAAAGGACATTTGTTATCTGTCTGCCCTTCCTGTCCAGCAAAAGGCAGGGTCTAACCAGTTGTGGAGATGCTGGGTTAGACCTTACAGGTATATTCTCCAAGACCAAGATTACCCTTCCCACAATTATCCATTTGGCCTCTAAACTTGTTTCCTGTGAGGCTTTTGTGGATTCTGGAGCCGCTGACATATTCCTGGACTACAATTTTGCTAAGGAAAATCACATGCCATTTATTCCCAAGTCTAGAACCCTGAGCATCACCACCCTGAATGGACAACCATTGGGAGATGGCCTTGTAAAGTTTGAGACTACGACAATCACCCTTCAGGTAGGCGCACTCCACAAAGTGGAAATTGTCTTCTCTCTTGATTCTCCACTTCTGCCCGTTATCCTTGGTTACCCAAGGTTACAACAACATAACCCTTCTTTTGACTGGGATAATGGAGAACTAACCTCTTGGGGGCCGTCCTGTTATCTAAACTGTTTGTCTCAACCCAAAAGACTTTCTGGTTTTCTGGTTGTCTATTGGCTTCCATGGCCATCCCATCTACATTGCCTCACAAATACCATGAGTTTGCAGATGTATTTTGCAAGCAAAAGGCAAAGGTTTTACCTCCACATCGTTCTTTTGACTGCGCGATTAATTTGATTCCTGGAACACCTCTTCCCAAAGGAAGGACCTATCCCCTGTCATTGCCTGAACAAAAATAAATGGAGGAATATGTAAAAGACAACTTGGAAAGAGGTTTTATCCAAGCCTCTTCTTCTCCAGTAGGGGCAGGTTTTTTCTTTGTTGAGAAAAAAGATGGGGGTCTTTGACCATGCATAGACTATCGAGGGTTAAATCAAATCACCGTAAAAGACTCCTACCCATTGCCTCTCATTCTAGAACTTTTAGGGAGCTGTTATCTTCTCTAAGCTGGACCTCCGAGGAGCTTATAATCTGATTCAAATTAGAAAAGGGGACAAGTGGAAGACAGCATTCAACACCTGTAATGGACATTTTGAGTATCTGGTTATGCCATTTGGACTGTGTAACGCCCCTGCTGTCTTCCAACGCTTCATGAATGACATTTTTCACGATTTCAGCAACAGTTTTGTTATCATCTACTTGGACAACATTTTAATCTTTTCCAAGACTCATCTAGAGCACATCTCACATGTAAAGCATGTATTACAATGACTGAGAGAAAACCACCTTTTACGCGAAGATTGAGAAATGCCGTTTCCATCAAAGCCGTATACCTTTCCTTGGATACATTATAAGTGCTGTCGGATTCCAAATGGACCCTCAAAAACTTTCTGCTGTCATGCAATGTCCCCAACTGACCACTTAAGGGGGCTCCAAAGTTTTAGGGTTTGCAAATTTCTAGGGTTTGCAAATTACTACAGACGCTTCATCAAAGATTTTGCCTCCATTGCTGCCCCCTTAATGCTATGACTAAGAAAGGTACAAATTGCAAGGTGTGGCCCTCAGAAGCGGAATCAGCTTTCCAGCAATTAAAAGACATGTTCAGCAAGGCTCCAGTTCTTCAGCATCCAAATCCCGATCTCCAGAACATTGTTCAGGTTGATGCCTCCAAGGTAGGAGCAGGTGCCGTGCTGTCCCAGAGACAGCCTAAGTCCGGTAGAATCCATCCAGTGGTGTTTTTTTCTAGAAAGTTTTTTCCAGCGGAGATGAATTATGATGTTGGGAATTGAGAACTACTGCCCATCAAATTGGCATTGTCTGAATGGCAACATCTTCTGGAAGGGGCTCCCAAGCCTTTTTCTATCCTGACTGACCATAAAAACCTGCTGTATCTTCAGACTACTAAACGTTTGAATTCACGTCAGGCTCGATGGGCTCTGTTTTTCTCCCATTTTAATTTTGTTCTTTATGTCCCTGGGCATAAAAACAAGAAAGCCGATGCTCTTTCCAGATAGTTCGCTACTTCTGAAGAAGATCGACCTACCGAGCAGTATATAATCCCACCTCACAAAATTAACGCACTGATCTGTACGGCTCTTTCCCAACAGTTACAAGAAACCCAGAATCGTGTTCCCCAAGGCTTGAAGATACCACCAGGTCGCCTGTTTGTAGCCCCTAGCCTCAGAAAACCTGTACTCCTCTGGGCACATGATGGTGTGTTATCCGGTCATTCTGATGTCGCCATCACTCTTAAGACCTTGCAGCATCATGTCTGGTGGCCTCATATGAAAAAAGATGTTACTGACTATGTGGCTGCCTGTCCAACTTGTGCTGCTAATAAAGTACCCCACACATTGCCTCCTGGACTGTTACAACCACTTCCTGCACCTTGCCAGCCTTGAACCTATTTGACTATGGACTTCATTACAGACTTACCCAAGTCCGAGGGCATGACTGCTATATGGGTCATAGCGGATCGCATTTCCAAAATGTCTCATTTTGTACCGCTCCCTGGATTACCTACAGCGGAAGCACTGTCTACCCTCTTCCTTTCCCATATTGTGAAACATCATGGCATACCTACCAATGTCGTCTCAGACCGCGGATCCCAGTTTGTTTCCTGATTCTGGAGAGCGTTCTCACTCTCTACCTCACATCACCCTCAAACAGATGGTAAAACCGAAAGCATGAACCAGACCCTGGAAACCTATCTTTGACATTATGTCAATGCGTTATACTCCAACTGGTCTGAGTATTTGCCTTTGGCTGTATTCGCCATTAACTCCCGTTGGCACAGTGCACTTCATACCACACCATTCTATGCAGCCCTAGGCTATCACCCTCAGACTTTTCCCCTACTTCAGCTTTCTTCTGGTGTATCATCAGCAGGTGAAAAATATTCTGCTACACTGGAAAAAGATTTGCTTATTACTACTGAAGTCAGCAGGCAAGTATGCGCTTTCCTCCAACAAACGAAGACACCATATACCTCCATATGTGGTGGGGGATAGAGTTTGGCAATCAACCAAATACGTGAGACTGAAACAACCTTCTACCAAATTGGGCCCACGATTCATCGGTCCTTACAGAATTACTGCTTGAGTCGGGCCAGTCTCCTATCGGTTGAAATTGCCCTCCTCTGTCCGGATACATCCCGTATTACATGTTTCCCTCCTCAAAAAGGCAATTTTCAATCGCTACTCCAGAACGCAACAGCTACTTCCTCCTGTTCTTGTTCATGGACAAAATGAGTTTGAAGTCTCTAAGATTCTTGATTCTAGAAGGCAGGGTCGTGGCCTACAGTATCTGGTGGAAGACACCCATTCAGCCCACACACTGGTCTGTTGTTACCATTAGCCTTTGTCCATATTACATCTAGTGTATTATCACCCTTTGGTCAGTTATATTTGCATACTGCTGCCAGGGGGCCTTGCTGGGCTGAGCTGTTCCCCTTTCGCTTTTGGTCTTTTGTGGCAGTGGTTTTCATCCAGCTCGGGGGCTGCGATGTGCATAGGGGAGCTCTGTTCCTGATCTCTTGCTGTCCTCTCCTGTCTGTTGACGGGGGCGGCCACCTGCACATCGGCGCCATGTTTTCCACGCCCATACACTGACGTCTCCCTGAGGTAACTCAGGTGTGGGCTGTGTGGGTCATCCCGGACGGTTGGGTGGTTGTTGCATCTGTGCACCCCCCTTTGATGGTGGATGTCTTTTGGACGCCCATGCGTCACCGCCCGTACATGACGCTGGGGGTGTAGCCTTCGGGGTCTTGTGGGTATATCTGGACGTTCAGCACGGTTGGCTTTCTGATTCACTACATGGCGACTGGATAGAGCGGTCACATCTCTAAGAACAAACTGACAACCACTGGATGTTTTTCACTCCATTGAGGTACAACTTTTTTACTTTCCTGACATCTATTGGGTTTGTTACATTGTTTTTATACACATGTAATACTATATCATTCTACATTGCCCCGTAGTCTCTCTGCTCATACCAGTTTTATAACCATGCATTCATGCATTTACTATATTCCATATCTCAGTTAGTTTGTTCATACCAAGATACTCTTATAAGCTTAATTCACTTACTTACATCTTTATGTATATATAAATGAAAGCTTAGAACCCTATACAATAAGTTCATTTTGCATTTATGATGCCCTCTGATATATATGCATCCTTGCAGACATTTTCCAGACACAATTTTAAGGGGCTAAGTGGAGACCGCAGTGAGAAATACCCCTATCCAGTCCGTGCTGATCCTCCGGATGTTCCCCTATTGTGGCCTTTGTTTTGTTCCGCCTCCTCAGCTCCCGAGCTGGATGCATTACACTGCTGCCATCTTGATATCCAGCGTTTGGCGATTCATCTCAGACTTCGGTAAGTATGAGGTCTCTGCATCAGGCCTCTCTTGCTAATCATTCCATCTGCCCCCATTTACCAACCACATACATTTATTGATCTTATTACTTACATTGCAGATACAACATTCATGCATCCGCCCCTGAAGAGCGAGCAGGGTCTCGCGAAATGCATAGGGCTTCATTGATGCTTATTTTATGCCGGTACATGCTGGGTATTATTGATGTCTGCATTATGTTTACATACTTCCCTGTCCACATGTATGTACATTTTATCATCTTATTTTGTATGTGTACTCACTGACCCAGCAACTTTCAAGTTTCATTGTTGCTCATTGATGTATAACATTTGTAATAAATCTTTGTATATTTACGTTCATCTGTGTTGTGTACATTGGCTATTATGCCTGGTAACTCACAATCATTGTTGTTACCGCTCAGTTACATAACATTTTGAAATGAATAAATTGATTTTGTCTCAGTGTTTACTGTGGACATTGGCTAAACCTCTCTCACCTCATCTAAAGTCCCAGGGCTATTTTTCTTGTTTTTTTGTGCACTATTAGGGATGGAGGTGTCAGAGGGGTCACACCAGACCTTAATCTTCCTTTTTTTGATTGAACCTGGGTGGAAGACACCCATTCAGCCCACACACTGGTCTGTTGTTACCATTAGCCTTTGTCCATATTACATCTAGTGTATTATCACCCTTTGGCCAGTTATATTTGCATACTGCTCCCAGGGGGCCTTGCTGGGCTGAGTTGTTCCCCTTTCGCTGTTGGTCTTTTGTGGCAGTGGTTTTCATCCAGCTCGGGGGCTGCGATGTGCATAGGGGAGCTTCTGTTCCTGATCTCTTGCTGTCCTCTCCTGTCTGTTGACGGGGGTGGCCACCTGCACATCGGCGCCATGTTTTCCACGCCCATACACTGACATCTCCCTGAGGTAACTCAGGTGTGGGCTGTGTGGGTCATCCCGGACGGTTGGGTGGTTGTTGCATCTGTGCACCCCCCTTTGATGGTGGATGTCTTTTGGACGTCCATGCGTCACCGCCCGTACATGACGCTGGGGGTGTAGCCTTCGGGGTCTTGTGGGTAAATCTGGACGTTCAGCACGGTTGGGTTTCTGATTCACTACTTGGCGATTGGATAGAGCGGTCACATCTCTAAGAACAAACTGACAACCATTGGATGTTTTTCACTCCATTGAGGTACAACTTTTTTACTTTCCTGACATCTATTGGGTTTGTTACATTGTTTTTATACACATGTAATACTATATCATTCTACATTGCCCTGTAGTCTCTCTGCTCATACCAGTTTTATAACCATGCATTCATGCATTTACTATATTCCATATCTCAGTTAGTTTGTTCATACCAAGATACTCTTATAAGCTTAATTCACTTACTTACATCTTTATGTGTATATAAATGAAAGCTTAGAACCCTATACAATAAGTTCATTTTGCATTTATGATGCCCTCTGATATATATGCATCCTTGCAGACATTTTCCAGACACAATTTTAAGGGGCTAAGTGGAGACCGCAGTGAGAAATACCCCTATCCAGTCCGTGCTGATCCTCCGGATGTTCCCCTATTGTGGCCTTTGTTTTGTTCCGCCTCCTCAGCTCCCGAGCTGGATGCATTACACTGCTGCCATCTTGATATCCAGCGTTTGGCGATTCATCTCAGACTTCGGTAAGTATGAGGTCTCTGCATCAGGCCTCTCTTGCTAATCATTCCATCTGCCCCCATTTACCAACCACATACATTTATTGATCTTATTACTTACATTGCAGATACAACATTCATGCATCCGCCCCTGAAGAGCGAGCAGGGTCTCGCGAAATGCATAGGGCTTCATTGATGCTTATTTTATGCCGGTACATGCTGGGTATTATTGATGTCTGCATTATGTTTACATACTTCCCTGTCCACATGTATGTACATTTTATCATCTTATTTTGTATGTGTACTCACTGACCCAGCAACTTTCAAGTTTCATTGTTGCTCATTGATGTATAACATTTGTAATAAATCTTTGTATATTTACGTTCATCTGTGTTGTGTACATTGGCTATTATGCCTGGTAACTCACAATCATTGTTGTTACCGCTCAGTTACATAACATTTTGAAATGAATAAATTGATTTTGTCTCAGTGTTTACTGTGGACATTGGCTAAACCTCTCTCACCTCATCTAAAGTCCCAGGGCTATTTTTCTTGTTTTTTTGTGCACTATTAGGGATGGAGGTGTCAGAGGGGTCACACCAGACCTTAATCTTCCTTTTTTTGATTGAACCTGGGTGGAAGACACCCATTCAGCCCACACACTGGTCTGTTGTTACCATTAGCCTTTGTCCATATTACATCTAGTGTATTATCACCCTTTGGCCAGTTATATTTGCATACTGCTCCCAGGGGGCCTTGCTGGGCTGAGTTGTTCCCCTTTCGCTGTTGGTCTTTTGTGGCAGTGGTTTTCATCCAGCTCGGGGGCTGCGATGTGCATAGGGGAGCTTCTGTTCCTGATCTCTTGCTGTCCTCTCCTGTCTGTTGACGGGGGTGGCCACCTGCACATCGGCGCCATGTTTTCCACGCCCATACACTGACATCTCCCTGAGGTAACTCAGGTGTGGGCTGTGTGGGTCATCCCGGACGGTTGGGTGGTTGTTGCATCTGTGCACCCCCCTTTGATGGTGGATGTCTTTTGGACGTCCATGCGTCACCGCCCGTACATGACGCTGGGGGTGTAGCCTTCGGGGTCTTGTGGGTAAATCTGGACGTTCAGCACGGTTGGGTTTCTGATTCACTACTTGGCGATTGGATAGAGCGGTCACATCTCTAAGAACAAACTGACAACCATTGGATGTTTTTCAATCCATTGAGGTACAACTTTTTTACTTTCCTGACATCTATTGGGTTTGTTACATTGTTTTTATACACATGTAATACTATATCATTCTACATTGCCCTGTAGTCTCTCTGCTCATACCAGTTTTATAACCATGCATTCATGCATTTACTATATTCCATATCTCAGTTAGTTTGTTCATACCAAGATACTCTTATAAGCTTAATTCACTTACTTACATCTTTATGTGTATATAAATTAAAGCTTAGAACCCTATACAATAAGTTCATTTTGCATTTATGATGCCCTCTGATATATATGCATCCTTGCAGACATTTTCCAGACACAATTTTAAGGGGCTAAGTGGAGACCGCAGTGAGAAATACCCCTATCCAGTCCGTGCTGATCCTCCGGATGTTCCCCTATTGTGGCCTTTGTTTTGTTCCGCCTCCTCAGCTCCCGAGCTGGATGCATTACACTGCTGCCATCTTGATATCCAGCGTTTGGCGATTCATCTCAGACTTCGGTAAGTATGAGGTCTCTGCATCAGGCCTCTCTTGCTAATCATTCCATCTGCCCCCATTTACCAACCACATACATTTATTGATCTTATTACTTACATTGCAGATACAACATTCATGCATCCGCCCCTGAAGAGCGAGCAGGGTCTCGCGAAATGCATAGGGCTTCATTGATGCTTATTTTATGCCGGTACATGCTGGGTATTATTGATGTCTGCATTATGTTTACATACTTCCCTGTCCACATGTATGTACATTTTATCATCTTATTTTGTATGTGTACTTACTGACCCAGCAACTTTCAAGTTTTATTGTTGCTCATTGATGTATAACATTTGTAATAAATCTTTGTATATTTACCTTCATCTGTGTTGTGTACATTGGCTATTATGCCTGGTAACTCACAATCATTGTTGTTACCGCTCAGTTACATAACATTTTGAAATGAATAAATTGATTTTGTCTCAGTGTTTACTGTGGACATTGGCTAAACCTCTCTTACCTCATCTAAAGTCCCAGGGCTATTTTTCTTGTTTTTTTTTTTGTGCAGTATCTGGTTCATTGGAAGGGATATCCCGTCACATATCGTTCCTGGGTCCCAGCCAAAGATTTACATGCTCCTGCTCTAATTCAAGACTTCCATGCCTTCTTTCCCACTAAACCCTGCTAGGCCCCCAGAGGGGTCCACTGGGGAGGGGGCCCTGTCATGTACCTGAGTGTCTTTGAACCGGGATGTTCCTGGTCCCACAGCTACAGTCTTACCTGTTGTGCCACGGAGCAGCTCTGGAGTTATTGTACTGTTCTCCCAGCTTGATGCATTGCCTTGGGCTCACTAGCCCCACCTGCTGCCAGCTGCGGACAATGTACAATCAAGCATTCCATAAATAGCAGCACTTCCTGTTACTCAGTGCCTGTTTGTTTGGACTAGCTCCCTTGGTGTATTGATATCTGTGATTTGGACTACCGTGTATTGAACCTCTGCCTGAATCCTTGACCATTCTCCAGCCTGCTGATTTGGTACTTCACCGCCAGCCCGTGTATGACCTCCGCCTGTCTGATCATTCTTTGGATTTTGATTTTGTAGCGCTTTGCCTGATCTGTTGCTGACTTGACCTGCCTGACTACGTTTTTGTCTGAATCCTCAGCATACAAGCTCCACTTCAGACACTACCTACCACAGGTACCTTACAGTGATCATTGTAATTAGTTACGGTGATCACATGGTACAGGGCCAATTTAATTCCCTCCATACCCTTGTTTTGTAATTTGCTGTATCCAAGTGAGACATCGGTCACAGAATCTGCTGGTGAGCACACTAGTGGTTGTCCTCCCAGTTGCCTCACCATTTTTGTACGACGACTGAACGGAAAGTGGTTAAAGGACACAGGGTTCGGTTTTCCAGAGATAAATGGGACATCCAAAAACAGTCTGAGTGGTGGGCAAAACAATAGAACTGGGGCAGCTCAAAGAGCTGTTTGAAGTACCCTACTCCTTAAGTTGACATCAGATGAAGGCTGAACATCCACCCAGTAAAACTAAGAGAATGTGTGAACAGAAAACCAGGTGAGAGCCTTGCAACTCAGGGAAACAGTTGCATGATGTCAAAAAGCCCAAAAGGCACTCACAGATCTAACAGGAGATGGGAGGGTGGAACCTGCTCCATAAGACCATAAGCTTGAACAATGATCTGTCTGAGCCACCAAAATATGGTGGAGAGGCTGGTTTGTTTCATGGGGATCAACAGAAATGACAAAAAGAGAGTCAGTCTTTCTAAAGGAAGCGGTGGCTGAGAAGTAAACCCGCACAGCACAAACTACATTTGTGCAGAAGGGGAAAATTCCCTTTTAATGTACTAGACTTGCACAGCAATGGAAGGACACGTGTTCTGGTGGAGGTGAAAGGCCAAACCACCTAAGGAAGAAAGGAGGATCTAGGCCTTAACACCAGCTCATCCATGTGTAAGAGCAGATGGGGTTCTTTACAGAAAAAGCCTGCCAGCTCAGACATGCACCTCACAGAAGTGTTAGCAACAAGGATCACCATATTAGGGAAGAGTTGAAAAGGGAATATCTCTGATGAGTTAAAGATATGGTCTTTTGAGTGCAGACAGGACCAGATTCAAATATCACAGATAGATGGCTGTAAAGAGGCAACCACATGAGAACCACCCTGTACAAAAGTCCTAGCAGTCTTTGAAATGCATGAGCCAAGATTTACCCTTTTATGGTACTCAAGGCTAAATGCTGGACCAGGCCTGATTCCAGAAATGCAAGGATTCTTTTCACTAGGTAGTATTTCCTGGGATGAAAGCATCCTTCTTTTGTACATGGCAAAATAAGTCATCCATGTGCAAGCCAGACTTTCTAACTTTTATCAGCGCGAGAATTAATCAAAGAGACCCCTGTCTCTTCAGACCTGGGCTTTAAGAGCCTTGCATTTTAAGCCAACTGCTGTGAAGCAAGGTGGTAAACTGGTCCTTAGGATAGGATGTCCAGTTTCTCTGGACGAGTCCACATGGTGTCTAACAGAAGTATTATTAGGTATGAGTACCACATCCCCCTGGGCCAGTTCAAAGCTATAAGAATCTACAGAATGCCCCTCCAGCTCAATAGCTCAATCCTGCAGAACAGATAAGGAATTTGTTTCATAGGAAGAAAGGCATAGAACAGGCTCTACTGATCCATGGAGTCACCAGAGCATCCACTGCTTCCGCCAGAGCATCTCTGCATCTGGAGATAAACCTGTCCAATTTGTTGTTGAACCTGGAGGCCAAAGGGTAGTAGAATACTGCACTGAAAATAAGCAGAACGCTGGAGCTAACAGGGACTAAGAAAGAATAAAAAGCAAACAAAAAGGTTGAAAAGAAGCATAGCATTCACAAAACAGAAGGTTCAATAAAAAAAGCATACAAAAAAGGGTCAGAGTAGGAGAAAAAAGCATGGTGCTAATTCTGATATGCTGAGATCAGGGGAAGTGAGGGAAGCTAGAGGAAAGAAATTGTGAAGGAACATGAAGAAGAAGGGGTGTTTGGGGGTGCTGGAGTGATGAGGTTTTGGAGTGACTGGAATGGATTCAAAAGGGGTGCTTGGGTTTGTGAAGAAGGGGTAAAAGACTGTGGAGTTACATGTAGCAATAAGTGGTGCTGAGGAATGGTGGAGATGGAATGGTGAGAAAACTTTAGAGTGACAATAATACAGACATGGGACTTCAGTAGAGAAGAGGTGGTGAGACTGTGGAATGACCAAAAGGCTTATTATGTGCGATGACAGATGCTAGAGATGGAGCAATAATACAGAAGAAGTGCTATGTAACTGAGGGATATAAGGGAAAAAGAGCATTGGGCATGAAATCACAGTGTAAGTACTACTGTGGCACATGCATAGAGTGCTGACTGGTTCAAAGAACATTGGGGAAGATGAGGCTTAAAACAGAGGGAAAGTGGTGATTCTTATAGAATGGAGACATGCCAGGGCAGAATGGTGTCAGAACAGACCTATGTGGAGTAGGGCAGTATGTGGCAGAACCAGTGAAGATGGATGGTGTTGGGGCACAGAACTCAACAGAAGAGAAATATTGGGTCTCAGCACTGAGGAGGACCACAGTGTCAAGGCAGGGTGCTGAGTTTATGAGCAAAACAGAGAAACAGCATTGAGAAATAGAGCAATGTTACAGCAGAGCACTGAGGAAGAAAGCAGTGTCAGGAAACAGCACTGAGGAAGACAGCAATGTTAGAGCAGGGCACTGAGGAGGCCAGCTGTATTAGGGCACAACAATGAGAAGCAGAACATTGTCGGGGCAGTACATTGAGGAGGAAAGCAGTATCAGGACACAAAAACAGAGGTTGAGAGCAGTATCAGGGCACAACACTATGCAGGAAAGCAATGTTCAACCAGGGTGCCACAAACATTGTCAAATCATTGGTTGATAAGTAGGAAGTCAGGCTCCTGCATCGCATTATTGTTAGCCTCTCCTCTGCTCCTCTCTATCACCACTGGGTCATGCTCGTAAAGAAAGGAAGAGAAAAAGAGGGAGAAGAAAAATGCTACAATACCAGCCAGTACCAGTGTGCAAAGGTGGAGTAATAAATCACATCGAATGTTAGGTGGCCCATGAATGTGGATGCTGCTGCGATATGTAAAACTATTAGTTACGTTTTTTTGCATTTTAGAATGGGGAGCCTTAAGATTGTACATGCTTTAAATGTTAAGAAGCACTGGGGTAAAGCACTGAGGAGCGAAGTATAGTGGCACAGTACTGAGGAGTATAGAAACCTTTTCTCTAATGCCACTTAACCACCCCCCACATGATCATTATTGCGCAGCATGGGAGGATAAAGTAGCTATATGGCATGGGAAGGTTATGCAGATATATACCATAGTCCACTACAATTGCTTGAAATCAAATTGTTTCAATGGAGTGCATATTCAAGTCATATATCATAAGAGGTGCTGTCATGTTATTGTGTTGAAAGTGGTATTAAAACCAAAAGCAAACATTTATTATATTGCAGATTACCAATTTATAGATGTGATGGCTGCATTTTTAGACTTGCTTTCATCTATATTCACCTGGTGATCTGGACAGTAAGTCTGTTGTCTTTCAAAAGAACAAGCTCTCTTGCATATGTATCAGTTACGGGGATGACACACACCATTCAACGCTGGTGGGGGTGCTTACAATGATCAGTTTTAAATATTTATGTAAAACCTTTAACGCAAAAGAAAAGAAAATGTTTGCTGTAACTGCTTACAAAGTATCTAGTGCTAGTGCATCCAACATTCCCCTCCCCCAAGACTGCCAAAGCTGCAGTCCAAAGGTGCCCCTTGTGCTCCTTCATCCAGAGTTGGGGCACTCTAATACAGATCAGCAGGTGAAAACTGAGGGAAAAAACCTAAGAGATCAAATGCAGCCACCACATCTAATGATTGGTAAGCTGTGATATATTCCATTCAGTTTCGGGTTTAATACCACTTTAAATAAAAACAACAAATGCGCATTATGGAAGAAAGGGGCTGCTGTAAATGTATAAATACATATTAAATATACAGTAATTCACTTATCACATTTTTAGTATACCACATTTCATAGTAAAGCCAGGCTGACTATGGAGCAAGAGCACACATGAGCTCACAATAGTGCACACTAGTTATGATTCTGAGCAACGACAAGTTTTGTCTTGGCTGGCACTGCTGACAAACTGACAGTAGCTGGTACTCAAATACACACACCTAGCTAAGACAGTGGACAATAGCTACTCACTTGTGAGCTCCATAGTAAACAAAGCAATAGTTCTGGTAGAGGTTAATAAAACATCTATGTAACATGTCATGTCTGAGCTTAAGGGCAACTGCATCATTCAGAACAGCAAAATGACTGAGCCATGCTCACAAAACCAATGTACCGTTTTAGTCTACTATGGCTATTCACTAGGGAGTAACCATATAGTAAATAGAATGTGTAAATGCCCTGGGACCTATAAAGTTGGGGGGGGGGGGGGGAATTACTGCAACTCCCCTTTATTTACAAGCTTACATTTTGTACAATACATCATAATTTCCTTTCTTTTGCACCTGTCAGCCCACAGTGTACCAGAGGTATGGGGTTCTAATATGTTTATCTAGTACCTCAAGGGCTGGACAGGATAGTCAGGGGATTCTGTGATATGAGGCACACACAGTTTAAATGTTCAAAAATGACTTGTGACTTAAACTTACACATTTACCTATACCTATTGCCTAAGTCAGTGGTTTCAAACTGGCAGTTTGTCACTGTCAGTCTTGCAATGCCTCATGGGACTTGTAGTTCTGCAACAGCTGAAGAAACCTCAGTTTGACACGCGTGGCCTGACCTAATGCAGACACAAAATGGCAAAACAGCCAAATACATACCACTAAACAAAAAAGTGGCAATTTCCCTGTGAAAAGCAAAAAGAAGTCTCCACAAGAATAAAATAGATACATTAAGTGGTACAAACATTAAAAATTTGAATTGCTCCAGGTATATTACTTTATTTTTAGAAAGGAAATGTATTGTGGGGTCTGCTGCTCGTATTAATTATAGGAAAAGGGTGGGGGAATGCGGGAAATCCTGCAGTTCGGAAATAATTCCTTTCCCCTTTGGAGACCTTTATGGTGAATGTAAAGCCGGATTTTCTGTGTTGGCTTGGAATCAGAACAACATTCCCTTTAGGTTAAGCACGTTGGTCAGGACCTATACAACAACACCGCCCTAAAGGCTGTACATGTTTTACACTCATTTAAAGTAGCCATTTTGTAAGACAGCTGATCAGGAATGACTTCTGAATATGATGTGCTCTTCCAGTCCAAACAATACAATCAGTCTTAATTACAAAGTTATGTACTCTATTTTTCATTGCTATAGACTATAGACATAAATTGTAAAACCCCTTCCCTATTGTGATGAGGCCCATATTTTGCACTCAGAGGTGATTTTTTTTGTCATTCTTTGTGCAGCATGGTAAGATCATTATAGCAGAGTTCCACCTAAAAGTGGAAGTTCTGCTTTAAGCACTCCTCACCCCCTTTTATGCCACATTTGGCATGTCATTTTTTTTTGGGGGGGGGGGGGGGGCAGGTACAGTGAGGCAAAAAAGTATTTTGTCAGACACCAATTGTGCAAGTACTCCCACTTAAAAAGATGAGAGAGGCCTGTAATTGTCTTCATAGGTATACCTCAACTATGAGAGACAAAATGTGGAAACAAATCTAGACAATCACATTGTCTGATTTTTGAAAGAATTTATTTGCAATTATGGTGGAAAATAAGTATTTGGTCACCTACAAACAAGCAAGATTTCTGGCTCTCACAGACCTGTATCTTCTTCTTCAAGAGGCTCCTCTGTCCTCCATTCATTACCTGTATTAATGGCACCTGTTTGAACTTGTTATCAGTATAAAAGACACCTGTCCACAACCTCAAACAGTCACACTCCAAACTCCAATATGGTGAAGACCAAAGAGCTGTCGAAGGACACCAGAAACAAAATTGTAGACCTGCACCAGGCTGGGAAGACTGAATCTGCAATAGGCAAGCAGCTTGGTGTGAAGAAATCATCTGTGGGAGCAATAATTAGAAAATGGAAGACATACAAGACTAGAGGTCGACCGATATGGGTTTTTCTCTGGCCGATGCCGATATTTAGAAATCGCGGTGGCCGATGGCCGATATGTGATGCTGATTTTTTTGGGCCGATATATTAGGCCGTTTCGGCAGCAGCACTTCAGTGGAGCATTTAACCCCTTCCTCGGCCGCTAGCTGGGTTATAAGCGCCCCGCTAGCAGCCGAATAGCGCCGCTAAAAAGACGGTAAAGCGCCGCTAAAACTAACAGCGTTTTACCGTCAACGCCTGCCCACTTCAGTGTGAAAGCAACCTTAAGTAATAAGTGATACAGAAAATTTTTTACATTTAAACATTTATTGAACAAAACAAACCTCCAATCAGTTCACTTGTATGTATAATTAAGATTAAAAAAAAAAAAACTATATCTTAAATATTAAATACACAAAAACAGGTAACCAAAACTTTTGGACGAAAAAAAATGGGCTAACTTTACTGCTTATTTATTTATTTTTTTTTAATTAGTGTATTTTATTTTAAAAAATTGCATTTGAAAGACCGCTGTGCAACAACCACTATTTTATTCCCTAGGGTCTCTGCTAAAAAAAATATATATAATGTTTGGGGGTTCCAAGTGATTTTCTAGCAGAAAATACAGAATTTTTACTTGTAAAAAAACAAGTGTCAAAAAAGATTTAGTCTTTAAATGGTTAAACTGAGAACTTCTACACACGAGTTCAGTCTATTGATAAAAGAACCCGAAGAGATACAAATGTATCTTCTTATCAGATTTGGCAGGCTGCCCAGAGGAGGAGAGAAGAAACCTTCAGACAACTTGCAATTGACTTCTATTACAGAAGTCATTTGCAAGTCCCGCTGAAGTTATAATCGGCTTTTTTTATCAGCACAATCGGCCGATGCCGATATATCGGTCGACCTCTATACAAGACCACTGATAATCTCCCTTGATCTGGGGCTCCACGCAAGATCTCACCCCGTGGGGTCAAAATGATCACAAGAACGGTGAGCAAAAATCCCAGAACCACACAGGGGGACCTAGTGAATGACCTGCAGAGAGCTGGAACCAATGTAACAAAGGCTACCATCAGTAACACACTACGCCGCCAGGGACTCAGATCCTGCAGTGCCAGACGTGTCCCCCTGCTTAAGCCAGTACATGTCCGGGCCCGTCTGAGGTTTGCTAGAGAGCATTTGGATGATCCAGAAGAGGATTGGGAGAATGTCATATGGTCACTGGCACATATACTTTGGCACATATACTTTTTTGCCCCACTGTACCTAGTTTTGACAGGTACCTGGCTCCCACTTGCACTCGGGCTGCCTAGGCTCCCTCCCTGCAATTTTATGGCACATGTTGCAGGTCACAGAAGATTGCCCTGCCATTATTGCAACTATCTCTTTCACTGCTATAGGACTTTTCCACTGTTTCCGTCTCCACTGCTAATTGTTGCCTCAGCAGTATAAACATTGCACCACTTCCACACCTCGTGTGCACTCCTCACCAGTGTCTACAATAGCTTCTATCAGATTTCTCCCCTCACAGTTTTCAGTAACTTCTCTGGCAGCAATCTGCCATTATTTGCCCCCTTTTCTCCATCCTTACTAGCGGGCATAGGTGTGCACCCCAAAGTTTACATACATACAGACACACACTATTATAAATTTATAGTGTGTGTCTGTCCCTTACTCGAATCTGTGATCACTTGAGTCTCAGTGACTCGGTGATCACAGCGCGCGCAGGGAGCGTGCAAAGGGGAGGCCGTCATTTGACGGCCTCCCGGAAATTCAGGTCTGCGCTGTGGCCGTCATTCGGCTATAGCGCGGACGCCAAGAGGTTAATGTTGAAAAATGTAAAGTAATGCATTTGGGTGCTAGAAATATGAATGTAAGTTAGGGAGGAGAACCACTGGGAGAATCTAGGATGGAAAAAGATCTGGGGGCTCCTAGTAGATGACAGGCTCAGCAATGGCATGCAATGCCAAGCTGTTGCAAGTAAAGCCAAGAGAATATTAGTGTGCATCAAAAAGGGGATTCACTCCAGAGATAAATCAATAATTCTCCCACTCCTCAAGACTCTGGCCCGGCCGCATCTTGAGTATGCTGTTCAGTTCTGGGCACCAGTCCACAAGAAGGATGTGCTGGAATTAGTTCAAAGAAGGGCAAAAAAGCTAATAAAGGGCCCGGAGGACCACAGTTATGAGAAAAGACTACAAAAGCATTACAGGGGGTCCCCGGGTTACGAACAAGATAGGGACTGTAGGTTTGTTCTTAAGTCGAATTTGTTTGTAAGTCGGAACAGTACCTTTTTTTTCATTGCAAATCCAGTCTTTTATTTATTTTTGTATAATTTTCTTATTTTTAATATTACTTTTCTTATTCTTTACTTTTTTAATTACTTCTTTTTTATTTTATTAATTTCATTATTACTGTATTTCTTATTTTTTTTTTTTATTGTTATCAATTTTTTTTCATTTAAACTTTATTGCTATCACACAGGAGAAAACAATTCCCTGTGTGATAGCAATTGGAGGTGACAGGTTCTCTTTATTGACCCTGTCACCTCCAAAACAGGAGTCCCAGCACTGTGCTAGATTTCCACAGCACAGCACAGCTCTCCCCTCTCACTGTTTACATGGCAGCAGGGACAGGAGACACCAGAGAGAGGGGAGCTGATGTGTGATGGCACAGCAGGGAGATGGATGGATGGAGACAGCAGCAGTGTCTGTGATCCGAGTCCGGGCAGGCCGGCCAGCTGCCTGGCCGGCCGCAGTGCACCTCGGCGGGGCAGCGGCGCAGGAAAGACCGGGGATCCTGGAGGCTTCACTAGGCCGCGGCCACAACGGGCAGTTTTAGCGGCCTGGCAGGCCACCGGACCGTACCAGGCCTGTGGATGGGCAGACCAGGAACGGAGGAACAGCTCAGTCAAGCAAGGAGAGGAAGATTCGGCCGGCAGTGACGTCATTCGGGCCCCGTTCGTAAGTAGGAGTTGTTCGCAACTCGGATGTTCGTAAGTCGGGGACCCCCTGTACGTATTCTCTCTGGAGAAGAGGTGCTTGAGAAGAGATATGATAGCGATATTCAAATACCTTCCTGGTGACCCTAGCATAGGGAAAAAAAACGTTAGAGTTGGAGAGAGTTTAAAAAGACACGTGGCCATTTATTGAAATTGGAAGAGAAGCGTTTTAATTGCAAACTGCGTAGAGGTTTCTTTACTGTCAGAGCAGTAAGGATATGAAATTCTCTTCCACAAGCAATGGTATCAGCAGGGAGCGTCAATAGTTTAAAAAAAAAATATTAGATGGGCATCTTAACAATCACAACATACAGGGATATACGATTTACCATTGACATAAACACATACACACACCACAGGTTGAACTGGATGGAAGGTGTCTTTATTCAACCTTGCCAACTATGTTCTGCCTGGTCCCTTAATTCTAATACTAGAACCTGGCAGAACCCTTAGACTGCAAGCACACAGCATATTAAAATATTCCCATCTATACAGGATTGTTCTGTCAGGAGTTGGCAGAAAAATCCAGCCTAAAAAAATGCTTGGTGCATATATACAGTATCTCACAAAAGTGAGTACACCCCTCACATTTTTGTAAATATTTTATGCTATCTTCTCATGTGACAACAGTGAAGAAATTACTCTTTGCTACAATGTAAAGTAGTGAGTGTACAACTTGTATAACAATGTAAATTTGCTGTCCCCTCAAAATAACTCAACACACAGCCAATAATGTCTAAACTGCTGGAAACAAAAGTGAGTACACCCTTAAGTGAAAATGTCCAAATTGGGTCCAAAGTGTCAATATTTTGTGTGGCCACCATTATTTTCCAGCACTGCCTTGACCCTCTTTGGCATGGAGTTCACCAGAGCTTCACAGGTTGCCACTGGAGTCCTCTTCCACTCCTCCATGACGACATCATGGAGTTGGTGTATGTTAGAGACCTTGCGCTCCTCCACCTTCCGTTTGAGGATGCCCCACAAATGCTCAATAGGGTTTAGGTCTAGAGACATGCTTAGCCAGTCCATCACCTTTACCCTCAGCTTCTTTAGCAAGGCAGTGGTCGTCTTGGAGGTGTGTTTGGGGTCGTTATCATGTTGGAATACTTCCCTGCGGCCCAGTCACCGAAGGGAGGGGATCATGCTCTGCTTCAGTATATCACAGTACATGTTGGCATTCATGGTTCCCTCAATGAACTGTAGCTCCCCAGTGTCTGCAGCACTCATGCAGCCCCAGACCATGACACTCCCACCACCATGCTTGACTGTAGGCAAGACACACTTCTCTTTGTACTACTCAACTGGTTGCCGCCACACACGCTTGACACCATCTGAACCAAATAAATGTATCTTGGTCTCATCAGACCACAGACATGGTTCCAGTAATCCATGTCCTTAGTCTGCTTGTCTTCAGCAAACTTTCTTTTGCATCATTTTTAGAAGCGGCTTCCTTCTGGGATGACAGCCATGCAGACCAATTTGATGCAGTGTGCGCCGTATGGTCTGAGCACTGACAGATTGACCCCCCACCCCTTCAACCTCTGCAGCAATACTGGCAGCACTCATAAGTCCATTTCCCAAAGACAACCTCTGGATATGACGCTGAGCACGTGCACTCAACTTCTTTGGTCGACCATGGCAAGGCCTGTCCTGAGTGGAACCTGTCCCATTAAACTGCTGTGTGGTCTTGGCCACCGTGCTGCAGCTCAGTTTCAGGGTCTTGGCAATCTTCTTATAGCCTAGGCCATCTTTATGTAGAGCAACAATTCTTTTTTTTCAGATCCTCAGAGTTCTTTGCCATGAGGTGCCATGTTGAACTTCCAGTGACCAGTATGAGAGAGTGAGAGCAATAACACCAAATTTAACACACCTGCTCCCCATTCACACCTGAGATCATGAGTCACATGACACCGGGGAGGAAAAATGGCTAATTGGGCCCAATTTGGACATTTTCACTTAGGGGTGTACTCACTTTTGTTTAGACATTAATGGCTTTGTGTTAATTTAGTTTTAGGGGACAGCAAATTTACACTGTTATACAAGCTGTACACTCAATACTTTACATTGTAGTAAAGTGTAATTTCTTCAGTGTTGTCACATAAAAAGATATAATAAAATATTTACAAAAACGTGAGGGGTGTACACATTTTTGTGAGATACTATACATGTTTATGTGCATATGCATGTAAACTCATTCTATTTGCCGCTATATTTATTTATTTTGACTACTATAATGAATATACATGTTTTTGTGCATATGTGCATACATTATGCCAGTAAGCTCTTCTCCGAACACAGGATGGGGTAATTTTTTTAATGCCCCTAAACACTACTTTAAAGTATGAAGCTAAACACCACAACATGCATGGACACATTGGCCAAAATAAAGTTAAGGCACAAAAAAATGTATTAATCAAAAATGTCTCTAAATGGACAGCCATTAGTGTATTTTCTGTGGGAAATGCAGGTTCTTGCTGATAGAGCTAGAAGATCCTGAGTAAAATATGTACCTAAAGTACTCGTGTTTAGACGCATACAAAACGACTTTATGCATGTACAGTATATGCATTTACTTGAGTTTACATGTATACACACAGAAAATCTGCAGATATGTACAGCCCGGCCATAGCTGATTCCTCCTTTTTTGTATGCTGCACATTTCCCCATAGATTCCTATAGTTCTGCCTTTAGATGCATACAAACCTGCAGTGCCTTGAAAAAGTATTCATATCCCATGACATTTTCCACATTTTGTCATGTTACAACCAAAAATGTAAATGTTTTATTGGGATTTTATGTGGTATACCAACACAAAGTGGCACATAACTGTGAAGTGGAAGGAAAATTATAAATAGTTTTCAACATTTTTCACAAATAAATATGTAAAAAGTGTTGCGTGCATTTGTATACAGCCCCCTTGAGTCAATACTTTGTAGAACCACCTTTCGCCTCAATTACAGCTGCAAGTCTTTTTGGGTATGTCTCTACTGGCTTTGCACATCTAGAGAATGACATTTTGCCCATTCTTCTTTGCAAAATAGCTCAAGCTCTGTCAGATTGGATGGAGAGCATCTGTGAACAGCAATTTTCAAGTCTTGTCACAGATTCTCAATTGGATTTAGGTCTGGACTTTGACTGGGTCATTCTAACACATGAATATGCTTTGATCTAAACCATTCCATTGTAGCTCTGGCTGTATGTTTAGGGTCGTTGTCCTGCTGGAAGGGGAACCTCTGCCCCAGTCTCAAGTCTTTTGCAGACTCTAACAGGTTTTCTTCTAAGATTGCCCTGTATTTGGCTCCTTCCATCTTCCCAACAACTCTGACCAGCTTCACTGTCCCTGCTGAAGAAAAGCATCTTCACAACATGATGCTGCCAACATGTTTCACGGTGGGGATGGTGTGTTCAGGGTAATGTGCAGTGTTAGTTTTCTACCACATATAGCGACTTATTTTAGGCCAATGAGTTTCATTTTGGTCTCATCTGCCCAGAGCACCTTCTTCCACATGTTTGCTGTGTCCCCTACATGGCTTCTCGCAAACTGCAAATGGGACTTCTTATGGCTTTCTTTCAACAATGTCTTTCTTCTTGCCACTTTTGCATAATGGCCAGATTAGTGGAATGCATGACTAATAGTTATCCTGTGGACAGATTCTCCCACCTGAGCTGTGGATCTCTGCAGCTCCTCCAGAGTTTCCATGGGCCTCTTGGCTGCTTCTTTGATTAATGCTCTCCTTGCCTGGCCTGACAGTTTGGGTGGACGACCATGTCTTGGTAGGTTTGCAGTTGTGCTATACTCTGTCACCATCATGTTTCACAGTGGGAATGGTGTGTTCAGGGTGATGTGCAGTGTTAGTTTTCCACCAAACATAGCGTTTTGCTTTTAGGCCAAAAAATAGGATTTTTCGTACCACTTACCTGTAAAATCCTTTTCTTAGAGTACATCATGGGACACAGAGTCAGGCTAATATTCATTACCTGCTGGGTTATATTTCATCATCAGATGAATGGACACTGGTAGACCAAAGGTCTTCAGACAGGAAGTGATCCTATATAACCCCTCCCATACAGGAAGTACTTTAGTTTTGTAGTAAGCACTAAATCTTCAAAAAAGAGGGGAGGGATCTCTGTGTCCCATGATGTACTCAAAGAAAAGGATTTTACAGCTAAGTATGACGAAAAAAATCCTATTTTCTTTTTCATACATCATGGAACACTGAGTCAGGCTAATATTCTTTACCTGCTGGGACGTCCCAGAGCAATAGCCTTAAGGGGAGGGAGACATCCTGCCAAACAATAGCCATCAGAACTTATACGGCAGCCCGCAGTACACTGCGGCAGAAAGCCGAATCCTCGGCTGCTCGAACATCCACTTGATAAAATTGTTGTGAACTTATGCACTGAAGACCAGGTAGCAGCCTTATAAATCTGAGCCACAGATACCTGATGGCGAAAAGCCCAGGAGGTTCCTATACCCCTGTAGAATGAGCTCTCACCCTAAAGGAAGGAGTTTTATGTTTCAGACCGTAGGACTGAATGACCAACTTACGGACCCAATTGGCAATGGAAGCTTTGGAAGCTGCCTGCCCCTTCTTGGGTCCTTTTGGTAAAACAAAAAAAGAGTCAGATCTTTGGATCTCCGCAGATCTAGACAAATAAACCTTGACTGCCCGGACAACGTCCAAAGAATGCAGTCCTCTTTTCCGCTGAACAAGGCTGAGAGAAAAACAAAGGCAAAATAATTTCTTGATTTAAATGAAAGGCCGACACCACTTTTGGCAAAAAGGATGGAACAGGTCGAAACACGACTCTGTCATGGTGAAGGATCAAGTACGGTTCCCTGCATGAAAGGGCCACCAACTCCAACACCCTTCTAGCCAAGGTAATAGCCATCCAGAAGGCTTGCTTGTGCGACAGCAAGTCTAATGGAATTTCTTTAATAGGTTCAAATGGTTGTTTCTGTAACACAGATAGCACCAAGTTCAAGTCCCAAGGAAACATAGGTGACCTAATGGGGGGAAGAAAGCGAGTTGCCCCTTGCATAAAGGTTCGGATCAGTGAATGGGAGGCTAAAGGCCTTTGGAAGAATACTTATAGGGCTGAAACTTGACCTCTGATTGTACTCAAAGCAAATTTGATTTCCACAGCTGACTGTAGACAAGAGAGAATTCTCCCAATCACATATTTCCGAGGATGCCATTTTCTGGCTTTACACCAAGCAATATAAGTCTTCCAGATCTTATGATAAATCTTCCTAGTGACAGCTTTTCTAGCATTCACTAGAGTAGACACCACTGGTCCCGAGATGCCACTGTCCTTTAACACCCTGGCTTCAATAGCCATGCCATCAAATTTATAGACTGTAAATTGGGGCGGAATATAGGACCTTGAGACAGTAGATCGGGGCGACCTGGAAGCGTCCATGGCCCATCTTTTGTCAGTCTCACAATCTCCAGGAACCAGGGCCTTCTGAGCCAGGCTGGTGCCACCAGAATGACTGGAACCCCCTCTCTCCAAATCCTGCGCAAACAAATGTGGAAGGAGAGGGATCGGAGGGAAAGCATAAACCAGGGAGTACTGGCTCCATGGAACTATCAGAGCATTTGCTCCAATTGCCAGAGGATCTCTTGTTCGAGACACAAACTGCTGTAGCTTGTTGTTGAACCTGGATGCCAGTAGGTTGACCTCTGGCCATCCCCAATGTTGGCAAATTTTCTGGAACACCTCTGGGTGTGGGGACCATTCCCCCGGGCAGATCTGCTGGCAGGTGAGATACTCTGCCTTTCAGTTCTCTACTCCCATGATATGGACTGCCGATATAATTGGCACATGTCCCTCTGCCCAGGCTAGTATGTAGTTCACTATAAAAATTAAAAATCTGTTGCCCTAACAATATATAATAAACAAATTAAAAAAGCAGCTAACACTAAATTGCTGGACACAATAACACAATATAAAATGGAAGGTGTAGCGCAAAAAATTTTTTTTTAAACAATAAAGTCCATCTATAATAAAAAAAACTGGAAAGACGATCAAACTGAAGAACCAGATAGAGCAGACAGGAAAGCCACCACCAGCACCCAAACCAACTGATCCTTACGGTCAGTGCGTAGGGTACACACAATATAAATTGGATTTATGGCCCCAGCAGTTCCTCTGCATATATTGATTCACTCCACTGTTAGACCAACCTATTCCTCTCCACACGGATAGAATGAACCCAAAAGACTGCTTCTAATTATAAACTTCACTGGATCACTCCAGCATCCACATGAAGGTACATGAGAAAACAGGGCTCATTGCGCAGACATCCAAATAAATAAGATGTTTATTAAATAAAAAGCTGGTACACTCACATTAATGGATGAACTGTCAGGCATATGGAAACAATCATTGTTTCAAACCAGAAAGATGGCCGCTGTGTCTCCGGTCAGCGTCTCGCGTCACACACGTCCTTTAGCTCAGGATAAAGACAGGGAAGATCTGCTGGTGTTTGCGGGTAAATCGAAAGGGATCCCAACCGGGGGTGTCTGTGACACCAGGAAGTTACTGGTTTTACAGTCAGGAACACAGATGGCAATGAAACTTGATAGTAGGGCTGCACGATTCTGGTTTTTAAACTTGCTTAAAGCCATCACCTCTTAGCGGGCTTAAAAACCAGAATTTTTTTAGCGCTACACCTTCCATTTCATATAGTATGTAGTCCACCTCCTTCAGAGCTGAACGACACCTGGTACCGTCTTGGTTATTTATATAGGCCACTGCCGTGGCATTGTCAGACTGAACCCTAATGGGGCATTTTCCCTTTCGCAGGTTCTGATCCTGCAACCACCAGTTTAGGTATAAGCATGCCTGAGGAGATAATTATGCACATTGGATAATCCAGGGCTTTTCTTCCTCTGTTCCAAGCCAACAAGATGTCTTGTTGTAAGGGCCTGGAATGGAACTGGGCATAGGGCACTGCCTCAAAGGAGGTCACCATCCTCCCTAGAAGACTCATACAGAGCCGAATGGAGGGTTGTCTGGTGCCCCTTATCTGACACACCTGATTCTTCAGGGCACAGATCCTTACGGGTGGCAAGAATACTCATGCTTGGACCGTGTTTAGGATCAGACCTAAGTACTTTAGACTTTGAGCTGGTTTCAAGGCTGACTTTTCGGTATTTATGATCCAGCCTGAGCTTTTCAAATACCGCACTGTGTATATTATGCTCTGTTCTAGAGCCTGTACTGAGTGATCTCTGAGCAGGAGGTCTTACATATATCCAAGCACCAGGATCCCTTGGGCTCTTAAAAGACCCAGTACTGGTACCCTTTGTGAACACCCGGGGAGCTGTAGCAAGCCCGAAGGGTAGAGCCACAAACTGAAAATTAAGTTCCTCTACTGCAAAACGTAGGAACCTCTGATGAGGCTGAAAGATAGGTACGTGTAAATACGCGTCTTTTATATCGATGGAGGCTAGAAAGTCTCCCCTCTGAAGTGAGGTTACTACTGAGCGGACAGACTCCATCCGAAAGGACTGTATAAATAGATGCTTGTTCAGGGACCTTAGGTCCAAAATAGGCCTTGTGTCCCCGTTTGGTTTCTGAACCATAAACAGGTTTGAGTAAAACCCTGTGCCACTTTCAAATACAAGAACCTTTACAATCACTCCTTGATACACTAGATAATGTAGTGCCTGAAGCAATAAGTTTATTTTTGGAGGATCCGAGGGAACTTTGGATCTTAGAAACCTCTGAGGAGGAACCCCGCGCAATTCCAGCTTGTAACCGAGAGATATAGATGAGGTGACCCGCTCGTCCTGAATTGTTGTTTTCCAAATGTTCGCAAAGTGCAGCAACCTTCCCCCCACCTGACAGAGTGGGGACGTCCCCTCAAAAGGAGGGCTTGGTGCTGGGTTTAGAAGAATTTTGGACCCACAGACTTTTTTGGCCCTGGCCTTGCGGCTTGCCCCTGGACCAAGCGTCCTGCTGGTGGCAGAACCGCCCTGACGCTTGGACGTGTGAGGAAGCAGTCCCTGGGTTTTCAAACAAGGGATGTCTGGTACTTTTCTTTACAGGAAGTGGAGAACTCTTCCCTCCGGAAATCTTTTGGATATATTTGTCCAAGTGATCACCGAATAAGCATTCCCCATTAAACGAGAAACCTGCCAATAACTTTTTACAAGGAAGCTCGGCTGACCAGTTCTTAAGCTATAAAAGTCTGCGCATATGTACAGACAAGAGAGCCAGACGAGAAACATGCTGTATTGAATCCTTTAAAGCATCAACAGCAAAACACAGCGCTCGAGGAATATCTGTCTTACTTTCAGGCAGATCATCCACCTGGTTAGGCCTATCAGGCCGTTTGACCTAATCCTGCCAAAGAAAGGGAAGCCTTTAACCACTTAAAGCGGGGGTCCACCTATCTATCGTTTTTTTTTTTTTTTTTGAGTTCATTCACAAACTTTTCTTCTCAGCATTACATACTCACATATTGTGTGTAATATGTCCGCCTGTGTCAAATTTCGTCGGAAAGAATAACTTATATTATTCACTGCAGGCGGTTTCCATCTTCATTGTGGGCATTTGAAGCCCACAAGCATTTATTTCCTGGATGTGGTGAATGCTGTGCTCCCAGTATTCACCGCTCGTTCCCGCACATGCTCAGTGGCATCCTGGGAAGCCTGAGACTAGCTCCCAGGAGTCTGGGACAGGCTAGAAACACGCCTACTCCCACGGGAGGAGAACCAGGAAGTGCAAAGAAGAATAGAAAAATAAAAGGTAATTACGGCGATTTAAATTTTTTTAAACGGCATGTCAGCATCTAGGCAAGGAAGAGAATACATACAGATATTGTTCAAAATTTGGGTGGAACCCCGCTTTAAGGACCAAGCCTCTTTCTGAGATTTGTTGTTTACAAGTTAAAAACTGTTTTTTTTGCTAGAAAATTACTTAGAACCCACAAACGTTATAATTTTTTTTTTCTAAGACCCTAGAGAATAAAATGGCGGTCCTTGCAATACTTTCTGTCACACCGTATTTGCGCAGCGGTCTTACAAGCACACTTTTTTTGGAAAAAATACACTTTTTTGAATTAAAAAATAAGACAACAGTAAAGTTAGCCCAATTGTTGTTATTTTGTGAAAGATAATGTTACGCCGAGTAAATTGATACCCAACATGTCACACTTCAAAATTGCGTCCACTCGTGGAATGGCGACAAACTTTTACCCTTAAAAATCTCCATAGGCGACGTTTAAAAAATTCTACAGGTTGCATATTTTGAGTTACAGAGGAGGTCTAGGGCTAGAATTATTGCTATTGCTCTTGCTCTACCGATCGCAGCCTCACCTCACTTGTGTGGTTTGAACATCGTTTTCATATGCGGGAGATACTCACGTATGTGTTCGCTTCTGCATGCAAGCTTGGCGGGACGGAGCGCGTTTAAAATTTTTTTTTCCTTTATTTTACCTTTTATTTTTACAGTGTTGTTTTTTAAAAGAAAAAGATTGTGTCACTTTTATTCCTATTACAAGGAATGTAAATATCCCTTGTAATAGAAAAAAAGCATGACAAGACCTTTTAAATATGAGATCTGGGGTCAAAAAGATCTCAGATCTCATATTTACACTAAAATGCCAAAAAAAAAAAAAGGCCCTTTAAGAGCTATGGGCAGAAGTGAAGTTTTGACGTCGCTTCCGCCCTGCCATGGTATGGAGACGGGTGGGGGCCATCTTCCCCTCACTCGTCTCCATACCACACACAGAAGAGGATCCAATCGCCTCCGCCGCTCCCGACGGCTCCGGTAAGCGGTGGAGAGCACTGGAGCACGGCGGGAGGGGGGCCCCCTCCTGCCGCCGATAAAAGTGATCTTGTGGCGAATCCACCCCAGAGATCACTATTATCGGAAACCGGACTGCCAGCCGAAGAAGAGGATATCAGGGTTATGGCAGCTATCTGCTGCCATAACAAAGATATCCCTCTTCAAAGTTAGGACATATATCGGCATTCGGCGGTCCGGAAGTGGTTAATAATAACTCCAATTTCTTGTCAATAGGGTCTTTCAAGCCCTGTGCGTTATCTACCTGACAAGTTAAGTTCTTGTTTAAGGAAGAGACTGCTGCATTCATTCATGGGTTATAAAAGGGGAAAAAACTCTTAGGAGGAACAAAATTCCTGTCAGGATGTTCCCATTTTGCGTACACCGCCTGTTTCAACAGGGGATATAGAGGGAAAGTCTGTGCGACCTGAAGAGGCCTCAGCGATCCCAAAGAGGACCAGGGGGGCTCAGTCACCTCTGTAAGAGGCAACTTAAAGGCAGAACGAACCATTACGGTCAGTCAGGATCAAAAACCTCTGCGACTGAGAGGCAGACATCGACTGGATATCCTCTTGTCCAGATTGCTCAGAAGTAGACTCATCTGCCGGGCACTCCACCGAATCCTGAGCTTTAAGCTCTTCCCCATCCTCAACCCATTCCTGCTCCGGACTAGGAGACTCCGGGGAGGGGGATCTGTCACGCTTCCTGCCACCCTGCGGGATGGAGGCATTCATGCCAGCAATCCTGTACTCTAACCCAGCTAGGACTGAGGACAGTTCATCCTTAGTGATAAAGGGTGCAGCAGCAGCTTTGACTGTAGGCACAATACCAAAGAGGCACAGCGGCTCAGATTGCCCGGAAGCCTCTGGTCCTTCAGGGGATACAACACTAGGGATACGACTAGGTTCATCAGGAACTACTGCCCTTCCCTGTGGTGTTAGTTAGTCCCACTCCTCTTTTTGGAAGGCATTTAATAGCCACAAAGTGTACTTGGGTGTAGTATTAAAACACCTCAGAAGGGAGACCCTTTAATAGGGCTCACCAAGCCCCTATGCAACAATCCTGCTAAGCACCTTTAGCCTGCCAAGCAACACCTGGTGACTCACGTGACCCGGGTAAGGAAAAATTAACCAATGCAAGTATCTGTTCAGAGCCTGCTCTGTGTCCCACAGCTGCCTTCTGAAAGCATCACATGCTTGGCCTACACAGCTTAAATAGGCTGAGTGTCTGCGCCGGAACATTCTGTGCGTGCGTGCGCATGCATGCACGTGTATGGTCCCGACGAAGGGGCATGACTGCATTTGCGGACGACGCGAATATTCGTGCGCCCGGATAAAGGCTACTGTGCATGTGTGGTGAAGTGGCGTGCGTCATGGCCACCAAACAAACTGATGAGCACAGTGGCGCATTTGTAAACGCACGTGCGCCATGGTGAACCAAGGCGAAATGGCGCACCATCGTGCGCCATCATACAGGTAAAAAACAGCCAGACACAAGCAAAAAAGGTACACTTTGCAAACACCCACAGCTAGCCCAGAACTCCCCCGTATGGTCACCGCACACAAGTGTCCAGCTTTTATCTAGCTTGACTGATTGTTTACAATCACTGGGACACCCCACAATAATAAAATAAAGGGGTTTCACTTACCCGTCCAGGCACAGGGCCACTTAGAAACTAAGGGCCCAATCTTCACCCTTCAAGGTGGGTTCCTGTCACTTGGACCTTCAAGGACTGGGTACCCTTTTCATGTTTAGGGTCCACTCCCTTGGACCTGTAACAGCGCCCTGCAGGAAATGCCTTAGCGCTGTAGTGTCCAGAATTTCCACTCCGCAGGGTCCAGTGCCCGGAGGCCACATTACAGGCAAAACCTCGCAGGATCTTGAGTCTTCTTTGCGAGGCTCGGGTACCATTTATCTAAGCATAAAAGCCTGTGTCAAATGGATCCGATCGGTCAATCCCTTGATTCATTTTGGAACTATTTGTGGGACTAGAGACCTGGAGCTTAGAGAGCTCAAACAAACCGTGCCATCCACCTTGCAGACACTGGTAAAAAACTAAAGTACTTCCTGTATGGGAGGGGTTATATAGGGAATCACTTCCTGTCTGAAGACCTTTGGTCTACCAGTGTCCAATCACCTGATGATGAACTATAACCAAGCAGGTAATGAATATTAGCCTGACTCTGTGTCTCATGATTTATGAAAAAAAAAGTAAAATTTTGGTCTCATCTGACCAGAGCGCTTTCTTCTACATGTTTTCTGTGTTCCTCACAAGGCTTCTCGAAAACTGCAAACGGGACTTCTTATGGCTTTTTTCAACAATGGCTTTCTTCTTGCCACTCTTCCATAAAGGCCAGATTAGTGGAATGCACGACTAATAGATGTCCTGTGGACAGATTCTCCCACCTGAGCTGTGAATCTCTGCAGCTCCTCCAGAGTTACTATGGGTCTCTTGGCTGATTCTCTGATTAATGCTCTCCTTGCCTGGCTTGTCAGTTTAGGTGGACGGCCATGTCTTGGTAGGTTTGCAGTTGTGCCATACTCTTTCCAATTTCAGATGATGTATTAAACAGTGCTCCGTGAGATGTTGAAAGCTTGGGATATTTTTTTATAACCTAACCCTGCTTTAACCTTCTTCACAACTTTATCCCTGACCTGCCTGGTGTGTTCCTTGGTCTTCATGATGCTGTTTGTTCACTAACAAACCTCTGAGGGGAGCCACCCAACATATGAGGGTAGGGGAAGGATGACGTGAGACGGCGTCAGACAGGGAGGGAGGAACCTGGGTGTGCTGGCCGGCCGGACCACGAGCGTCGATGCGGAAGCTGCGGTGGGAATGAGAAGGGGAGGAGAGAAGCCGGGGCTGAGACCTCATCCCGTCTGAAGCACTCTGGCTCCCTGAGGCGCTGGGAACGCCTACCCACACAGCGGATCGTGGGGCTGGTATTGTGCAGCCCGGGTGGCGTGACATACAGTGTGGGACTGGTGTCCCCCCCCCCCCTCGGGACTCCGTCCACGGAGGCTCTGTCTTGGAGTGTGGAGGCTGAACGTGGAAGAAAGGACGAGTAGTCAACTGCTGCACTACGGAAGGAGAAACCTCCAAGCTCCACCGAAAGGTTCTCTGTAAGTACAGTGTAGATGCTCAACACTCCTGGAGAGAGAGGTAAGAGTGGATCACCCCACAGTGTGAAGATCAGGATATGAATGTACCCCCAGGAAGTGTATAAGCTGTAAGTAATTTCTCTAGTCTGGCAATGTGGCTTCATTGAAAGTAATCAGGAGTATGCTACTTAACTGAAGGGTGTTGAGGGGAGGACTGGTTGAGCACCTACACCTGAAATTGTTGAATTGCTGAACTTGTGAATTACTTTTGAATTCTTTTTTAACTTTTGAATTACTGAAATTTTCTGTGGGCTGTATTGCTCCTGGTATCCCTTAGGGGGAAGTTGGAGGGGTCTGTAGACAGGAAAAGAGGTAAGAGCAGGCCCTGAATAGGACCCTGGCGTAGAGGATTGTGGGTACCATTACAAGCTAATAAAGAACTTATTAAACTTGTATAAAAAACCAGGACCGGACACCTATACTGCAGGGGGGTCTGCTGATCCACCATGAGTAAATCCTCGTTTAAAGCCACTAGGGGTGACACCTAAAACCCCAAAAGATAACACCTCGGGGAGTATAATTAAACAGTACCTGGCCCAGGGGCTCCGCCCAAATAACATCAATTCAGCACCCCCAAAGCAAGGTAAAGCGGATAAGAAGGGATCTGAGGAGAGGAAAAATTGTACCCCAAATCAGTCTAGAGAAGATTTAGCAATTGAAAGCGAACTAGAATCAACTAGACTAGAAGACCAAAGGACTGAGGCCCAACTCCCCACAAAAGGAGATATTCTGGCAATGTTCACGAGATTGGAAAATGCTATTAAAACTGAGATAAACATGCTGAGATCTGACCTGGGACACCTGCCGGCTAGAATTGAGACGGCAGAGGACACATTGGACAAACAAGCCCGGGAGATCCCTGCTCTCAAGGACCAAGTTAAAAACATACAACATAACCAGGCTAAACTCCTCTATAGGTTAGAGGACCAAGAAAACAGAAATAGAAGGCAGAATTTGAGAATATGCTCGGTACCGGAAAGGAAGGGGGAAGACCTGAGGAAGGTTACAGGAGAAATCTTTTCCCCAATACTCGGTGTAGGCATAGAGGACTTTCCGAACATCGAACGGGTACACCGGGTGGGGAGATTTGATGCCAATAGGCCCGACAGAACGCGGGACATTATAGCGAGATTTAGATTTTACGAGGACAAAGCCAGGATTTGGACAAATTTAAGCGGGAAAACTCCTCTGCAGTATGAGGGTGCTGAAATCCAGGTTTTTTCGGACCTGGCTCCAGAGAAGGGAGGATGGGAGGAATGGGGTGGATGGGGAGGGGGAATACCTCTGCTATATGGCCTGTAAAAATAGTTAAAACTAACTATAGATAAAAAAAAACAAGCCTTAGATAGGAATCTTGGATTAAAAAGATGACAACCATTAATTTTATGACCTACAACGTTAGGGGACTGAATATTCCCAGTAAGAAACATATGATAATGAAAGAGCTTAAACGGTACGGGGCGGATGTGGTATTTCTTCAAGAGACACATATTTCTTATGAGTCAAATGTCAAACTGTCATCTAGGGACTTTCCGGTATGGTTTAATGGGGACACAGTTATTAAAGGAGCGAGGGGGGTAGCAATTGGGTTCGCGAATGGAACCCGTTTCGTACTGGAAGATAGGTTAACCGATCCTGAGGGTAGATTCCTGTTTTTAAAAGGGAAATTAGGCGAAGAGGAATATACGATGGCAAATATTTATGCCCCCAATAAAAACCAGATGAAATACCTTAAAAATATCTTGGCAAAATTGAGGGACTTTAGGAAAGGACACACGATTATGATGGGAAATTTGAACTTCTGTATGACACCTGGCCTTGACAGTAGGACCCGGTTGCGGGAGACTACTTCCGTTCAATTAAAAGAGGTTAAACAAAAACTGCATGCCAGCCAATTGGTTGACGTTTGGAGGATTCAACATCCTAAAGCACAAGATTTTACGTTTTACTCCCCCGTGCACGGGTCCTACTCTAGGATAGATTACATTTTTGTAGAACATAGGGATATAGACAAGGTGATGGAGTCCAAGATTGAATCTTCTACACTATCGGACCATGCCCCGGTTAGGATGAAAATGTCAGTACCAGGGAAATTAGGCCATCGGGTCTGATGGTGTTTGAACGAAGAGTTGATTCGAGATGAGGAAGGCTCTGCATTGGTATTAAGGGAACTCGAAAATTATTTCTCATTAAACGACACAGGAGAAGTAACGGGGTCAACCTTGTGGGAGGCTCATAAGGCCTACATCAGGGGGATCCTGATCGAGTTAGGATCACGTAAAAAAGGAGAGAACTGAGAAAACACGCATACTTATGGATGAACTAGGCAAAGCCGAACAAGAGCATAAAAAACATCCGGCCCGCCATCAAGAGTTATATCAAAAGGTAATAAATAAAAGAGCTGAGCTAAAGGTTTTATTAGATCACGAAACTAAGATGGTCTTGAATAGGACTGCAAGGGAAAGATATAAGTGGGGAAATAAACCCAGTAAACATCTGGCAAAAATATTACAAAAGAAAAAAGCCATCAACTATATAGAGAAAATACAAACTAAGGAAGGTAATATGGTCTACTCGCCTAAAGGAATTGCAGATATATTTAGAACTTATTACCAAGAATTATACTCAGTACAGCAGCAGGAAGCTCGACCTGGTGAAAAGAACAGAAAAATAACTAATTTTCTTAGGAATGCAGGACTCCCGAAAATAGCCAAAGAGGTCGGGGAAGCACTGGAGGCCCCGATCTCTGAGGAAGAAATAGGGATAGCCCTGTCAGAATCGGCACTGGGGAAAAGTCCAGGGCTGGACGGCTTTACAATATCTTATTACAAAAAATTCAAAACGATCCTAGTCCCAAAGCTCTGCCAATATATGAACGGCCTGGGGGTAGAGCATAAAATTGGTAGGGATGCATTATCAGCGGCCATCACCGTTATCTTAAAAGAAGGAAAGGAGGAAACGTTGTGTTCTAGCTACAGGCCAATCATCTCATTACTTAACGCTGACATAAAACTTTTCGCCAAAGTATTGGCTGGGAGGCTAAAGGGATTAATGAACATACTGGTAAACCCGGACCAGGTCGGATTTACCCCTAAAAGGGAAGGGAGAGATAATGGGGCAAAAACTGTACTTTTACTCCAAATGATAAAAGAGAGAGGCCCCCCCCCAGGACTGCTACTGTCGATCGATGACGAAAAGGCTTTCGACAGGGTAGACTGGGGGTTCATGATCCAGACTCTGGGGACTATGGGCATTGGCCCAAGAATGAATGGTTGGATTAAATCATTATATCATCATCCAACTGCATCAATAAAATTAAATGGACTAGTGTCTCTCCCTTTCGAGATGAAAAATGGGACGAGGCAGGGGTGCCCCCTGTCCCCAATGCTATTCGTCCTGTCCCCGGAACCACTTCTGGCCACGATACATAACAACACTAGCATATCTGGATTTAAGCTGGGAAAGAAAGAATATAAACTCTCCGCATTTGCAGACGATATACTGTTTTATGTCACGAACCCCCGGAATACAATGCACAATTTAACAAATACCCTGAAACAATATGGGGAAATCTCCAATTTTAAAATAAACCTTGCAAAATCCGAGATATTAAATATTAATTTAAGTCAGACAGAAGAAAGTGTATTAAAAAATGAGTTTAAATTTACTTGGACAAAAGAATTAAAGTATTTGGGAATCAATTTAGCAAATACAAGGGAGAAGATTTATAAAATAAACTATATTCCCCTATTAGATCTGGTCTGACTGCAAAAAATTCCTTGGAACGTCACTATCCTGGTTGGGACAGATCAATATTATAAAAATGGTGATCCTCCCTAAGGTTATGTACAGATTTCAGATGTTGCCAGTAGCCCTCCCTCAACAATACTTGAGAAGATTAAAAATATTGCTAATGAATTTAATTTGGAAACATAAAAAAACGAGAGTTTCCTTTCAAACGTTGAAACAGGGGAAAATGAAGGGAGGTTTAGCGGTCCCTGACATCTCAATTTACTATAAAGCTGTTGTATTGTCCAGAGTGGTAGAATGGGCCAAGGAAAAAAATGAGAAAAAATGGGTTAGTATAGAGAAAACACTAAGTAAAGCACAATTAGGTAGTATTATTTGGAACCCCCCACAACACAGAAGATTAGACGAAAACACTGATACACTGACACACAATGCCTTTAAAATTTGGAACGGGGTATATAAATGGCTTAATGGCAAATACAATTCACCTTTAATTACACTGATAGATAATGAATATTTTCCACCAGGAATGAATAGCATAGGAGGAGTTTGGTTAAAAAAGGGTGTCACACAATTAAGGGATGTAATTAAAAAAGGAAAAATGATTCCCACACAGGATTTGATGCACATTAATCTTGCACAGGGGATGGTTGAATGGCGGTCTCTCCAGCTGAATCATTTTGTTAAAAATGTACCTCAACCTATCAGATCCGGATACGATCTCTCCATTTTTGAACAATTGTTCGTGGGAGAGGATCTGAGAAACACTATATCAAAAATGTATAAAGTGTTACTGAAGACTGACAAAGTGGAGATACCGCCCTTCATTAGAAAATGGGAGAGGGAATTGGGGACAATGCAGGACAAGAAGCTTATTGGAAAAATCTTGAAACTTGCTCATACCTCGGCAGTTGACAGCAGAACAGCAGAAATGAATTATAAGTGCCTGGTAAGATGGTACGCAACCCCAGATAAAACAAGTAAATTTCAGTGCAATACATCAGCAGATTGTTGGAGAGGATGCAAAGAGGTAGGTTCCATGACACATCTGTGGTGGGATTGCCCTAAAATCAGGGAATTTTGGAAAAAGATTCTGCAATTTATTAAGGTGATTACAAAAAAAGAAGTTGTGGAAGACCCGTGGGTGGTGTTGTTCCATGGTGGGGAGGGTGACATAAAGCAGTATAAAAGGTCTTTGGTCCCTCACCTATTAAACGCCGCTACGAGACTTATACCCAAGAACTGGGAAAAGGAGGAAACCCCACTAATCTGGGAGTGGATAGATATGGTTGAGGAAACATATATAATAGAATGTTGGGGAAGCAGTATGGATGAGGATACCAATAGAGCCACAGCAAAATGTGAGGGTTGGACAACTTTCAAAAAGACTTGGAGCTACGCCCAGGAATTGAGATTGTAGGATCTTTGGCAAGGAGACGATCAGTCTAAGTAATAATCTAGCGATCGGAGGGATAGCAGAGGTGGGTAGGGTTAAGGGGGCAGGGTTGAGGGGGGGTGTAGTGGGTAGTGGGTCTAGTCTGTCTAGGTTGAATAAACTGAATGTAAATTTGTTATTTTTAAATTTGCTACTATGATGTGACAATGACAGGGATGGAAAAGATGAACTGCAAAGCTGATTCAAGTCCCTTAATGCTGTCTGCTGAAGTGGCAGGAAAAAAAAAAAAAAAAAAAAAAAACCTCTGAGGGCTTCACAGAACAGCTGTACTTATACTGAGATTAAATTACACACAGGTGGACTCTATTTACAAATTAGGTGACTTCTAAGGGCAATTGGTTCCATTAGATTTTAGTTAGCGGTATCACAGTAAAGGGGGCTGAATACAAATGCACGCCAAATTTTTCAGATATTTGTAAAAAAAAATGAAAACCATTTATCATTTCCTTCCACTTCACAATTATGTGCCACTTTGTGTAGGCCTATCATATAAAATCCCAATAAAATACATTTACGTTTTTGATTGTAACATGACAAAATGTGGAAAATTTCAAGGGGTATGAATACTTTTTCAAGGCACTGTATATGCTGCACACATCTAAACATGGCATTTTAGACGGCGGTGTAAATAAGCCCAAAAGTGGTGTTTTATTGCCTGTGTGCATGAGGCCTTAGGCTACATTCACACTAGATCGCCGCATTTTCCATTGTTTTTTCAAGCGCTTTTTTTATTAGCAGAATTGCAAATGTCAGTTTTTTCAGCGTTTTTTCATCTAGGTGTTTTGTTTTAGACAATGGAAATCACTGGGGGTAGATCAGCTAACAAACGCCTGTAAAAACGCTTGATAACCCCTCAGCACCCAGTCCCCAGCTCATGAGCCCTAAAGTAAATTTGTGTCCAGACTGAGCACACTAAAGTATATTCTGAACAAGCAAAAAAAACAATCACAATAAAACAAGCACTCACCTCTGTAGCTACAAGCAATGTAAAGAAATTCATTATCAAAGTTCAGAGACATTAAAATCTAATCTTGTTGAAATCAATGTTGAAAAAAAAAAAATGTTTTACTTTCTGCTATAAAACATATCCAATAACAAAATGTAAAAAATCGAATTCCTTCACCAGTGTAGTAGGCCAATATGTATTCTGCTACATGTTTTTGGTAAAAAAAAATCCCAATAAGCGTATATTGATTGGGTTAAGCAAAAGTTATAGTGTCTACAAACCATGGGATATATTAATAGAATTTTTATTTATTTATTATTTTTTTAAAATCAGTAATGGAAGCGATCAGCAACTGTTTAGTTTTAGAGACGGTCATGTCCAGCTTATTTTCTATAGCTTCCAACCTGGATCCCAGGTTCTGGAAGTCCTCCAGGATATCACCGGTGATTTTGGCTGCTGTTTGTGCTAGACCCCTGTCCAACAGATCTGACAGTTTCATGAAGAGGTCAGGAGCTGTGAGGATGGAGTGGGGGAACAGGTCAGATAGAGAGGACACATCTGTTGATCGGATAGGGGGGCCCCAGAGTGGAGACCAGGAGATCCTCCATAGAGTGTTCAATGAGGGATTCTGTGGAGGCCAGGGAGGGGGCCACGGGTTGGTGGTTACTCACGTGGGTCCCAGGGTGAAGATTAGGGTAGCTGGAGCCAGGGCTTGCCTGAGTCTGGAGAGCTCCTCTGTGCCTGGAGTGTGTGGCTGCATGGCGCCTGCTACCTCGGAATCGGCCCGGTGTTAAACTGCGGCCCCAGGTCCCTCCGGACTGAGCCCGCTGACATGTGTCCGTTCTCTGGGCTTTCCACCGTTGGATGGTGGCAGTGTGGTGGGTCCCGGGACCCTGTGTCCCCTTGCTAGGTGCGCCGTTTGGCCGTGGCAGTGCTGAGCTCCTGGCTTAAGCGGCCATCTTAGAGATATCCACGCATGCGCCCCTGGAGGATGTTTTTCTACCATTCTTTATTCATGGCTGTGTTCTTAGAAAAAATTTTGAGTGAGCCCACTCTTTTGGCTGAGAAGCAACCCCACACATGAATGGTATCAGGATGCTTTACTGTTGGCATGACACAGGACTGACGGTAGTGCTAACCTTTTCTTCTCCGGACAAGGTTTCTTCCAGATGCTCCAAACAATCAGAAAGGGGATTCATCAGAGAAAATTACTTTACCCCAGTCCTCAACAGTCCAGTCCTTGAACCATTTGCAGAATATCAGTCTGTCCCTGATGTTTTTTCCTGGAGAGAAGTGGCTTCTTTGCTACCCTTGACACCAGGCCATTATCCTAAAGTCTTCTCCTCACTGTGCGTGCAGATACACTCACACCTGCCTGCTGCTATTACTGAGCAAGCTCTGTACTGCACTGCTGGTGACCTGATCCAGCAGCTGAATCAACTGTAGGAGACGGTCCTGGCACTTGCTGGGCTTTCTTGGGTGCCCTGAAGCCTTCTTCACAAATGCAGTGGAAATGTTTTTTTATGGAATTAAAGTGATTGTAAACCTTCTTTTTAAAAAATAAAAAACATATCATACTTGCCTCCACTGTGCAGCTCGTTTTGCACAGTGTGGCCCCGATCATTGTCTTCTGGGGTCCCCCAGCGGCAATCGCGGCTCCTCCCCGCATCTGTAAACCCCTTGTTACCTTGCGGGCGTGCTCCCGAGTCAAGCATTTGCGTCCATAGACACAGAATGCCAGATTCGGCCCCGTCCCCGCCACCCATGTCATTGGATCTGATTGACAGCAGTGAGAACCAATGACTGTGCTGCTATCAATTTATCCAACCAAGAGCCGAGAACCCTAGGCAGAGAGGTACAGCGCGTCTCTGTCGAAGGAGCTCAGATGAGTAGAACGAGAGTGCGCATAGCAGTATAAAAATAACAGAGCCCTGTAAAAAAAAAAAAAAAAGTAACGTATACAAGTATGTCTAGAAAAAAATAATGATTCAACAAATTCTTGCATAAGCAAAGTTGAGCCTGGGGGCTTATGTATAACTTCTTTCCATTCATCAAGTATGGTTTCCACCTTACCTATCCTGATTTCCAATATTTAGCTTATAGTACAGTACAGGTGCATTTTAACATATTTAACCTCAACTACAGCATGTTCTCACAAGAGCCTACATGCAATACAACTCTTCATACACATAGCATGTTCATGATTCTTACAACTATTGGCAGTGATAATTAAACATGACATTAACCTTGTTAGAAAGCTCTGAGAGGCCATTGTAACATACTGTTTAAAGAGTTATGGTAACTGTTTAGAGGCATTGCAATATTTGCTGCAATTTATCTCTTTGCTGTTTATACTGAAAACTATGTTTAAATTAATCACAGCTAGGTGGCAGCAGATACATATGACAAAGGCATTCTCACATTTGAAGGAGATTATAATCTACCAAAACATTTAACCTCTTCTTGACAATCACCTTATTGCCAGCACACTGAAATCAATAATGTTGTTCACATCCACCTCTCACTACTTTTTTTAACCCTGAAATGCCCAAACATTTACTGCCTTTAAGTATTTTACAGGCTTATTCCAAAATGGATTCAATTCATTATTTTCTTCAAAATTCTACAAACAATCCCCCCCATAATGACAATGTGAAAGAAGTTTGTTTGAAATCTTTAAATTTATTAAAAATTAAAAAAAATCCCATGTACATAAGTATTCACAGCCTTTGCTCAATACGTTGTTGAAACACCTTTGGCTTTTGAGTATGATGCTACAAACTTGGCTAATTTTGGGCAGTTTCACACAGCCATTTATAGATCTCTCCAGAAGTGTTCAATCGGGTTCAAGTCTGAGCTCTTGTCGGGCCACTCAAGGACATTCACAGAGTTGTCCCGTAGCCAATTCTTTGTTATCTTGGCTGTGTGCTTAGGGTCATTGTCCTGTTGGAAGATGAACCTTTGCCCCAGTCTGAGGTCCAGAGCGCTCTGGAGTAGGTTTTCATCAAGGATGTCTCTGTACATTGCTGTATTCATCTTTCCCTCAATCCTGACTAGTTTCCCAGTTCCTGCCGCTGAAAAATATCCCCATAGCATGATGCTGCCACCACCAACCTTCACTGTAGGGATGGTATTGGCCATCCGGTTCTTGGTCACCTCCCTGACTAAGGCCCTTCTCCCCCGATCGCTCAGTTTGGCCAGACGGCCAGCTCAAGGGAGAGTCCTGGTGGTTCCAAACTTCTTCCATTTATGGATGATAGAGGCCATCAATGCTGCAGAAATTTTTCTGTACCCTTCCCCACATCTGTGCCTCGATACAATCCTGTCCCTGAGGTCTACATACAATTCCTTGGCCTTCATGGCTTGGTTTGTGCTCTGACATGCACTGTGAACTGTGGGACCTTATATAGACAGGTGTGTGCCTTTTCAAATCAGGTCCAATCAACTGAATTTACCACAGGTGGACTCCAATCGAGTTGTAGAAACATCTCAAGGATAATCAGTGGAAACAGGATGCACCTGAGCTCAATTTTGAGTGTCATGGCAAAGGCTGTGAATACTTATGTACATGGGATCATTTTGTTTTTTATTTTTAATACATTTGCAAAGACTTCAAACAAACTTCTTTCACGATGTCATTAAGGGGTATTGTTTGGAGAATTTTGATAAAAATAATGAATTGAATCCATTTTGGAATAAGGCTATAACAACAAAATGTGTAAAAAGTGAAGCATTGTGAATACTTTCCGAATGCACTGCAAGCATTCCCCAGTAAGGATTTGTTAAAATTCTTACTCCAGCATGTGCAGTTTACAACTTTCAATGCTGCTGGCTCCTGCTCTCTCAGTGCTGCTTCCCTGAGCTTCCAGTCTTCACAGGAAAGTGCTCAAGCGAAACTTCACCCATTTGGGGCATCTTTTTTTTTTTGAGGGGGTGTGGGTACCTGATTTTAAAAGGTGCCTTCTCCCCCACTTCTTGTCAGACAGTTGCAGCGATCTGAGAAGAAGCTCTCCCCCCCCTCCTTCCCCTCAGCCTTCTGGGACATGTCACAGGTCCCAGAAATCTGTGTGACCAATCAAATAGTGCAGCGCAGCACGCAGCTCAGGCATGTGCAGTGAGCAACCGGCTGTGAAGCTGCAAGCAGTCATAGCCGGCTGCCCACAGTTAATGTGCCAGCGCCAGGGACTGAAACCCAGTGCAGAAACTGCCTGGGGGAGGACAACGCTGAATCCTGGGGCAGATAAGTATCCTATTATTAAAAGTCAGCAGCTACAGTTTTTTTTAGCTGCTGACTCTTAATTTTTGAACAGCTGACTGGACAACTGCTTTAACAGTGGACAGTGCAGTCTCCAGTCAGTCTGTTAGCTTGGAGAAGTGAGGGAGAGCTGGACGGAGTAGAAGGGGAGTGCCTTGCCATTCTAGTCTATGGGGGCTGTGTGTTCCTATTGATTCACACAGTGTAGGGTGACACAACTTTAGTTGTGTCAAGGGTTCCTCCACAGGACACTATGGAGAATTGCTTTTTCTTTTAAATAACAAACACATTATACTTACCTGCTCTGTGCAGTGGTTTTGCACAGAGCAGCCCCAATCCTCTTCTTCTCAGGTGCCCCGCCAGCGCTCTTCCTGACTGCCCCCAGAGCAAGAAGCTTGCAATAGGGGCACCCAAGCAAGCTCGTTAATGAGCTGCGGCTCTGCATGTCCATTCAGACACAAAGCCACGATTCGGCCCGCCCCCTCTTTCTCCTCACTGGCTCACTGGCTGTGATTGACAGCAGCTCCTGCAGCTGTCTCAGTCAATGAGGAGGGAGAGTTCCTGGAGAGCCGAGGCTCTAATGCACATCGCTGGAGGAAGATGGCGCTCAGGTAAGTATTAAGGGGGGGGGGGTGCTGATTTCGAGGGACTGTCCCTCATTCTGGAACAAAGTTCCTCTGTCCCTCTTATCTCCTCATTTATCCCTCATTTTGGTCTGATCTACATAGTTGTATTTAAAATGCATTACTTATCTATCAAAAAGTGTTTCCCAGTGCTAAACCTTTCATCCAAAATCTAAATTGCTGCATTTGTAAATTCCAAAAGCTAATATAAAGGAATAGTAATGTTAAAAAAGCACTTGTGAGTTTAACCAATCTTGTTTTTTGTACAATTTTCCTTTAAGGGGGCATAGCAGGGGGCGTGTTCTATGCCTACATACTTTTGCTAATACGTATCCCTCATTCCCATCTCAGAAAGTTGGGAGGTATGCTAGTCTGAGTGTACAATAAATTACAGAAGTCTGGTACCAAATGAAATTCAGTGGGGCATACACTTCTGAACACATACAGTGCTAAATGCGAGCAATGATTGGAACAGCATACAGCTGCATTTCAGCCCGTCTTTGATTTTCACAGGCTGCTAGCAAAGGGCTTTACACTTTTAGCTTCTTTGTGCCTAAAAAAATGTTGGTTTTTAGTTGTGTGAAGTAAACAACCCGTGTACATGAGCCCTTAAAGTTTTTTTTATCTTAAAAGAGAAGTATAGATTTTTTTTTGCTAATCATACTTACCTCGGTGGATGAAGCATCAGACCAATGCTGCAGCTGTCCCCCGGCATCTCTGCACTGAGAACCGAGCCACCGAACATCGCAGATGGCTCGGTTCTCACTCCTCCCCGAGCAGAGCGATGCTGACTGTCAGTCAGCATCGCTCCTGGTCTGCTTCTGCATGCTCATTGGAGCAATGAGCTGTGGAAGAGCGAGGAGAGACCTTTCCCTCCTGATTAGCTGAGACAGCAGCGGGCGTCATTGGCTCCCGCTGCTGTCAATCAAATTCAGCGAGCCAATGAAGAGAGAGGGGACGGGACAGAGCCACGGCTCCATGTCTGAATGAACACACAGAGCAGTGCCTCGGCTCCTGGCCCCCATAGCAAGCTGCATGCTGTAGGGGCACTCGGCAGGAGGGAGGGGCCAGGAGCGCCGGTGAGGGACCCGAGAAGATCTGGGCTGCTCTGTGCAAAACCACTGCACAGAGCAGGTAAGTATAACATGTTTATTATTTTCTAAACAAAAACAAAACAACCCCTTGAGGCTCGATTCACACAGGGGCAACACGACTTCAACGCGACTTTGCAACGCGACTTCAACCCGACTTCAACACGACTTGTGGATCCGACTTTCAATGAACAGGGATCCGACTTGGATCCCCGCCACTGTGTTTGGTATGAATTAGGGGGAACTCCGCGCCAAATTTTAAATAAAAATCCGGCATGGGTTCCCCCCCCAGGAGCATACCAGGCCCTTGGGTCCGGTATGGATCTTGAGGGGAACCCCCCTACGCCGAAACGACGGCGTGGGGGGTCCCCCCCAATCCATACCAGACCCTTATCCGAGCACGCAGCCCGGCCGGACAGGAATGGGGGTGGGGACGAGCGAGCGCGCCCCCCCCCTCCTGAACCGTACCAGGCCGCATGCCCTCAACATGGGGGGGTTGGTGCCTTGGGGGAGGGGGGCGCGCTGCGGCCCCCCCACCCCAAAGAACCTTGTCCCCATGTTGATGAGGACAAGGGCCTCTTCCCGACAACCCTGGCCGTTGGTTGTCGGGGTCTGCGGGTGGGGGCTTATCGGAATCCGGGAGCCCCCTTTAATAAGGGGGCCCCCAGATCCCGGCCCCCCACCCTATGAGAATGAGTATGGGGTACATCGTACCCCTACCCATTCACCTAGGGAAAAGTGTCAATTTAAAAAAAAAACACTACATAGATTTTTAAAGTATTTTATTAGACAGCTCCGGGGTCTTCTTCCGACTTCGGGGGTCTCTCCGGTTCTTCTCCGCGCTCTCCGGGTCTTCTGCCGGGCTCCTCCGCTCTCTTCTACCGCTCTTTTGCTAAAGCGGAGGAGCCCGGTCTTCCGTCTTCTGCCCTCTTTTCTTCTGATGTTGACACGACGCTCTCTCCGGCTAGAATGCTCTCTGTGCGCTCTGCTCTGACTTATATAGGCGGTGACCCCGCCCCCTTATGCCGTCACAGTCCCTGGGCATGCTGGGACTATGACTGCATAAGGGGGCGTGGTCATTGGGCAATGACCACGCCCCTAAAACGTCACAGTCCCAGCATGCCCAGGGACTGTGATGGCATAAGGGGGCGTGGTCACCACCTATATAAGTCAGAGCGGAGCGCTCAGAGTGCATTCCAGCCCCAGAGAGCGTCGTGTCAACATCAGGAGAAAAGAGGGCAGAAGACGGAAGACCGGGCTCCTCCGCTTTAGCAAAAGAGCGGCAGAAGAGAGCGGAGGAGCCCGGCAGAAGACCCGGAGAGAGCGGAGAAGAACCGGAGAGACCCCCGAAGAGAAGAAGGCAGCAGACCGGGCTCCTCCGCTATAGCAAAAGAGCGGCAAAAGAGCAGAAAATAGCGGAGCAGCCCGGCAGAAGACCCGGAGAGCGCGGAGAAGACCCCCGAAGTCGGAAGAAGACCCCCGGAGCTGTCTAATAAAATACTTTAAAAATCTATGTAGTGTTTTTTTTTTAAATTTACACTTTTTCCCTAGGTGAATGGGTAGGGGTACGATGTACCCCATACTCATTCACATAGGGTGGGGGGCCGGGATCTGGGGGCCCCCTTATTAAAGGGGGCTCCCGGATTCCGATAAGCCCTCCGCCCGCAGACCCCGACAACCAACGGCCAGGGTTGTCGGGAAGAGGCCCTTGTCCTCATCAGCATGGGGACAAGGTGCTTTGGGGTGGGGGGGCCGCAGCGCGCCCCCCTCCCCCAAGGCACCAACCCCCCATGTTGAGGGCATGCGGCCTGGTACGGTTCAGGAGGGGGGGGGCGCTCGCTCGTCCCCACCCCCATTCCTGTCCGGCCGGGCTGCGTGCTCGGATAAGGGTCTGGTATGGATTGGGGGGGACCCCCCACACAGTTTCTTCGGCGTAGGGGGTTTCCCTCAAGGTCCATACCAGACCCAAGGGCCTGGTATGCCCCTGGAGGGGGAACCCATGCCGTATTTTTATTTAAAATTTGGCGCGGAGTTCCCCCTCAAGATCATCTGAGCACAAGTCGCATGCCGAAGTCGGATCATGCGAGACGGCGATCCGACTTCAATGATAGTCAATAGGCTGAAGTCGGATCAAAGTCGGATCAAAGTAGTACAGGGAGTGCGCTCTGAAGTCGGAGCGACCTCAGTAGTGTCTATTAAGACGCTCCCATTCACTTAAATGTGAATCTCTTTCTGGGGCGACTTGGGGCGACTTGAGGGCGTACAAGTCGGATCCCAAGTCGCCCCAGTGTGAACCGAGCCTTAATGTTACTTTAAGGCACGGTTCACACTGTCGCGACTTTGAAGCTGTCATCCCAGCGTGACTTTGGCACGACTTGCATAGGTCTTCTTTGCCAGAAGTCAATGCATGTCCTGCCACAGTCGAACTAAAAGTAGTGCAGGACGCAAGTCACTCCTATCAGAATGGTTCCATTGCACTTAATGGGGCGCGACTTGTCATGCGACATGTGCTCTCAAAGTCGGAGCGCATGCTACACCAGTGTGAACTGGGCCTTAAAGCGGTTGTAAAGGCAGAGGGTTTTTTTTATCTTAATGCATTCTAAAAAATAAAATGCCTTCTGTGTGCAGCAGCCCCCCCCCCCCAATATTTACCTGAGGTCCCTTTCTGTCCAGCGATGTCCAAGAGTGTCTCAAGCGTCCAAGATTCTCCCCCCTGATTGGCTGAGATACAACAGAGGCGCCATTGGCTGCCGCTGCTGTCAAAGTCAGCTAGCCAAACAGGAGAGAGAGTGGGCAGGGATGGCTCAGGGCTCCGTGTCTGAATGGACACAGGGAGCTTTGACTCGGCTTGGGTGCCCCCATAGCAAGCTGTTTGCTGTGGGGGCACTCAATAGGAGGGAGGGGCCAGGATCACAGAAGAGGAGGATCCAGGCTCCTCTGTGCAAATCCACTGCACAGAGGAAGTAAGTATAACATATTTGTTATTGTTTTATAGAAAAAAAAATAAAAAACAAGACTGTACAATCCCTTTAAGTAAAAATAAAGGGATAAGAGCTCTGTCTAAAGTAGCTTATAGTCGAATGCTAAAACTGAAACCACCGTCATTAAAAATTTTAAGGAGTTTCTAATGAAATTTGTAGTGTCACTGAAGGAACTATTGAATGCTTTGATGAACAGTTTTTCATATGGGGATGCTAATATATAAATACAGTTAATGTACATAAATATAGGAGTTCTAGAATGCAAACTTACATTGTATTCATATTTGTTATTCGTACAGTATAAGTTCACTGCTATTGATAACTTACCAGCAATTTCTGGCTGTGGAAAGGTTGAGGTGAAACTGCTAAATTCATGTTTCAGTATGGTGAACAGGTAAAAAGTAATTTGAGTAGCAAACATCCCATCCCTGCCACATATATACACACCAACAAATAAAAATTGTAACTTCAAAGTGCAACTAACCCCTCGTATGCTTTACAGTCAAGGAAGCTGCCATCTTAGCCTCTGTTTAATCTGCAGTTGCCATGGTGCTGCACATGTGATCAGCGATGACAACAGACATTTGATGGCTTGACACTTCATTTGACAGTACAAGCAAATGTGATAAATATAATTTACAACATGCCATAAATGTGGCGGTTTTTGAAAACCATTCAATCAATAGGATTAGTTGAAATGTGTGAAGATGAGTCACTAGTTATGATGGAAAGATATCATTGCCAATTCACACTCTATCTGTAATTCTCAGTGAAATAAAAAAGTCAGGCCAAAAATTTTTGAGTTTGCCCTCAAGGACAAGAAGTGAAGGTAAATCATCCAATGGGGACACCTTGTTTCATGGACAACTAAGTGGGGAATTCCCAGGAAACACGTGAAGATAGACTTTTCCAACGGTACACAGGCAAAAAAAAAACCTGGCAGGGGTTTTCATACTTCCACACTTTGTTCATACTAAAAAAACAAAGTTACATAGATTAATACACTTTAATATGCAATTATATCTTGGCCAACCATGCCTTGGTTAGTTTTAATTAACTGGCTACAGGGTTGCGGGAAATGAAGGTATGGAACTTTGTTTACCACATTTAATGTCTCATTCACAGAGACTTCCCTCTGGGAATAATGAAGGAGCAATTCCTAGACACAAACTTCTTGGTCCATGGGGTTTACATACCACATATGCACCATTGTGCTCACTGATTCACATCCTCTGTAGTCTTTTCCTTCGTTTTCCACATTAGCTGACACTATGTACCATCTCATAAGCCCTTTAAGTGAGTTTCCTGAGCCAGTGTGCTGTGAAACCACTTGGCAGAGGTATAAAAGATTTCTATCCGGTCCTCCACTCATGATGAAGTGTTGAAAGCTTTTCACAGGTATTTAAATGATTAAGTAAATATAGATTAGCAAATGTACTCATGTTTGATACCACGCTGTCATCAGGTCCTTCATTCCATTTTTTTTTTTTTTCATTCTAGGGATACTAAAGGGGAAAAAAGAAACCTTTCTGAATCATAATTTGTCCACAGACATGAGATTATTGCTGCACGATCCTGTGGATTTTGTTGGGACTGGGCAACATTCATGATTTAGAAATACTATGGGGTGGATTTACTAAAGGCAAATAGACTGCAGGGTTGATTTTCCAAAACTAGAGAGTGCAAAATCTGGTGCAGCTGTGCATGGCAGCCAATCAGCTTCTAACTTCCGCTTATTCAATTAAGCTTTGACAATAAGTCCTCGTTTAGCTGAACTCGCACGATTTTAAACCCACATTTCAGTGCGAGTTCAGGGGAGATTTGAAAGACATCTGTGTGGGTAATGCACAGATGTCTATTGAAGTCGCCCCCCCGAAGTCGCCAAAAGTAGTGCATGAACTACTTTTGGAAATTAGGGACGGTGCCGTTGCCGACAATAGGCTGCAATTTGGCATGCGGTTTGACATGTCAAATCGCGCCGATGTGAACGGGGGCTCAAACCTGGAAGCAGATTGGTTTGTATGCAGAGCTGCACCAGATTTTGCAATTTTACAGTTTTAGTAAATCAACCTTTATGGGTGCTATGCTGTGCTGAACTCCTGGACTGACAGTACATACTGTGAGCAACTATTTAGCTTGCTTGGATCTTTCTGGCCTATGCTCCTGAGAAAACTTGGATATCAGAGGTCTCTGCAATGACAATAATCATGTGCATCCAGCTGATACAAGTGTGTAAATTTCCTCAACTCCAAGAAGTCATTTCCTGACGGTGTCTCTGGTCACAAAGCTGTAAATTAAAATGGAGTTTCAGCAAAAAAAAAAAACACCCCTGTGTTGTTTCCACCTAATCCTATATCCAACGGGATTAGTAGTGAATGTAAATTTTGTAAATGTTTTTTTTTCTTAAAAAACGTACCTTGCTGTCCCCACCAAGCACACTCCCATCCTAAGTGTGGGCATCTGAAGCCCACTTTTATCTCCTTCTTTGATACAATGCTGTTGGCTATCTCACGCATGCGCATATTATACAAAGTGCAGCGAGGCGATTCTACAAGCGGCGAATGGCCATTTACTGCTGGGAATGATGGCACTCATATCCCAGGAGCCAATGGACGGGCGGACGGACATGACGTACTGCGGAAGCAGAGGATTAAAACCTAAAAAAAAGGTATTTGCACTACAGGAACAAAAAAAACTGAAAAAACAAAGTCAAGTAGATTATAGGACATGGATAACAACAGCATTAAAACCACATTGCTTTTTATGTGGCTATGTTTTGAAACCATCTGCTTATTATTGTTGCCTGTATGTCCCTGTGACTGTGTTTACCAATTAGGATCTGTCTGGTCCGTCCTGGCAGCACTGGACAAAGAGGAGAGAAAACAGCAAAGATTTCAAATCCCTGGACCGATGGAGCGGCTTGCAGGAGACTTGACAGTGCAGGATGCAGTAAGTACACCGGGAACTGGGAGGGGGAGGGAGTCCAGTGTTACAGAAAATCTGTAAAGGTGACCTAAAACTTTAAGCAGACCTTACTCACAAGATGCACTTTGTCTTACTGGATTGCACTCCACTCCACAATGATAAAAAGCCAACCTTTTTGTGTATGTGCATGTATTTAATTTTTTTTCCCCAGTTAACCCTCCTTCATTCTCAGCTAAGGTGAGAATGATATAGTCCCTGCTACTGGAGCCTGCTTGGATATCCGTGTCACCTATTCCAGGAGGCTTCGACTGAAGCATCACACTGCACTGGAGGGCGAACCTTGCACTGCATCATCAGGGGTCTGGCTGCAAAAACCCAGAAGAAACAGTTGGCTACCAGTGACAGAAGAGAGGAAGATGGTGGCACAGAACCTGGCACCCAGCAGCAGATCACAACATAACAAAGCTGGGTTCTCTGGACACCTGAGTATATGAATTAAAAGTGGTAGTAAAGCCCACTTTGTGATTTTTATCTACAAGTAAGCCTATAAGGCGGCTTACCTGTAGGTAAAATGGATATCTCCTAAACTTGCACCATTGAGGTGTGAAGTTCCTCTTTAACAAGTTGGTAAGAGGAGCTGCCTGAAAAGCAGGTGTTATATATAATAAAACGAGTACAACAATTTACAGTACAGTAGAAGGCTTTGGGTAACCCCTGAATATAATGCCCAATAAATCCAAGAATAAACATGTATTAAAAATACCTTTATTAAAATTGCTGTACTGTATATCCCCAACCCAAATTTAAAAAGCAATTCAAACAATGACCAGTCACCACATGCCCTGGAAGGAACCAATGACTAGAATTGTGAACTCAATGGATACACTCAAAAATTGGATTAAGTCCAATTTTAAGTTTTTTTTTTTTTATCACAACCATTATGGAGTTTACAATTCTACAAATTAGTTCCTTCAGGGTATGTGGTAAATGGGCATTGTTTTTATTGTTTTTACTGTGGGTTAAGGGATATGTGGTACAGTCGTTTGAATGCAAGTATTTCTGATACATACATTTATTTTTGGATTTGAAAATTTTCAGTCTTTTTATAGGGGATACCCAAAGTTTTCAATATATTGTATTCCCTATTTATTTGGAACCAATGTATCTTTTCTTTCTTGTTTCTCCCTCCTTTATTTTGTGATTTTCCCATAGAGCTACTTACCTTCTTATCCATAACTAATGTAATGTCATAGGGCACTGGTTGCACCAGGACCTAAATGAGTTTAGTTACACTTTTGCTTGTAATAGAGACATTCTTTTTCACAAACTTACAATATTTTGATTAAACTAACGGTAATACAACATTGTCGCCAAAATAAATATATATAAAAGCCCTTTCATGACTAAGCCTATTTTTGAAATTTGGTGTTTACAAGTTAAAATCCATATTTTTTGCTAGAAAATTACTTAGAACCCCCAAACATTATATATATTTTTTTAGCAGAGAATCTAGAGAATAAAATGACGATTGTTGCAATATTTTTTATCACACGGTATTTGTGCAGCGGTGTTTTAAACGCAAATTTTTGGAAAAGTGACACTTTCATGAATTTTAAAAAATCCAAACAGTAAAGTTACCCCAATTTTTTTGTATAATGTGAAAGATGATGTTACGCCGAGTAAATAGATACCAAACATGTCACCCTTTATAATTGCACGCACTCGTGGAATGGCGACGAACTACAGTACCTTTGAATTTCCATAGGCGACGCTTTAAAAATTTTTTATGGTTACCAGGTTTGAGCTACAGAGGAGGTCTAGGGCTAGAATTATTGCTCTCGCTCTGACGATCGCGGCGATACCTCACATGTGTGGTTTGAACACCGTTTACATATGCGGGCGCGACTTCCGTATGCGTTTTCTTCGCTGCGCGAGCTCGCGGGGACAGGGGCACTTTAAAAAATTATTTTTTTTTTTTTTTATTTATTTTATTTATTTTTGTACTTTATAAATTGTGTTTAAAATTTTTTTTTTTTTTTTTACTTTTATTGCTGTCATAAGCAATGTAAACATCCCTTGTGACAGTAATATGTGGTGACAGGTACTCTTTATGGAGGGATGGGGGGTCTAAAAGACCCCCCATCCCTCCTTTACACTTCAAAGTATTCAGATCGCCGAAAACGGCGATTCTGAATACTGTGTACTTTTTTAAATTCGGCGCCATTGGCAGCCGAGTAAACGGGAAGTGACGTCATGACGTCGCTTCCGCGTTTACAGCAAGAAGGCTGGAACGAAGCCGCTCGCAGCTTCGTTCCAGTCCGCCCCCAGCCGCCGAAGGCAGCGGAACGGACACCGGGCCTCCCGATCGCACGGGAGGCCCGGTAACAGCGGCGGGAGGCGGCGAGAGGGGGGGGATGTCCCCTCCCGCTCCTCCGGTATAATAACCGAGCGGCTTTTAGCCGCATCGGTTGTTATACTCGGGTAGCCGATCGCCCGCTGAAAACAACGGTACCGGGATGATGCCTGCAGCTGCGGGCATCATCCCGGTATAACCCCGGAAAGCCGAGTACGCATATATGCTTCGGTCGGCGGGAAGGGGATAAAGCTGCATCTGCAAAAAAAGATATGTGTCCCTCATGCTACATGCACCACCAATTGCTCCTGCTGTAAAGAATGATTGACAGCTAGAAAAACCTCAGAATCCAACCCTTCTGGGAGTGTCAGATTCCTGGCTCCCACTGCGCTCAGTGGTTCCTCCCACCGACCCCTGCATCACTATAGTGACATTGGCAGCAGAAGTCGTCAGTATCTAAATTCTTCTTTGCAGGTGCAGCTTTATTTTACATGTCCGTTTAAAAGACAGTTGCTTTAAAGTGTACGTCCAGCCATTACTTTTTTTTTTTTTTATTAAAGTGTTACTAAACCCACAACAGTAAAATTAGTCTGTATATGTAGTAAATCATGCTTGTTATACTCACTGTGGAACCTAAGGGGTTAATCCTTTGCATTGTGTATAAAGCTGTTTGATCCTGTCTCTCCAATGCCCTGTACACACGATAGGATTTTCCGACGGAAAATGTTTGATAGGAGCTTGTTGTCGGAAATTCTGACCGTGTGTAGGCTCCATCACACATTTTCCATCGGAATCTCTGTCACACAAAGTTTGAGAGCTGGTCCTCAAATTTTCTGACAACAAAATCCGTTGTCGTAAATTCCGATTGTGTGTACACAATTCCGATGCACAAAGTGCCACGCATGCTCAGAATCAAGCAGAAGAGCAGCACTGGCTATTGAACTTCATTTTTCTCGGCTCGTCGTACGTGTTGTATGTCACCGCGTTCACTACTTTGTGTGACCGTGTGTATGCAAGACAAGTTTGAACCAACATCCATCGGAAAAAAAACATGGATTTTGTTGTCGGAAAATCCTATTGTGTGTACAGGGCATGATTCTCCTATTCTTCCACTGTCTCAAAAAAATAACATGATATTTACAGAGCAAGGGGAAAGACTGCACTTGCTCAGTTTGGTGTGTATTGCTAGAGATTTTTTTTTTTTTTTTTTCTTGGGAGGGTGCATGTGATCAGCACAGGGCCTATCAGCCCTGTCCAGACAGAGGATTAGGGGAGAATGAAAACTCTTCCTACAAGCTTTACTAGGAACTGATAGAAGTCACAAGGCTGCTATATATTGCTGATGAGAAAAGGTATTTAGCAGTTTATATTTACTAAAATAATTTTATTTCCATGTTCTGTGTACTGTGGGAGACCAGATACAGTGAATGCAGTTTGTGGGTTTAGTAACACTATAAGTTTTGGATAGTGAGGAAGAATTAGACCTTCTGTTTTTTTTGTTTTGTTTTGTTTTGTTTTTTTACTGTTATTCATGGCTGCATTAGAGAGATTTCCTTTCATCGACTGTATTGGTACCAACAGTTTAACCAGTGAGGGAAAATCTCATCAGACAGAATTAAATGGGTTTTTTTATTTAGTAAAGTAGGGGAAGGCTTGAAGCCCTGTCAGCATTTTATTGCTGTTCGTGTTCCTATTTAGAGTCCTGACTATCAATACAAACCAGAAAGGGGTTACAATCCTTTTCCACTCTATGCAAAGTTAAAAAAAAAAAACATGTTTTGGCTGAACGTATTATACACATCATACATTATTTAAAGTTTTTATTTTAGCAACTTTTGTTGTAAAAGAAAATCCTCTATATGGAATGCTTTCTCCTTTCATCACTGCCTGAGCAGTCGAGTATTGTTTTACAGATCTATAGCAAATAGATTTGTAGCATCGCAAGTCAGAAGCAGAGAGATGAAGACACAAAATCTGCTGCCTGCTTTGAAAATGTCAAGAAAAAAAGAACAGCTTTTGCTTCTAGATCCATCTTCCCGAAGACTGAACGAAAATGTTAAAAAGGAAAATATATAGACACACGAGGGGATGCAGCAATCAGCAAAAGTGCTTGCCATGAAAAATAATGATGCTATTTTGAATACAAAAGCTTAGTTCAATTGCCATTTGCTTAAGGTGATATTATCTATAGACATGTCACATTGCCTATCCGTACAACATGGCAAAAGCTTGGATTTCTTGACATTAAACGAGTTCTTAGCCTTGGTTACACGTACCCCTAGGGGTATCTTGACACGTCAGCTGATACCAAGGGGGGGGGGGTTCCAAAATCATCAATCATTTCCCAAGGTTGCAACACCTGTGAGCTGATGCAAGGGACATGTGGTTGGTGGACAGTGTTCTCCAAAATAAATCATTTAGGTACCATATAGTATAAATGCAAAACTTGCTTAGGTCATGAGGCGGTTAACTGTAAATAAATAAATAACTGTCCCAGGTTTGAATGAACAAGCAATATGTGTGGGGCTCCTATTGGATGAAGATTGGTTGCCATGGAGCTTAATGAAGGTTTCATACATTGTTTTTTTGTGTTTGGCCTCACAGTAATCTGGCTTCATGATTTAAGTATTGAAAGAAAGTTTGGAGGAAAAGGATGAATGCAACAGATACATTTTTCCCAATTTTCTCCTAACTTGGGGTGAAGTGGGCAGAGAACAGAGCACAGAGAGGGAACATAGGATTTTGCATACACATTGTATCATTGTCTCCAGTCATTTATTGCAGAAAACAGGACCTTATTCCTCAACAAGTGGGCAAAGCTTCAAGCTACAAGCTTAGTGAGCAGTGATTAAAAGGAAAAGGCTAAAATCTCCATCCACAACCATAAAATGAGAGTACTTCTTCCTATCACTTCACATCAAAAGCAATCACCTTATTTACACACTAGGGTGTACAATACCAAAGGTCGTGAAAACAGGACCGCTCGGAGCTAAGCTCTGATCCATACCCGATTGAAGGAAGTTTATAAACTGGATAGCTTAAATAAGTATGTGGGTTCAGGCAGAGGAAGTAAGCCTTCCAAGTACAATCGTATACCTTCCAGGAATAAGGTAACAAGTCCAGAGCATGATGAAAATCACTACTTCTAAGAAACTTCTCCCACCATACCCATTATTTAATAGCCATACAATGAAAGCCAGTGAACTAGAAGCAGGGTGTAGTATCAGGCCCCTGAGACCATAGGTTTGGTAGGTGTAGAAAGCTGCCACCAAGCATCAGCAACCAGATAGGTGGGAGTACCAGGTTTTTCATGGCAAGTCCACAGCTATGAGGTATTGGGGAATATCTTCTGACTTCTTTCTCCACAGAAGTGAAGAATGGAGTTTCAATGAAGGAAACACATCAGGGAACACTACATCCAAAGGGTGAAAGGTGCATCTACTGCATCTGCCAGTGGTTCGCAAATTGTCTGTAAAACTGTCTACGTCTTGGATGTGATTGGGAGCTGTCAAGTCAACAATCGGCATTTCTCACTTAGTGCAGTACATGGCATTTGACACAGTGAAAGATGCGTTCAACTTTTTAAATCAGTTGTAAAGGCAGAAGGTTTTTTTTTTATCTTAATGCATTAAGCTAAAGGCTCTGTGTGTACCAGCCCTTACCTGAGTCCCATCTCTGTCCAGCAATGTCTATGAGTCCCTCGGCCATCTGGGACTCTCCTTCTGATTGGCTGAGACACAGCAACAACGCCATTGGCTCCTACGGCTGTCATTTAAAGTCAGTTAGCCAATCAGGAGAGAGAGGGGAGGAGCCAGGAGCAGCGAAGAGGGGTCAGAGAAGAGGAGGATCCTGGCTGCCCTGTGCAAAACCAACCAGGTAAGTATAAGATTTTTTTTTTTTTAAACTTTACAATCACTTTAAGCCATAACCAAGCTTCTTGTGCCACCTTGGTGATTGATGTATGCAAATGACATGGTATTGCTGGACTGTGTCCTCACTGGATATGCCTCCAAATGATGTGTCCAGTGTAGCAGAAACAGCCTTATGGCTTGTATTTCCAGCAATTTAAATTACTGTATTAATCCTTTCTGCGTCTAATGGCCCTGCCAAAGTACCAAGAACACTTCCTCAGTCAGAGCGGCTCACCACAGTGCGAGAACCGTCCAGCAGAGGGGGGGAAACAACTTACCCAGAGTCATCAATATATGATGAGTCAAATCTCCTTGTCCAGGGAAATCTCCCCATCTGAACAAGATCACCCGTTAAAGTCTCCTGGTGCGGAATTGGGCAAAGAGGACCACATCAAAGGACAATACAGTGAGTCTTATAATCCACATGCACAAGTAGAGCTCATTGGAATCCGCGATGGACGGGGCCAGCACCTGGTCTGTGTGTTAGTGGAGGTGGAGATGGGAGACTGACCTAGTGCGGTGTTAACACACATCTATAGAGAGGGGTTTCATTGCATCCAAATTATCTACAATCAGGACTCCAGGCAGAGAACCTCAATCTTGTATCCTGCATATACCACCCCAGATGTGTGAAATATTCTAGAGCCAAAAATTCACACAATAGCAAAAGACAGCAGACCCTATTCTCAGTATGTGGGAGGAAACCTTCAAATTGTGGAAGACTTGGCATTCCAGGGCTGTGGCTGAAATATTTGCTCTGGAAAAGCAGCATACCTTAACCACTTGCCGACCGGCTCCCGCCGATATACTTCGACAAAGTGGCACGGGTGCGCAAAACAACTTATCCATGCGTCGCTGTGTCATCGGCGGCTAGCGGATGCGTGCGTTGGCCACGCGCCATAGGAGCTTGTCCGCGGATCCCGCAGACTCGATGTCTACCAATGGCCCGCGATCGTGACACCGAGAGACAGAACGGGGGGATGCCTATGTAAACAAGGCATTTCCCTGTTCTGCCTAGCAACATGACAGGGATCTACTGCTCCCAGTGATTGGGAGCAGTGATCTCTGTCATGTTCTAGTGAGCCCATCCACCCTAAAGTTAGAACACGCCCAGGGAACACACTTAACCCCTTGATCGCCCCCTAGTGTTTAACCCCTTCCCTGCCAGTGACATTTACACAGTAATCAGTACATTTTTATAGCACTGATCGCTGTATAAATGCCAATGGTCCCAAAAAAGTGTAAAAAGTGTCCGATCTGTCCGCCGCAATGTCACAGTCATGATAAAAATCGCAGATCGCCGCCATTACTAATTTTTTAAAAAATGAATAATAACAATGCCATAAATCTATCCCCTATTTTGCAGACGTGATAACTTTTGCACAAACCAATCAATATACGTTTATTGGTATTTTTTTAACAAAAATATGTAGAAGAATACATATCGGCCTAAACTGAGGAAGAAATTTGTTATTTTATAAATTTTTTTGGAATATTTATTATAGCAAAAAGTTAAAAATACTGCTTTTTTTTCAAAATGTCCGCTCTTTTTTTGTTTATAGCGCAAAAAATAAACAACGCAGAGGTGATCAAATACCACCAAAAGAAAGCTATATTTGTGGGAAACAAAGGACGTCATATTTGTTAGGGTACAACGTTGCACGACCACCCAATTGTCAGTTAAAGTGACGTATCGCAAAAAAGGGCTTGGTCGGGAAGGGGGTAAATCCTTCCAGGCCTGAAGTGGTTAAAGGCTTCTTGTGCATGAAAGAATTATTGTGGGTCTGAAAAGATGGTACACCGTTCTGCACGGTAGGCTTAGGTTTGTAGGTCTGGGGAAGATGGGTGCTTTTCTTGCCTGGGGCATTCTTAAAGTGTTACTAAACCCACACCAATAAAATCTGTCTATATATGCAGAATAGCATGCGTATCATACTCACTGTGGAACTTAAGGGGTTAATGCTTTGCATTGTGTAAAAATGCTCTTTGATCCTCTATGCACACATTCTCCCCCTCCTGCAGGGTATCTCTTGGCAAGGCCAGATAAGACATAGTGAGGGTAATAAAGCTACACAGGCTCAGTTTGGTCTCTAGTGCTGGAGAGAACAGCTCCTTGTTGAGCTGAGCTTTTCAGGTCACATGGTATTGACATCACACATTTGGGCATGTATACAGATCGTAAAACACAGCCCAGTCCCTCCTTCCTCCTCCATACCTAGTAACTAAAAAATAACACAGTGGGTGGGACATCTTGATTCATGGATGATCCGCCTCCCATAACAGCATGAGGACACAGGCTGTAGTGGAAACCTCCTCCTACCTGAACACTCAGCACTACGGGCAGACCCTGCAGTTTATCATGGTATACAGATCAGCCAAAAAGATATAAAGTGCCAGTATTTTTATGTAAAAAGAAGATTTCTAAGCTGTGGACACTGCAGGGGGGCAGATGAACTATTTTGATATTATTGGGTTTAGTAACACTTTAAAGATCTCATCCGGAAATAAACCAAAGCAATTTTTCCATATAAAAGGAAGTTGAGTCAAATACTTTTTGGAGGCCCAACTGGCTGATCAGCCTTTCTGCAGGACAATTCTATAAAGAACCACTGCTGATTTTTCAGATCAATTAAAACTAGTGAAATGTTCTCAGCCACAAGTTTCTGATGCAGAAGCTAAGCCTAATTTTTTAACCGTCTTGGAGACCCAGGCAGAGGCAAAAATGGGTTGGAAAAATTTAATTGGATCAGATCCCTAAAGGAAGCAGATACTTCAACTGTGATGACAGTTTCATTGGTAAGGTGAGAGGCAGGTGGACCCAAAGAGTGACTCACCTGTTCAGTGGCCCCTCAGGGAAGGACAACTATTTGAAAATAGAGAAAAAAAAGTCAGGCTGCTTCTAAAAAAAGGCAATCATATCAAACTGTTGATGAGTGCAGAAAACCTTAGCTTATTGCTTGAGTTTGCAGAAACTCAAAATAGGTGCCCGACTTTGACATTGGTAGAGGGATCCTTCAATTTAGGTGTCTCACTGACCATCTAAATAATCTATAGCCACATTCTCCCAAGAAGAAGAATCATATAGAAGCTCCCTGTGGATGGGAAGGGGAAAGAATCGGCACTTGATTCATGTGCCTTATTGGGCCCAGGTGAAGCAGGTGAGACTTCAGAGTTACCCATTAGAACTATTCCAAGGACGGGTGTCTGAACCTCAGTCCAGCACTCAAAAAAAAATTAAGATATAAAGCCCTTAAAGCGAAGCTCCACCCAAAAGGGTTACGCTTAGCTGCCACATTTGGCACCTTTTGGAGGGGAGGGGGGAGCGGGTACTTGGTTTTGACCAGCCCATTAGCAAACTAAATGTCATTCAGTTAGGGTTTACATTTTAGGTAACAGTCTAAATGCAAAGCAGGTACCCTCAGGTTTTCTGTACAGACCATTTTCCTCTACAGACTTTCTCTAGAAGTTATTGCTGGTGATGCTCCAATTGGTTAGTTCCACTTGAAGAGAAAAAATTGTGCAAAACATGTGCCAAATCTAGCAATGCATCAAGTGAGGAATTTTAGTAATAGCTAATTCCAGTATGGCCTAATTTTATTTTCAGAGTTAGTTGCTCCACAAACTCTATGTCAATTACTAACTGCTTAAAATGGTCTTTTTTCTAGTAGATATGGTTGAATATGACTTGCCTAAATTTAAATTTGTATAGCAACCTAGCTTGAAGAGTGCTGCTTTATAAACGAACCGAACAGTTCTCCTTCCCCTAGCTCAGTTGGTTAAAACAAGAAAAAAAGCTGAAAGGGTTCCAGTGCTGAATATTGTATGAATAGTGTTGCTAAGCAGAAAACATGGCTGGACACTAACACTAAATATAAGAAATCACAGGAAGCTCTAGGAAGAAGGTCGAGGCTGTGTTTTGTGACCGCTGGTTGACCCAAGCTTTGGACAGTCTGACAGACAGTCCTAGCATTTGTACTTCAAACACATTCTTCTTCCTGAACGCAGGCTGCCCAGGCAGTAACAAGGCACCTTCCAAGCCATTTACATCAGCTCAATGAAAAGGATGAGTTAAGTCTTCTTTTTTTGTGGATTTTTAATTGGTCGTTTGCACAAAATATTCATTGTACATTACAAAACCAAAAATATTAACCCCTGGTAAACATTACCTCACACAGACATCAAATCGGTCTCAAACTATGTAGAAAGTATAAAGATTAACATTATTGCCCGAGAGAGTAGAGAATGGAAAAGAAAAAAACACGAGTGATGCGACGGAGGATCAAACATACTGTGGCATTAATTCACATTGGAGCATATCCGGCTCTATAAACATGCCTCAAACACTGCTCCTGTCACACTATTTATGGGGTCGCCAAGACTTCAATGCCAATTAGAGTCTTATTAGCTTCTTGCTGGGTGAAAAATCTGACACAGTTTGCACTGAAAGGAAGCACCAGCTACTCAGCCTCTTATTGCAATTGGAGGAACGCACCCTCAATGACATAGTGAATCTTTAATAAGCAGGCAGAGCAGTGAACTTGTGAACCGCACACTGATGACCCAATGGGAGCTGTTAACTTGTGCTCCCGGCAAAGGGTTCTCAGGTAGGATACGTTGTTGAACCTGCTGATCATGTGGTGTGCTGCATTAAATGCTCATTTTTCATCCAAATAAGACTTTAAAGCACATATGGTTGTTCCAAGTGGTGGCTCTGCTTTCTGGTAACAAAGCACCTGCCTCAATGAGTACACAACTGGGATATTTGACATGACCAGTCCGGTCACAAGATTCGGAATCCTGTAAATTTCAAACACTATATTAAAGAGATTTGGTATCCAAGTTATGCAGGCAGCATAACTTGCCAATCTAAAGGTGGACATTCACAGGACATTTTATCTATTAGCTAGCAAGCAATCAAGACATATAAAAAATACTCATACTTCCCCAAGCATTATTTGTTTATATAGTATACTGCATAAGCAGCAAATGTGGCAGCAAGTTTAAGAGGAATTCCACCCAATATGGATTTCTGTGTTTTAGGTTGACTGGGTACAAGGTTCCCCCCGCAGTCAATACTGCAGTCCAGGACTCAGGAGCTATATGACTGCAGCATAAGCAGTTAGTTATGACAGGATGGGAGCTCAGCTTTTCAGGTAAGCTACTTGCTATTAATCATGACTTCTCTCCAGCGGATTCTCAGTAGGTATATAGAAAGAACTAAAAGTGGATGAAACAAGTAGGTCAGGGATAATAGGAACCTTACCCTAATAAGCCTAAACAAGAGACTGAACACCATCTTGGGCCATTCAAGATGGATAAATCCATTTTTGATGCAACTGCTTTTCAAACCTTGTCTTGACATATTGTTCACTGCATAAACCTATGAAAACTTTCGACATTTCAAAAAACATTTAATTAGATTTGCCTTTAGCCAAATGTTTAATGGCTTTAATTAATCTAGTAACTCTAAAATATTATCTTATGAAGACAATACAAGAGGATTCCAAACTAAGAACGATTGGACCCTTAGTAGAGTGCCTAATTTTTAGGGCATCTTGGTTTCACTATGCCTTATAAACATGATTTCTAGGGAATAATGGACGGACTAGCTAACATCTGCCAACAGGAACCCCAGAGAGAAGATCTTCTCCAAGAAACCCGAACCCTCCTCCATCAACTCCTCCATCAACATAGCGATAACATATCCCACTCTCGCTCTGCTCAGAAGCTCAGAAATAGGATTTACCCATCTTCTCCGGATTCTATGTAGGAATAAACAAACAAAAGCATGCAGGTTGGTTATCATGAATGCTTGGCATAAAGCTATGTGAGATATGCAGTGTGCACAAGCAGAGCAACAATATCTGGAGGAAGGTCTTTCATCTGAGATTCCACAAAAGTTTAAAACTGGTTGGTTTAGTGAAAACTAAACTGTTGTTTTTGATGGATGTAATGCTTTTACTTTTAGTGGAGAGAGAATGTGGTATATACAGTGCCTTGAAAAAGTATTCCTACCCCTTGAAATGTTCCACATTTTGTCATGTTACAACCAAAAACGTACATGTATGTAATTGGGATTTTATGTGATAGGCCAACACAAAGTGGCACATAATTGTGAAGTGGAAGGAAAATGATAAATGGTTTTCAATTTTTTTTACAAATCTGTGAAAAGTGTGGTGTGTATTTGTATTCAGTCCCCGAGTCAATACTTTGTAGAACCACCTTTAGCTGCAAGTCTTTTTGGGTATAGCTAGAGAGTGAATTTTTTGCCAATTCTTCTTTGCAAAATAGCTCAAGCTCCGTCAGATTGGATGGAGAGCATCTGTGAACAGCAGTTTTCAAGTCTTGCCACAGATTCTCAATTGGATTTAGGTCTGGATTGGTCCATTCTAACACATGAATATGCTTTGCTCTAAACCATTCCATTGTAGCTCTGGCTGTATGTTTAGGGTCATTGTCCTGCTGGAAGGTGAACCTCCGCCCCAGTCTCAAATCTTTTGCAGACTAACAGTATTTGGCTCCACCCCTCTTTCCATCAACTCTGACCAGTTTCCCTGTCCCTGCTGAAGAAAAGCATTCCCACACCATGATACTGCCACCACCATGTTTCACGGTGTTCAGGGTGATGTGTAGTGTTAGTTTTCTGGCACACATAGCGTTTTGCTTTTAGAGCAAAATGTTCAATTTTGGTCTCATCTGACCAGAGCACCTTCTTCCACATGTTTGCTGTATCCCCCACATGGATTCTCGCAAACTCCAATTGGGACTTCTTAAGGCTTTCTTTCAACAATGGCTTTCTTCTTGCCACTCTTCCATAAAGGCCAGATTTGTGGAATGCATGACTAATATTTGTCCTGTGGACAAATTCTCCCACCTGAGCTGTTGATCTCTGCAGCTCCTCCAGAGTTACCATGGGCCTCTTGGCTGCTTCTCTGATTAATGTTCTCCTTGCTCGACCTGTTAGTTTCGTTGGTTTGTTCATGTCTTGGTAGGTTTGCAGTTGTGCCATACTCTTTCCATTTTCAGATGATGAATTGAACTGTGCTCCGTGAGATGTTCAAAACTTGAGATTTGTTTTATAACCTAACCTTGCTTTAAACTTCTCCACAACTTTATAGCTGACCTGTCTGGTGTGTTCCTTGGCCTTCATAATATTGTTTATTCATTAAGGTTCTCTAACAATGCTCTGAGGTATTCATAGAACAGCTGTATTGATACAGAGATTAAATTACACATAGGTAGACTCTATTTACTAATTAGGTGACTTCTGAAGTTAAATGGTTCCACTAGATTTTAGGCTTATCAGAGTAAAGGAGGCTGAATACAAATGCACGCCACACTTTTTAGAAATGTATTTGTAAAAAATTTAGAAAACCATTTATCATTTTCCTTCCACTTCACAATTATGTGCCACTTTGTGTTGGCCTATCACATAAAATCCCAATAAAATACATTTACGTTTTTAGTTGTAACATGACAAAATGTGGAAAATTTCAAGGGGTATGAATACTTTTTCAAGGCACTGTAGAGCCTGACACCTCCAAAGCATGCATAGCACAGCTAAGCAGAGAAATCTAGAACATTATTATTATTATACAGGATTTATACAGCACTTTACAACCCTAGGGCAAACAGTACAGTTACGACAATTCAATACAAGAGGAATCAGAGGGCCCTGCTCATTAAAGCTTACAAACTAAAAGGGAGGGTCAAGTGAAACAAAAGGTAATAACTGTGGGAGATGAGCTGATGAAGAAAATGAAAGTACAGTTGTTAGGTGGAGCCAGGATAGGCTGAAGAAAAAAGTTTTCAGGGATTGCCTAAAAGTGGATAGAGGAGATAGTCGGATAGATTGGGGTAGGGAATTCCAAAGGATGGGAGAGGCTCAGGAGAAGTCCTGGAGGCGAGCATGGGAGGAAGTGACAAGAGAGCTAGAGAGCAGGAGGTCTTGAGAGGAACAAAGAGAACAATTTGGTTGGTATTTTGAGACTAGGTTAGTGATGTAGCTGGAGGCTGAGTTGTGGATGGCTTTGTTAGTTATTGTTAGTATTTTGAATTTAATTCATTGGGTGAGTGTCAGCCAATGGACAGATTATATTATATATATTTAGACCCCTTTCACACTGGGGCAGTTTTCAGGCGCTTTAGCGCTGGAAATAGCCTCTGCTAAGCGCCTGAAAACTGCCTCCCATTCATTCAAGTGTGACTTTTCACACTGGGGTGGTGCGCTTGTGAAACGTTCCGAAAAGTCTTGTAAGCAACATCTTTGGGGCATTTTGGGAGCCCTGTATTTAGCACTCCCAAAATTCCTGCCCATTGAAATGAATGGGCAGCGTTTCTGTAAAGCACTTCGGAAGCGCGGCAACACGGGAGTTTTTAACCCCTTCTTTGGAGTTAAAAGCACCCTGCTGGCGGCCGAAAAGCGCAACAGAGCTAAAGTGCCGGTAAAACAAGCAGCGCTTTAGCGCTAACGTGCCCGCGGCCCCAGTATGAAAGGGGTCTTATTTAAAGTATGACTAAAGGCAAAACTTTTCTTTTAGTCTTGGATAGAGTACAGAAGGATTAGAATGCTTGTCAGTTTTTATTGCTACCGAATAGAATGTAGCCTGGTGCACCCAGTGATCTCTCTCCATCCCTTCATTATTGTATCCATTGCAACCAATTAATTTGTCTTGGGACTTTAAATAACAACAAAAATAATGTGCAATACTGGCTGCAAAATAGAAGTTAATAGGGCAAACATATAGTGAGTATGTAAAGGGGTGTGCCAGTAAAAAGAAATAGACCACCAAGTGCCCAGAGCCAAATATAAAAACAAATATGGGCAGCCAAAACATAAATCACCAAAGGTCAAGAGCTCTTAATATATTATTAAATAAATATTAAAGTCAGAATAGGCGATAAACAGCAACAATAAAGTGCAGCACTGGCTGCAATCTAGCAGTAATTAGAGGAAACACATTAGTTTGTGAAAGGTACAAAAAAACTGCATCTGGTGGTAATGAAAGCTCTTGACTCTTGGTAATTTATGCTTTGGCTGCTCATATTAAGTTTCAATATTCGGCTCTGGGCACTTTGTGGTCTCCTTTTTCTGTGGACTGAACTTTGTGCCTTTCCCTTCCTTATACCGCTAGATGCAGCTTTTTACACCTTTCACATACTCACTATATATGTTTGGCCTATTCACTGCTCTGGTCGGTGACGTCACAAGGGGGCGATGCCACCAGGTGACATCGCCAGGTGGATCCGCCCCTTACCTATATAAGAACTGTCAAAAGACAAGCCAGGCATTTGGCAGTTTGCCTTTTTTTTTGTTCTTTTTCGCGTCCAGCAGTGGCGGCGGCGGCGTGACTGACAATGGATCTATATTGGGGGACATTGTTTTTTTATTTTTAATAAATGGATTGTCAAAAACCGCCTCCTATTTTTATTCACTTTTTCGGTGAATGGATAGAGGTACCCCATACTCATTCACAACTTTGGTACAAGATGCTTTGGGGTGGGCTTCCAGATTCCGATAAGCCCCCTTCCCACAGACCCATACAACCACAGCCCAGGGTTGTGGTTATGAGTCCCTTGTCCCCATTAACATTGGTACAAGATGCTTTGGGGTGGGGGGGCAGAGCCCCCCCACTCCAAAGCACCCACCCCCCCATGTTGAGGGCATGTGGCCTGGTATGGTTCGGGGGGGCACTTGCTCGTTCCCACCTTTCCTTACATGCTGGCCTGCATGCTCAGATAAGTGTCTGTTATGAACTTTGAGGGGGACCCCACGCCGTTTTTGAAAAATATTTTGGTGTAGGGTTCCCCTTAAGATCCATACCAGACCCGAAGGGCCTGGTATTGATTAGGGGGGACCCCCACACTGTTGTTTTTAACATTTTTCTATTGCCGGCAATGGTTATGTATTGACAGCAATTTAATATGTGATTTGACTTTTTTTTTTCTTTAGAAATGTCAGTTTTGCTACAGTAGATTCGATCCACGGTACATGTGCAACTTTGCAGGCAGACTAAGGAGACCCCCCAGGCACTATATTTAAAGGAATTTTTCATTTTTATTGTTGCACTTTAAGCATCATAAAAATCACTGCTCCTGTAAAAACGATCTTTTAAAAAAGAAACCTTGCATTGATACATGTCCCCCAGGGCAGTGCCCGGACCCCCATACCCTTTTTATGGCCATAACTTGCATATAAGCCTTCAAAATGGGACTTTTGATTTTTCAAGTTCAGGTTTTATAGACTTTAATAGGGTTCACCCTTCGGTCAGAACTTTTTCTCTGTTCGGGAGTTCTGGTGGGAACCGAACAGGGGAGTGTTCGGCCCATCGCTACCAACAACGTGAGTTTACTCCTGCCTCAAAAATATCTTGAAACCACCTGTGTTGGGCTTGTGTTGATGGTATCAATTTGAAGAGTTTTTCAGATCATTCAGAATTAACTGAGACGTGCAGTTGACCACTTTCTGACCCGTTTTTAACTTGCTTCATGTAGGTTTTGCACTCCTATAGACTTGTATAAGAATGCAAATACCTGAACAAAATTTACAAAGTCCAGTAAATTGACAGCTGGGTGAAGAAATGGTTTTCGTGACCTTCAGAATGGTGTCTGGTCTGGTCATGTTATTTGCAAGTTTTTTCTTCATTCGAATAGAAGAAAATCTTTTTTTTGTGTCTTTGTATACAGTGGGGATAGAAAGTATTCAGACCCCCTTAAATTTTTCACTCTTTGTTATATTGCCGCCATTTGCTAAAATCATTAAAGTTCATTTTTTTCCTCATTAATGTACACACAGAACCCCATATTGACAGAAAAACACAGAATTGTTGACATTTTTGCAGATTTATTAAAAAAGAAAAAAACTGAAATATCACATGGTCCTAAGTATTCAGACCCTTTGCTGTGACACTGTGCTAAGGCGCTTAGCACAGGTGCTGTTAAGGTGCTGTTCATTTCTTCTGATCATCCTTGAGATGGTTCTACACCTTCATTTGAGTCCAGCTGTGTTTGATTATACTGATTGGACTTGATTAGGAAAGCCACAAACCTGTCTATATAAGACCTTACAGCTCACAGTGCATGTCAGAGCAAATGAGAATCATGAGGTCAAAGGAACTGCCTGAAGAGCTCAGAGACAGAATTGTGGCAAGGCACAGATCTGGCCAAGGTTACAAAAAAATTTCTGCTGCACTTAAGGTTCCTAAGAGCACAGTGGCCTCCATAATCCTTAAATGGAAGATGTTTGGGATGACCAGAACCCTTCCTAGAGCTAGCCGTCCGGCCAAACTGAGCTATCGGGGGAGAAGAGCCTTGGTGAGAGAGGTAAAGAAGAACCCAAAGATCACTGTGGCTGAGCTCCAGAGATGCAGTCGGGAGATGGGAGAAAGTTGTAGAAAGTCAACCATCACTGCAGCCCTCCACCAGTCGGGGCTTTATGGCAGACACATGAAAGCCTGCATGGAGTTTGCTAAAAAACACCCAAAGCACTCCAAGATGATGAGAAATAAGATTCTCTGGTCTGATGAGACCAAGATAGAACTTTTTGGCCTTATTTCTAAGCGGTATGTGTGGAGGAAACCAGGCACTGCTCATCACCTGTCCAATACAGTCCCAACAATGAAGCATGGTGGTGGCAGCATCATGCTGTGGGGTGTTTTTTAGCTGCAGGGACAGGACGACTGGTTGCAGTCGAGGCAAAGATGAATGCGGCCAAGTACAGGGATATTCTGAATGAAAACCTTCTCCAGAGTGCTCAGGACCTCAGACTGGGCCGAAGGTTTACCTTCCAACAAGACAATGACCCTAAGCACACAGCTAATATAACAAAAGAGGTGGCTTCACATCAACTCTGTTCCAGGGGCGGATCCAGAGCCTAGTCTCGGGAGGGGCACTGGCAGAAAATACACTAACTGACCCCCATACTACACTAACTGACCCCCATGCTACACTAACTGACCACCATACTACACTAACTGACCACTATACTACACTAACTGACCACCATACTACACTAACTGACCACTATACTACACTAAATGACCCCCATGCTACACTAACTGACCACTATACTACACTAACTGACCACTATACTACACTAACTGACCCCCATACTACACTAACTGACCACTATACTACACTAACTGACCCCCATGCTACACTAACTGACCACCATACTACACTAACTGACCACTATACTACACTAACTGACCACCATACTACACTAACTGACCACCATACTACACTAACTGACCCACCATACTACATTAACTGACCCCCATACTACACTAACTGACCACTATATTACACTAACTGACCACTATATTACACTAACTGACCCCCATACTACACTAACTGACCCCCATGCTACACTAACTGACCCCCATGCTACACTAACTGACCCCCATGCTACACTAACTGACCACCACGCTACACTAACTGACCACTATACTACACTAACTGACCACCATACTACACTAACTGACCCCCAAACTACACTAACTGACCCCCATACTACACTAACTGACCACCATGCAACACTAACTGACCACTATACTACACTAACTGACCACCATACTATAACTGACCCCCATACTACACTAACTGACCCACCATACTACACTGACTTTCTCTCTCCCCCCCCCCCCGGGCCAGTAACAGGACTGTCATGAGGGAGTCTCACTCACCTTCGTGTCTGGCTGGCCTGCATCAGTCTGGAGGAGGAGAAGACAGCGGCGGCTCACAATGCTTCTCTCCCCCACGCTGTAGCTGCCATGTTCAGTGTCCGGCGCAGCGCTCTGTGATTGGGTGTATGGGGGTCATGTGCGGAGGCGGGACTTCAGGAGCAATCACGGACAGGCCAGCTCTAGCCTCACGTGACCCCCATATGCCCAATCACAGGGCGCCGGACACTGAACATGGCGGCCGGAGCCCGGGGACACAGGAAGATAGAATTAGGAGGAGGCAGCCAGTGACACATACTGGCGCCCCCCTAAATGTCACGCCCGGGGCCACGGCACCCCCCACGCTAGGAGCTCACTCACCTGCCTACTCCCGCTGACTGGCCCGCCTGCAAACTCGTCCCTGGGCCCTGACTGGCCTGTTCATTGCACTAATTTCTCGGAGGGGGCAATTTCCCCGTTGCCCCCCCCCCCTGGATCCACCCCCTGCTCTGTTCTTGAATGGCCCAGCCAGAGCCCTGACTTAAACCCAATTGAGCAACTCTGGGGAGACCTAAAAATGGCTGTCCACCAACGTTTACCATCCAACCTGACAGAACTGGAGAGGATCTGGAAGGAGGAATGGCAGAGGATCCCCAAATCCAGGTGTGAAAAACTTGTTGCATCTTTCCCAAAAAGACCCATGGCTGTATTAGATCAAAAGGGTGCTTCTACTAAATACTGAGCAAAGGGTCTGAATACTTAGGGCCATGTGATATTTCAGTTTTTCTTTTTTAATAAAACTGCAAAAATGTCAACAATTCTGTGTTTTTCTGTCAATATGGGGTGCTATGTGTACATTAATGAGGAAAAAAATGAACTTAAATGATTTTAGCAAATGGCTGCAATATAACAAAGAGTGAAAAATTTAAGAGGGTCTGAATACTTTCCGTCCCCACTGTATGTACTGAAAAGAACTGAACTGGATACAAAAGGAAAATGCTAGAAAACAAAATATAAAGGCAAAAGTCATGCCTTAGATTATTAAAACTATTGGCTGTGCAATGTTTTATGTATATTGCACTGGATGTTTAACGAAAATACAATTTGTATTAGGGCCAGTAAATGAGACTTACTGCTAGCTACACCATGACCTGGATAAATGAAACCCTTCACAGACATATCTTAGTGCACTCTGAGTTGTCAGCAAAGCTTAAAGTGCCGTATAACTTAAAAGAAACCTGTCAAGATAGACATATGGAAACTGCTACTGTTGACTTCCTTTGGATGGTGTAACCTTCCTTCACTACTTGGTGAGTCTCTGAGCTGAAATACATGTCAAGAGTGCAAAAATGCAAAAGTCAGCCATAGGGGCTACCATTTTAAAATCCAGGCCATAGACGTGCAAAGTTAGTCTCCTATCTTATCCTAATTCCTCCATCTGGTCCCTCAAGAAAGTATACATGTTAGTTCATAAAACCAATCAGAAAGACTTACTGTATATGTCTAACAATAATCCGAACTGCAGTATAATGTTACTTAAGTAGCGTGTTGCATTATATATATATATATATATATATATATATATATACACACACACACACACACATACCCATGGCTTTCTCCTGCTCCATTCTTCTGTTATCAGCATTATAACTTCTGACAAGTTCTCCGTCAACTGTGATAAAACCAGGCTGAATTTTGTGTCAGGGTGGGTGCTATAAATAGATTAGCAAAGAGCTGGTTTATTCACAGCACAGCTCTGCAAGTCTCTGCCTATGTGGAGAGGGGGTGTGTGCCTTTCCTCCAATCAGCTGTCTCACAGTGTATGGCAATAATCCACATCCACATTTGAATCAGGAAGAGAAAATTCTAACAAGATGTGCACTTTCTAAACAGTATATAAAGCTGAAGACAGCAGATATACATGTAAACTTATGTAGGGAGATTTGTTTCATCTCTGTGTATCATCTGAGGTTGTTCACTTCATTGGGTATATGTGAGGGTTTACAGCTACTTTAAACGCTTGTGGACTGGCAGATATATGTATACAGCTGTATTATTTCGGGAGGAGGTACTTCTGGAACTGAGCTCCTGTGATTGCGCTGTGACTAAACACAACAAATCACATGCCACTGGAAGTAGCTCTGTACCAAGTGATCGCTGTGACCAATCAGAACTTTACAGAATGTAAACACATGCTGCAGCTAACAGCCACATGTCACATACTAGCCTGACCAGAAAGCCTTTGCACACTGATTGGTGTGTGAGAGGAAATAAAACCTTCATTAGCCAACACTGATTCAATGTTTTTATTTATATTATAAAAAAAATTAAAAGTGCTTATTAACCACTTATGGACCGCCCACGCAGATACACTGTGGCATGGTGGCCCTCCTGCGCAAAATCACATAACTGTACATGATTTCGTGCACAGGGTCTAGGGCACGCGCGCCGCCAGCGACCCGCTCCAACTGGACACAGCGGGAGCCAATTAGCGGGTTCGGTGGACGCGATGTCCACGGGACCCGCCGATCGTTCTGAGAAGAGGCAGAACGGTAGTCTGCCTATGCAAACAAATGAGATTGCTGTTCTGCCAGAGGGGAAAATGGATATTTTAATCAGAAATCAGTTCATCAGAAACACAGATCTCTGTTTTCCCTTAGTCAAAGCACATCCCCCAGTTAGAAAGCACCCCCTAGGGACATATTTAACCCTTTGATCGCCCCTGATGTTAGCCCCTTCCCTGCCAGTGTCATTTGTACAGTGATGGTGCATTTTCTTTAGCACTGATCACTGTACTAGTGTCCCTGGTCCCTTTAAAGTGTCACTTAGTGTCAGATTGACCCGCCACAATGTTGCAATCGCTGATTGCCACCATTACTAGTAAAAAAAAATAAAAAATAAATAAAAATTCCATAAATATATAACATAGTTTGTAGACGCTATAACTTTTGTGCAAACCAATGAATATATGCTTATTGCGAATTTTTTTTACCAAAAATATGTAACAGAATACATATTGGCCTAAATTGATGAATACATTGGATTTTTTACATTTTTTGGGGTATGTTTTATAGCAAAAAGTAAAAAAAAAATTTTTTTTTTTTTTTCAAAATTGTCAGTCTTTTTTTGTTTATAGCGCAAAAAAATAAAAACCACAGAGGAGATCAAATACCACCAAAAGAAAGCTTTATTTGTGGGAAAAAAAGGACATCAAATTTATTTGGATACAGTGTCACACGACCACGCAGTTGTCAGTTAAAGCAACACAGTGCTGTATCACAAAAAATGGCCTGGTCGTGAAGGGGGTAAAACCTTCCAGGGCTGAAGTGGTTAAAAGCTATATTGGTCTAAGAAAACCAATATAAAACTCATTTGGGTATATAGTTGCATGGCCAAGTAATTGTCAGTCAAAATATTACAGCACTGAAAACTGAAAAATGGCCTTGTTAATGAGGGGGGTGAAACATGCCGGTACTGAAGTGGTTAAAATTTGGTTGACTTACCCTTTGTCCCAATCGACTGCTCCAGCCCCTGAAATTTCCTGTGTACATTTTGCTTAGATCTATTCACATTTCCCTCTGCCTCTGGCCTCTCAAGCACCAAGAGCTACAGAAAGCGAAAGTAGAGAGAGGTGTCACAATTCCTTTATACTTGGAAGTGCTAGGAATTTACCAAGCACAGAGTGGGGTGCAGGGAAAGTAAGTATTAACTCATATGGCCTCACTCGCACTCCCGCTTTTAGCTTTTCTAAATATAGGAAAAGTCATTTGGGAAGTATAAACAATTTTTATGCTTCCCGGATGACTTTTTTATGCCTTTAGATGTTCCTGTTTAAAACTTTAGCAGTGCGTTAAAAGACATTTAGTTGCATTTAGTGTGTCTGGACCCGGCGGGGTTGATTTACTAAAGGTAAAAAGACGGTGCACTTTACAAGTGCAGTTGCACTCATTTCCCCAGAGCTTAGTGAATGCAGTGATGTTTCACTTTGTAAAAATAACCAATCGGGTCCAAGGGCTATTTTTCTTTAAAAAGCAAAAAATTTATTTTCGTTTGTACCTGATTCAGTGATGGAAATCAGCAGAGCTTCACCACATTTACTAATCTCCAGGGAAAATGAGCGCATCTGCACTTGCAAAGTGCACAGTCTACTTACCTTTAGTAAATCATCCCCACGGAATTCTATGTGCTCTAAATGGACCTAAACTGGCTGCACCTAAATGCAGGTAAGTGCAGAGTGTTCATGACAATTAGACACATTAGAAATGTCCTCCGAACACATATAAATGCAGGTTTGACAGTTCCAGTGTGTATGAGGCCATAGTGATGCCTGTGGATGAACATGTTACTTTGTCTGATTTAAAAAAAGTACTAGTTTGCTTTAACTCTTTAGGGTTGCAGACCACGCTGGACTGACTCAATCAGTGGTAGTTCAATAGGTAAGTGATGGCAGGGGCAGGTTGGAAGAGTTCTCTTCTGATGATTTCTGCCCAATTTAACAGGAAGGTGGTAGTGAGCCCTTTATTTAGGGGCACGGGCTTCTACCTCTGGGTATAGCCTTGAAGTTGTTTCCAGGTGTACTAGTAAAGGTAGGTAGAAAGGAGTGCCCAATATCCAATGAAAGGCAAATAGGAAGGTGAATTTGTAGTCATTATTGAAAGAGGCAACAAGTTATCAAGCCAACATGTTTCGGGGGGGCAAAGACTCCCCCTTCCTCAGGGCTGCTGCTGTATGTGGATGGTGAATGGGGAAGAATACCAAATGGGTGTGTCTATAACACCAAGATCAGAATTAAATGTATCCGCTGTGTTAGCAGAGGCAGCGTGGGCCAACATTTCAAATATACAGCAGCAGCCCTCAGGAAGGAGGAGTCTTTGCTCCTCCGAAACACGTTGGCCTGATAACTTTTTACTCTTTCAATAAAAGACAAAAACATTCACCTTCCTACTTGCTTTTAATTGGATATTGGGCGCTCCTTTCTACCTACCACAACTAATACACGCGGAAATAACCTCAAGGCTGTACCCAGAGGTAGCAGCCCGAGCCCCTAAATAAAGGGGTCACTACCACCTTCCTAGTAAATTGGGCAGAAATCATCAGAAGAGAGCTCTTCCAACCTACCCTCGTCATCACTTACCCATTGACCTAATACCTAAAACTACTAGTTGAGTCAGTCCAGCACTGTCTCCAACCCTGAAAAGTTAAAAACAAACCAGTACTTTTTTTGGATCAAAGTAACATGTTTATCCACAGGCATCGCTATGGCCTCATTCACACTGGTGCAGTGATTCAAAAGTACTTTGCTTTTAACATTCGATTTTGTAGTGAATGGACTGTCCCAAATGAAATCCACATTCACTGTTAGAAATTAGTTTGTTCAAGAAAGATTTCCCATCCTGCTTCTTCAAATTTTCTTGCCACTGTGTTCGAAAACGAGCATTGGTTTGACACTAACAATTAGAAAATCAAATACATGTACTTAAAACGAAAATTTTCAAACTAAATTCTGCTAGAGTATGGCCAGCTTAAGCGTGCAACATGTAATGCCAAATTGACGTTAAATTGCATTCTCGGGGACTCAGAAGGCAATGAAGCCAGTTGGTCAGAAGGGATTTTAACCACTTGCCGCTCGTATAACTTATACAGCAGCAAGGTGGAACTGCTGCACCGAGTTCACCTACCTAGTGCGTGATCCGACACTTCCGGGTCCGGGGTGCGCATGCGTGCTGCCGGCGACCCACTCTTGCTGTAATTATACACACAGTGGGAGCTGATCTGCGGGTACCGTGGTCTCGATGTCCGCCGGCAACTGCCGATCATCAGCCACATAGACAACAGTGCAATCTGCCTATGCAAACAAGGCAGATTGCCTTTCTGACAGAAGGGAAGGCATGGATCCTGGGTCTCTGCAAAGCAGGGACTAGGATCCATGCCTTCGTCTAGAAAAAGCATATCCCACAATTCAGAAGAACACTGGTTAGGCACACAGTTAACCCTTTGATCGCCCCTGATGTTAACCCCTTCCCAGCCAGTGTCATTAGTTCATTGACAGTGAATATTTTTAGCACTGTGTTAGTGTAACTGGTTCCCAAAAAGTGTCAAAAGTATCAGAATGTCTGCTGCAACATCGCAGTCCTGCTATAAGTCGCTGATCGTAGCCATTACTAGTAAAAAAAATAAAAATAAAAAAATAAATATAAATATCTCATAGTTTGTAGATGCTATAACTTTTGCGCAACCCAATCAATATGCGCTTATTGTATTATTATTATACCAAAAATATGTAGCAGAATACATATTGGCCTAAATTGATGAAGACATTTGATTTTTTATCAGATATGTTTAATAGCAGAAAGCAAAAAATTTTTTTTCCCCAAAATTGTGCAGTCTTTTTTTTTGTTTATAGCGCAAAAAATAGAAAATGGCTTTTTCAGGGCTTGAGCAGTTTGTACTAATAAAATCACAACAGAATGCACAAATGGACCTGTGTTAAGCGCTAGCCAGCCAGCCGTCTCAGTTTCACTGCGGCAAGTTGGCATGGCTGCGCAAATCGCCGTAGCTGTACATCGACTTTAAGACGCTATAGCGGGCACTCGCAGTGTGTCCCCAGAGCCGATGCACGTGCCCGGCGGGCGAGATGACCACCGGGCACCCGCGATCGCTCCTGACAGAACGAGAACGGGGATCTGTGTGTGGAAACACACAAATCCTGATTCTGTCAGGGGAGTAGAGACAAATCGTGTGTTCCTACAAAGTAGGAAAAACGATATGTCTCCTCCCCCAGTCAGTCCCATCCCCCCACAGTTAGAAACACACAAAGGGAACACAGTTAACCCCTTGATCGCCCCCTAGTGTTAACCCCTTCCCCGCCAGTGACATTTATACAGTAATCGGTAGCTATTTTTAGCTCTGATCGCTGTATAAATGTCAATGGTCCCAAAAAAGTGTCAAAAGTGTCTGATCTGTCTGCATGCAATGTTGCAGTCCCAATAAAAATCACAAGATCGCCATTACTAGTAAAAAAAAAATAATAAAATGGTATAAATCCCCTATTTTGTAGACCCTATAACTTTTGCACTTTCACTGGAAAGGGGTGGGACTTTAAATGAGACATGGGGCTTTGCTCCATCCCAAATACAAAAGAAAAACCAATCAAATCAAATTTGCACAAACCAATCAATATAAGCTTATTGCAATTTTTTTTTTACCAAAAATATGTAGAAGAATACATATTGGCCTAAACTGATGAAGAAATTTTTTTACATTTTTTTGGGATATTATAGCAAAAAGTACAAAGTATTGTTTTTTTTTTCAAAATTGTCGCTCTTTTTTTGTTTATAGCGCAAAAAATAAAAACCGCAAAGGTGATCAAATAACACCAAAAGAAAGCTCTATTTGTGGAGAAAAAAAGGACATAAATTTTGTTTGGGTACAACGTCGTATGACCGCGCAATTGTCAGTTAAAGCGACACAGTGCCGTATCGCAAAAAATGGCCTGGTCAGGAAGGAGGCAAATCCTTCCGGGGCTGAAGTGGTTAAGACTGGATAAAGACTAGTGTCTCCTGTCAGCACTGCTCCCCATGGTTCATTTCAGTCTCATTGTTTTGAGAACCTGCTTGCATTTTCCCAGAGAATCAGAACCATCTCTGGCCCACCCCACTATAGGCTAACTGAGAGAAAGTCAAGGTTTGCAGTTCTGAAACCTATGAACACTTGCCCATATGCTAACACTAATATGGCCATTTATTCTGTCACTGACCACACTCTTCTAGTCACTTTACCCACACCTCAAAATGACCTTGGCACTAAACACACCACAATACTGCCATAATGACAATTGTCACTACACGCACTCTCCGTAGAAGGGTAGAGAAGCTGATAACTCTGATACAGAGATCTGTCATTGTTACTAAAAGAAGCTGGCTACTGGCTTTCTTATATGTATAGAAGGGAAAAAAATCAAAGCTAAACAGAATCTCATTAAAAGAGAAGTCTGGGTTTTTTTTTTTTTTTTTCAGTTTCATACTTACCTATGCCGCATCTGTCCCCCGGCGTCTCTACACTGAGATCGTCTCTACCAAGCGATCGAACATCGCGGATGGCTCGGTTCTCTCCGCTCCCCAAGCAGAGAGCTGTCAATCTGCAGCTCTCTGCTCTGCTCCCTCCTCACTCACTGGAGCGCTGAGCTGTGGAGGGACGTGGGGGGGGCATCTCAGGCTCTCAGCGGCTCCCTGATAGGCTGAGACGGGTATCAATCCAGGCACCTGGCGGATCCAGACTCCCATTGTCGGGATGACGCGGTGCCTGGACTGATTTCTGTGACGTCACCAGAGAGCAGACTTCAGATCGCTCTCGGCTGATAACTGGTCACAGGAGTGTAAAACGAATTGCACTCCTGTGATCCATAGGAGAAGCCCAGCCAAACAAGCTTTGGCTGGACTTCTCTTTAAATAGCTATTTTTTCACACTGTAAAAGGAAATTAGGTGTAGGAGGATATATACCGATCAGCCATAACCTTTTCTGATCACCCACCTAATATTCAGTAGTTCCCTTTTTTGCCACCAAGCCGGGCCTGACCTGTAGAGGCATAGACAACACTAGACCTGTGAAGGTATGCTGTGGTATCTGGCACCAACCCCTCAGAAGTAGATCCTTTAAGTCCAGTAAGTTGCAAAGTGGGGCCTTCATGGATCAGACTTGTTTTTCTAACACATCCCACAGATGCTCAATTAAGATCTGGAAAATTTGGAGGCCAAAACCTCAATCTTGTTGTTGCGTTCCTCACACCTATCTTAAACCACTTTTGCAATGTAGCAGGGAACATTATCCTTCTGAAAGAGGCCACAGTTTTCAGGAAATTGTGTTTCCATGAAAGGGAGTACCTGGGTCATCAAGAATGTTTAGGTTAGTAACATCCACATGAATGGCAGGACCCAAGTTCTCCCAGCAGAACATGCCCAAAGCATCACACTGCCCCTGTCGGCTTCCCTTCTTCCAATACTGCATCCTGGTGCGGTCTCTTCTCCAGGAAAGTGAAAAACACACCCAGCTATCCACATGATGTAAAAGAAAATGTTATTCATCAGCCCAGACCTTCTTCCATTGCTCCCTGGTCCAGTTCTGATGCACACATGCCTATTGTGGGTGTTTTTGGCTGTGGATATAGGTCGGCATGGGCCCCCTGACTGGTCTGTGGCTACACAGCTCCATACACAACAATCTTCGATACCAGTTTTTTCTGCTTTCAACACATCAACTTCCGGGACAGCATTTTTACTTGCTGCCTAATTTAATCCATGACTTTCAGATGCTACAGTAACAAGATAACCAGTGTTATTTGCTTAATCTGTCAGTGGTCTTCAAGTTATGGCTGATCAATGTAATTTGCTTCATGGACAAAATAAATAAAAAGCTATAGTGAACACAGCAGTAATATGCTTAAAATTTTAGGACTAATCATATGACTAATCATATGTATGTAGTCTGCACAGACATAAGAGATAGACTTCACATATTTTAAACCCACATCTCTGCAGCTTTCCTGCTTTCTAAAGACAGGAAGCTCTGTCCAGGAATACATCTCACCACTATGACACACTCCATATTGCTCCATTGTTCCTGCTGCCACTGGCTCAAGCCACAAGTATTTGAAAAATTTTGGATTGGGTCCTGTACAATCACACAGGACTATCCTCAGTGTTTATATGGAATACAACTTAGAGGCGGTTAGACAAATGCAGCTTGTTGTAGCTCTGCCTGTGGACTCATTTTATAAATCATCCAGGACTATGGTGTTAATGTCCTGTAATAAAAACGTGAACAGTGTTTGGATGGGCTTCTGCGCAGAAGATAGTACGCTGCTGCCTGTCTTTGTTTTTTGTTTCAAAAATAAAGTAGCTTGTAACCAATAACCAGACACTTCGGGTTTGGCACATAACAGGCTATGCAGATTTCTGTGAGAAAAGTGATCAGATAAGATGAGGGTACAAAAATGCCCTCTGAAGAGCCACCTCCAGGCTCCTGCCTTCAGTGGCTGTTTATCAAATGCCAATCTGGCTGCAAATATACAGGAACAATTCCATAGAGACATACACATTGGCAATATCATAAAAGGGATCCCTGCTGTTTTTTAGGGGTTTCTGTGCTTTAGCACACATTTATTTTGCCCTCTTGGGTCCTCCCACTCCCCTTCCATCAACATGTGATTGCCATTCTTAAAGTGATTCTAAAAGCAAACTTTTTTATTTTTTGGAAAAATAACAAACCTGTCATATTTACCTGCTCTGTGCAATAGTTTTGCACAAAGCAGCCCCCATCCTCCTCTTCTCGGGTCCATCGCCAGTGCTCTTGGCCCCTCCTCCCAGCCGAGTGTCCCCATAGCAAGCTGCTGCTCTTGTGCACATCATTGGATTTAGATCAGGTTCAGCCAAGTATTTAAGGGGGGCTGTTTTTTTTTTTTTTTTTTTTTTAATCCTAATGCCTTTTTTAGCTTAATGCCCTTAGAACCACTTTTAATAAAACCATTCCATTTTCATTACCTAGCTTATTTTAGACACATCATCACTGAGCTTCTCTGTGCAAGAGGACAAATCATGACTGGTGAGAGGGGCCAGCAGAGTGCTGTACATAGTTTCCTGAAAACATTCCAGAACCCTGCCCCAGTACTGTTCTTAAGAGCCCACAGGCCTGATGCAAGCATTGGGCTGGCAATTGGGAGGAGTTTTGTAAATATCAAAATGCCCTCATGGGTGGGTGTCAGTCTGGAGGAATGACCATTCCTAGGCAGTCTACATTTTCACACAAACCACCCTAGGTAAAACCCACATGTAAAGCCAAGCCTCAAAAATTTAAAGAACTGAAATAGAAAGAATACAAGGGGCAGGCAGAAGACTGAAGGCAAGCAGAGAGTTCAGATTTAATCCATGAATAAACAGCTATCTCCAATGTCAGAGTTGATTGATGACTGAAATTAAAGACTGACCAGAACAGTGAAGATTTTTTTTCTTTTCACATTGGAAACCTAAAGTGTTGTTGGCCCATTACATTAGAACCTACGTATCTGTTCTATCAGTCTTCTCTAATCCAAAAGTTCTAAAAGGCCCTGGTGCAAAAACAGTGTTGCAAGCCTACCAACATGGAGATCCCATTTGATTGATTGCCATGTCTGATTTAGAGGGCTGTCAGGGGCCCATTATTGCAAAATTAAAAATTAAAAGGGCACCCTAATAAGTTAACAAATATAGGGATTGATTTTACTTATACCGAGGTATGTTGTGCAGCATCTACCATGACAGCTAATGGCGTCCAGCACTTGTAAAACATGCTACACATAAAAAGCTAGACTTTTTTACTATGGTTCAACATGGCAGTAATCAAGATGGAAAAAATAATAATTTAGAAGACCGATATAACTTTGAACCTGGTAAATCTGAAGTTTTAAATGTACTACATTCAGTAGATTATTCCTAAAAACAAATATCCATAATAAAAAGCCAACATATGCCTTTGCTTGTAGCCATTCAGCACGGTTATAAAATGCTGATCAAACAGCTTTTTTACATCAAACCAAGTCTTAGACATTTAGGTGAATAAGTTCTAGATACAAGAATTTCATGCTACAAAAGCAAAAAATGTCCCAATCAATCAATTAAAGCTACGTAAAAATCCAATGTGTGGCTTAAATGGAGATCAATGTGGATTGTTCTAAGGACGTATACACCTTCTTGAAACTCACTACCGACACACTCTAGTATCACCATTTGTTTCCCTAACAAAGCTTCAGGGGGCAGCCAGCTCATCGAAATTTCATTAATCTAATAGAGTAAAAAATCTAATTCTGCTGGGGCGAGGTGCTACCTGGGAAAGATAACCTTTGCCTGAACTCCCGCGGCTCTGATCTTTCTGCTATTAGTCTGATGAAACAGACAGCAACAAGGATGATTACAGTCATCAACCTCAACAGCGTAAGCTCAGCAATGTACTTATAAACAAAGGGCACCATTACATATTTACAGAACTCTGAGCTCAATGTTTGTGGGAAGAAAAGAAAGACCCCATGAAGAAATAGCAAACGTGTAGGGCACATATACAGACATCAGGCGCAGCACACCACCTCTAATTTTAGCTGGAAGGCATTATTGATGGTTCCTATGAAGGTAGTCTTTACAGAAAAAGTTTTCTTTTTTTTTAATTTTTTATTTTGATAAATTCTTTATTGATTTGAAAAGAGAAAGTAGACACAACTGAGTATGAGCCACACACAGTTGCAGTCAAATGTTAGAACACATAATGAGAGATAGTGGACAGCATATAGATTAAATGTTTTAGCGCATATCTTGCGTGTATATATGCATACGTCTCTTTGAAGGTCTGGTGTGGTGTATGGACTTTAATCTTGGTTTTGGATGTAGTGAAGCATTCTTTTATTAAAGCATTTGTTAACCTCAAAAAAAAAAAAAAAAAAAAAAGAAAAAAAACTGATCCTGTCCCTTTAAAGCATGTTATACAGCACAGTACTTGTGCTGTGTAATTTGCCCCCCTGTAAGACCTGGGTGATCCTGCCAGTTTCTACCCTCCCCTATGTAAACTGACCACGGTATATCATGGCTGCTGAGCTCTGACACCATGGTCAATTTACGTGCCTCCCTCATCCGCAGCCCTCCTGTCCTCCTGTGTGCTCCCGTGTCCTCCTCCCCACTATCCCTGCCTGTATGCTCCTGTGTCAGTGCCCGCCACCTCCGCTCCTGCTGCTCTCATAACTGTTAAAAAAACTTTATATAAGCCCCTCTGTGTCCTAATAACAAGTGCTCCTGTCTGTGTGCTTCATTAAAAAATTGCCTCCTTTACCGGATTTCAGAGCAGTTCCCCGCGATCATGTGACCAGCTGGCTCTCTCTTTCCTCTCCTTTTCACGTCCTGGCTGACATCAGCGGGGGAATCTCGGCCCCACGCACTGCATCTGTCACCCGGGCAGAGGAGATAGCCGGCCAGTGATGTGATTGCAAGGAACCGCTGTGAAATACAGTAAAGGAGGCATTTTTTTAATAAAACACACAGACAGGAGCACTTATTATTAGGACACAGCGGGGCTTATATAAGGATATAGAAATGGGTTAACAACCACTTTTAGTAACAAGATCTTCTGTAGGTACATTCACCAGGTTCAGTATGGTGGTAACTCTGATTCTTCCTTGAATTTTTCATCTCATTGGTGAGGGGAGGAAATGTGGCATATGGTGAGGAGTAATAAGTGGGTGGGGGGTGCTGCATTTCTTTTTTTGTGTTGCACAGTGCTGCATTGCTATCTCTTCCATCACAATGCCGTGCAACAAAAAAAAATGTCCGACTGAGTCCAGAGTCGCTGCTTCAGTGACAGCAGAGCTCAGAGTATTGCCACGTACACACAGCCGGACTTGACAACGGGCTAAACTCCATTGGCATTTCCAACGGAAAGATTTAGAACATGTTCTATATCTGAGTCCGTCGGAAATGCTGACATAAAAAGTCCGATGGGGTATACACACGGTCAGCATGTCCGTCCGAAAGCTCCCATCGGATTTTTTCTGTCGGGAAGTCCGCCCGTGTGTATGCGGCAATAGGCTAAGAGATAATTCCCTTCCCATTCCACTTATATGCCAGAGCCAAGAGGACTCTCTCTGAGCTCACACTGCATAGGCTGGTGAGTTAGTTTGAGGGAGGGGGTATCTTTGTTAGGGGTTTGTATGGTGGGGGGGGGGTTCTACTATGATTCAACACCTGTCAAATCCTCTGTTCAGAATGCTCTTCAGAGGGAAAAGCATATGTGAAGGAGGGGCTTCTTTCTTTCTTTTTTAGGAGAGTGGTCTGTGCTTGGGGGGGCGGGGGGATGGGGGAACTATGCTGAGGGGTTTATGCTGGAAGGGTCTATCTGTACTGAGGGGTCTGTGCTGGGGAGGGAGGGGGGTCAGTCTGCGTTGAGGGGCCTGTGCTGAGGAAGGAGGGGATCAGTCTGTGTTGGGGGGGTCAGTGCTTGGGAGGAGGGGTCCATCTGTGCTGAGGGGTCTGTGCTGAGGGAGGGGAATCTGTATAGAAGGGCTTGTGCTGGGCATCTGTACTGCATAGTCTGTGCTTGGTGGGGGGGGTCAGTCTGTGCTGGGAGAAGAGTCTGTACTGAGGAGTTTGTGCTGGGGGGATCTGTACTGAGGGGGTAGGCTGAAAGAGGGATGTAGGGGAAGATTTTAGGGGGATATAGGCTTTGGGGGGCAGGAGGGGGATGATTTGTACTGTGAATATGGGGTAATTGGTTGCACTTTATAAAATGGCCTGTTGTACACTTTTGACCCCTACACTATACACACTTAGTGGTTGATTTACTAATACTGGAGAGTGCAAAATCCAAGCTTAATTGAACAAGCTGAAGTTAGAAGCCGATTGGCTACCATGCACAGTTGTACCAGATTTTGCAGTCTCTAGTTTTAGTAAATCAACTCCTTTGTGTCATGGTCAGGGGTCAGGCTCGGACACAAGTAGTTAAAGCAGTAGAAAGACTCCCAGAATAAGTATACTGGGAGTAAACAAGCAGGTCACCCTGGCGGCTGATGTGGGCTTACACAAAGTTTGGGGTCTAAGCACTAATTGGTATTCACCAGAGCTCCTGATGGTGGATATGGGTTTTGCTGCATGTTAGTTAGTACCGGGTCACGGTCCTCAGGATCAACCCTACCGGAGGTGAGCAAGCCAGGGTCCAGTAACAGATATAGCATGTAGGAATCAAGCAGAAGTCAGTAAACAAGCCAAAGGCCAGTAATAAATAGTAGCAGGTTGGGATCAAGTTGAAGAGTAGTCAAGGAACAAGCCTAAGGAGTGGTAGTGGAGATAAGGACAGCCGCAGGTACGCAAAGGAGAAAGATATCAGCAAGAGGGAGCACAATGATCAGGAAGTGCAAAGACATGGCTTAAATCAGGAAGTTCATAGGAGAAGCAAAGAGTTCAAGGTTCACCAGTAACAAGGGACAAGGCAAGAAAGGATCAGACAGGGAGCTGTCCGGCATCTCAGGTGGCTCAGCAGGAAGAGTCACTGTAGGACACTTATATTAAAGGTCAATGGGAGAATTAAACTTACGTTGTTGACCAGTGAGAAGACTGCCCCCTTTACAGAAAGCTAAAAAGATAGTTGATATTAGGCCTCATTCACATGGGGAAAACAAAAGTGGCCACAGCGTGAACATCAATATGAGCATATATCATTTAATAAATGGGTAAGGGAAGGGCTGCAAAACTGTGAAGATGGTGAAGAGCAGCACAGCCAGTCAGCACAAACAGCTGTCATGTACAGACTCCAGGACTGCCAGAAGGGGCAGGCAGTGTCTGCAGGCTAACTAGATCAAAGCAGCAACCATTGAGGGTGAAAAGGGGGCGTGTACAATGCATTTCAGAGGACCTGCCTCCTTTTTCAAGTATGCCCAATCATCGGACAGGGTAGTCTTTTATACCAGTATCTGGAAGCTGGTAATGCAGGTGGAAGAGTGAATTGATTATGACAGATTAAAATGGACCAATCAACTGACGGGAGAGGGGGATCAGTGAATGACAGTTAAAAAAGCACAAAATTAAAAAACACAAAAACAGAGTACAAAAACACAACTAAAAACTCAGCATATCTGAGACAAATCTGAAACAATTGAAATAGGGGAAGATAACTGTAAACAGTGGGGAAGATGTTTGTAGGTATTGTTACACATGATTGGATAAGCCCATGGGAGATCTAAAAGAAATATCAGGAGAGAACATAATAAAATATTCCCATGGATCTTAGATCATTGTGATTCCCATGAGGGATACTAAGCAAGGGAGCACAAGGGCAGAGAACAAATGGGAGACAAACAGTACTACCAGTTCGTACTGGAGTGAATCCCAACTAGGTGACAGTGAATAGACCAAAAAACAATAATAAATAAAACAAAAAATAAAATTAATTTGAAAAGAAATGAATAAAAGTGAAACTTTTAAGAAATCTGAATTATAAATGCAGGGACCCAGAGAAATTGTGTATGAATATTCACAAATAAAAAGGAAGGCAAGAAAAGATGACTCCTAATGCCTTACCTATAAACCAGGACCCCCACACAGTTATATGAATACATACATGTATACATATATAAGAGTGCTGATGCTGGACCATTGATTCAAGGACATATGTAATGAATATACAGGTCAGTTGGGTAAATTGCAGCATTACACTAAATAGTAAAAATCATGAAGGGATAGTCAGTCACACTATATTATCGTATGAACGTCCAATTCCTCATTCAAACCTTTTGGAGTGAGAGTGTTCAGAGTAAAAATCCAAAAAGTCTCACGTTTGTATAGCTGTTGGAATCTTTCGCCAAAAGAAGGAAAAAGGAGGGATAGACTCTATAACCCATATCTTGAGATCTTTGGTGGATTTATTGTGTTTGAGAGTGAAGTGTCTGGATACACTGTGCTCCACGTCACCCTTTTTAACGAATCTTCTATGCTCACCAAATCTAGCACGGGCTGTATGGATAGTGCAGCCCACATGAGGCAATTCCATAATTGACCCCGTGCAAGGCTGTGTTTTGCCAGCATGGGGATGCACACATGCTGTGTGCATCCCCATGCTGGTGTCCCGTTGTTGTCTATTGGGACATGTGGCTGCATGGACACAGCCACTATATCCTCAAACTCATCCTGTGTGTGTTCAGGGACCCGCACCCACATGTCATTGGGACACAGTAGCTTTGTCCCTGCAAACATGTGTCCCAAAAGACAACTATGGGACACCAGCACGGGGATGCACACAACACCTGTGCATGCCCATGCCGGCAAAACACAGCATAGAATAGCCCCATGTGAACGAGGCTTTAGTGATTACTGAGAGTTAAAAATCGTTCATTGCTCCTCATTATTTACTGCTGGAAACCTCCTGAGGAACCCCATGGAACCCTGTTCTAGACTCAAATTTGTCCCAGACATATACTGATATCATATAGTGCACATTACTGCTTTTTGGGAATAAACAGTATATTTAATATCCCCAAAACTGGTAGCATTGTGCTTAAAGATAAACTTCACCTTTTGCAGCATGTTACACCCATATTTGAGAAGTAACATGGTCCAAATAAGACCCCCCCAACCAGGGAGTTCTTCGCCCAGAACAAAATTTATGCTGTTGTGTGGGGCTCCGCCAGCACAGCAAAGTTATTCATTCACAAAGATCTGTGAAAAAATGTACTACAAGCCCTATCCGCCACCACATAGACAGAGTTGTAGTTCTTAACGGAGCATGAATGCATTGATTACCGCCCTCGTAGTCCACTGACACTCTCTTCAGCCCTCTGACTGAGAGTCCCTACCTTGGTAGGGACAGAGAGCTGGAGAAAGAGTCTGCAGGAGCCTGACATTACACCCACGATCCACTGATCGCAGATGCAATGCGTTGCACAGGCATTTGCAAACAAAAAAATAAATGAATACAAAAAAATAAATTTTTGCAAACAAAAAAATACATTTTTCCGTCTTGCAAATGTATGTGAACTGCTTTTTTGCTTAAAGAGGCTGTCTCTAGAAAAAAGTTTACCAAACTGTGGATTGCCCCTTATTTTATGCTCTGATAACAATGATCACCAGATGAAAGAATGTGGTGACCAGTGGAGATACTGCAATAAGTACCTGACAGAGGTTCTAAACTGTACCTGCACTATTAAAAAGTATTAAAGTGTTGGCTGGAGTTTGTTTTTAATGGTTCAGATCCAAGTATACAGTGGGGACGGAAAGTATTCAGACTCCCTTAAATTTTTCACTCTTTGTTATATTGCAGCCATTTGCTAAAATCATTTAAGTTAATTTATTTTCCTCATTAACCCTTTCATGACTAAGCCTATTTTTGACATTTGGTGTTTACAAGTTAAAATCCATATTTTTTGCTAGAAAATTACTTAGAGCCCCCAAACATTATATATATTTTTTTAGCAGAGAATCTAGAGAACAAAATGGCGATTGTTGCAATATTTTATATCACACGGTATTTGTACAGCGGTGTTTTAATGCAACTTTTTGGGAAAAGGGACACTTTCATGAATTAAAAAAAAAACACTGTAAAGTTAGCCCAGTTTTTTTGTATAATGTGAAAGATGATGTTACGCCGAGTAAATAGATACCAAACATGTCACGCTTTATAATTGCGCGCACTAGTGGAATGGCGACAAACTACGGTACTTAAAAATCTCCATAGGCGACGCTTTAAATTTTTTTTACGGTTACCAGGTTAGAGTTACAGAGGAGGTCTGGTGCTAGAAATATTGCTCTCGCTCTGACGATCGCGGCAATACCTCACATGTGTGATTTGAACCCCCGTTTACATATGCGGGCGCGACTTCCGTATGCGTTTTCTTTGCTGCGCAAGCTCGCGGGGACGGGGCGCTTTAAAAAAAAAAAAAAATTCTTATTTATTTTAATATTAATAAATTGTGTTTTAAAAAAAAAAAATGTTGATCACTTTTATTGCTGTCACAAGGAATGTAAACATCCCTTGTGACAGTAATAGGTGGTGACAGGTACTCCGATCCCTCCTGTGCACGTCAAAGTATTCAGATCGCCGTTTTCGGCTGAGTTCCAGAGATGCAGTCGGGAGATGGGAGGAGGTTGTAGAAAGTCAACCATCACTGCAGCCCTCCACCAGTCGGGGCTTTATGACAGAGTGGTCCGACGGAAGCCTCTCCTCAGTGCAAGACACATGAAAGCCTGCATGGAGTTTGCTAAAAAACACCTGAAGGACTCCAAGATCGTGAGAAATAAGATTCTTTGGTATGATGAGACCAAGATAGAACTTTTTGGCCTTAATTCTAAGCAGTATGTGTGGAGAAAACCAGGCACTGCTCATCACCTGTCCAATACAGTCCCAACAGTGAAGCATAGTGGTGGCAGCATCATGCTGTGGGAGTGTTTTTCAGCTGCAGGGACAGGACGACCGGTTGCAATCGAGGGAAAGATGAATGCGGCCAAGTGCAGGGATATCCTGGATGAAAACCTTCTCCAAAGTGTTCAGGACCTCAGACTGGACCGAAGGCTTACCTTCCAACAAGACAATGACCCTAAGCACACAGCTAAAATAACGAAGGAGTGGCTTCACAACAACTCTGTGACTGTTCTTAAATGGCCCAGCCAGAGCCCTGACTTAAACCCAATTGAGCATCTCTGGAGAGACCTAAAAATGGCTGTCCACCAACATTTATCATCCAACCTGACAGAACTGGAGAGGATCTGCAAGGAGGAATGGCAGAGGATCCCCAAATCCAGGTGTGAAAAACTTGTTGCATCTTTCCCAAAAAGACTCATGGCTGTATTAGATCAAGAGGGTGCTTCTACTAAATACTAAGCAAAGGGTCTGAATACTTAGGACCATGTGATATATCAGTTTTTCTTTTTTAATAAATCTGCAAAAATGTCAACAATTCTGTGTTTTCCTGTCAATATGGGGTGCTGTGTGTACATTAATGAGGAAAAAAATGAACTTAAATGATTTTAGCAAATGGTTGCAATATAACAAAGAGTGAAAAATTTAAGGGGGTCTGAATACTTTCCGTCCCCACTGTATATTGTAGGCAACATTTTTCTAGCTTGTTTAGTTATTAAAAAGGACTCACCCTCTTCACTCAGACCAATCCAACACCAAAAAGAAGGGATAAGGGGCATACTGTTCTTGAAATGTGCATATTCAGTCAGTGTTTACTTTTTACATAGCCATGTCAAAATGTGCAAAGGCAATCACTTAATAAACTAGCTGAATGAGTGCGTACGAAAATTACCAATAACCTCCATGACAGAGATTGCACAGAGGTCAATGTGGCCACTGATATCAAAAGATTTTCTGTCCTGATGAATCAATTCTCATACAGCTGTATCTTCATTGCCCAAGTAAGACGTGTCAGGAAAAGTATGTTAAAAAGGTGAGCTTATCATAACGCAAAATAAATGATCTCTCATTAATAACATAGCCTGAGCTGCAATGCATAGTTACTGTCAACACATTTTCATAAGAAATGACAGCTGGAACACTTCCTCCATTTGTTGTGTATTGGAAACCATGACAAACGCTAATACAATGAACATAGTATGTGGGTGTTCTATCACTAAATGGTTGGATGACATGCTTTTAATACTAAAGAATATATCATGAAGTGGCAAAAACTCCCAAAGACTAGTCTGTATATATTGGTTGTACCTACTGAAGAAAAAAAAAACATATTGCTGTAAGTTTTCTGAATCCCAACCAGGACACTAGCTGCATGGAGCTTGCATGTTCTCCTTGTCATTTGGTGGGTTTTCTTCCACACATCAAAGACATGCCGGTACGTTAACAGGCTCCTCTTTAAAATTACCCTAATATGTGTGTGCATGTGAGATGTGGACTTTAGGCCTCATGCACACTGGACGTTAAAATAACGTTATAAAAAAGGCAGTAGCTTTGCAGTGAGTCTTTCCATGTTTTCTAACGTTTTTGTGTTTTTAGTATTTATAGCGTTTTTACGCGTTAGCAATTTTTAGCGTTTTTTTTTTTTTTTAAGACTTTTAAAAAAAAAATTTAAATGGATTAAAAACGCCAGTGAGCCACGTTTTTGAGCGTTTATCAACGTTTATCAGCGTTTAACGTTTTTAGGCTTTTTTGTGGTCAGAAAAACAGCTCCTGAAGGCGATTTTAGGGCATTCAGTCAACAGCCCATAAACTCCACTGCTGATAAATGTCCAAAAACGTCCATGCGTGCATGGACACATAGGATAACATAGAGGGGTGTTTATGGGCTGTTAAAAAAAACACCCAAACTCCCAAAAAACTGAAAATTTATTATCAAATACTTACCGTAATTTTCCTTTCCTAATGGACTGCATGGCAGTCTACGTGTGGGTTTACCCCGCCTCCTCACCAATGCTATAGGACCCCATTCCCATAAATTTGAGCTCACCGCTAGAGACTGTGTTCCGTAACTAGCTAACTCTTGACTGATGGGTGGGAACTCTGTCTGCCATGGAGTCCATCAGGAAAATTACGATAAGTATTTGATAATAAATTTTCCGTTTTCCTGACAGACTCAATGGCAGTCTACGTGTGGGAAATAACTATCCAGACCACACGGGTGGGTATGCTGATCAAAAAAAATTTAATTTGGCCCGTCAATCGACAGGATTCTTAAACCAAAGTTCACAGAAGATAGAGAAGCAGGTTCTATTCAGTAATGTGACATAAAGGTATTAATGGAGGCCCATGAGGCCACTTTGCAGATGACGTCTGGAGCCACATGCCGGGCTGCTGCCCACGAAGCCGCCATACCCCTGGTGGACTATGCCGTCACTACCTCTGGAGTAGCCAAGCCCTTAGCCCTATAAGCCTGATGGATGGACTGGACGATCCAGGCCGCAATTGTTCTGGTCGAAGCTCGCCTCCCTCTGTTATTGCCGGAGTGCAAGACAAACAGGTAGTCGGGGCGTCTGAAGGAGGAAGTAGCTTGCAGGTATTCCTTCAGTATTTCGCCTACATCCAGAGAGTGGCCTTCAGTGGACCCCAGGGCCCTGAATGTAGGTCAATTTCTTGGTTCTCATGGAACACTGAAGTAACTTTCGGGTTTGAGCCGAGCATAGGGATGAGGACCACCCGGTCCAGGTAGAAAGTCAGGAATGCCCCAAGGACCCGATCTCAGAAACCCTCTTGGCCGAAGCGACGGCCACTAGGAAAGCAACTTTTGCAGAAAGGTCTTTATTACAAAGCGGAGCAGATCTTGCGGTACTGAGTCCAGACAGTGAGTCAAGAACAAGGGGAAGATCCCATTTTGTGAATCTTGGCCTTCTTTGGGGCCTGAGTCTGCCAGATTAGAGGGTGAACGGCCCATGATGTTTCGGAGAAGGCTGACAAGGCTGAGACTTGGACCCTGAGAGAGCTGATGGACAGAGACAGATCTAGGCCGGATTGAAGGAAACTGAGGACATCCTGGATTTCTGAATCTCTGAACGATCTGCCTCTAGAGGATGAGAATTTGACAAACTTGGCCCATATTCTCCCATAGACTTTATTCGTGCTCGCCATTCTCGAGCTCATGAGGGTGGAAATCACTCTAGACGCGCACCCGAGAGATTCCAGCCTCTCCCTCTCAAGAGCCAGACCATCAGTCTCAGTAACGACAGGCAAGAGTGCAGGACGGCCCCCTGAGAAAGTCCGGCCTGAGAGGGAGAGGCACCGGGTCCCGGAAGCTGAGATGGGTCAGGTGGGGAAACCATGGCCTGTTCGGCCAGTAAGGCGCTATCACCACCACCTCAACTGCTTCTGCTCGGAGTCTCCGTAAAAACCTGAGGATGACTGGGAGTGGAGGAAAAGCGTATGCCCTGTTGAAGCTGCACCGATCTGTCAGGGCATCTATTCCGAAGGCCTGGCTGCAACGGCCCCAAGTTTAATACTGTCAGCGCTGGGCTCAGCCCTTATTTCTCAAAGCTGGCCGCTCAGCTGTTGGCTAATTGCCAGCTCCTTTCTCTCCAGTGACTCACCCATTGATGATATCCTGCTCGTCAGTCCTGCCTACTTAAGCTATTCAGCCCAGATGATCTCTGCCTTTGTCACATCTCTAGAGACGCTCTCCTGTGTTCCTGTTAAAGACTTGCTTGGCTGACATTCCTTCTGGCTCCAGATCCTGCTTGCTGTTTTACTAGGCTCATCTCTGGCTCCCTGACGTTTTGGCTTGCTTGATCAGCTAGTAATGAAATATGAGTGGTGTATCCGCGCAACGGAACAGAAAATTAAAAAAGTGGAGAAAATGGAAAAAAAATGGAAACAATGGAAGAAATCGCATAAAGGACTGCTGCCTCCACAGATGTGATTTCCACCTAGGTGGAAAAAACAGAAGGTAAGTGAAAGGTTAGTGTGTGGGTGTGGCGCTGTCCTAATTTATAGAAATACTTGGTAAATTGTGTGTAGCCAAATCCCATATGTAAAGTCGCATAAACCAAAAATGCAAATAAAAAATTAAACGAAAATAAAACCAAACATAAAACAGCAAAGTGACCCCCTTTGGAGTGTATAGGTGTAACGTTGTCCTAGTGGAGAAAAAAAGAGGAGAAAATGAAAAAAACTGGAAACAATGGAAGAAATCGCATAAAGGACTGCTGCCTCCACAAATGTGATTTCCACCAAGGTGGAAAAAACAGAAGGTAAGTGAAGGGTTAGTGTGTGGGTGTGGCACAGTCCTAATTCATAGAAATACTTGGTAAATCGTGTGTAGCCAAATCCCATATGTAAAGTCGCATATAAAGTATAAACCAAAATTGCAAATAAAAAATTCAACGAAAATAAAACCAAACATAAAACAGCAAAGTGACCCCCTTTGGAGTGTGTAGGTGTAATGTTGTCCTAGTTTAAAAAATACTTTGTAAATCGTGTGTAGCCAGATCCCACATGTAAAATCGCATGTAAATTATAAACAAAATATAAACAAAATCGCATATAGCAAATATAACGGCTAGGTTGGCCCCCTTTGAATTGGGGGAGGGGGAAGGGGAACAGGGGATGAAATAAAAAAATGACTTTAGCCAAAGCTATTCCATCCGCATAAAAACCCCATATAGTGATTGACAAACATAACATTGCTGAATAATTACATAGGTTAAATCGTGACTAGTGCTCAGTGCAGTTTAAGTGAAAAACTTGACATCTTTGTAAAACAAGGCAGGTATTTGTATTAATCTTGGTGACCAGGTGCTCGTGTCTTGTGATCATGCGGACACTCACCAGCTTCTTTAACCCCTGCGGGGGTAATGCGCAGTCACAGTGTATGCCACTGTGCGGCAATCCACAGGCTGTTTCTGGGTCACGGACGCTCCAGTTGAGGTCCCTATGACGAAACGCGTAGGGCGTGGCCTATTCTGACGCTTTTGCATCATCTCCCAGAGGATCACCAACTTAAATCTGACGCTCTCCTGTTTTGATGACATTTGGTTGCCTATTATAAACTGCTTAAATGTGAGTACCATTCTGTCATCTGCGTTCAATAAAGAGTGTTTTATGGTTTTACGCTATGGAATCTCCTCTTTCTTCTCTTATGCCTAAAACGTCACCGTGACCCAGAAACAGCCTGTGGATTGCCGCACAGTGGCATACACTGTGACTGCGCATTACCCCCGCAGGGGTTAAAGAAGCTGGTGAGTGTCCGCATGATCACAAGACACGAGCACCTGGTCACCAAGATTAATACAAATACCTGCCTTGTTTTACAAAGATGTCAAGTTTTTCACTTAAACTGCACTGAGCACTAGTCACGATTTAATCTATGTAATTATTCAGCAATGTTATGTTTGTCAATCACTATATGGGGTTTTTATGCGGATGGAATAGCTTTGGCTAAAGTCATTTTTTTATTTCATCCCCTGTTCCCCTTCCCCCTCCCCCAATTCAAAGGGCGCCAACCTAGCCGTTATATTTGCTATATGCGATTTTGTTTATATTTTGTTTATAATTTACATGCGATTTTACATGTGGGATCTGGCTACACACGATTTACAAAGTATTTTTTAAACTAGGACAACGTTACACCTACACACTCCAAAGGGGGTCACTTTGCTGTTTTATGTTTGGTTTTATTTTCGTTGAATTTTTTATTTGCAATTTTGGTTTATACTTTATATGCGACTTTACATATGGGATTTGGCTACACACGATTTACCAAGTATTTCTATGAATTAGGACTGTGCCACACCCACACACTAACCCTTCACTTACCTTCTGTTTTTTCCACCTTGGTGGAAATCACATTTGTGGAGGCAGCAGTCCTTTATGCGATTTCTTCCATTGTTTCCATTTTTTTTCATTTTCTCCACTTTTTTCTCCACTAGGACAACATTACACCTACACACTCCAAAGGGGGTCACTTTGCTGTTTTATGTTTGGTTTTATTTTCGTTTAATTTTTTATTTGCAATTTTGGTTTATGCGACTTTACATATGGGATTTGGATACACACAATTTACCAAGTATTTCTATAAATTAGGACAGCGCCACACCCACACACTAACCCTTCACTTGCTTGATCAGCTGTTCAGGTTCCTGAACTCTGACTATGTTTTAACTATGTTTATTCTGTTTACCTTTTTATTATTATTTTTAAACAAGTGTGATTTAACTGTTCGGGATTGACTCCCAAGGACAGGATCCATTCGAACGTCTGCACATGAAGGGACCACTTGTTGTGGAATTCTGCTTGGAAGTTCTGGACTCTGGGGACAAAGACCGCTGAAATATTGGCCAGGTTTTTCTGAGCCCAGGACATGATGGGCTTGACTTCTTGGAGCAAGGTGGAGCTCTGAGTGCCCCCTTGCCTCTTCACATAGGAGACCTCTGTGGTGTTGTCCATTCTCAATAAAACTGATTCCCTTTTGAGGAGATGAGTGAAAGATTGGAGGGCACACCAGGCTGCCCGTAGTTCCAAGACATCGGTCGTGATGGTGACCCATCAGACGGGGGCAATGGAGTGGCAGGTGAGCAGATTTTTGCGCTGGAGCCACCAAAAGAACCTGTTCCCCATCACATATGTTATGTGAATGGTTTGATAGGCGTCCCCTGAGTTCTATTGCTGGAGAAACCCTGTCTGGAAAGGGCGTAACCTCCACAGAGACCACTTGACCATAGGGGTCGCAGAGACCATTGTGTCAACAATTTTTAGGCACTGTGAAGCCCTAAGGTGTGAGGAGCTTAAGGCCTGTGAAATTCTCTCTCAAATGACCGGGATCTTCTCCACTGGGAGAGAGATGGTACTTTCCAGCGTGTCGAACTGGGCCCCTAAGTATATCAGGCACTGGACTGGTTCCAGATGGCTTTACTCCAGGTTTAGGAGCCAACCGAATTCGAGCAGTGTGGTGATAACCTGCTCCCTGTGTATTAGCAGCTGCTCCCTGTCTTGGGAAAATAGCAGGAAGTCGTCGAGATAGTGGTACAAGCGTATTCCTTTTGTTGTGATGAGGGCCACCACGGCCAGAAGAACTTTGGAAAAGACTCGGGTGAGGTCATTAAACCGAAAGGTAGGCAGGTGAACTGTAGGTGTTCCTGCCCGACCCTGAGCCGGAGGTATCTGCGGAATTTTTCTGCCACAGGCACGTGAAAATAGACATCTTTTAAGTCGATTGAGATTAGCCAATCGCCTGGCTGCATGGCTTGCTGGATGGTATACAGAGTCTCCATTTTGAATCTTTCGTATTTTATAAACTAGATAAGTTAGGTCTATCACGGGATGCCATGAACCATTTTTCTTTTGCACCAAGAAGAGAGGGGAGTATACCCCGTGGAACTCTTTGCCTTTCAGTACAGGCACCACTGTTCCCTGTGCTAACAGCAAATCCACGTAGGACAGTAACACCTGCTTCTTTTCTTCTAACAGTGGTAGCAGGAAAGAAATAAATCTGGGGGGAGGAGTACTGGTGAAGGACCATGTGTGGCCTGTCGAGACCGTCTTGATGGTCCAGTAATCTGAGATTGAGGCCACCCAGATGTGCCGGGAGAGAAGCAGTCACGCCCCCACCCAACCCGCCGGGACGGGCCCAACCTCAAATGACTTAGCCGGCTCACGTCCACTGGACACCTGGCTTTTGGCAGGCTTTTGGAAGGATGCCTGCCCTCTGCCCTAATTCCTTCTGAAGTCTCGGCCGGGCCTATAAGAGCGTACTTCTCTTGACTGCTGTGTACTGCACCTTCTGAGGCTGGGGCCTCTTCCGACCGAGCAGACGCCTATCCTGAGACAAGAAGGTCGACTTTACACCTGTGGCCTGGAATATGGCACTATCCAGCCTATTGCTGAACAACGAGGGCCCCGTAAAGGGGATCCTACACCAGGCTTGTTTGCTGGATCGGCGAGCCAAGGGCATAACCATAAGGCCCGCTTAGCCGTGACCGAGGACAGCATAGTAAGGACCAGCAGGGGGATAGGGTCGATCGAAGCCTCCCCCAGGAAGGCCACTGCCAGCTTCAATTCCTGGACTGCTGAGCCCCTGGCCAGTTCTTCTGAGACTCCCCTGAGCATGGAGTCCATGTTCTCTGTCCAGGCCTCCATGGTCTATTCTCCTCTCAAGCCCGTCCTTGAAGGATACAGTGTCCTCTAAGGGAAGAGTGACATGTTTGGCCAGTCGAATCAGCGCTGTGTCTACGAGGGGAGTGTTTTCCAGATGTTTCACTTCCTCTGCCTTGAAGAAGTATAATCTGGAGGTTTTACTTGACATAGAAGCCTTCTTATCTTCCTTGCGCCACTCCTCATCAATGATGTCCTTCAATTCAGAAAGGAGCGGGAAGTTAAAACGTTCCTTCCGCAGGTGTTTAAATAACTTCCTTTGCTTAGCCGGGGAAGTGGAAGGATCTAACCACTTGACGGCCTCTTTGATCACCTTAATTAGTGGAGAAACAAGGGCGAAGTCGAAGCATCTGACAAATTCGTCTCCTTCCAACTCGCTGTTCGAAGACCAGGGAGAAGCATCATAAGGCTGGGATGGGCCCGGATCCTCCTGGGCCTCGTCAGCCAGATAGAGTGGTGGGCTGGCTCCGCGTGTGGGTTGTACCCCACTCCTTGAGGGATTGCTGCATCACACACTTAACAAGAGAGTCCATCTGTTGGTTTTCCGTCTCTTTCTCCCCGCCCGCCCGAGCATAACATGGATCACACAATGATTTGCCCCCCAGGACTCGTGTCCCACACTCCCAGCAGGCTCTGCGATCAGAGCAGCTGTCCTAGCAGTGGGCGCGGTGTCTGGAGGAGGAATGGGAACATCTCCTCTGCTGATGGGTCCTAAACGGAGAGTTATGTCTGGACCTGGATGAGGAAGGTTGACGTTGCAACCTGGCAAGGTCCCGATCATCTCGGATGGTAGACTGGTGGTCCGACCTGGATCAGCTAAAATGAGAAGGGTAGAAAGCATGACATTAGGGGATATGTCCATTCAATCGTGGACCTGGCCCCCCCTCCTCACACCCCAAGTACCTAGAGCGTGAGGGCTGGCCGCACGGAGGCGGTGACTTGTCTATGGCACCCTGGCGGACGAATTGGTGATAATCTCACAGCCTTTTAGGAACACCCACACGTCCTAGGAGAAAAGGGTACAAATAGCAGTGCAGCTTCCCCTTTAAGAGCCATCTCCGTCCCCCTCTGCACCATAGCCCCAGCCTGGATCTTACTTTAACCCGAGAGCCTGTTGCCTGGAGGAGCTCCCGCAAACTGCCCACAGTAATCCCCAACATGACAGGGGCTCACAGGGATTGAAATATCCCCACCGTAGTGACGTCACCGCCGTGTCCGGTCTGCACCTGCGCAATGGCAACCCGCCGTAGAATGTCCCCGACCGCACCGCGCATGCGCGAAACCAAGGCTCATTTTTTTCCAAGAAACACGCATGTGCAGAAGCGTGCCAGAGCCGTGACCCGGAAGGGTGAGCTGTGTCCTGAAACGCAGAAGCATTCCAGGCACCACGGAGAAAAAAAAAAGAAAACAGGGCACATAAGGAAACACAAAACAGGGGCACACATACATAAACTGCTGCCATGGAGGAAACTTTAGACCTTGCCAGCCGATCCTCTGCGCCTGGGCATACAGAGGCTGTCCCCAAAACTGGACACAAAGGCCTGGAGCCACGCACCTGCTCATGCCTGGGTTCTGGGCTATCTTGACACCGCTAAGAACATATGCCTGGCACCAACCTCGATCGATTGGACATCCGTAAACATGAGTACATTGCTTGTAGGTCCAATGAGGAGGACAAACAAGGAACGCAGTCCCTAGCGGTGAGCTCAAATTTATGGGAGTGGGGACCTATGGCATTGGAGAGGAGGCGGGGTTAACCCACACGTAGACTGCCATGGAGTCTGTCAAGAAACGGACGTTTTCGAGCTTCAGTGTGTATGGAGCCTTAGACAGTAAAGCCATGTACACTCAACCGGACTTTTCGACTGGACTGGCCTGACGGAATGAATCCGTCGGTCAATCCGACTGTGTGTGGGCTTCATCGGACCTTCAGCTGACTTTTTCTGTCGAAAATCAGACGGACTTTAGAATTGGAACATGTTTCAAATCTTTCCGACGGACTCGAGTCCGGTCGAAAAATCCGTTCATCTGTACACTAGTCCGACGGACAAAAAAGGACGCAAGGGCAGCTATTGGCTACTGGCTATGAACTTCCTTATTCTAGTCCCTTCGTACATCATCACGTTCAAACCAACGGACTTTTGAACGGACTTAAATCCGTTCGTGTGTGGGCAAGTCCGGTCGTTCGAAAGTCCGTTGGAAAGACCGTTGGACCTTTGATGCTGAAAAGTCCGCTCGTGTGTACGCGGCATAAACCCCTTGAGGGCAGAGACTGATTTTAATGTGCAAAATGCAGAGCACTGCATAAATTGTCAGCGCTATATAAATACCTGTAATAATAATAATATTGTGCTAAAGCAAATATATTTAAATGTATCTGTACTGCAGAACACAGCATATTATCGGTGCAAACAATCATTTTTTTTTAACAAGTTGTTTATGGGTTGGTAGCCCAGAAAACCAGCATAGAAAGCCACAAAAAAGTCAAACACTTTTACTGATCACCTTTACTAATGAGCAATTACTGTAATACATGGCCATATATCCAATACAGATTTAATTTAAAGCTAATCAGCCTAAAGTACATACAGGAGTAGATGTGGATGTATTTTTCAACTACAGAAAGATAGTATTCTTTCAGTACATGAAGGGTAAACCTGAAACATAGTGGTCTTTTCTGGCAGGGAGTTGGATGGGTTGTTATTGTATGCTACTGCATGCTATGGGGGGAAGAGTTAGTGGTGCGGTACAAGCCAACCTTTTTCGCCAGAGAAAAAGTCTCTCAGATTCTTGATGTTTAGCAACCATAGTCTACAATACATGCATAAGCAATGTCAGAATAGTGGGGTTAAGGACTGAAAACAAATAATACTAAACTGGTTAAATATACCCCAATGATATCAACACATACAGTGGATATAAAAAGTCTACACACCCCTGTTAAAATGTCGAGTTTCTGTGATGTAAAAAAAAATGAGACAAAGATAAATAATTTCAGAACTTTTTCCACCTTTTAATGTGACCTATAAACTGTACAACTCAATTGCACAACAAATTCTTTAAAAATGGAGGGAAGTAAAAATAAAAAACTAAAATAATATGGTTGCATAAGTGTGCACACCTTTAAGGCTGGTTCACACCACAAAAAAGCACTCCAGATCCATTCCGGATGCTTTTCTGCATGCACGTTTTTAACGCAGTTTGGATGCGTTCCAGTACATTTTTGGTGTGGTTCCGGATGCATTCCGGACTGCATCTGGTGTGAACCATCCCTAAAAAATAACATAGCCACCACGCCTAAAGACCAGTAAACTACAGTATATTCATTTGTTTGGGTTATGTTACACTTTGATCTTGCACTTCATAGGCCAGGGGTGTCAAACTCAATTTCACTGTGGGTCACATCAGCATTATGGTGGCCGGTTGTATCTGTAGGACTATATAAATTTATGCAGGTATTTTTCGCTCAGAAAACAGCTGCAGGAATTCTAACCATGCTCCTTGCCAAACTGCATCAAATGACGGTTGTGGTCAAATTGCAGTAACAGTGAGAGGATCCTCTAGGAGTGCTTTATGTGCGCAGTTCAGCAATGCGCTATGTACATAATACATAGTTCAGGGGTGCGCTACTTTACGAGTGCAGTTTCAGGGGTGCCCAATGCAAAGTGTGCAGAATTTAGGGGTGCCCTATGCACAGAATGTAGAGTTCAGGGGTGCTCTATGTACAGAGTGCAGGGTTGCTCTAAGTGCAGAGTTCAGGGGTTCTCTATGTACAGAGTGCAGAGTTCAGGGGTTCTCTACGTACAGAATGCAGAGTTTAGGAATGCGCTGAGTACAGAATACAGGGTTCAGGAGTGCGCTACATACAGAGTGCAGGGTTTAGGGGTGTGCTATGCACAGTGTGCAGGGTTCAGCTCTCTTTCACAGGCTATCTGCATCTCACTTCCACCCCTCCTTGGCTTTGAACTTTTCACAACTCTCCCTCATCCCCCACCTCTGCACACATTGCCCTCCACAGCCCTGCAAAAGCTTCCTTGCATCTCACCTACCCGGCTTAGCTCTAGTATTTCTGGGTTTCACCTCTCTCACTTGCAGGGAGATCATTGGTCGGCATCTGTGCACCCAGGCAACAGATGGGGATAACAGTGCAACTTACCATGTGATTCCTCATCCCACACTGCACACGCATCTAAATGTCCCCACCGTGACTGCAGGGCAAACATGGATCTGTGAGAGCCACTGAGAGAAAAGCTGTCCTTGTAAATTCAGAAGGCTTCTATATTTACAAGTGACAATGGTGAGCGGGGAGCCGAGGCCGAGAGCCGGAGGTGGCAGAACAGAGTTTCGCCACATTCTACCTGAAAAAAAGGTCCTGGGTGCGAGGGCAACATGAAATGGCCTGGTGGGCTGGATTCAGCCAGCTGGTCTTGTGTTTGACATGTATGTCCTAGGAGATGTTCTCATAGCTACAACACAAGTAGTGATTTAATGTATTTTTGGTGAACCTGAGTTTTTTGTAGCCATCTATTAGTCAAAAGTGTTTAGATTCTACTATACCTCTGGAGAGACCCCTGGCTTTCTTTACTGCACATCAAAATGAATACAATAAAAATCCAATGAAAACTAGCTAACTTTGTTATTTTTGGCAGCTAAGCAAGCTATAGCTTTTGGTAAAAGCACAGCATTCCTTTCCTGGAGGTAAAGAATCAAATGAATAGATTTAAGATCAATTAAATGCTTTCTAGTATACTAATAGACAATCACACAATATGCTCAATAATACGGTCCCCATGGCTCTTTGCACTTTCTACAATAAATTCAATTTTGATCACTTACCTTACCTTTAATCACTAGCTATCCAGCCTGCCAATTCAGTGGACACACAAGTGTTGTAGCCCCATTGCCCTTGACCCCCTTGTAGAAGCCAATGTTTCTGATTCCTAATTGATATTTTCTATGACTTTCTTACCTTTACCTTCATACCAGCCTTTCTCTTGTTATTCTTGCTTATGTATTTATTTATGTGCAGCACATTCCAACCCATTAAAGCACACTATAAAGCTCTGCTGCACATAGAGTTAAATAGAGTGCAATATTACAGTAAAAAAAGAATCAAGCACACTGACGCATTGAAAAAATGGATTGTAGTGCATGTGTACAGAAAACACACCATGGCGTGAGTTATGCACACATTAATGCGCACCCACTGATGTGAACAAGTTCTATTTGGCATCAGCTTCTTGCAATCCCCTGTAAAACAGCATTCAGACTAGGGGAGCTGTGTAAATCTCAGAAGTGGATAGACAGAAATGCAAATCCTTTGGCAGGTAAAACAGCTTTCACATATGCATTTAATCTGAGTGCTTAGCTGTTTGCCTGGAGTTCATCTTTAAATCTAACCTGAAGTGAAAGCAATCACTTGTACTACAATGCAGGAATTTCCAGGTGGCTCGATGTTGGATCAGAGGTCTTATTCAGCTCCCTGGGTGCCTAGAATCTCAGTTCTCTGATATTCATAATTACTGACCCAGTATATCTGGTAGAGAGCCTGGCCCTGGCCCCTCTAACCTCCAAAAACGTATTATTGCTCAGCGAGGGTCTCTATCACAGGGATGGCCAAAAAGTGAGGCTTAGAAAGTAGAAGGGGGAACAGCCAGGCTCTTAAACAGAAAGCTGGGTTGATATTTATATCCTAGAGCACCTCAAGATTATGGGCATTCAGGTTCTAAAGAGGACAACTAACCTGACTCTCAAGCAACTGGAAGTGTCCACTAGATTGTAACAGTAGTAGCTCGGGAAATTTTTACTATGCAAATACTCCCTTTAAGATGGCAGGTATCTGCGGAGGCATTCCCTTTGCCTCCCAAATGGTTATGTTCAAGATGACAATAGACTGCTTAAAGGGTAAGTTCATCTGTTCACAAAAATTGAGCAAAAAAAAAGTGAACTCCAAATATCCTGGTCACCCCTCTGGACCCTGCTGCCAGAGTGAGCATCCTTTATAATGCTCAAAATGGCAAGTGGTTATTGGTCAGTGTTAATTTTTTGTGGGGAAATCTACCACAAGAAGAAACCTCAAATGTGCGGCTCATTGGTCAGTGCGTTCACAAGACTGTGCTGATTAGACATTGTGATCATTATGATGTATACTCATTTCGGAACTGACAGCACGGAGCATTATGTGCAGCGTGGTCAGGAAAGGTGGCCAGGATATTTGGAGTTAATTTTCATAAATAGGTGAATTTACCCTTTAAGCACCTCATAGTGTTTTGTGGGATGCAAACTAGGGTGTACCCATTATTCCTTTCTGGGAAGTCCGTCTTCTTTTTGGGGTGCCCCAGAGAGGGCAACTGTCGCTCTAAGGCAGTGTTTTTCAACCTTTTTTCAGTCAAGGCACCCTTTAAGATGCTAAACATCAAATCTCGAGACACCCTATTCTAAAATTTAAAAAACTCAACTAATAGTTTTACATAATGTAGTAACATCCACATGCGTAGGATACCCAACATTTGTGGTGATTTATTCTTTCCAAGCAAATACGTCTTTGCACACCTGATTAGTATTCCAATGTTTCTCTTCTCCCTCTGTTTCTGTCCCTCACTCAGCTAATGTGACCCTGGTGCTGAAGGAGAGGGGCTGGTGCACGACGTCCTACTTATCAACCAATGACATCATTGGTTGTTAGGACACTGGCGGCTGTATTGGTGCACAATGAAAACCTGTGGCTTTGTGCAACTAATAGGCAGGCTTGATGCACCCACTGGCTTATATACAGTTTTTGGGCAATTTCTAGGTATTTTGCCAAGGCACCCCTGAAGACACCTGAAGGCACCCCAGGGTGCCTGGACACCCTGGTTGAACAAGGCTGCTCTAAGGAGCTGAGCTGGCATTTTATGGTGTCTATTTCTACACAACAGCCATAGGGGGAGATTTACTAAAACTGGTGCACACAGAATCTGATGCAGCTCTGCATAGTAACCAATCAGCTTCTAGGTTTGATTGTCAAAGGTAAGTTGAACAAGCTGAAGTTACAACGGTTTGGTTACTATCTACAGCTGCACCAGATTCTGTGTGCACCAGTTTTGGTAAATCTCCCCCCGTAATGTTTATTGTTTTACTGCAATACAATAAAATTCTTTAAAGATGTCAGTATTAACATACTCTTTTTTTTATTGCAAAGTAAGACAAAGGGAGACTCACATTTTAATAGATGAAACGAGCATGTATAGAGAGTAGTACTGGTCAGTCTTTGGGCTCTCACAAGTGGTCCCGGTGGAGTAGCAGCATCTGGCAATGGAGCTGTATGGATGAAAGGCTGTAGGAAGCAGCCGTTTGCCGCATTTACCAGCATAGAGCGCAAGATGGCGCAGACGTGATGTCACTATGGCGGTTAAGCTGATGTAAAGTGAGGTCATGTCCGGCTCAGCGCCATCTTATGTTCCACGCTGGTCAATGCAGCGAGTGGCCGCTTCCTACAGTCTTTCATCCATACAGAGACTGACCAGAACTGCTCTATACATGCTCATTTGATCTATTGAAATGTGAGTCTCCCTTTGCCTTACTTTCAATAAATTAGAGTACATTATTACTGCACTTAGTCTGGCGCCCCTCTGTGTATTTCTTGTGTACCTACAAAGCTGCTTGCTTCACTCTTATGCCCTGTACACACAATCGGACATTGATCGGACATTCCGACAACAAAATCCATGCATTTTTTCCGACGGATGTTGGCTCAAACTTGTTTTGCATACACACGGTTGCACAAAGTTGTCGGAAAATTCGATCGTTCTAAATGCGGTGACGTAAAACACGTACGTCGGGACTATAAACGGGGCAGTAGCCAATAGCTTTCGTCTCTTAATTTATTCTGAGCATGCGTGGCACTTTGTGCGTCGGAATTGTCCAAACACGGTCGGAATTTATACGAACGGATTTTGTTTTTGGAAAGTTTTATAGCCTGCTCTCAAACTTTGTGTGTCGGAAATTCCGATGGAAAAAGTCTGATGGAGCCCACACATGGTCGGAATTTCTGACAACAAGCTCCGATCGCACATATTCCGGCAGGAAAGTCCGACCGTGTGTACAGGGCATAACGGTGCTGCCGCTGGTGCTGTTACAAACATCATCTGATACTATGGAATTTTAATGGACTTTATTGTTCAAGTTGTTACGCTTTTATGATCAGCACTGTATGTCTTATTATGCTACATCCATCTAGTGCCACTATAGATTTTTTGAAAATAAAAGGCAATTTCCAAATGCCAGGGATCAACACACTGTATTTGTAAAAAAAAATTGCCAGAGCTCTTCATCCTGAAAAACTGTATGTAAATTGTTCTATGCAAATGCCGGCAAAAGCAAATGTTACCAGGCTATTTTCTCTCCAGATTGGATGTTATTCATTCTTAACTTTTGCGTGAATCATGAATATTACGCATAATGACCCCTAGGTGAAGCTGATGATCATACTAAATAAATACTAATTTACTATGATCTTTAGCTCCATCTATTGGCCATAATGCGGTATTTTCCTGATTCATTATACTCTTATGAACGAAGAACATCTGACCTGGAGAGAGAATAGCCTAGTAACATTCCATTTTGCCACATTCACATGTACATGCAGTTTAGCCTTGCAGATTTGTTTTTTATAAATACACCCAACTGTGTATTATGTATATAATTGTAGTAATAGGAAAACACCTGCAACTTGGTAGCCTTACTGTAATTCAGACTTTAGTGTTCACCATGGACATAATTTGCACTGTATGCCCCCCCCCCCCCCCCATGCTAGTGTGAGCTCCCTTTGAGGGGGCTCTGGCTCCTTTCTACCATCTAGAAAAAACCTGACCAGTTAATTATCCCTAGCATGTGTGTATCAGCAATCTTGAAGAGCAGGGACTGACTTGAATGGGAAACTAAAAGGCTACATGATGCAAATTAAATGCATATATTATAATACAAAAATAACTCAGTGGTTATATCGACTCAGAGCTAAAACACTGCGCTGTAACAATCGTTTACATATCGGTTCCCAAAAATGTCTGCCTCCACTCACTGCCCTGGGTGCATTTTAAGGTGACATAAATCAGAGGCTTACTGTGAAAATATTTCTAACATCTGGAAAGCAGAGAATGGATCAACATTGTCTGGATCTATTCAGATTCAAGGGCAGAATGCATGATAAAATGTGCTTGTCATGGTGGCACAAGTCTGGGTCTGCTTGTCTACCTATCACACTGTGCTGTGTCTGTGGGCCTCTGCTAACATCTTCGGGAAAAGTGAACATGAAAGGCAGCATTTAGTAAATAAGACTCCTGCTTTTCCTCTCCTCTTAAAGAGAAAAACAGATGCGTGCACACTCTCCCTTTTCGCAGATGAGCCTTTGGGGAACAGAATGAACTTTTGAACCAAAGATGTGGAGCTTGTACCTCCCCTGTTCTCACTTTAATAAACATTTTTTTCCTTCAATTCATTAAGATTCAAGGAGGAAAAAAAAGTCAAGAGAGGATTAATTTGGCATGCATGGCACACACTGATCATACCTTTGGATGCTTATTAAATCTATGCATGATTGCGCTGGAGAAAATGAATCGCATTGTTTTTCTGCAGTGAGTAAGATGGGGAGCAGCAGAGTCAAAAACAAAAAAAAAGGAGAAGATGATGCAAGAGGTTGATGCCTGCAAGCGGCAAAAAACTACACAATAGGAAGGAAGGCAATAAATACGTTCCTGACGGCAGATTAAAAGGATCAGAAAAAAAGTTAAGGATGCAAAATATGGCAAAAATGTTGTTAGAATACTAGTATAAATACTACGGTCATTAATCAAACTACGGTTCCTCAAATATATATTAAAGACAAAATAAAGAAGCAGGTATTTAGAGCCCTTTCAAAACCATGCGCATGCAATGCTTTGCATTCTACCAAATGCATTATTGTGTACTTACCATTCATTTCAAAGGGCCTGCTTGAAGGAAACCTGTAGTGAGCCGAAATGGGAGAATGTGCTGATCTTCTGGCCCACTCAGGCTTAAAGTTTATGTAAACCCTAAATCTATATTTCAGTATGTTTGGCATTATGACTCACTGTTTTATTAAAATCTGAAATCCAGATAGATATAAAATACACAAATCAATGCATTTCTGTAATTATTCATTTATTTTTAAAGGTATTTTCTTTAAATGCATTTGACTTCTTGCAGGCACTGAACAGCAGAGCCCAGATTTAGTGAGGAAGTAGCAGCACAAACAGCCAATTACGTGTGCTGCAATGTATGGAGCATGACTATAGGAGGAGTGAGCAGATTTACAGAGAGATGAGCTCATAATTCTGATGCTACTCCTTTTACTGTCCAGTCACAAGATAGGGAAATGAGCTGTAACCCTAGGTTCACGATAAGACAAACAATAGTGCGCTACAATTAACTTTCTAATAAAGTGCACAGACTACTGTTGAAACAGTGAAAAATAGTGGTATTACATATGAATGTTAATAAATGGTACTAACAATAAATAAAAAGTGTGCATATCAGCAGTGAATATATGTGATATGGAGACCTTCAATACACTGCTACTAAATGTGTTAAATCACCAACACTGGAGGCATGCAACACCCCTCCACAGGAGCAGATGTTAGCCCAAATAACAATAGTCCCACACTCCTTATGAACAGATAGCTCCACAACAAGGAAGGTGACAGGTATTATTGCCGGCTGATGAAAAATCCCCAAATTACACAGCATTAATGATCTGCTATTAAATCCAGCTCATCCTCTTGGCTCCACCAATTGGTTTACTCATAAAATAGAGATAAAAGAAACAAATCATTGCACAATGATCAGCAACCATATCATCACATGCAGCGCACAAGCGGATCCACTCACATATCCTTAAAAGATACCAGCACTTAGAGAACAGACGCTACTAGCGAATTCCTTTCCTCCTACCGCATCCACCGTGCTTCATGCAGACACATCGGATGACGTCACTGGGTTCTCCCGACACGTTGCGTCACATCTGTCGAAGCTTCATCTGTCACATGCTACCCTTGATAAAGTCACGTGACATGTGACGCAACGCTTTGGGAGAACCCAGTGACGTCATCCGATGTGTCTGCATGAAGCACGGTGGATGCGGTAGGAGGAAAGGAATTCACTAGTAGCGTCTGATTGTTCTCTAAGCGCTGGTATCTTATAAGGATATGTGAGTGGATCCGCTTGTGCGCTGCATGTGATGATGTGGGCAATGATTTGTTTCTTTTATCTCTATTTTATTTTATTTATTTATTTTTATTTATTTTAGGTACTTATATAGCACCGTCAATTTACGCAGCGCTTTACATATACATTGTACATTCACATCAGTCCCTACCCTCAAGGGGCTTACAATCTAAGGTCCCTAACTCACATTCATACATACTAGGGACAATTTAGACAGGATCCAATTAACCTACCAGCATGTCTTTGGAGTGTGGGAGGAAACCGGAGTACCCGGAGGAAACCCACGCAGGCACAGGGAGAACATGCAAACTCCAAGCAGGTAGTGTCGTGGTTGGGATTCGAACCAGTGACCCTTCTTACTGCTAGGCGAGAGTACTACCACCACACCACTGTGACGCCCATATTTTATGAGTAAACCAATCGGTGGAGCCAAGAGGATGAGCGGGATTTAATAGCAGATCATTAATGCTGTGTAATTTGGGGATTTTTCATCACCCTGCAATAATACCTGTCACCTTCCTTGTTGTGGAGCTATCTGTTCATAAGGAGTGTGGGACTATTGTTATTTGGGCTAACATCTGCTCCTGTGGAGGGGTGTTGCATGCCTCCAGTGTTGGTAATTTAATACATTCAGTAGCAGTGTATTGAAGGTCACCATATCATATATATTCACTGCTGATATGCACATTATTTGTATTTATTGTTAGTACCATTTATTAACATTCATATGTAATACCACTATTTTTCATTGTTTCAACAGTAGTCTGTGCACTTTATTAGAAAGTTAATTGTAGCACACTATTGTTTGTCTTATCATATATTTTAAGTGTCAGAGCACTATGAGAATGGTTGCAGCTTAATTATTTAGGCATTCTCTAATTTGATATATTTAATCACATATCAGCGCTTTAGTACACCATTTTTTCAACCCTAGGTTCACACCTATGCATTTTTTAGTGCGTTTTGCACTTTGCAGAAATGCACTACAGTCCATTTAACATGGTTTCCTATGGTCATGACGTCATCTCTGATTGCCCCTGTGTTCCCTGCTGTTCTCATAGGCTGGAAATGCTGGAATCCACCTGCACGATCTGTCAGCTGCACTTCAGAGACACGGACGTTTAGGAGAAAAACCACCTCCGGATTTTGCTGCAGGATTACTATCATGCTTGTGTTTATGCTCCCTTTGTGAGTAGTTTTACTTTTGATTTATTAAATGGTTTACCAATACTGCACTTAGAGGCGCTGTGTTTCTTTTCCTTTGTTGCATTGCAGAGACTGCTTCTAGCTCTTCAAACTGGCCGCCCTTAGTGCTGATACATGGATTCCTCTCCCTCTTCATCTTAGAGACTGTTGCTATGGACTTCGTCCCTCCTATTGAGAGACTTTTTTAATCACATTTATTTGATCTGTGTACCTCCAGGGTCTCTCCTCAAACGAGCGCTGAGTTTATTTTTTGTCAAAATATGTATTTCAACTGTATATATAGCGGTTTGCCTGGAGTTCAGGTTTAAGAAAATTTTCTTAGCTAGAGATCCTGCCAGAGATAGCACTCCCTACTGAAGGCCGACTACCCTAAGCCATTGCCTGGCAATTAGCAGAAGCATTGTCAGCCAGCCATGGCAGCTTGTTCAGTTTGCTTTTGGGCGACTTACCTGATAAGAAGCTCAATGGCCAACTGAAGCAGCACACGTGACAATGCTTCTGCTTTTTGCAAGGCAGTGACTTGGTGTTAACCTGCAATGGGAAACACTGTTACTAGCAGGATCTCCAGGTAGGAAACTTTGTAGCTGATTTACAAACCAATTTGATTAAAGTGGAACCGTATCTAGTTTTTTCAGCTTATAGTACGGTATTTATATGCAACTAGCCATGATCCTTGTTTGCATCGCTTAACTAACTTTTAGTTATGTTAGTCTCCGGAAAACAGTGGAACTTAGGCGCTGTCTTAGGCAAGTGGTTGTTTATGATAAAATCTTCCTCTCCACTTGTATTCACATACTCTTGAATCCTCGGACATGATTTCCACATTTTGATCGCTGTTTTTTACCTGTAAACCTTTTAGATATTGTTGTTTTATGATTGTATTGTTGACTACATTTGAAGACTAACTTCTTTTTGTATGCAACTGATAGTTGCATTTCTTTTTCCTTGTGTATTATACCACGTACCTTTATAAATAAAGTGAATTTGAATAAAAAAGTGGAACTAAAGTCTGCATTGTTATGGTTGGGCTCTGGCCATAATGTGCAAAGATGCACAGCATATTTACAGTATATATTATGGAACACTTAACTTCCAAAGTGCCCTCTTCCAGCAATGCAACATCTTGTGATCTCCCTCTGACACCACCACTGACATCTTCTCTGGGTCTATTTCCGAGTTTAGCCTAGTTGGCCATCTTGGCCTGGGTGACAAAACTCCCACATATGCACATAGGCGTTAATTCATCTTAGGAAACAAATCATGTCAAGATTGAGCAAATTGCTTGTAAATGCTTTAAGGGCACAACAGGTATACATAGCTTCTTCTTAAAGTGGTTATAAAGGCACAAGGTTATTTACCTTCATGCATTCTATGCATGAAGGTAAAAAATCTTCTGTGTGCAGGAGCCCCCCAGACCCCCCTATTACTTACCTGAGCCCCCTCTCGATCCTTGCCTCTCCAGGGACTCACAGTCCTGATTGGATTTTGGCAGTAGCGGGAGCCATTGGCTCCCACTGCTGTCAATCACAACCAGTGAGCCAATCAAGAGATGGGGGGAGGCTAACCGTGGCTCTGTGTGTGAATTGACACACAGAGCCGGAGGTCAGGAGCGCGCCTGCTTGGGTGCCCCTGGAGCAAGCTGCTTGCTGTGGGGGCATCCGGCTGAAGGGAGGAGCCAGGAGCACCGGTGAGAGACTTGAAAAGAGGAGGATCCAGGCTGCTCTGTGCAAAACCATTGCACAGAGCAGGTAAGTATAACATGTTTGTTATTTAAAAAAACAAAAAAAATAAGGCTTTAGTATCACTTTAATAAAAACCTACCTGCTAGCAATTTTTTTTGTAAAAGATATTAGTTTCACTTCAAGAAAACTGTATACAGGGAAAATTTATGCCAAACACTTTTAAAAATAGGGATAAATAAGAGCTACACTTCTAGGTGCTTTATTCAACCATCAATAGTTCAGCTGCATCCATGTTATCTCCGCCGGTAGACCACCACCTCCTTAACCAGTTTCACCACAATTAACTTGATCAAGTCATTTGTGGTGAAACACGTTAAGAAGGTGGTGGTGGTGGTTTTTCGGGTGGAGACATTATGGATGCAGCTGAACTATTGATGGTTGAATAAAGCACCCGGAGGAGCATTCCTAGGTATGTGACTCATTCATCCAGATTTTTCAATGGTGAGTAGAGATGGACTTCTTTGAGCCAGCACCCTGTTTGTCCAGATATGGCACAAGGCACAGGTTTAGAGCAGTGCTGTGATCTATGAATGTTTAAAATACTAAAAAGTCAGAGGGATAAATGTTCTACCTGAGTTTCAGTACATCTGTAAAAAAATTTGCTACTTAGTTATGAACAGGATTTTCACTTGAACTGCATTTTCATACAGTAATATTCATCTTTTACTGCAGGAAAATGGAAAAGGGTAATTGCACTCTTATACAGTAAACAGTCAGTCACCCTGGTAATTGCTCATTTTTGCCTCACATGTGTACATTTATTCATAGATCAGTAAGGGTGAATGGTTTCTAAATAAATCACTTCAACTCAATAAAAGTACCAATGCAGGGACCACAAGTTTTCTACAATACAAAAGATCCCTTTACAGCAATCATAGAAGTTAAATATGAAGAGAGAGTACCTGAGCACAATAGTAGAGCGTGGTAGGAAAATTGATAGGATACATTTTTCTAAAAAAATTTGACAAATTTCTGTTCTTTGGTAAGAATGCAGATATATGAGGAGTCAATGAGACCATGTAATGACATTGTATGTCTATGCATATAAAACAGAAGATGTATGATCATTTGATGGAATCTATTAGACTGGCAACCACCAAATGTGTAACAACCAACCACATGTTAATGTAAACAAATGTATTTCTAATGCACCATCTTCAAACAGCTTTTATATTGGTAGGCTTGGCTATGTTGGTAGCCTACATATGTTAGAAAGCTTATGCAATGATAAGGAGTTCATGGAGGAAAGAGGTTCTATAAGATAATCATTACCGCAACATTTTGACAAATGCTCAGTTGGCTTAGACAGAAATTTCCTAAAGTTTACATGTTGCTGAAGTCAAGTATTGTAATTGTGTCTTCCAAGCTCATAAATCATGCAGTTATGTAGAAAAACAAACCATCCAGCAGTCAGACCATCTTCCAACAAACAACTGTAGTCTGATGAGTATTGCCAGCTTTATGGTCTTCAAGAGATACAGTGGAACAAATTATAGGAAAGAACTGTTAACATTGCTCGTAAAAACACATTCTCCCTGTCATTCTTCCATACTGCACTAGAAACCTAACAAAGTGTCTGCAGATGTTCAGACCTAAAGTAGAAACACCTACAAAAGGCACACTTGCAGCTTCTCAATTTTCATTTACAAGCGAAGGAGGATTCTAATTTTGGACGAATTTTCGTCAGTTTTTTGTTGGATGCCAGTCCCAAATTGAAAGCGAAGAGGGTACTCACCATCAGAAAATGTTCTGACAGAATTCAACGTCAGAAGTGACGTAATGTCCAGTTTTTGTCTGCCAAAAATTTGTAAACGGCTGTCAAAAGCAGCATACTAACGATCAGAAAATCGGCAGATCATTCATCGGACAAAATTTATCTTCAGATTTTCTGACCGTGTGTACGGGCCTTAAGGGCCCGTACACACGGTCAGAAAATCTGAAGTTAAATTTCGGATGTGCAGGCTCCAAAATTTTTGTCTGATGTGACCACAATGTCCGATTTTCTTTTCATTAGTACAGTTTTCTGCCCAAAAAATATCTGAAGCGCAAAACTAGGCATTGACGTTGAATTCAGTCGTCCGAAAATTTTCTGATGATTAGTACCCTCTTCACTTTAGCTTTGAGATTAGCATCCAACAAAAAAATTACTAAAATTAGTCCAATAATCTGACCCTGTGTACAAGGCTCTAGACCTCATACACATTATTAGATTTTCCTGCAGAATTTTGTCTTCAGATTTACCAAAACCATGTAGTGCAAGGACCTGCCTAATTGCATACAAATTTAAACTCTTATGGTTTGACCTCATATTATATGGTTTGGGTAAATCTGAAGACAAAAATCTGCAGAAAATCTAATAGTGTGTATGGTGTCTAACAGTTATTTTTTTTCGTTCAACTCAGCAGGCTGAATGAAAAAAAAAAACTGAAGAACTCAAGAGGAGCCACTGTACTTACAATCCCTTGTTAGTACAGCAACGTGCCACACTGCTATACACACAGGCCAGTTTCTATTGAGCCAGCCAATGCCGCCGGATATTCCGCCCTTGTGTATGGCCCTTTAAGCTGGATACACACTATACAAGTTTTGTAGTTCGATTTCCTTTAGATTTACCTTCAACTACCTGATTGCATACAAATTGAAAGTGTTTAGGTTTGACCTCATATTATATGGATTTGGTAAATCTAAATGAAAAAATCTAAAGAAAATTGTATAGTGTATATCCAGCTTTAGGGTGTACTATTAAAATGTTATTTACAGCAGCTTACTGATCCTTAAATGTGGTGGCTGCATTAGCTTTCTATTTTAGGCTTTTTTCCTTTATTTTCAATTGGTGATCTGGCAAGTAACACAACTCCTGTCTTAGGGGGTCTTCACTTACTTCCCGTTCCACTCCTGAAATAAAATAGAATGTGGCTGAGCACTGATTAGCCATTCACAGGAAGCTTTGTATTCTATGAATAAATACAAAGCTTTCTCTGATTGGCTGAGGTAAAGATCTTGCTGTCATCTGTCCACCTCAGCCAATCAGAGGAAGCTTTATATTAATTCATAGAATACAAAATCTTCCCATGAATGGCCGAGCAGCGGTCAGTCCAAATTTTGTCCTGGGAGTGGGACGGAAAGATTTTGCCCCACTGCCGAAACACAGCGCTGTATATTGTACCTAGCCGAGGAGCCCAGCATGCCCAGCAAGCGTACCTTTTAGTGCAGTAAATAGTTTAAGGGAACATTAAACGCAGAGTTAGATTTTGAAGGGTAACTTCACTTTTGTGGGGGAAAAATTAGCAAATAAAAAAATATTATAGCATATACAAATGCGACACAAGTCATATTGTAATTTAATGCTATTAAAAATTACCTTTCTTTTACAATCTGCAGAGCTGTAAATTTCTATAAAATGCAATGTGATATGGCTACATGGAGGTGTTCTATATGGTACACAGAAGGCCTCCCAGTATTGTCATTTCCTGCTTGTGTGATTGGCTCACTGATTTTCTCAGAAGTCTGCATGAAGATACAAATCAGATTTTGGGCATCCCCATGCAGCAAAAAAAAGTCATTTTTGGTGAGATACTCCCAAAGGGAAATCACGTCTAAAGGGATGCAGACATTGCAACTTTGCTCATTAGAGCCCTGTAGGTGTAGCAGCTGACTGATAAATATAAATACACTCCCATATAGATTCCTTCAGCACATGGAAACAGACTAACAAACAACTATTTCTCCAGGATAACAAAAGGTAGGACTCTGCAACAAAGTTTGTTAGAATCCTTGCAATGTACATTAATCACCCAGAGGGGAATGTTTTTTTCTCAACAAAAGTGGAGTTACTCTTTAAAAAAAAAAAGAAGAATGCAGGCAGCACGTCTAAGAATTAGTAAGCTCCAATATAATACATTTTTGTTTTTGAGTTGATTACCGCTCTAAGGTAAAAAAAATCTCCAAATAGGTCTAATTTTAGTATAACATATTGAATACAGTAAATTATATGGAACTCAAATTCAGCAGAACTTTACAGGAAAAACAGACAATCAAAGGAGCCTACAATCTAATGTACCTAGGAGACACAAAGAAATTGGATTAATTTAGGCCTTTGTAAAAAACTTAAAAAAAAAAAGGCTGAAGGATTGCTTACTTTCTGCCACAACGCTCACCAAGAACCTGCCCGAGCGCACAGTCTAGAACCTCCTCCTTGCGATACAGAGCAAATTTAAGCACACTGGATATTACAATGAAAAAATATTTGCTATCGTATTTCCACCTGTCTGAGCTCTAATCATAGCTTAAACTAATTTTTTTTTTTTAAATAAGAAACATACCTACTCTGTGCAACGGTTTTGCACATGGCAGCCCTGATCCTCTTCTTTTCATGTCCCTTGCTGGTGCTCCTGGCTACTCCCACTCGAGCAGTGCCCCCAGAGAAAGCTGTTTGCCCTGGGGGTACAGCTGCATGCTTGCTCCCGAGCCGCTACTCTATGCGTTCATAAGACACAGAGCCGTGGCCAGTGGTGGCAGGTCTCTTTTCGTCTCCTCCTCCTCCTCTGCATCACGGTGCCTTTACCGTGCGTCTCCTCCCTCCTCCTCCTATGCGTCCAATAGGATCGCCGGTCCTTTCAGCCAATCGGGTGATGGGTCTTAGGACCCACTTCCTAATTGGCCGGGAGGAGGATCAACTGGGTGGGCTCGGAACACAGTGCATATGAAATTCCACTAGTGTACAAGACTAATGGCAATTCAAAAATACCTGCAGAAAACTAAACTCCCTCAGCTCCCAACACCAATTTTCAAATCGGTGGAACCAGATATCACAACTTCAAAAACAATACAAGTCATTAAAAAACAGCTACTGAAAAATGTCCAGGTAGCTTCTCCCTATCCTGTTATAAAACCTTTCACGGTATCCTTGCCCACATTTCCATACCTACTGTATGTGAACAGTTAGGGAAAGAACTTTATATGAGACCAGAGTCTCTCTTGGCCCATATAACATTTCTTCCCAAGGAATAAAAAGACCCATCTACCTGTGCCGGCTGTAGGCCTTCTTGCTACCAGATTACAACCTCTTCTGCCCAAATGCATCTCTAATAACCAAGTTTACTTTGTGCCAGGAAGAGAGGCCAGAGCCAAGGACCTTAGTGTCCTGAGCCTAACACACTAATCTAAACAGCCAAGGTCACTAGTCTTAGCTTTTAGCTTTTGAGTTGGGTTTTAATGTTGCTAAAAACAAATAGTTTTTAGTCTGCATCCTGTTTCCTCCACATAATATCTACTTGCTCACCACTATTAAAATGCATGATTTTCATGTAATGACCTACTGTACAAGACTGTTCTCTTTTTTGTACTTATTGTACACACTTTATGTGGGAATATCAATAAACAGAAAATTTAAAATAATGAAAGACCCAAACACAAGCAAAGTAACTTGGCATATGCAATCCAAAGTAGTGAGGAATTTAAAGAACTGTGCATAAAGGGAAACCTAACCTAAAGCTGAGTACACACTACAGTTTTTTTCATGCAACCCAGAGGGTTGCACGAAAAAAGACTTTCAGCTTTGGTAGTAGCCACTATACTAACCATGCAATGTGTGTTCTGCCATTGGCTGAGAGCGCTGATCCAGAGACCATCGGCTGCTGCAGCATATACGTCTGACAGAAGCTGGTCGGCTTCTGTCAGAAAGCCTGACATACACATGGGCAGAATGTTGACTGTTTTTCTTTTTGAACCGGCAAATGTCTCCCAACATTCTGTCCATGTGTACAGGGCTTAACACTCAGTAAATGCAGAAGAGAGCAAACTGTGAAGTTCAGGACTCAGCAGTCTACACCTTAAGGGGAATGTTCCAGAACTGCAAGGTGGAACTGGTATGCAAGGGATTTTTTTTTTCATTTTTTTATTGTACTTTTCAAGAGTTTGGTACAATAAAGAGCCTATTGGGCACACCCAGGCTCGTTGGACAAACAAACATAGAAAGCAAGAAAAGGAAACTAAAACAAAACAAAACCATAACTAAAAAGTACACTCAGACCACAGTGATTTTAAAGAGGCTATAAATGTCAAACCTGATTAACCAACTCTAAACAGGGTGAGGGAACTTTTGACACCACCTATCACCCACATACAAAGCAGGTTTTTTATAAAATCACAGCAGCAATTTTACCGTTTTTAACTTTAGCCATGTAACCACAATAATTACAACGTCCCCCAAGATTTAACAGCACCATGGTTATGTAAGTTAGAACGTCTGCGACAATTAAAATCTGCCATGACTTTTATGATTCCTTGACATTTGGATTAAAAAGGCTAAAATTCAGGGGGTATGTTCCCTACACTCATTTGAACTAAGAAAGCAACAGATGAGTGGCGAAACGTCTTATTACAAAACAAGTCCAGCTTAATATAACTAACTACTACTAGCTATACGAATACTATAGACCTGGAAAGAAGAACCTTCATGATATTATACTTCATGAGATCCAATTTGATCATCATTTAGTTATACTATATTGTATGGTTGTGGTAGAAGAACAGATGGTCCAGATTAAACCAAGAAAAACAAACTGCATTCAGTGTGCCTGGAGGGATTTGAATCCAGGAGCTCAGTGCTACAGGGACCAACCACTTGTCCACAATGTTGAACAATTAGAAGACATGCATACAATCAAAGCTGCAGTCTAAATTGATAGAAGAACTAGTAAAGCTATATACATGAAGGATGAAGATAGTGAAACAAAGAATATAGTCTTCTATGAGAGGCTGCTTACCAGACACACAATGTAAAACATTGTGTAGAAATGTGTTCAATTATGCCACAATGTGGACAGGTGCCTGAAATAATGCCACTGTGCTTCTGGCCTGACAAATCACCCATGTTTTACTTACAGAAACACATTGGCTATGGTGCCAACATCAGCCACCCACACAAAGGTCATTTTACGGGCAGCAGAACTGGCACATTGTAGAGATGGGGCACAGAGACTGATTTGTTGCAGAGTTACTCTATGAACTATCAGAAAAATGTGCTACGTATGGAAATGGAAAGGCATTACACAAACAGTATAAATAGCTCTTATTAGTTACTTCCATTATGTTGGTTAAACTTCTTTTTTTTATAGTCTTGAAATGATGCGTGTGCCTACTGCACGGACAGACTATCAGTATCAGGACAGGGGCAAATTGCTGTGGAAAATACCCTAAACCACACAAAATGTAATTTTACATGACAAAATTTATGGAGGAGATCCATAACTCCAAGTGTGCATGTGTACAGTATGTCAATGATGCAGAATGGCAAAGACTGTTTCCTGTACTACATCTTAACAGATTTAATATGGTACGCTTCTGTGTATAAAAACCAATACTAGCACTATACTAAGAGAACGGTAAGCATTACCATATGCAAAAGACACGTATCTCCTAATACTTTACCACACAATACCTGCACAGACATGCTCATTTTTACTGTACTATGTGCTATGGCACCACTCTAAAAAATACATATTTCCTCTTTGGAAAAGTAACTTTTTTTGTAACTGAAATGTCCCAAGGTTATCTCATGCCATTTCACTTACCGTACTCCACAAACAGTCTAATTACACCAGTAAAAGTCAATGGATAGCTACTGCATATGGATATGTTTGCATTTAACTATATTATTTCTGTAAGCATATTTAGTTAATATAATTCATGAGAAATGTAACTTTGCAATGTGACATTAATCACAGTATCAATGACCACAAGTATTCTTTATACCTAGCCTGCCTGATGGGCAGGTGCATTATAGAGCAAGCAATATCTATATTGAACAGACCAGATATATTTGTTAGAAGCAAAATTTTTATTGCTTTAAGAGGGATTTTTTAATTTATTCTCAAAAAATGGAAATTCTCTTTGTAAAGACGTATCAAGGAACTAAGCAATCACTGCAGATATCTATATGCGAATGCCCATGTCCTGCCAGACACCCAACTTTTAAATTTGTAGTCATTCTTCAATTCATTACTGTTTGGCTGATGGCATGCACAATCTAACAGGCACCAAAAGTGAAAATGTATTTAACTTTCCTACTGCATGTGGAGAGCTTTCCAAGTGCAGTACAGAGGTCATCCCTAGCTGGCCAAAGCAAGCTGCTTTTAAAGCTAACCTTCAAAAAGCTGATATCTACACCTCCCCCAAGTATACAAATTAAAAAAAATAATATAACAATATACAACATTCACTAGCCACCATCACAGTATATGCTGATTTTTTATAAACAGATATTTTGATGTCAATGGCTTTAATAAGCATTTTGGTATTTTCATAAATTTGATAAGCATCATCAAAACAGGAATTTCCTAACAATTATGTTTTGGAAGCATACCTAGCTTGGTGCTGGTCAATTTGACCATAGCATAATTACTACCTTAAATTGGACCTTTAAAGTACTAAAACGTAAGGTTTGCTTATTACATCCCCCACCCCATGCCCTAAGAAAACTGTTGTAAGGTCTGCTTTTAGGAAATGTTGGAAGATTATTTTTAAAGCTACATTAGAAATTAACTTTCAGGGTTTTGTCCACACCATGTCCACCGAGCTGTGTTATTCTGCACAGAATGGTGTGAACAGGGTGCACAGTAAACAATTGCAGCCTAACGGAAATAGGGTGAACAAGCTCAAGTGAACAAATTCACTTCGAAAAAAATTGCTTGTTGAAGTTTTCATTCTAAACACAGAAAATGCCGTGATGTGACCCTTTACCTTGATGGTAATCAACCTGGTCAAGGGCAGGTTTAAAAATTTAAAAATAAACCATTCTGTTTTAAGTGGATTTTCTATTTTTTTTTTTTCAAGTTGATTTTTTTTTTTGTTATTAAATTTGAAATATTTGTTTAAAAATAAACAATTAACTCAAAGGTGGTGGTTTATTATTATACTGTTAATGGTGACTGAATTATATGCGGTTCAAGACAGAGAATGTCTTATTTGTAGAGTATCTGCTGGAATTGCCAGATTCTCTAAAGTTCAGTTGGAACTTTTGTCACTCCGTTTTTGAATTTTTACTTTCTTTGTTTCACTGCAAATTACATTATATTGTCACCGTCTTGAAAATCCTAATATTGAAAACAACTAAAAGTTATTGAACTGAAAAAAAATAGTTAATGCACAAGTGTCCAATACAAGGTCCGCTGGCTGAATCCAGCCCACCAGACCATTTCATATGGCCCTTTCCCCTCTTTTGCAGCTGCGGCACCCCCCTCCCCTCTGCCCCCACCTTGTCTCAGCAGTCAGCAGCAGAGAGAAGAAGAGAACTCTGCCAGATCCTGTGCTTTTCAGTGCAGCCGCGGAGAGGCTCACCTCTGCCCTCCTCCATCTCAGCAGTTGGCAGTAGAGAGGTGAAATCCCCCTAAAGATCCTGTGCTTTCTGTGCAGCCACAGTACCCCCCTCGCCTATGCCTCCCCTGGTCCCAGCATTCAGCAGACTCCGGCAGCTGACTCCAGCCCTTCTGTGGTCCTTCTCCAGACCCTGCACTTTCTGCTTCCCAGCTCCGGCCCCAGCTTCTTCTCAGCAGCAGCACAAAATAAGGGGGTTGCACTGTGATGTATAAGGAGGGTGGGGGACTCTTGACATCTGATGTAAGGAGGGGTGGGGTGTTCTTTGAGAGCAAGCATAATGGTGATGTGGCCCACAGTGAAATCGGGTTTGATGCCTCTGAGTTAATGCATGACAAAGGATTCAAAGTACTGTGGTCTAGCTAAAATGACAAAGCAGGCTGGCACTGTAACTTCCAACTAAACCTGAACCATCTTATAAGGAAAAAGTCACTGAAATTAGTGATTCCGTTTCTTGTGTAAAATTTGCCTTATTGTTCACTGCTTTTTCAAGAGAGGAGTTACCATATAGAGATAAAAATGTAAAAAAAATAGCCTAAATCTCCACTTGCTGTCTTAAAAAAAGATTGCAAAAAAAATACAATATTTCATGTCCCATCCCCCCCACCCCCCAAAAAAAAAACTTTTCTCCTCTGGCTCAGTGAACCTGCTGGTGATGAGGGCCCAAGCTTAGCCAGTAAAAGAGCCTCTGAGAGAAAGTTAAATGCAACTTTTCTCCAGCTCTCTCCCCCTCAGCTGGCTCTCCAGCAGAGCAAAGCAGGACAGGCACTGGTGCAACAGTTCCCTCAAACAACATTGCACACCCTGCTGTTCCACTGCTCTCCTGTCTCTGCTGTGCAGCTGTCAGTTCTGCTTGTTGGCAGAAGTGTGTGCCATACAAAATTCATTAGGATGCACTGGGCTCTCTAAAGTGCAGCCAGTAAGATCAACACAGACCATAAGATAGGACCTGGGATTGCAAAGCTTCTGGCCCCTGTGAGTGGGTGGCAGTCCTGACACATGGGGGATGTAAATTGCTGGGGGGAGGAAGTGAAGTGGCGGGAGAGAACTATGAGGGAGCGGCAGGGAAGGTGGTAAGCTGTGGGAAGGGGGTAAACGTTAAAGGATTTTTTTTTGGGGGGGGGGGGTGGAAAATGAAGTTTGGAAACTAATGAGGGGGTAAATATTGGAGTTGTGGGAGGGGATAAATGGTGTGGATGAATTTTTGCAGTGTTTTTGTATTTCTGTTTCCACCTTTGGTAACTTTTAATTATATAAAGGAAATCAGTTATTAAAATAGTGTTTGGACAGCAGTTTACTAAATGGTTAACGCATCATGCTTTACTGAATTTGCTGAGACAAAATTCATTTCAGATCAAAATTATCCTCAGGCATGAATTCATTATTTTAGGTAACTATCTTAAAGTGGTTCCAAATTCTAAACGTTTTTTACCTTAATGCATTAAGTTAAAAAAAATGCCCCACAACCTGTGGCCTCCCTCATCCCCTAAAACGTACTTACCTCCTCTCATGTTCCAGCGCTGTCCCAGCTGCAGCAGCGCTGCTCTCTTCCTGGTATCTCAGGAGACATATGCAGAAGGGAGCCATAGGCTCCTGATGCTGTCAGTTAAATCCTCCACGGAGGGAGTGGGGGGAATGGTAGAGCCGGGCTGTGTGTGTCCATGGATGCACACAGCTCAACTCAGAAACCCTCAGGAAAGGAGATGCGGACAGCACCAGCAGTGGACTCCAGAAGAGGAGGTAAGGGACCGCTCTGTGCAATACCATTGCACAGCGCAGGTAAGTATAACATCTTTCTTTAATTTGAATTAAACAAAAAATTACCTTTACAATCATTTTAAGCATCTAGCACAGGCAATGTCCAGAGATTATGACTACATGAATCTTTCTATAACAGATCAGGAAGTGTCAAAACTGCCATTGTTCCAATTATTTGCATGCACCAAGAATCTAAACAGCAAAAATATCCATTAGACTGTTACATTCGGCTTTACAACACTTGCATCCCACAACGTGTGACAAATTGAAGTCAATGGGGCCACATTTTAAACATTTATATCTGAAAAACTCCCCTCTGCCTTCAGCCAGCAATAAAACATTTTGTTTAAAAGGGACAAAAGAAGAAAGAAGAAGGAATATTTTACTTTCAACTATAACAAGAACAAAACACTATTGTATGTATCCTGGTATGAACACATAACTTCTTTAACCTACCAGTTCCCACATAAAGTCTACGACTCCTGTGGGAGCATAGCATACTGGGAATTTTCTAGAGTTTCAATATCTAGCTACCCATATAAGAATTCTTCATTTTGACTGTAACAAACCTTGAAATTCCTACAGGAGGCTATTACACATGAGCTTGTCCATCACGTCAGAGCAACAAGCGAGAGGACAAGAGAAGATGGACAGACAAGCATCTCCCGCAGAAGGAGGTCAGCTCTGAAGACATGGTTTAACTAGCAGAGTTCAGACAGGTCAAAGTGTGACCGGCTCAGACCCGGGGTGAAAAGTTCACCCAGCTGAGAGAAAAACCAATACGTCCGGGCAAGGCTTGCTGTATCATTTATTTCAATTTACAACAAACCATGCATATAAAATCTAGATAAACTCTATTTTAATCTCCTGTAGCTGCAAAATTTATTCAAGCAGATGTCTGAGGTTCTTTGCCCCTATACGTTGAAAAAGACAATTCTGAAAGTTGAGTAGAGGTTCAGTTATTAGGAGTGGTACCTAATTGCATCAGTTTAAAAAAATGATATCTTTTGTAACTCATTTTAGATTGACGTTCCTCTAATGAGAATGAAGTACATCTTCAGTTACACCCTCTTTTTTCATCTCTTTCATAGTATACAGATGGACATGGACAAGTGAGATGCAAAAATACTAACATAAATATACATAAATACATCTAACAGGGCATGGGTAGACCAGTGCATAGCCAGGCTGCAGACTTTTTCAACCACAAGGTGGCCCTGTACAGCCCCAAGTGGGCCTTGCAGCTTTAATTTCTCCAGTATACTTGCAAAGCTGCCAACATTTTTAAATCACTGTACAAGGACAGAAGTGCACCTGGGATACTGTCTTGGAGGCCCACAGTGCATTACATTCCCATTATGGCATATGTAATATAATGGATCATAAATATAAAGCTAACCACATATTCACTAACTCTGAATAAAAGCAAGCAATCCAGCATGATAAAAACTGGGATGTCTTGTGATGGTCTTTAAATCTCAAGATCAGAAACATTTTCAGGGTCAAAATTCCAAAAAAACAAAAAGGCCTGGACAGTTGATAGGCACATGTAACAACAATGAGTCGGCCCTATATAAGGACACTTGCTACAACAGAGGGTCCCCCCAAAAAATGTACAAAGTATGGTCTAAATGGCTTCAGGATGACTCCACAGCACAAACATTGGATACTTCTCATTAAGTGATAACCCGCTATGTTCATAATATTTCAGGTTTATGGGGGGGGTGATTGAGGCCTTGTCAGTCAGACAGAGGAGGAACTTTTCTCCTGTTTTACTCTTAAGTTTGAGCGTGAGCCACACACACACATAGGTATGATAGGTGTTTTATACCATGTTGTCTTTTGTTTTTGTATACTGGCAGGACGTACGGCAGTTGCCATGCAGTCTGCTTCAGTTCTGACCCCTGCGTGGGTTTCCTTTTCGTATTTCTCTTTAAAAATTCAACAAGAAGGTTAAAAAAAAAACAACAAGGTGGACCTGTTTTCAGATGGCGGACCCATTTGACCTTTATTAGTAATAAAATACCTATAAACAGAGATATATCCTGCTTTGAAATCTTTGTGTGCCTAAATAAAAATGTTTTCTATCAAACTAGAACATATATACACCCAGTACTACCAATGTGCTAAACTTTTCTCACTGTTGCTTTATTTAAATGTACATTACCCAGATACTGCAACTGACACCCAAAATGAATTATATCACTTAAGAAAACAGAAGAGTATGGGGCTAGCGCCAGCCAGGTCCTATGTGATACCCAGCCAAGGATAACAAACTTTTTAGACCTTTGTCAGAATGTGCATTCCTAAAGGTAAAAAAGTCAGTTATTTTCTAGAAGCCTGCCCAATATAGTTCAGAAAAAAAAATCTGCTAATCATTTTAGAACAATCAAAATAAAAAGTTTCAGCAGGACACTATAAGGCAAGAGAGAAATTGCGCACCTATAAATTGCAAACAAGGCTGTAGCAGATGGAAGAAGTGCCAGAAGAAACAGTTGAAAAAATTAAGAACAATAAAAAATACACTTAAATAAAATAAACAAATAAAATTTATTATACTCAAGAATACAGATTAGGTTAATAAAATAGATTAAAAACCGTATTGACATCAAAGCATTACCTCCTCTAATTATATCAATTCAAAAGGTAATTAAACCAAGTAGATCATATAATTAGGCCTGATGCACACCTATGCATTTTTAGTGCTTTTTGCATTTTGCAGATTTGCACTACAGTCCATTTAACATGGTTTCCTATGGAACACGTTCTGTAGTGCAAATTTGCAAAATGCAAAAAGCACTAAAAATGCATAGGTGTGAATCAGGCCTTAGATATCCAGCTAACATGCAAAACATAATCAGTAGACACATTTGGAGGACAGATTTAATCTGTAAACAATTACAAATAAAATTTTTACTATGAAGGTTTCAGAAAAATACTAAAGATAAGCACCAGAACTGCCTTAGATAACTGTGGGGGGCTGTAACATGTAATTCCGACATGAAGAAACAAATATAAACAAGAAAAAAAAATGCCAAGTTTCCAGTGTGCAATCACAGAAAGACTGATAGTAAACTTGACCTGCCAATGGTATGATCCAGTGGCCATTTTTTATCCCCTTTCACCAGCAGCCCTCCCCTCGGCATGTGCACGGTCAGGTCATGCACAGATTCGGGTGAAACTCGGTTCACATTTACATACAGGCGGAGTTTCACAAAGAAAGCCCATCTGTTCCCGTCACACAGTACAAATCGAGTGTCACCCAACTTGCTGCTAACAGCAGACTCCTTTCCCATTAGGAGGAGTAACGGAGAGATCTAGTTACAGAGCTGCTGATTTGGGTATAAATGCCACATAGCTGAAAACATTTTATTACAAGCCAGCGAGCCATAAAGTTTCTATATTTTTATTCTTCTAACAGCTCTTGCACCCTTTTCTTATTGTTAATCGTTGAACAGAGAGCCACAAGGGCTAGACACCTTTAAAAAATCTTTCCAGAGCAAGGCTAATGGGTAAGCAATTGTGTGTGTATGTAGGAGGCTAAAAAATGCAGTATAAACACACCATGAACTCTGAACTTTAATTGCCCTATAGCTTTGTTAATGTACTTTCAGTTTTGTTCTGTGAACCTTTGTGAGAACACCATTTGGGAGAGGTTAAGGTAGGGGAAAGCAAAGTGTCAGGCAGTGAGTATATGGAAGCTGGTATGCAGTTACTCCTAGTCCCCAAATAGCTTGTTATGAGGCCTCTCTGCTTCCCACAGTTCACATACAAGTCCAATTTGGTCTTCAACTGATCCCTTACAACACCTGGCACCAAAAAGGAGCACACAATGCAAACAACTCTTTCGTGTTTGGGAGTCATTGCTGTATCTGCACAAAAAAGCCCAAGTCCCATCTATCAAATCAAATGTGGTGAAAGATTTTGTTAAAAGCTGAAGGACCAACATAATACAGTGCAGCTAGCAGGTGCTCGCCTGCTCCCCATCTGTCTCTAACTTTGGTGACTCCCTCAATATTTCATCCCTCATAAAAATTTTAATCCACAAGCAAGATTTGTTATTTCCAATTCATCATGATCGAACTTTATCCTTCAGCCTAATTACCATGACCAGAATAACTGCATGAAATGCGTCACCCTCCATATACAGATCATTTGAATGTCAGAAACTGGAATTCGAACATGTGCAACAAAGTAATACATCTATAAAATCGAAATAACTATTTTTATAGTAACTCTACATTCTGCATCATTATTCTGGTCTGCTATTAAACCTACAAACATTAATGCACTAACATCTTCATCAATGCTTTACTGATCGCTCATAATAAAGAACCAACAACACTAAGATGTGTAACCACTATGAAAAAGTTGCCATTAACATTCACAAATATGTATGTAAATGTTCCAATTCCCGTACATAAATTGAAATAACTGATATTAAAATTCACTTAGCAGACACTCTTACGTTCTAAGCTATTTTAGGTAAAGGCTGCTTGGATGAAACAGCCTCCACTATGGGACTAATGGATAACCCATTGACAAACTCATGATCCACACCCACATTTCCTCTTTTCCTTTTTTAATTTTAGATATAAGACAATAATTTAAGGTTAGCAAGAGAATACTCGATAAGAAGTCAGAGGTATATGTTTCCATATCCATAATTTAATATATACCCCAAAAGAGTCCATTAAACCTACATATGAGTCCATTAAAATTGTACTTCACTTAAGATGACTTTGACAATGACTGATATATAAATCTCAAAATGTATATGTATCGGTAGGGTATGCAGGAGCATTCATGTTGAGAAATGGCTGTTAAAGCGGGGGTCCACCTATCTATCGTTTTTTTTTTTTGGAGTTCATTCACAAACTTTTCTTCTCATGATTATCTACTCACATGTTCTGTGTAATAAGTCCACCTGTGTCCGATTTCGTTGTAAAGAATAACTTATAAAATTCACTGAAGGCGGTTTCCATCTTCATTGTGGGCATTTGAAGCCCACAAGCATGTATTTCCTGGATGCGGTGAATGCTGTGCTCCCAGCATTCACCGAGATGTTGTGATGACGCTGTTGCACAATGCATGCTGGGAAGCCTGAGACTAGCTCCCAGGGGACTGTGGGAGGTCTGGGAGAGGCTAGAAACATGCCTACTCCCATGGGAGGAAAACCAGGAAGTGCTAAGAAGATTAGAAAAAAAAAGGTAATTACGGCGATTTAAATTTTTTTACACAGCATGTCAGCATCTAGGCAAGGAAGAGAATGCATAGAGATAATGTTCAAAATTTGGGTGGAACCCCGCTTTAAGAGGAAAAATGGGAGTAACTCCTCAATATTCAATGATTTTTGATAAATTTGGAACTATTTTAGAAAATTATGAAGCCCAAATGAATGAGTTGAGACTTTCAAGGTGCCACATACAGTAGGAGTCCAACAACGTTGTTTTAAGATGATACGACTGCACCTTATTACATACAAAAACACATATAGAATTATTTAAAATAGTTCCAAGTGGATCAAACAACAGTAGATTTTGGGGAGTCACATTTTACAGAGCTGTTGGTCTCATATGTGGCACCTTAAAAGGACTAACCCTTTGTTCCTTTGGGGTATATGTTTAATTATGGTGTGGTAGGGAAGCGATGCCTTGGTCACCCCTCATCCCACAACAACTGGGATTTCCACATCCATACACAACTAGAGACATGTGGTACTACCCCAGTTCCTTATCAGCCATTTAAGGCTACAACAGACACAACAGGCTACCTATCTTTAATAGTTTTTTACTGGACTGGAAATTTATTGCATACAGAAGAATGTCTCAAGGACACAATCTTCATCTCAAATATCTTACATTCTAAAAGCTAAATAAACATTTATTTACCAACATATCTATAAATGTGAACTTCTTTTTTTATATAACCCATGCTAGCTGTGATCTGCATGTGTCATCCCTTTAACACAATAAGAATGAAAAACATGTAAGAATGAACAACAGGGTGCCATAGAGATTTCCTACTTTGTGCAAAATGCTGCAAGAACAGTATTGCTCTTTTTCCAAATTTCGTAAGCACAAACTGTGCTTGGTGGGAAAGTTGAAAATAGGGAGGTGAACAGGGACTGAACCTTGAACTCAATTTACCCTTTGAACTCATTGCTTTTAACTGGGCTAACTGTGCTTTGCCTTTAAACAAATTTCACAACAATCTGGAACCCTCTCGCTCACTGTGTTTAGAATAAGATGTATGGGCATGGGGTTGACCCAATTACCTGCAGCTTCCTTTCTCTACAAGGTGAAAGCTTCGTATGTGAACATACATTGAACTCTGAACTCTTTGCACCTTGTCTTTTGGCTGGCGATCGCCTTTTCAGACCCACTTTCCATGGTAATGCTTTTATTTTTTTTGCTGTGCCAGAACAAGTTTGTCCACCAGCAGACGGGAGAACGGGCTACTTATTAAAACATTTGCTTGAAAAACAGATTGCCGAATAGGTCTCTTTATTGCACTCTGAAAGCTTTATAGTGCAATGAAATAATGTATTTTCCTTTTCTCCTGACCTGGGTTAGTGCTGGCTTGGGGCGATCAGTTACAACGCTGCCAAACCTGCTGTTTGCATGCATACGACGCTCTGTATCTATGTTCTTAGACACCTTGCAGTCTGCTGCCCTCTTAGCTACAACACACCCTTACCTTGGCCCTGAAATTCACCAATCCTATTCTATGCTGTAACAAATAACTAATCAAAGAATTGCATTTCACAAACGCAGCAGACCATATTTTCAGCTTCATTAATTCTGCAACTGCCTCTAGGAAGGGCATTAAAATCATTCTAAATACTCATCAATGGTAATTAAAAAAAAAAAAAAAAAACAACGGGGAGTGAGGAAACATCTTAAAAATAAAAGTTTCTTTTTTTCTTCTTTAGTATGTTGTGACAGTTCAAACTAAGACATTAAAGCAAGAAACCAGAAACAAGCAAGATTTTACAATCTATACTTAACAAGGTATTTCTGAAACTGACCGAGTGTAGTAGTGAGGTTAATACGTATTTACTGGGAGTCAAATGGTTTCCTGGCTCATTAAATAATCTGCCTGCTACTTAAAAGATGAAATGGCCTTATTATTTCAGGCAAATCCCTTCAGGACTCTTAATAACACACAAGGGGACAGAACCATTTCACTGCATAAGGATGAAAATAATGTTTTTTTGTTTTGTTTTTTCTCCTTAACATACCTAAGATTTCAAGTAAGAAGGCAAAGCTTTCCTTTCAGATAAAGAGATGTGTGTGTTTAGGCCAGAATATAATTTATGAGTCTGGTGACTGAAGAGGGCTGTTCCTCACTTAGATGCCTTTAATCGGCAGCAGGAACAACCTTTAGCCAGCTGCTGAACCTAAAACTTTACAGGGGTGTTAATGTTTTCGAAAAATTTGTCAGAGCTCCAACTGATACAATCGGTCTGAGGGGCCCTTGTGCAGCAAAGGCTGAATAACGTTTCCTTTGCAGCCATTCATTTTCTTAATGAACAAGGTGCTATTAGCAAGAAAGGAGAGACCTGGCTTCAAGGATGGATTAAACACGCTGGCACAGATGCTCTGACTCTCGAGGATGTTGAAGAGGCAACAATACACAAATTCAAGAGTCAACAAAGAAATGACAGATACTCAAATCTAAACACACAGACTAACAGACAAGACTGCCATCGGCCAAAATTGCACAACTCTTAAATATAAAGTAATAAAAGTAACATAGGAACCTATCTGTATACCGTATGTATCATGCATTCAGCTTACTGATAGAGGCTTGTGGAGCCATTACACTTAGCGGAAATCAAAATTTTATCAAAATTTTATAAAAACACTGAAAAAGTTAGTTTTACTTCTACTAGGCTGTAAGCTTCATGAGCTGCTGACTAGGAATAATATGTATAGCAGACAAGATCTGAAGTGGAATATAACATGTAATTATGTATGTCTGTAATAATTATTTTTTAAAAAGCAGTCAAAATGTAGAGTTGTATCATCTTGTTCGTGTATTCATTTGGGCTTAATGAACACGGGACATTTTAAAACCTCCCCTGAACGATTTAACTTGACAGATAGTAAACGACGTTAAAAAACGTCAGTTTTTCCGCGTTTACATGCCGCGTTTGCGTTTAATATATATATATATATATATATATTTTTTCAAATAGTCAAAAATGTATCTCCATTAAAAACGGCTGTAAACGAAAGACGGCTAAAAGTGAGTTACCGCATTTACACACGTTTAGAAGCTGTTACAGGCATTTGGTGTTTCAAATGCCTCTGAGGCTCCATGCACATTGGCTTAAAAAAACGTTGCTTCTACAGGAGTTTGTGTTCTGCTTGTAGAAGCAGCTCAATGTTATCCTATGTGTCCATGCACATCAGGACGTTAAGAGGCATATTTTGAGTTTAACGTTTAGAGGCAGAAAAAAAAAACCCTTCTGGTTCGCGTTTCTGATTGGAGGTTGGAGGCAGAAAAAACGTAAAACTCACCTAAACTAGTCTAAACTTTGTACAAAAAATGCTCTATATGAGCGTTTTTTTACTCCCGAGAGAACAGACTTTTTTTAAGCCCAGTGTGCATGGAGTCTAAACATTCATCCTGAATGCATTTTTTTGCTTTCCAGAAAATGCTTCTAAACTCAACTGCCTAGAAACAACTATAAGGACCCTGTGTACATGTACTGATAAGATAACATAGAGGATAGTTAAGGGGCAGCTGGAAAAAAACACCCAACTGCTCCTTAGGTTCCATGCACACTGGCTTAAAAAACACTGCTTCTACAGGAGTTTTGTGTTCTGCCTGTAGAAGCAGCTCCATGTTATCCATGCGCATTAGGACGTTAAGGAGCATATTTTGAGTTTAACGTTTAGAGGCAGAGAAAAAAACCCGTCTGGATTGTATTTCTGATTGGTGCTTACTGGCAGAAAAAACGTAAAACTCTCCTAAACTCATCTACACTTTGTACAAAAAATGCTTTATGAGAACGTTTTTTTACTCCCAAGAGAACAGACGTTTTTTAAACCCAGTGTGCATGAAGCCTAAATGTCCGTTTACCAGCAGCAGTGTACATGAAGCCTTATTTTTATTTTATTTATTTATTTCAGGTACTTATTGTACTCTCTCTTATCTACTTGCAAATAATTTAGAATTAGTAAGCTTTTTTCGAGATTTGGATCTTTAGGACATCATTTATGCCTCTTCCAGCAAGTACTTTTTTTCAGCTTTGACAATTAAAATAATATTGAACATAAAAAGAAAGAGTTCCATTTTAAAAAATCTGCCTTCGAAAAGATAATTAAACTCATAGGTAATCTCAAAAATACTTTTTCTTTAAACAATTAAATATCTTTTTTAATGTACAAAAAAAGGGTTGTTCTTTATTTGGACCCTTATGGGTTTTTACCATCACTGACAGTTACTTTAAAATGGGTTAACTTAAGGCAATGTTATCTGAAAAGAAAACACTGTCACGTAAAATTTTGTTTATTTATTATCAGTATTTATATAGAGCTGACATCAGTCCCTGTCCTCAAGGAGCTTACAGTGTTAGGACCCTATCTCCCATTCATACCTACACATACTAGAGCCAATTCAGACATGCGCCAATTAACCTACCACACAGGCAAAGAGAGAACATGCAAACTCCAGGCATGTAGTGCCGTGGTTGGGATTTGGAACCAGTGCTACCAGGCAAAAGTGGTAACCACAATGTTACTGTGCTGTTCCTTTTTTTCATTTCACATGCCTTTATTTTTCAGCTCCTTTGATTTTCAGAATTAAGTTTATCGAGCTGGCTGGAGCGGACAATACCTTCCACAGCTCAAGTTTCGGACAATTCCTGTTAAATCAGCTAATATTTGAGCCCAGTTGGCCAGCATGATAAAACCACATGTTCACAGGGTTACAAAGCTGCTGTGATTTCACTGAAGAACAAATAGCATTGTCACAATGCTAAATGGATGTAAAAATCAACAGATGTACTGGCAGGATCAAAGGGTAGTTGCACTGTGCAAGGGAGTTCAGAATGAGGAAAATCTGCTGACTTCCATCATCCAATCATATGCAAGCAAAAATGCTGTTTTTTTTTTTCACACACATGATTGGGTATTCTTTGCAAAGTTAAACTTCACCTCAGCCTATTTGCCTTTAATAAATCAACCCAATTTTGCTATTACTACTAACACATAAAAGCATATAGGTGTTATATTTTTTTAACCATAGATTTACTTTAAGTTATGGGGAAATTTTCACACTTTTTTGATTTATTAGCTACAATATTGTTACTCTTGACATGCTTGTTAGGACATTGCCTTTCATAGAATATTATATTTAAAATAATATCTCACACATACCGTATTTATTACATTTATCTACATCTAAAAGACATTACACTTATAAAATTCTTATAAAATATAGAAGAAGTTGCAACGATGCTCTCATTCTAAAAATGCACATTTATAAGACAGAAAATGAAATAAACATGGATCTACAGCAAGAAAAAGAACCATTACAGTTTTAATTATCACTATTTGTTGAATGTAGCGTTGGGTATGGAAAGCATTCATATCATTCATGTCAATTCTAACAGTAAGCTATTCTTCTGTATACACTTTTCCTTTTTCTTTATTTGTATTTTCAAGATACTGAAAGCAATAAGAAGACTTCCAGATTTTTCAACACACCTTTTGTTACAGAATGAACTGGTTTCTGAAATGTACTGCTTCTGCAGTGTAATACTAATTAGGTATAACACATATGTAATTAGAAAAAATAAAATAAATTACAGTTTTTTTTTTTTAGACCTTTTTTATAATATACAAACAGGTTGATTCACAAGAAAGCTATGAGCTTTTTAAATTACACATATGTGCTATGTGTATTTTATATACACTAAAGCTTTAGCTTTGTATCTAGCTGTGTATATCAGAGCTGTCTATTTTTCAGAGTATTTGCCATTTTAGGTTTAGGTAAAACAGTATTCTTCAATGGGGATGTACGACAGGAAGCCATCTGTGTTCTACACCTTAGTCTTAATTTGGTAACATTGAAATATGCACAGAAATGCATAGAATGCATATATTCTATAAGTCTAATGCAAAGGGTATATTTTTATTTTATTGACCTTTTACTATAGAGATCTGCCTATACTACACAGGTACATAGTAATCCTAGCTTTCATTATGGTGCATTGTATATGTTCTGCCTCCAGCATGATATTCACCAAGTTGGTCTGTCTGCATTATCAGATTTGACCACAAGATGGAGCTTGTGGTAAATTTACTGTTTTTGCAGAAGGTAAAAACTGTTCAGCTTTAATGAAAGTTCCCATCATTCTTTAGTGTAAGAAAATGAAACAAGGTGCATCCTGGGAGCTCAGACTCCACCTTAGAGACTAAAGAGAAGGAACTAGCAGAGCACATGTTGGATTGGCACTTGCATCTCTTTACATCCGCTAATGACAGCATCGCTAGTATGAATCATTTACTGCCATGCACAGCCTAATTGTTCATTGTATTTTCTGTATATTTCATATACTGATTATATGTACTTTTATCCTAATAGTTTCACCCACCCTGTTTTGGTATTAAAGCTTCAAGATTACACTCAGTCCGGTTTATTGCACAATAGGAGGGTTTAGCATATTGCATATTGAGTTGCACACAGGGAAACGTGTAGCGAGGACAGAACAGTATACACACTAACTCTCCGACTGCCTGATATTGGTTCACACTACAGCAATCAGCCTGATCATTCACATAGTGTACAGCTTGTTAAAATGCAGACATGCCGTGGCTCTGTAATTGTTTCTGACTTCTATAAATATAACTGGCTAATGAAGAAACATGCTTCATTAATTGCAGGTCCTAAACATTTTGTTCAGTGTAACTCTCAAGCTGTAATGAAGTTTGCCAAAAACTTCCCTACTGCTGGGTTTGCACCCTTCATGACCACAGAAAAGTTATGAGAGTTTCTTTTAAGCTATACTTTTAATTTTTTTATTTAATTAAGCATGATAATTGTTTCATAGAACGTAGAGCTTCCTCTTGGTAACACATATTAATAGATTGGATATTCGGCATTTAAACATAGAAGTCTTGACACAGAAGTTAAGCAAACAGGTAATGGTGGGCTTAAAGAAATCTAAAAGCCGACATGGCACCTCATGACAAAATACTTTCCAAGGATCTGAAGAAAAAAAGAATTGTTGCTCTACATAAAGATGGCCTAGGCTATAAGAAGATTGCCAAGACCCTGAACCTGAGCTGCAGCAAGGTGGCCAAGACCATACAGCGGTTTAACAGGACAGGTTCCACTCAGAACAGGCCTCGCCATGGTCGACCAAAGAAGTTGAGTGCACATGCTCAGCGTCATATCCAGAGGTTGTCTTTGGGAAATAGACGTATGAGTGCTGTCAGCACTGCTGCAGAGGTTGAAGGGGTGGGGGGTCATCCTGTCAGTGCTCAGACCATACGCCGCACACTGCATCAAATTGATCTGCATGGCTGTCGTCCCAGAAGGAAGCCTCTTCTAACGATGATGCACAAGAAGGCCCGCAAACAGTTTGCTGAAGACATGCGGACTAAGGACATGGATTGCTGGAACCACATCCTGTGATTGGATGAGACCAAGATAAACTTATTTGGTTCAGATGGTGTCAAGCATGTGTGGCGGCAACCAGGTGAGGAGTACAAAGACAAGTGTGTCTTGCCTACAGTCAAGCATGGTGGTGGGAGTGTCTTGGTCTGGGGCCGCATGAGTGCTGCCGGCACTGGGGAGCTACAGTTCATTGAGTGAACCATGAATGCCAACATGTACTGTGACATACTGAAGCAGAGCATGATCCCCTCTCTTCAGGGACTGGGCCACAGGGCAGTATTCCAACATGATAACGACCTGAAACACACTTCCAAGATGACCACTGCCTTGCTAAAAAAGCTGAGGGTAAAGTTGTTGGACTTGTCTCCAGACCTAAACCCTATTGAGCATCTGTGGGGCATCCTCAAGTGGAAGGTGGAGGAGCACAAGGTCTCTAACATCCACCAGCTCCGTGATATTGCCATGGAGGAGTGGAAGAGGACTCCAGTGGCAACCTGTGAAGATCTGGTGAACTCCATGCCCAAGAGGGTTAAGGCAGTGCTGGGTAATAATGGTGGCCACACAAAATATTGACACTTTGGGCCCAATTCGGACATTCTCACTTAGGGGTGTATTCACTTTTGTTGTCAGCGGCATAGACATTAATGGCTGTGTGTTAAATTATTTTGAGGGGACAGCAAATTTACACTGTTATACAAGCTGTACACTCACTACTTTACATTGTAGCAAAGTGTCATTTCTTCAGTGTTGTCACATGAAAAGATGTAATAAAATATTTATATATATATATATATATATATATATATATATATATATATATATATATATATATACACACACACACACACACACACACACATCTATATCCCTAAATTTAAAAAAGTTTTATTTCTCAATTGATATTGGGCAAAGTCAGAATATCTGGAGCAGCTGGTTTATAGCACAGATACGACCCAATATGAATCCAATCCAAAACTACACACATCAAGTTGTAAGGGGAGCACACAGTAACTGCTCCTATAGAAAGATTGTAGGAAACATAAAATATACCGATCAGCCATAACATTATGACCACCCACTATCCACTAGACCTCTAAAGGTATCTGTCACCAAGTCTGCCAAGTCGTCGATAGCAGCTTATTTAACTAAATCAACGCTGGGCACTTTCCACCCTTCCTGCCCAGGACAACTTTCAGCGCTGTCACACTTTGAATGACAATTTTTGACTAAATTTTTAACATTTTCTTCCCACAAACAAATAGAGCTTTCTTTTGGTGGTATTTGATCACCACTGGTGTTTTTATTTTATGCTAAACAAACTAAGAAAGACCAACATTTTTGAAAAAAAAATGTTTTTCTTTGTTTCTGTTATAAAGTTTTGTTTTGTCCTTCACTGACAGGCACTGATGAGGCTGCATTGATGGGCACTGATAAGGTGGCACTGATGAGGAGGCACTAATATGTAGAATTGATGGGCACTGATAGGCGGCACTGATATACAGCACTGATGGGCACCGATAGGCAGCACTGATATGTAGCACTGATGGGCACTGATAGGTGGCATTGATGGGCACTAATAGGCGGCACTCATGGGCACTAACAGGAAGCACTGATGGGCACTGACAGGCGGCACTGATGGGCACTAATAGATGGCACTGATGAGGTACTGACAGTCATTATTGATTGGCATCTATGAAGGGCACTGACAGGCGTTACTGATGGACACTTTGATGGACACTGACTGGCAGCTGAAGGGCAGTGATTGGCACATATGGTGGGCACCTCTGATGGGGGCTGAGCTGATAACCAATGCGCTGATTATCAGCGCAGACACCCCCCCCCCCCCCAGATAGGAAAGCCACCAATCGGCTCTCCTGTCAGTGCGAACCGAGGAAAACCATTTACCGCAACTTCCTGGTTACACGTTGTGATCAGCTGTGATTGGTCACAGCTGATCACGTGGTAAAGAGTCTACGTCATAGGCTCTTTACCACAATCGGAGTTGCGGTGTGTCAGACTGACACACCACATCACCGATTGCCGCGCTGCGCACCCCCACGGGCGTGCGATCGTGGCTTATCCTGCAGGACGTCATATGACGTCCAGTCAGGATAACCGAACCACTTTGCGCACGTCATTCAGTTATATGGCGGGCAGTGGTTAAAGTGGTTGTTAACCCTCACTTATACCCAGGGAAGTGAACAGCCCCAGATGATACACAGAGATGAAACAAATCCTCCTACATAGGTTTTACTTGTTTATCTGAAGTTTCCCCTTCTCTACACCCTTTCAAAAGTGCAGAAATGTGTTAAAAACCTTTCATCATCTGTCAGCAGCACAGAGAAGAGAGAAGAGAGACTGCAGCTACAGTGTGTCAGAGCTGACTGGAGGAAACAGTATAGTACTATGTTCTGCACGCCCCCCGTGGTGACTTTTCACTGCCCCCCCCCCCCCGGTGGCCTATCCTCTGCCATATTGGTCTGACCAGCACAGGTTCTTAAATCGTAGTATTTTGCATTGTTTTGTATGTCTGAGTTTATGGTTTTATATCCTAATTATATGTTATGTATTTTGATAGCGACGACACATTTTATGCTCCCGAAGAAGCGTGAAGACACACGCAACATGTTGAGCATTTGTGTGATATGATTTAACCTTTCGTTGATCTGCTATCCAGCCATCTTCTCGGACCTGTCGCTACTCTGGATGGTTATCCTCATGTCCGAGTTACTATGGATCTAGATTGTTCTGTATAGCAACAGCTTCATTTAACATCTTTATGTATCTATGTGATTTGTGGTTTTTAACTGGTGCTTTATTTATATGTTTTTCTCAATAAATTATTTTTGTTATATATATACTTGGTGTTACTGTGCCTACAAAGTCCAAAGTCCCTTCTCTTCTCCTTTTGCCAATATAGTTATAGGACGTGGCACTTTTATATTGATTATGTAGCCACAGCACCACTCTGTATTAGGATACATTTCCATTTCGGTATGTATTGACTGGAGAAAAGGAACGCCCCCCCCCCCCCCTCCACACAGCAGAAGAACTGTGTTGTGAATAGACAAGCTCCATTCTGAGCTTTCCCTTTTCCCCCCAACACAAATTTATCTCATGTGTCGGGAAAACAAACCACCAGAGAGAAACTACACTTAGAGCTTTGGAGAGAGATAAGTAAACACTGCAGATATATGTGCTTTGCTCAAATTCCAAGACTGAGGTTTACAACCACTTTAAGTAATGCAAGTTGCGAGATGGGGCCTCTGTGGATTGGACTTGTTTTTCCAGGACATCCCACAGAATCTCGATTGGACTGAGATCTGGAGAATGTGGAGGCCAATTCTTCACCTCAAACTCATTATTGTGTTCCTCAAATCATTCTAGAATTCATCAGATTAGGTAGGTCACCTTCTTCTATTGCTTCCATTGGTTCAGTTTTAATGCTCGTATGCCCATTGCAGGCGCTTTTAGCTGGGCATAGGTCAGGGACAGGTCAGCATGGGCACCCTGACCGGCCTGCAGCTATGCAGGCGCACATGCAACAAACTGCAATGCACCGACACCTTTCTAACAGAACTAGAATAAACCAGAAGAAATTTGAGCTACAGTAGCTCTTCTATTGGATCAGACTACACGGCAAGCTTTTGCTCTCCACGTGCATCAATGAGCCTTGACTGCCCATGGTCTTGTTGCCAGTTCAATGCTTTTCCTTCCTTGGACCACTTTTAGTAGGTCCTGACCACTGCAGACTGGGAACATCCCACAAAAGCTGCAGTTTTGCTGATACTTTGACCCAGGCATCTAGTTATTACAATTTGGCTTTGTAAAAGTCACTCAAATCCTTGCGCTTGCCCAATTTTTCTGCTTTAACATCAACTTCAGGGACAGCATGCTCACTTGCTGCCTCATATATCCCACCCACTTTCAGATGCCATTATAGCAAGATAATCAAAGTTGTTTACTTTACCTGTTAGTGGCTATAATATCAATAATATTAATTTTAAAGGGTGCCACAACTGGAAAAAGGCTAAGAAACACTGCTCTAAATGTAAGAAATTATGTTTAAAGCAGGGTGTAATTCCATGTTTGACCACAGGGGGACACTGCATATCTCTGTTTATCTGTAAAATAAAGAAACCTGAACAGAATTTACAGTGTATGTGTGTGTGTATATATATATATATATATATATATATATATATATATATATATATATATATATACATACATACACACACACACATTTTTTTTTTTACTCCAACAATTTGTTTCTAAAGTGTTGAACATAAACAAATGCACTTCAGCTCCACAGGCAATATGCCTTTTAACTTGACATTTCTAAGTTATAAAAACCAAAGTCATTCACATCTCATTTGTAGCTGTATACTAAACAACTTCAATTATAAGCTTGATGCTTGTAATTAAAAAATCACTTTTACTGAACAACATACTCTTGATAGATAAGATACGATAAGTAATGAAGAGAAGCAGCTTAAGTGGGCATCCTTGTGTCTGTATGGCAAGGCCCTTTTCACTGTCAACTATAAAATTAATCACTAGAAAGGGTTAAAATATTATTCATCTGTCATTTCCTAGTTTTAAAATAAAAAAAAGTACTTAGCTACTTACCAGACAAAAAAATACTGAAAGAGTGAAGGGAGAAAAAAGCTATCAAAATCACATTTTAAAACAGGAAAAAAACAGAACAAAAACCAACATCTGACTGGTTGCAATGGACACCCATTTTTAAACAAACTAGGTTGCTGTTGGTTGCAGTTGTTGACCACTCTTTTTCAGATTGGTATTTGCCTGGCCGTAATACCTTTAAAATGACTGTAAGATTGTTAACAAGGCTGTATCAAATATCAGGCCCACATAGTCCAATAGGTGAGTTGGGTCCAACGATGACTTCCAAAGGTCAAGTATCCTCTGGAATTTCTGTAGAGTCTGGACTGACCACTGGACATTAGCTGACCGGATTAGGGACTACTGATCCTTTAATGGGTCATCTTCCAGGAATGTAAAAGCAACCAGACAGCAGAGAAGTGGTACCAGGCATGGGTGACAGGTCCTCCGATAGCAAGGGGGGTTGGTATTCTGACTCTCTCCCTAGCGGTTTCCCAAAAGCAGCCAGGACCAAACCCGCAGTATGGCGACCCCATGAACCTAGCCGCATGGTACAGGAATTAATGAAGTGAACACATGAGGTCCACACTTAGTTAATGGCAAGACCCCATTCCGCCCGGTGTGCAGACATGGCATTCAAATACACCCTAATCACCCTGACTACATCCACACAATGAAAGGCAAATTAAAAAAGACTGGCTTGGGTCAAAAACTACAAACACACAAGGCCTTCATTTAACCACTTGACAACTGGGCACTTAAACCCCCTTCCTAACCAGACCAATTTTCAGCTTTCAGTGCTCTCACACTTTGAATGACAATTACTCAGTCATGCAACACTGTACCCATATGAAGTGTTTGTCCTTTTTTTCCACACAAATAGAGCTTTCTTTTGGTGGGATTTAATTACCGCTGTTTTTTTTATTATTTTATTTATTCTCCTACTCCTCCTGAGTATGGCGATACCACATGTGTGAGACTTTTACACAGCCTGGCCACATAGAGAGGTCCAACATGTAGGGAGCACCATCAGGTGTTTTAGGGGCATAAATGTCAAATCTAATTTGACTACCTATTACACTTTGAGGCACTGCAGTGGCATTGATGTGAACTGATGTGGCATGGATAAGCTGTGGATGGAGATGGCTAAGCATGGTTGAGCCATGAATGTGGATGGCTGGGTATGGCTGAGTATGGATGGGTATGGCTGAGTACGGATGGGATGGCTGGGTGGGTATGGCTGAGTATGGATGGATGGATGAGTATTGCTGAGTATAGGTGGCTGAGCATGGATGGATGGATGAGTATTGCTGAGGATGGATGAGTATTGCCGAGTATGGATGGATGCATGGATGTATGGATGAGTATTGCTGAGGATGGATGGATGGATGAGTATTGCTGAGTATAGATGAGTATTGCTGAGTATGGATGGATGAGTATTGCTGAGCATGGATGGGATGGATGAGTATTTCTGAGCATGGATGAGTATGGATGGGATGGATGGATGAGTACTTCTGAGCATGGATGAGTATGGATGGGATGAGTACTTCTGAGCATGGATGAGTATGGATGGAATGGATGGATGAGTACTTCTGAGCATGGATGAGTATGGATGGGATGAATAGATGAGCACTTCTGAGCATGGATAAGTATGGATGGATGAGTACTTCTGAGCATGAATGAGTATGGATGGGATGGATGGATGAGTACTTCTGAGCATGGATGAGTATGGATGGATGAGTACATCTGAGCATGGATAAGTATGGATGGGATGGATGAGTATTTCTGAGCATGAATGAGTATGGATGGGATGGATGAATGAGTACTTCTGAGCATGGATGAGTATGGATGGGATGGATGAGTACTTCTGAGCATGGATGAGTATGGATGAGTACTTCTGAGCATGGATGAGTATGGATGGATGAGTACTTCTGAGCATGGATGAGTATGGATGGGATGGATGGATGAGTATTTCTCTGAGCATGGATGGATGAGTACTTCTGTGAGCATGGATGGGATGGATGGATGAGTACTTCTGTGAGCATGAATGGGATGGATGGATGAGTACTTCTGTGAGCATGGATGGGATGGATGGATGAGTACCTATGTGAGCATGGATGCATGAGTACTTCGGTGAGCATGGATGGGATGGATGAGTTTTGAAGTGATTGCTCTGTCATTTGACGGAGTGATCACGTGGTAAGCGGCCATGGTCACGGATGCTCCTGGGTGCGCATGGTCCATGGACGCCCTCCCAGAATAAGCCGACAGCGCTGCAGCCGTCTTTCGGCTATGGCCCGGTCGGCATGTGGTTAAGTAGAAAGCTCATACCACCTTAGGCAGGAAAAAGAGCCTATGACGCAGGACAACCTTATTCTTATGAAGGACCCAAAAAAGGAGGCTTGCAAGACAGTATTGGCAGTTTGGAGATTCTATGTTCCAAAGTTATGGCTACTAAGAATGCGACTTTCTGAGTGTTGGCAGCAAGAGCCCCCTAAGGGCAGTATTTACCAACAGTACCTGGATAATGTGGCTGTGATGCCAGAGGGCACGGAGATAAGACCAACACTGACACCTGAACCTTAATTGTGCTCAAGGCCTACCACTGCTCTATTTTGTTCTGGAGAACAGCAAGGAGACAAGCAACAGAAAAGAAGGACATATGGGCAGCGCAGTGGCTAAGTGGTTAGTACTTCTGCCCAGCAGCAATAGGGTCACTGGTTTGAATCCCAACCACGATACTACCTGCAAGGAGTTTGCATGTTCTTCCTGTGCCTGTGTGGGTTTCTTCCGGGTGCTCCAGTTTCCTCCCACACTCCAAAAGACATGCTGGTAGGCTAATGGGCTCCTGTCTAAATTGGCTTTGGTATGAGTATGTATAAATGTGAGTTAGGGACCTTAGATTGTAAGCTCCTTGAGGGCAGGGACTGATTTGAATGTACAATATACACTATATTGCCAAAAGTATTGTGACGCCTGCCTTTACACAGATACATGAACTTTAATGGCATCCCAGTCTTAAGCCTCGTACACACGGTTTGATTGTTGACAGGGGATTGTCTGTTGACTGACTGTTGTCCTAAAATTTTACCGTACACTCCTTTTGACAATTGTTGTCCAATTTTCCGCAAACAAATGTTGGATGACAGGCTAGTAAATTTCAGTCGGACAGCAGTTTGACGTCAGATTTTCGTATGGTCAGTACACAAATCCGTCACACTAAAGTTGAAAGTACAAACACGCGTGCTCGGAATCAATGCTCACCAAACACGAAATTAGCAGAAGGGGCCCAAAGAGTGGAGCGCGAGAGCTGAAATTCCTCGTAGTACGTCACTACGTTCATGTTTGTGGCACGACAATTGTGTACCATTAGTATGCAAGACAAGATCCTGGCACAAGCCCTTTTCACAAAAATCAGACGCTCGGTTGGCCAACAATCGTACCGTGTGTACAAGGATTTAGTCTGTAGGGTTCAATATTGAGAGGGCCCACCCTTTGCAGCTATAACAGCTTCAACTCTTCTGGGAAGGCTGTCCACAAGGTTTAGGAGTGTGTCTATGGGAATGTTTGACCATTCTTCCAGAAGTGCTTTTGTAAGGTCAGGCACTGATGTTGGACGAGAAGGCCTGGCTCGCAGTCTCCGCTCTAATTCATCCCAAAGGTTCTATCGGGTTGAGGTCAGGACTCTATGCAGACCAGTCAAGTTCTTCTACCCCAAACTCGCTCATCCATGTATTTATGGACCTTTCTTTGTGCACTGGTGTGCGGTCCTGTTGGAACAGGAAGGAGCCATCCTCAAACTGTTCCCAGAAAGTTGGGAGCATGATATTGTCCAAAATATCTTGGTATGCTGATGTCTTAAGAGTTCCCTTCACTAGAACTAAGGGGCCAAGTTCAACTTCTGAAAAACAACCCCACATCATAACCCCCCTCCACCAAATGATTTGTAGAGTGCACAAAGCAAGGTCCATAAAGACATGGATGAAAGAGTTTGGGGTGGAGGAACTTGACTGGCCTGCACAGAGTCCTGACCTCAACCCGATAGAACACCTTTGGGATGAATTAGAGCGGAGACTGCAAGCCAGGCCTTCTCGTTCAACATCAGTGCCTGGCCTCACAAATGCGCTTCTGGAAGAATGGTCAAACACACTTCTAAAGCTTGTGGACAGCCTTCCCATTAGAGTTTGTGTGCGTGTAAAGGCAGGCACAATACTTTTGACAATATAGTGTATATGTAAAGCACTGCGTAAATTAACAGTGCTATATATAAGTACCTGTAATAAATAAATATCCCACAACATGAATACCTCTAGAATGAAGCATAGGTGGAACTTGGGCAAGCACCTGGTGAAGACCCTGTGTATTATGGACAAACCAAAGAAAAAGGCAAAATGATAATGGTGAGGAAGTGGAAAGATGAGGATGTGCAAGTACTAATCCACAATGTCCATGGAGACCAGAAAGTCCCTAGGTAAAAGAAAGGCAATGATCAATATGGCTGAATCCATGCAGAACTTTTGGACTTGCAAGAACAAGTGACAGTTTTCACATCTGGAATGGGCAGAGTGCCTCCATTTGTGGGACAGCGAACAGGTTCAAGTAGAAACCCCAAAACTGTTCCTTGTTCAGAACGTTTCCTAGCATCAGGAGACAAAGGCCTACCTGTGGGAGTGCAAGTCTTTTTCTGGGGGAGAAGAATATTCTTACCCCCAGTGATTTCCTTGATAAAGTTACCCAAGGATGTATTCCATAAGCTCTATCTGTTGAAGGGGCGTCCTCGCAAGACACTTCTTGCTCAAGAATTCCGCTAATCATCATTTGAGTCAGGGGATCCTCATCATGGGAACGGAAAAGAAACTCATCCTGTAAATCTCATGAAGAGTATCCCCCAAGCCATCCATGAAGTAGGGTAGGGCCACGGGTAAAAGCTCCAGGTGGTGGTTAAAGTGACAATAAATATCATCATTCTCCAAAAATAATCCATACACATCCACTACTTAATGGTCCTGTAATCTTTTTTTAATGAAATTGTTTCTTCTACCTCCTTGTAATTTCCTCTTTGAACTTAAGAGCCTCTCCTTTTTCCCCTCCACTTTCATTTGATTGAAACAGGCAGTGCACGTTAGTTGTGGTCAGATGTGCTGCTCTTTGCACACTACAAATCCCATAATCCATAGTTCAATGTCCCCTGTCCAGAGAAGGTGGCTACTTTCCTACATACAGTGGAACCCTGGAAAACAATCATAGCCATCCTGTAACAGGAAGTTGGATCACATCATACTTAGAATTTGTTTCTTTTAAACCTAAATGTAGTGTCACTTTAAAGGAGGCATCTGTTAACATGGAGCCAGGGTTTGGGGCCATGTGCTGAGTCCAGACAGGAAGCATATGGCAGATGGCTATGAATGCAGCAACAAATTGCACAGCAGGACCTACCAGAGAAAACAAGGCTTTAAATAGGTTCTTCATCAATATGACTGATGTCTTTATCAAGTTCCATCTCAACTTCGCACTCTATGTTGGGCATACCAATGAAGGAGTCTTCAGGGACAGGGCAAACTGTTGATGAACCACGCCCCCGGACCTGTACAGCACCCTGCAGCAAGCTCAACACGAAGCTACATGCTAATGTGAGCAACCACAATGGATCCAGTGTCCGAAGAAACAATACAGACGGCCCTGCATCTTCTTCCAGGTGGGAACCGGGGACAATCCCACAAGTCCCACAAGGAGCCAACCAATCAGGAAAGCTTCAGAGAAGTAGCCACTGTGGCTACAGAGCAGCTAGGAAAACTGATGAAAGAGTTTTGAGAAAAAACAGATGTTAAAAGAGGTAAGACTCTTTCAGTAGGTAGAAGATAACTATCACCTAAGGACAATGGCAAAAAATGAAGGCTTACTGGGGGTGGGAGGGGTTATTTAGGGGATGCCCTTGCAGCTTCTTTTGTGTCCAATCATTTGAAGGTAGCTGCATATAACCCAAGCTAAGATCCTGTGTCCTGTACTGTATGATAAAGAAATAAAATCGCACCGTACTATATTGCACAGTCAAATGTGTCGTTGTGCACTGTATTGCTAAAAAAGTGCAGGTAACACTCTTCATACACTGAGGAACACTGACAGCCCAATCAAAAAGGATGAACTGGACTGACACATTATTTACTTTTTACTTACATAGCGGCATCAATTTACACAGCATTTTACATATATAGTATATTGTACATTCACATCAGTCCTTACCCTCAAGGAGTTTACAATCTCAGGTCCCTAACTCACAGGAGCCAATTAACCTACCAGCAAGTCTTCAGAGTGTGGGAGGAAACCGGAGTACCAGAAGGAAACCCACGCAGGCACAGGTTTAACATGCAAACTCCAGGCAGGTTATTGCAGTGGTTGGGATTTGATCCAGAAGTGCTAACCGCTTAGCCACGGTGTTGCCCACTGCACCCCAATGCTTGTGTAATGCATGAAAGTGCATGGAATGGGTGCACTGTACTGCTTTGCTAAAAATAGTGCAGGAGTGTTTCAAAAATGTAAATTGGCTCTTAGGGAATCTATTTCTTAAAAACATACTATTCACGGTATCACCATAACGCTACTTGCTAATTACATGTAAACAATTTTGTCATCTTTCCTTTTTAGCATGTCTGCTCTTGCTAAGTTGTGCCGAGTATAAACAGGATTTAGTGGAATGGTGAGTCAAAGCACAGCTTAAAGTGGATGTAAACCCGAATTTTTTTTTTTTTTTTTGATATCATACTGTAGAGTATACGATTTCCTATCATTTGAGCCCAGTCTTGCCACACAGAATTAATCCATCTCTGAGCAATCCTCTTTTATTGTTCAGTGAAATAAATCTTGACAAACTGAGAAAAACTTTGTCAAATACTCCCCCTTGCTGTGAGTGACAGGTGATTTACATATCTCGTGCACCAGCCTAAGACACATGCAGTGTTTTTTAATTCCCTCCCCCACTCCGTTCTTCAGCAGCTCTGCAAGGATTAGCTGTTCCACACCTCAGCATGATTTGGCATGCTGAAGTCATGTGGTTACTTTCCTGTCTTTTCACTGGATGTTAGAGATCATAGGAGAAGTTCAGTGTTTGAAATACACAGGAGAAAATGCATATTGACAAGGGAAGTGTAGAGGTGGGCGGGGAGTCTACGGACATCACGACTCCACCCACCGAGCTCCAGACAACAGACCCGCCCACAGAATATGCAGTTTTTCTGGTCTAATAACAGACAGAGGGGAGACATTTAACAGGTAAAGATACATGCAGGAGGCATGTATATCCTTATAGATAACCCCTATGGCAGTAGTTTAGAAAGGATGACATTGGGTTTACATCCACTTTAAAAGTCTGGCGGGTCCTGTTCAGTACCTTATATTATAAAATCACAAATTGTAAAATAACAGAAGTCCTTTTTAAAGAATCACTAACAAAATAGTCAACTTCAAGCCTAAAACCTTGAACTTACCATCATCCACGTAGTCTGATGTAAGTGAGACTTCATCAGACGCCAAAGAAGTCCCATGGCTCAGGCTATGGTTATCATCATAACTGTCTTGTCCTGTTGCTGCAACATTAGTGTCACCACCTAAGAAAATAAGCAAACAATTTAGAAAATGTTGGTAAAGCACATGAAAGATGTAATCATTTTTACTTGGATTTGTAACACTAAGGTCCCTGGGTTTCCATAAAAAAATATCCTCCTTCCTGTCACTCCCTGATGCTTTTAGACCCAGTGTGATGCTGACCTTCTTCTCTTGATGTTACCTGAGTCTATGCATTGTATTTGTATCAGTAACATGTACATTTGGCAAAACAAAAAACCTTGTTGTGTTTTTCACGATCAATCAGTGCCGGCAGCACTAATCTGTGTATTCTGACACCAGGGAAGTTTCCCCACTGTTCGAATACATTTACTCAGTAGGAAGGATTCCCCTATCCACAAGTGGATGGTTGAAATCGGGTCATTTTTTTCGTTCGACCAGCGAGTTGTAAGAAAAACAATGACTAATGTATGCGCTGCCTTAAACATCTTACATGTTTACAAACCTACTGTTTGTTACGAAAATTAAAGCAGAATTACAGTGCCTTGCAAAAGTATTCACCCCTCTTGGCTTTTTACCTATTTTGTTACATTACAGCCTTTAGTTCAATTTTTTTAAATCTGAATTATATGTGATGGAGCAGAACACTGGTCTGATGAGACTAAAATTGAACTTTTTGGCCATCAAAGAAAACGCTATGTCTGGCGCAAACCCAACACATACCCCAAAGAACACCATCCCCACAGTAAAACATGGTGGTGGCAGAATCATGCTGTGGGGATGTTTTTCAGAAGTCGGGACTGGGAAACTGGTCAGAGTTGAGGGAAAGATGGACAGTGCTAAATACAGGGATATTCTTGCGCAAAACCTGTACCACTCTGTGTGTGATTTGAGGCTAGGACGGAGGTTCACCTTCCAGCAGGTCAATGACCCCAAACACACTGCTAAAGCAACACTTGAGTGGTTTAAGGTGAAACATGTAAATGTGTTGGAATGGCCTAGTCAAAGACCAGACCTCAATCCAATAGAAAATCTGTGGTCAGAGTTCAAGATTGCTGTTCACAAACGCCAACCATCCAACTTGAAGGAGCTGGAGCAGTTTTGCAAGGAGGAATGGGCAAAAATCCCAGTTGTAAGATGGGGCAAGCTCATAGAGACTTTTCCAAAGTGACTTGGAGCTGTGATAGCCGCAAAAGGTGGCTCTACAAAGTATTGACTTTAGGGGGGTGAATAGTTATGCACATTGACTTTTTCTGTTATTTTGTCCTATTTGTTGTTTGCTTCACAATAAAAAAAAAAAAAAAACATCTTCAAAGTTGTGGGCATGTTCTGTAAAATAAATGATGCAAACCCTCAAACAATCCATGTTAATTCCAGGTTGTGAGGCAACAAAACACGAAAAATGTCAAGGGGGTGAATACTTTTGCAAGGCACTGTAAACCCTCCTATCCTTTTCAGCCAAGAAAGCTGCCATCTTAGCCTCTGTTGGATCTGCAACTGCCATGATGCTGCACATGTGATCAGTTATGACACCAGATGGTTTGACAGTTTGGTTGCGAGCACAAGCAAACGTGATAGTTAGCATTCCTGGGAGGATGTGAAATTTAACCGATTCCCCACTGACAGCAGAATGTAAACAAAAGAATCGACATAAAAAAATAAATAATAGAGAAAGAGAAATGGCGTGCAGGTGTAGGTGCTCGGATAAGGGTCTGGTATGGACTTTGGGGGAGCCCAACCCATTTTGTATTTTGGTGTTGGATTCTCCTTAAAATCCATATCCATATCAGGCCTTATTATTACCAGGCCTTACATTTGGGGGGGGCACGCATTCTCTTCGTGGTGTGCGGTCCCGAAGGGCCTGGTATGGATTTGGGGGTGGGCATTGCAGGCCTTTTTTATCTTTATTTTTTTAAATCAGCTCTTTTGTGCTGGCTCCTTAACAATCAATGACTCATTCCTGCTGGCTGACGTCACGGATAAGTTGCAGTAGTAACACGCATTAAGAAAAGTATCAAAAACACACCAAGTCGCACTGCAGCTGCTCTACAGAATTGCATTGAAAATCAGATCAAAATTGCACTGCACTAGTGTGAAGCTAGCCTTATGGTATCACAGCTAGTCTAAAAACCAAAGGTGAGCTAAGAGAGAAATGTATTTCCTCCTTCATACTCTAGGTGTAAAGCTTGGTAGTTTTTTTAGTTCAAACCCCCAGTGCGTTGAATGAAAAAAAACCTGACAGCTCTGGTTGGAGCCGCTGAACTAACAGACTCCCACCCCCCCACCAGAGCACCCTGGTCAGCGCACTCAGCTATTGGCTGAGAGCGCTGATTGGGAGCTAGTCAGCTTCTGGCTTTCCAGCATGCTCGGCCAAATAGCCAGCTTCTGTCAGAGAAGCTGACAAACCCATGGGCCGAATTGCGGTCACTTTTTATAGAGCCGGCCGATGTCTTCTGACATTCGGCCCGTGTGTACTAGGCATAACACTGCGATGATAAGCAAAGCACACCACTTCTGTAAGTGGTAGACTTCTAGTGGGCCATATGATGTTCCAGATCTCCAAAAGGTAGCAACTAGCTCTTCTCACAAGCTGGTGGTTGTGGTGCTGATGTAAATGTCACTGGGCCCTGGGACAGCTGTTAGTAGTGGAACAAAATTGGTTTGACTTTCCCATAGAGCTGATAACATGTCTAAAATGGACCCCCTGCCATGTAGTACAATGATGAGACAGCAATTGAGGCTAGGTAATGTGTATGGCCAGAGGCGGATCTAGGCTTTGTGAGGCCTTAGGCAAAACTTAGACATGAGGCCCCACTCATGCTTATAATGGGAAAAATAATTCAAGCGATAAAAAATAACAGTGTGCCCCCCCCCCCCCCTGCTGGGGGGGATCTCCAGGATGGAGGCTGGGAAATGGGGCTGGTAAATGTCATTTACCGTATATACACGAGTATAAGTCAAATTTTTCAGCCCTTTTTTTTTGGGCTGAAAGTGCCCCCCTCGAATTATACTCGGGTCACCCTTTAGACGTGATGTCCTATTGGGAATTTTTGTTGCCGGGGATATCTAAATTTGTATCTTAGTGCAGACTTCTGGGGAAATCAGTGAGCCAATCACACAAGCAGGAAATTACATATCTGGGGGGCGTTCTATACACATTCTGTGTACAGACACCTCCAGGTAGCCATATTGCAATGCATTTCACAGAAAATTACGGAGCTGCAGATTGAAAAGGAAAGGTAAATTTTAATAACATTCAATAACAATATGACTTGTGTCGCAATTGTATACGCTATATTGTTTTTTTTTATTTGCTATTTTTTTTTTCCACGAATGTGGAGTTGCCCTTTAATGTTAGTTCACACAAACAAAGAGAAAAAAATGACCTCATGTGCTGTTACAGCTCAGTTGTTGTTTTTAGCTCTCTTAACGTGTTACTAAACCCAGGACCCTGCATTCACTATATCTGGTCTCCCACAGTACACAGAACATGGAAATGCAATCTTTTTAGTAAATAAAAATTGCTAAATACCTTTTCTCATCAGCAGTATATAGCAGTCTTGTGACTTCTATCAGTATCTGGCTGAGCACTGGTTAAAGTTTGTGGGAGGAGTTTTCATTCTCCTCTGACTGACCGATGAGGCTGCATGACCCCTGACTTTCTGTCTGGACAGTGCTAATCGGCCCTGTGCTAATCACATGCACCCTCCCAAAAACCAACCAAAAAAATTTTTTTCTAGCAATACACACCAAACAGCATGTGCAGAGTGCTCCCAAGGCTCTGTTCTATCAACAGATGGATTGGGGACAGTAAGAGAAGGGGAGGATCAGAGGAGACAGGATCAAACTGCCTTTTTACACAATACGGAGGATTAAGCCCTTAAATTTTATAGTAGAGTATAACAAGCATGTTTTACTGCATATACAGACTGTAACGAGTCCCTTGCTTGCTCGGTTCCACTCTCCCGACACTCCTCTGCAGCTATTGAATCAGACTGCAACGTTTGATGGTTCAGTCATCCAATGCTCCGGGACTACAACTACAGCTCTGTGCCGTTCTAGTCCAGTTGTGATAGCTCAGAACAAACACCAGGCAGGCTTATGTAAGTTCAAACAGGAATCTTTTTTACACAATGCGGAGGATTAAGCCCTTAAATTTTATAGTAGAGTATAACAAGCATGCTTTACTGCATATACAGACTAATCTTACTGTTGTGGGTTTAGTAACACTTTAAGGCATTGCTCATTAATGATTAAGTCGGTATGACGAAACATGTTGGGGCGTGACTGTACGGCAATCACATGTAACATCTGAAACTGCACATCGAACGAGGAAGTGGAGATCTGATTCGAGCCTGAGGGGCGGGTGAGAGTATTTTGCCTGCACACCTCAGGTCCGCCGTGACCACCACACATCGCTGTTATAAGTTGTTTGAAGAGCTGCTGTGATTTCACTATATGCGTTTAAAGAATTTATTTGATGTGAGTTTAATGATTGAAGATTTTTTGAAGCGTTTTAATTAAACTGGTTTTACATTATTGCACTATCTGGAGCACTTTATTATTTACATGTGGAGAGATCCTGATTGATGTTCACGGCTGGAGTCTGAAATTTCACTTAACCCCTTTATGTGTGGTGCAAAGTGCTTTAGCCAAACATGAAAGTGTAAGGCATTGGAAGCTGGTGAGTGTGTTATCTGAAGGGAGACGAATCATGTCACATATTGGTGTGGTGGAAGAATTGAGAAGACACTTTATAAAGCTTCACTATTTGAAGAAATTATTCATGGACTTTTTTCTTAGTTAAATGTGTTTTTTATTATTTTTCTCACTTGCCACAGGGTGTTTTAAATAGTTTGATGCACGTTAATAATATATACTTTCACTGTATTATTGAATTTAGCGCCACTATTTTTATCTCTTTGTTTATGCTATTGCTGTTAGAGGTTTACATTTTGTTCACATTGCTCATTAATTACAGTTCTCTCCAGCTTTGCTGAGACATTGCTCATTTTCATCCTCTTTACAGCTATTCCTACCCCACTACAGCCCAGGATTTAACTAACAACATTGGGAATAGCCTAGAAGGTATTTAAGCGCCAGCCTATGAAATTACTTGTGCTTTGTCTGCAAACCATTTACCTGAGAGCAAGAACTTTAATACTGAAGTATTTTTCCTGTTGTTGCTGACCCAGATTACCTGAGCCTTCTCTCTTTATTTGCTTTTTTCATTGTGAACTGTCTGACTATTCTCTGCTTGCTGCCTGCCAAGACCCCTGCCTGATCTCGACTACTCTCTCATCTCTAGTCTAGTTTATTGCTTACTCGTTGCTGACCCAGACCCTTTGTTTAATCCTGCCTACACTCTACTTCCCTTTCTCCACACTGTAGCGTCCTTGTCCCCACTCATCCTTTGGTTGGTTGGGCTTGAGGGCTGCAACCTGGTATCAGCATGCAGCAAAATCTATCTCCACAATCAGGAGCTCTGGCGAAAATCAGTTGGTGCTTAGACTCCCCAGCTTGGGTGAGTCCATATTATCTGCCAAGGGGTGTAGTCAAAACAAAAAAACAGCCACGTAGTTGGCTACTGGAGATAGTTCTCTGCTTGATAAACTCTGCAAGCAGATTTCATAACTCCAAATTCCTGTACACAAATTCGGAGGGTTTTTTTTCACTTAGAGGACCGCATTGAATCCCTGTTCAGCTTAGCTAGGCTCTTTGCCAGCCCCTCTGTTCCTGCCTCTAGTTTGCTACTATCACTAAATGCAAGGTGCCATTTCGAGATAATTTCTCCAAGTATCATAGCCAATTTAGAGTCTTTCATAGGTACTTGTCTCCTCTACTTTTCACTATAATACCACACCTTTACTGATAAATGGGTACTGTAGTCTCTCTCCTTCAGGGGAACCTCAAACATTCAATAGAATGTTTGAGGACATTCAATAGAATGCCCTTAAGCACCAGTCCTGCCCAGGCCTCTGAGAACAGGTAAAAGATTAATAAGCTTGAGTTAGAATCCCAGACACACTGGTCCTTTTTCCACCTATGGGGGCCTTGTGGGTTTCCTCCACCTATTTCTTGTTTGGTCCTCATGTTTATTCTTGTGCCTATATCGGTTACCAAGATTGAACTGCCTTATTCGCGAAGCCTCAATTAAGTTTCCGTCTCTCTCCTCCCTCCACCCCTTCCCTTTTGTTTCTTATGTACCAGCATAGTTGCCAACTGCCCCAAATTTCCCAAGACAATCCCAGATTTAGACCTTTGTCCTTTTAGTGTTTCCCGGGAAATGTCCCGGGAAATCAGTGTTTTCCCGCCTACTCGCCACTGCCCCCGCTAGGGGGTCCACGGCCGGCAGTGAAATCTCTTCGCCGGCCGCCATTTTACAGAAGACCAGCTCTCGTATAGCCTGGTCACTCCCCGAGAGGAACAAGCAAGAGGCGGAGCTGGCCAGGTGGCTGCCAATAGAAATTGAGCTGCCGCCAACCCCTGCCCCTCGGCCTTCCCACCTGTTGTGGGAAAGGCCACGGGGCGGGGGTTGGTGGCAGCTCAATTTCTATTGGCAGCCATCCAGCCGGCTCCGCCTCTTGCTTGTTCCCCTCGGGAAATGTGACCTGTGTTACACCAGGCTGGTCTACTGTAATGGCGGTGGAGACTCCACTGCTGGGACACCTGATATAAGGGAGGGCTCCACTGAGGGACACCTGATGTAAGGGGGGCTCCACTGGGAGACAACTGATGTAAGGGGGGCTCCACTGAGGGACACCTGATGTAAGGGGGGGCTCCACTGGGGGACACCTGATGTAAGGGGGGCTCCACGGGGGGGACACCTGATGTAAAGGGGGGCTCCACTGGGAGACAACTGATGTAAGGGGGGCTCCACTGAGGGACACCTGATGTAAGGGGGGGCTCCACTGGGGGACACCTGATGTAAGGGGGGCTCCACGGGGGGGACACCTGATGTAAAGGGGGGCTTCACTGGGGGACAACTGATATAAGGGGGGGGCCGCTGAGGGACACCTGATGTAAGGGGGGACACCGCTGAGGGATAAGGTTTATTCTACTGATCATGATAAGCCCAATATGAATGTAAGACTTTTGTTAACATGCTTATCACATCATTTGTCTGGATCAAAGCCCCTAAAACTGTATATTAGTCTATGAAATTATGATCTATAGTAATGTGATCATGAATATCTGTTTACTGTAGAAAAAACATAACCAATTCAATGTGAGAGGAACATTATCCCGGGCACGTCTCATGCATCCAGCCTGGGATGACAGCTAGGAACATGCTCAAGTGATCAAGTTCTCACCGCAGCACAAACCTTGGGTGACAGGTCTGGCAAGCGGTGCCTCAGTAATTAGGAGGAGAGTGACACTGAGCAAGCCAATATAAAGGCATGCAGAACAGTCCATTGGGGACACGGTCAGTCTTAGCCCCAGTCACAGACTTACTAGACAACAAGAATAATTCTTTCATTAATTAGCTGCCTTACTCCCGAAGTCCAAAGAGATCTATATCTTACAGGAAAAACAATATAATTAGCTGAGCACTTTAGACCAATAATCTATTCCATTCTGCTGGCTTCTCAACTTGCAGCAGCATTATAATCTCTAGACTAGATATGGATTTAGCACACACTGAAAGACCAGCATTTTCCATTTGTGCATGCTCAATGTAAGTCATAAAATAAATTCTTACAATAAGCTGCAAAAAGCCAATTGAATTTAAATGAGTATAAGAACATATGGACAGAGGTGAAATGCAAAATAGCATTTTAGCCACTTCATAAACACATGAATTCAGTTGTGAAAATTGCTATAAAACAAAACTTTTTTCCCCAAATTATCATATACTAATGCTGCACTCTGGAAAACGGTAACTCTACACACATAGAGTTTTTAGAATTAAATACTGTAGCCAAGAACGCAAAACCCAGCGCTATCTTAGGCAATAGACCTTTTTAACTGGTAGTAAAATAGAAAAAAAGTTTATTATTTATTACTAGCAGTAAAAAGCAAATGGTGGTTGGAAATAGACGCATAGAGCTTCCTACAACTAAGATTTTTTTCCTCTCATAAATATGCACAGTCAGATTACATAAGTGTACATTTTTATTTCCATGTAGGATGAAAAGGGCTAGAAGAGGAGACAATTCTTGACAATGGCTTACCAGTTATCTGTGAAAATTCAACCTAGCCAATCAATGTTTTCCTCCAGATCAGGTACCTTGGGGTATTTACATGAGTCATAAAGCACTCATATACATGAAATAATTTCCCTCAATGTAACCAGGACCAAGAGATGGTGATCTTACGTTAAAGCACCTTCCATGTTCCTTACTTGCATAACAGATGGACTTTTCCTTTTCAGATTTACTATTTATAGATAAGCAAAAAAGGGTCTGATTTACCTGCAAGAAGAAAGTGTTCTGTATTTCTGCACCCAGGAGTCATCAGTGCTTGCATTCGCCATTGTCAGCAGCCTGTACAAATGACAGCCCGACAGCAGTGGTAATTACGTAGATGAAAACATTTTCGCCATAAGTTTCGTCAGCGGTATTTTTCCAGTGACGAAAACGAAATGAAAATGACTCCACATTTTCATCAATTAACGAAAACTATGTCGAATATCAATTCTCATTTTCATCAATGAACTAGAACAGAACTAAAATGTGAGGTTGGGATGTTTACCCAGATGAACTTCCGGTTTCATCAGAGCTCCGCCTGTAAAGCCTGTGAGCGTTTACCCTCCCAGCAAGCAAGGTAGCGACCCTAGAGTGCTTAGTGGTGTGGAGTGCTTAGCACTGTGCAGCATTACAGGCCTCCTTAGATGACCGTCCAGAACACTGTGTGCATTAGCCTCCTCAGACCACTGTCCAGAGCACTGTGCAGCATGTTCAGGCCTCCGTCCCTCCAGAGCACTGTGTGCCTTACTGGCCTCCTCATACCAACGTCCAGAGCACTGTGCATTACAGACCGCTGTCCAGAACACTGTGCATTGCAGACCACCGTCCAGAACACTGCAGGATTTACAGGCCTCCTCAGTCCACCGTCCAGAGAACTGTGCATTACCGGCCTCCTCAGACCGCTGTCCAGAACACTGTGCATTACAGCCCTCCTCAGACCACCATCCAGAGCACTGTGTGCATTACAAGCACCCTTAGACCTCCAAGAGCACCGTGCAGCATTTACAGGCCTCCTCATGCCACCGTCCAGAGTGTCTGTGTAGTTTGTTCAAACCTTACTACCATAAATAATAACATACAGTGGGAATAATAATTATTTGATCTCCTGCAGATTTTGTAAGTTTTTTCACTTACAAAGAAACAAAGGGTCTATCATTTTTATCATAGGTGTATTTTAAATGATAGAGACAGAATATAAACCAAAAAGCCAGAAAAAACACAAGATACAAATGTTATAAATTTAATTACAATTCAGTGAGTAAAATAAGTATTTGATCCCCTAACAACTAACAATAATTCTGGCCCCCACTCTGGCTACAATATGTGCTCATGTGGTACACAGATTAGTCCTGTCAATTTTAGGAGGTGTGCCTAACGACAACTTGTTATGTGTATAAAAGACACCTGTCCACAGAATCTCTTTCTTTAACTCAAACCTCACCTTCATGGCCAAGACCAAAAGAGCTGTCAAAGGACATCAGGGACAAGATTGTAGACCTGCACAAGGCTGGAATGGGCTACAAGACCATCAGCAAGAAGCTTGGTGAGAAGGAGACAACTGTTGGAGCGATTACTCGCAAATGGAAGAAATATAAACTAACCACCAATCGCCCTCGGTCTGGAGCTCCATGCAAGTTTTCGCCTCATGGGGGAAGTATGATCATGAGAAAAGTGTGGGATCAGGCCAGAACTACACAGAAGGAGCTTGTGAATGATCTCAAGGCAGTTGGGACCACAGTCAACAAACAAACCATTGGTAAAACAATACGCCCCAATTGATTAAAATCCTGCAGAACCTGCAAGGTCCCCCTCCTAAAGAAGGCACATGTACAGGACCATCTGAAGTTTGCCAATGAACATCTAAATGATTCAGGGAAGGATTAGGAGAAAGTGCTGTGGTCAGATGAGACCAAAATTGAGCTCTTTGGCAATAACTCGACTCGCCGTGTTTGGCTGACTATGACCCTAATGCCCTGTACACACGGTTGGACATTGATCGGACATTCCGACATCAAAATCCATGGATTTTTTCCGACGGATGTTGGCTCAAACTTGTCTTGCATACACACGGTCACACAAAGTTGTCGGAAAATCCGATCGTTCTAAACGCGGTGATGTAAAACACATATGTCGGGACTATAAACGGGGCAGTAGCCAATAGCTTTTGTCTCTTAATTTATTCTGAGCATGCGTGGCACTTTGTGCGTCGGATTTGTATACACACGATCGGAATTTCCGACAACGGATCTTGTTGTCGGAAAATTTTATAGCAAGCTCTCAAACTTTGTGTCTCGGAAATTCCAATGGAAAATGTGTGATGGAGCCCACACTTGGTCGGAATTTCCGAAAACAAGATCCTAAAACACATTTTCTGTAGGAAAATCTGACTGTGTGTACAGGGCATAAGAATACCATCCCTACAGTCAAGCACTGAGGTGGAAACATAATAGTTTAAGGCTGTTTCTCTGCTAAAGGTACAGGTCGACTTTGCTGCATTGAGGGGCCAATGAACGGGGCCATGTCTTGTAAAATCTTGGATGAGAACCTTCTTCCCTCAGCCAGATCTCTGAAGATGGGTCGTTAATGGGTCTTCCAGCATGACAATGACCCAAAACATACTGCCAAAGCAACAAAGGAGTGGCTCAAGAAGAAGCACATTAAGGTCATGGAGTGGCCTAGCCAGTCTCCAGACTTTAATCCTATAGAATATGTATAGAGGGAGCTAACTTTGTATCTATGTAAACCTGGTAACCAACTACAAGAAATGTTTTCATTCTGTGCTTGCCAACAAGGGTTTCTCCACCAAGTACTAAGTCACCTTTTGCTTGGGGATCAAATACTTATTTTACTCACTGAACTCAATTTATAACATTTGTATTGTGTGTTTTTTTTGTGGATTTTTGGTTGATATTCTGTCTCTGGCATTTAAAATACACCTATGAAAAAAATTATAGACCCTTAATTTCTTTGTAAGTAGGCAAACCTACAAAATCTGCAGGGGATCAAATAATTATTTTCCCCACTGTTTTCGTTTTTTTTCCTTCAGGATTATATAATGAGCTTGGAAGTTCTAGAGAATTGCTTAAATAATTCATTACAATTTAACCAAACCCATTAGATTTTAGTTGAGTAAAATGATTTTAGTCAACTAAAATGTACTGGGGATTTTAGTTGACTAAATATGACTAAAACTAAAACAATTCAGATGACTAAAATTTAATTAAAACTAAAATCGGATTTTAGTCAAAAAACTATGACTAAAACTAAATCGAACTTTGATGCCAAAATTAACACTGCCCGACAGATGCTTTGACCGTACACATGTAACCACAAATTTTACATGTGTATAGAGATGGGTAAGCAGCCAGAAATACACTCCTTGATTGTGTACAGTCCTTTGTGCCCGCATGCATAAGCCCTTAGCAACATCTATGGCTAACACACCCATTTTTCCATGTCTTTATACGGATAGGGCAATAAAGCTTAGAACGCCCAAAATAAACCCCATCTTTTTCATTTCTTTATTAAACTTTAATTTAAGTATTTTTTAGAGCTGCACATCATGCATATCTCCTCGGCCCTCTGTTCCAGTTTCTGGTTTGTACACTTGTGGGTACACATTCCTATGAAGTGACATGGCAGTTTTTACACGTTAGCACTCTATGGTCAATAAGTAAAAACATAATTTTAGATTTCCAGATATTAAGTCATAATTCAACGACCAACCTGGGACGATGATAATGCATGTTGGGGCCATTGTGAGCAGATTAAATTTAAAAGATGAGAACGTGTCACTTTAATAAATAACAAATATTTCTAGGATAAAAATTATGTGCACTTGCGAATAACAAAGATACCAAGAGTTGTAAATAGGCAATGTATTAAACGTCACAGCCCAT